>NW_027362770.1:193118233-193832728 GCF_046119375.1 Phyllobates terribilis | reverse complement strand
TAATACTGCCCCCTATGTACAAGAATATAACTACTATAATACTGCCCCTATGTACAAGAATATAACTGCTATAATACTGCCCCCTATATACAAGAATATAACTACTATAATACTGCCCCTATGTACAAGAATATAAATACTATAATACTGCCCCCTATGTACAAGAATATAACTACTAAAATACTGCCCCCTATGTACAAGAATATAACTACTATAATACTGCCCCTATGTACAAGAATATAACTACTATAATACTGCCCCCTATGTACAAGAATATAACTACTATAATACTGCCCCTATGTACAAGAATATAACTACTATAATACTGCCCCTATGTACAAGAATATAACTACTATAATACTGCCCCTATGTACAAGAATATAGCTACTATAATATTGCTCCTATGTACAAGAATATAACTGCTATAATACTGCCCCTATGTACAAGAATATAACTACTATAATACTGCCCCTATATACAAGAATATAACTACTATAATACTGCCCCCTATGTACAAGAATATAACTACTATAATACTACCCCCTATGTACAGAAATATAACTACTATAATACTGCCCCTATGTACAAGAATATAACTACTATAATACTGCCACCTATATACAAGAATATACCTACTATAATACTGCTCCTATGTACAAGAATATAACTGCTATAATACTGCCCCCTATATACAAGAATATAGCTACTATAATACTGCCCTCTATGTACAAGAATATAACTACTATAATACTGCCCCCTATATAAAAGAATATACCTACTATAATACTGCTCCTATGTACAAGAATATAACTGCTATAATACTGCCCCCTATATACAAGAATATAGCTACTATAATACTGCCCTCTATGTACAAGAATATAACTACTATAATACTGCCCCCTATATACAAAAATATAACTGCTATAATACTGCCCCCTATATACAAGAATATAACTGCTATAATACTGCCCCCTATATACAAGAATATACCTACTATAATACTGCCTCCTATATACAAGAATATAACTGCTATAATACTGCCCCCTTTATACAAGAATATAACTGCTATAATACTGCCCCCTATATACAAGAATATACCTACTATAATACTGCTCCTATGTACAAGAATATAACTGCTATAATACTGCCCCCTATATACAAGAATATAGCTACTATAATACTGCTCCTATGTACAAGAATATAACTGCTATAATACTGCCCCCTATGTACAAGAATATAACTACTATAATACTGCTCCTATGTACAAGAATATAACTACTATAATACTGCTCCTATGTACAAGAATATAACTACTATAATACTGCTCCTATATACAAGAATATAACTGCTATAATACTGCCCCTATATACAAGAATATAACTACTATAATACTGCCCCTATGTACAAGAATATAACTACTATAATACTGCTCCCTATGTGCAAGAGTATAACTACTATAATACTGCCCCCTATGTACTAGAATATAACTACTATAATACTGCCCCCTATGTACAAGAATATAACTACTATAATACTGCCCCCTATGTACAAGAATATAACTACTATAATACTGCTCCTATGTACAAGAATATAACTACTATAATACTGCTCCTATGTGCAAGAATATAACTACTATAATACTGCCCCCTATGTACAAATATAACTACTATAATACTGCTCCTATGTACAAGAATATAACTACTATAATACTGCTCCTATGTACAAGAATATAACTACTATAATACTGCTCCTATGTACAAGAATATAACTACTATAATACTGCTCCTATGTACAAGAATATAACTACTATAATACTGCTCCTATGTACAAGAATATAACTACTATAATACTGCTCCTATGTACAAGAATATAACTACTATAATACTGCTCCTATGTACAAGAATATAACTACTATAATACTGCTCCTATGTACAAGAATATAACTACTATAATACTGGTCCTATGTACAAGAATATAACTACTATAATACTGCTCCTATGTACAAGAATATAACTACTATAATACTGGTCCTATGTACAAGAATATAACTACCATAATACTGCTCCTATGTACAAGAATATAACTACCATAATACTGCCCCCTATGTACAAGAATATAACTACTATAATACTGCTCCTATATACAAGAATATAACTACTATAATACTGCTCCTATGTACAAGAATATAACTACTATAATACTGCTCCTATGTACAAGAATATAACTACTATAATACTGCCCCCTATGTACAAGAATATAACTACTATAATACTGCTCCTATATACAAGAATATAACTACTATAATACTGCTCCTATGTACAAGAATATAACTACTATAATACTGCTCCTAAGTACAAGAATATAACTACTATAATACTGCTCCTATGTACAAGAATATAACTACTATAATACTGCCCCTATGTACAAGAATATAACTACTATAATACTGCTCCTATGTACAAGAATATAACTACTATAATACTGCCCCCTATGTACAAGAATATAACTACTATAATACTGCTCCTATGTACAAGAATATAACTACTATAATACTGCCCCCTATGTACAAGAATATAACTACTATAATACTGCTCCTATGTACAAGAATATAACTACTATAATACTGCCCCCTATGTACAAGAATATAACTACTATAATACTGCTCCTATGTACAAGAATATAACTACTATAATACTGCCCCCTATGTACAAGAATATAACTACTATAATACTGCTCCTAAGTACAAGAATATAACTACTATAATACTACCCCTATGTACAAGAATATAACTACTATAATACTGCCCCCTATGTACAAGAATATAACTACTATAATACTGCCCCTATGTACAAGAATATAACTACTATAATACTGCTCCTATGTGCAAGAATATAACTACTATAATACTGCCCCCTATGTACAAATATAACTACTATAATACTGCTCCTATGTACAAGAATATAACTACTATAATACTGCTCCTATGTACAAGAATATAACTACTATAATACTGCTCCTATGTACAAGAATATAACTACTATAATACTGCTCCTATGTACAAGAATATAACTACTATAATACTGCTCCTATGTACAAGAATATAACTACTATAATACTGCTCCTATGTACAAGAATATAACTACTATAATACTGCTCCTATGTACAAGAATATAACTACTATAATACTGCTCCTATGTACAAGAATATAACTACTATAATACTGGTCCTATGTACAAGAATATAACTACTATAATACTGCTCCTATGTACAAGAATATAACTACTATAATACTGGTCCTATGTACAAGAATATAACTACCATAATACTGCTCCTATGTACAAGAATATAACTACCATAATACTGCCCCCTATGTACAAGAATATAACTACTATAATACTGCTCCTATATACAAGAATATAACTACTATAATACTGCTCCTATGTACAAGAATATAACTACTATAATACTGCTCCTATGTACAAGAATATAACTACTATAATACTGCCCCCTATGTACAAGAATATAACTACTATAATACTGCTCCTATATACAAGAATATAACTACTATAATACTGCTCCTATGTACAAGAATATAACTACTATAATACTGCTCCTAAGTACAAGAATATAACTACTATAATACTGCTCCTATGTACAAGAATATAACTACTATAATACTGCCCCTATGTACAAGAATATAACTACTATAATACTGCTCCTATGTACAAGAATATAACTACTATAATACTGCCCCCTATGTACAAGAATATAACTACTATAATACTGCTCCTATGTACAAGAATATAACTACTATAATACTGCCCCCTATGTACAAGAATATAACTACTATAATACTGCTCCTATGTACAAGAATATAACTACTATAATACTGCCCCCTATGTACAAGAATATAACTACTATAATACTGCTCCTATGTACAAGAATATAACTACTATAATACTGCCCCCTATGTACAAGAATATAACTACTATAATACTGCTCCTAAGTACAAGAATATAACTACTATAATACTACCCCTATGTACAAGAATATAACTACTATAATACTGCCCCCTATGTACAAGAATATAACTACTATAATACTGCCCCTATGTACAAGAATATAACTACTATAATACTGCTCCTATGTACAAGAATATAACTACTATAATACTGCTCCCTATGTACAAGAATATAACTGCTATAATACTGCTCCTATGTACAAGAATATAACTACTATAATACTGCTCCTATGTGCAAGAATATAACAACAATAATACTGCTCCTATGTACAAGAATATAACTACTATAATAATGCCCCCTATATACAAGAATATAGCTACTATAATACTGCTCCTATGTACAAGAATATAACTACTATAATACTGCCCCTATGTACAAGAATATAACTACTATAATACTGCCCCTATGTACAAGAATATAACTACTATAATACTGCTCTTATATACAAGAATATAACTACTATAATACTGCTCCTATGTACAAGAATATAACTAATATAATACTGCCCCCTATGTACAAGAATATAACTGCTATAATACTGCCCCTATGTACAAGAATATAACTACTATAATACTGCACCCTATATACAAGAATATAACTAATATAATACTGCTCCCTATGTACAAGAATATAACTACTATAATACTGCTCCCTATGTACAAGAATATAACTACTATAATACTGCTCCCTATGTACAAGAATATAACTACTATAATACTGCCCCCTATGTACAAGAATATAACTAATATAATACTGATCCCTATGTACAAGAATATAACTACTATAATACTGCTCCTATGTACAAGAATATAACTACTATAATACTGCTCCCTATGTACAAGAATATAACTGCTATAATATTGCTCCTATGTACAAGAATATAACTACTATAATACTGCTCCTATGTGCAAGAATATAACAACTATAATACTGCTCCTATGTACAAGAATATAACTACTATAATACTGCCCCCTATATACAAGAATATAGCTACTATAATACTGCTCCTATGTACAAGAATATAACTACTATAATACTGCCCCTATGTACAAGAATATAACTACTATAATACTGCCCCTATGTACAAGAATATAACTACTATAATACTGCTCTTATATACAAGAATATAACTACTATAATACTGCTCCTATGTACAAGAATATAACTAATATAATACTGCCCCCTATGTACAAGAATATAACTGCTATAATACTGCCCCTATGTACAAGAATATAACTACTATAATACTGCCCCCTATGTACAAGAATATAACTAATATAATACTGCTCCCTATGTACAAGAATATAACTACTATAATACTGCTCCCTATGTACAAGAATATAACTACTATAATACTGCCCCCTATGTACAAGAATATAACTAATATAATACTGATCCCTATGTACAAGAATATAACTACTATAATACTGCTCCCTATGTACAAGAATATAACTACTATAATACTGCCCCTATGTACAAGAATATAACTGCTATAATACTGCCCCTTATGTACAAGAATATAACTACTATAATACTGCCCCCTATGTACAGGAATATAACTACTATAATACTGCCCCTATGTACAAGAATATAACTGCTATAATACTGCTCCTATGTACAAGAATATAACTACTATAATACTGCCCCCTATGTACAAGAGTATAACTACTATAATACTGCCCCTATGTACAAAAATTTAACTACTATAATACTGCTCCTATGTACAAGAATATAACTGCTATAATACTGCCCCCTATGTACAAGAATATAACTACTATAATACTGCCCCCTATGTACAAGAATATAACTACTATAATACTGCTCCTATGTACAAGAATATAATTACTATAATACTGCCCCCTATGTACAAGAATATAACTGCTATAATACTGCCCCCTATGTACAAGAATATAGCTACTATAATACTGCCCCCTATGTACAGGAATATAACTACTATAATACTGCCCCTATGTACAAGAATATAACTGCTATAATACTGCTCCTATGTGCAAGAATATAACTACTATAATACTGCCCCCTATGTACAAGAATATAACTACTATAATACTGCCCCTATGTACAAGAATATAACTACTATAATACTGCTCCTATGTACAAGAATATAACTACTATAATACTGCTCCTATGTACAAGAATATAACTACTATAATACTGCTCCTATGTACAAGAATATAACTACTAAAATACTGCCCCCTATATACAAGAATATAACTACTATAATACTGCCCCTATGTACAAGAATATAACTACTATAATACTGCCCCCTATGTACAATATATCTACTATAATACTACCCCTATGTACAAGAATATAACTACTATAATACTGCTCCCTATGTACAAGAATATAACTACTATAATACTGCCCCTATATACAAGAATATAACTACTATAATACTGCCCCTATGTACAAGAATGTAACTACTATAATACTGCCCCTATGTACAAGAATATAACTACTATAATACTGCCCCCTATGTACAAGAATATAACTACTATAATACTGCTCCTATGTACAAGAATATAATTACTATAATACTGCCCCCTATGTACCAGAATATAACTGCTATAATACTGCCCCCTATGTACAAGAATATAGCTACTATAATACTGCCCCCTATGTACAGGAATATAACTACTATAATACTGCCCCTATGTACAAGAATATAACTGCTATAATACTGCTCCTATGTGCAAGAATATAACTACTATAATACTGCCCCCTATGTACAAGAATATAACTACTATAATACTGCCCCTATGTACAAGAATATAACTACTATAATACTGCTCCTATGTACAAGAATATAACTACTATAATACTGCTCCTATGTACAAGAATATAACTACTATAATACTGCTCCTATGTACAAGAATATAACTACTATAATACTGCCCCCTATATACAAGAATATAACTACTATAATACTGCCCCTATGTACAAGAATATAACTACTATAATACTGCCCCCTATGTACAACAATATATCTACTATAATACTACCCCCTATGTACAAGAATATAACTACTATAATACTGCTCCCTATGTACAAGAATATAACTACTATAATACTGCCCCTATGTACAAGATTGTAACTACTATAATACTGCCCCTATGTACAAGAATATAACTACTATAATACTGCCCCCTATGTACAAGAATATAACTACTATAATACTGCTCCTATGTACAAGAATATAATTACTATAATACTGCCCCCTATGTACCAGAATATAACTGCTATAATACTGCCCCCTATGTACAACAATATATCTACTATAATACTACCCCCTATGTACAAGAATATAACTACTATAATACTGCTCCCTATGTTCAAGAATATAACTACTATAATACTGCCCCTATATACAAGAATATAACTACTATAATACTGCCCCTATGTACAAGAATATAACTACTATAATACTGCCCCTATGTACAAGAATATAACTACTATAATACTGCCCCTATGTACAAGAATATAACTACTATAATACTGCTCCCTATGTACAACAATATATCTACTATAATACTACCCCCTATGTACAAGAATATAACTACTATAATACTGCCCCTATGTAGAAGAATATAACTACTATAATACTGCCCCTATGTACAAGAATATAACTACTATAATACTGCTCCTATTTACAAGAATATAACTACTATAATACTGCCCCCTATGTACAAGAATATAACTACTATAATACAGCCCCTATGTACAAGAATATAACTACTATAATACTGCCCCTATATACAAGAATATCACTACTATAATACTGCTCCTATGTACAAGAATATAATTACTATAATACTGCCCCTATGTACAAGAATATAACTACTATAATACTGTTCCTATGTACAAGAATATAACTACTATAATACTGCTCCCTATGTACAAGAATATAACTACTATAATACTGCCCCCTATGTACAAGAATATAACTAATATAATACTGATCCCTATGTACAAGAATATAACTACTATAATACTGCTCCCTATGTACAAGAATATAACTACTATAATACTGCCCCTATGTACAAGAATATAACTGCTATAATACTGCCCCTTATGTACAAGAATATAACTACTATAATACTGCCCCCTATGTACAGGAATATAACTACTATAATACTGCCCCTATGTACAAGAATATAACTGCTATAATACTGCTCCTATGTACAAGAATATAACTACTATAATACTGCCCCCTATGTACAAGAGTATAACTACTATAATACTGCCCCTATGTACAAAAATTTAACTACTATAATACTGCTCCTATGTACAAGAATATAACTGCTATAATACTGCCCCCTATGTACAAGAATATAACTACTATAATACTGCCCCCTATGTACAAGAATATAACTACTATAATACTGCTCCTATGTACAAGAATATAATTACTATAATACTGCCCCCTATGTACAAGAATATAACTGCTATAATACTGCCCCCTATGTACAAGAATATAGCTACTATAATACTGCCCCCTATGTACAGGAATATAACTACTATAATACTGCCCCTATGTACAAGAATATAACTGCTATAATACTGCTCCTATGTGCAAGAATATAACTACTATAATACTGCCCCCTATGTACAAGAATATAACTACTATAATACTGCCCCTATGTACAAGAATATAACTACTATAATACTGCTCCTATGTACAAGAATATAACTACTATAATACTGCTCCTATGTACAAGAATATAACTACTATAATACTGCTCCTATGTACAAGAATATAACTACTAAAATACTGCCCCCTATATACAAGAATATAACTACTATAATACTGCCCCTATGTACAAGAATATAACTACTATAATACTGCCCCCTATGTACAATATATCTACTATAATACTACCCCCTATGTACAAGAATATAACTACTATAATACTGCTCCCTATGTACAAGAATATAACTACTATAATACTGCCCCTATATACAAGAATATAACTACTATAATACTGCCCCTATGTACAAGAATGTAACTACTATAATACTGCCCCTATGTACAAGAATATAACTACTATAATACTGCCCCCTATGTACAAGAATATAACTACTATAATACTGCTCCTATGTACAAGAATATAATTACTATAATACTGCCCCCTATGTACCAGAATATAACTGCTATAATACTGCCCCCTATGTACAAGAATATAGCTACTATAATACTGCCCCCTATGTACAGGAATATAACTACTATAATACTGCCCCTATGTACAAGAATATAACTGCTATAATACTGCTCCTATGTGCAAGAATATAACTACTATAATACTGCCCCCTATGTACAAGAATATAACTACTATAATACTGCCCCTATGTACAAGAATATAACTACTATAATACTGCTCCTATGTACAAGAATATAACTACTATAATACTGCTCCTATGTACAAGAATATAACTACTATAATACTGCTCCTATGTACAAGAATATAACTACTATAATACTGCCCCCTATATACAAGAATATAACTACTATAATACTGCCCCTATGTACAAGAATATAACTACTATAATACTGCCCCCTATGTACAACAATATATCTACTCTAATACTACCCCCTATGTACAAGAATATAACTACTATAATACTGCTCCCTATGTACAAGAATATAACTACTATAATACTGCCCCTATGTACAAGATTGTAACTACTATAATA
The DNA here is from genome assembly GCF_046119375.1 of Phyllobates terribilis. Taxonomy (NCBI): domain Eukaryota; kingdom Metazoa; phylum Chordata; class Amphibia; order Anura; family Dendrobatidae; genus Phyllobates; species Phyllobates terribilis. The sequence continues at coordinate 193,822,994 of NW_027362770.1, read as the reverse complement.
CTGCCCCTATGTACAAGAATATAACTACTATAATACTGCCCCCTATGTACAAGAATATAACTACTATAATACTGCTCCTATGTACAAGAATATAATTACTATAATACTGCCCCCTATGTACCAGAATATAACTGCTATAATACTGCCCCCTATGTACAAGAATATAGCTACTATAATACTGCCCCCTATGTACAGGAATATAACTACTATAATACTGCCCCTATGTACAAGAATATAACTGCTATAATACTGCTCCTATGTGCAAGAATATAACTACTATAATACTGCCCCCTATGTACAAGAATATAACTACTATAATACTGCCCCTATGTACAAGAATATAACTACTATAATACTGCTCCTATGTACAAGAATATAACTACTATAATACTGCTCCTATGTACAAGAATATAACTACTATAATACTGCTCCTATGTACAAGAATATAACTACTATAATACTGCCCCCTATATACAAGAATATAACTACTATAATACTGCCCCTATGTACAAGAATATAACTACTATAATACTGCCCCCTATGTACAACAATATATCTACTATAATACTACCCCCTATGTACAAGAATATAACTACTATAATACTGCTCCCTATGTACAAGAATATAACTACTATAATACTGCCCCTATATACAAGAATATAACTACTATAATACTGCCCCTATGTACAAGAATATAACTACTATAATACTGCCCCTATGTACAAGAATATAACTACTATAATACTGCCCCTATGTACAAGAATATAACTACTATAATACTGCTCCCTATGTACAACAATATATCTACTATAATACTACCCCCTATGTACAAGAATATAACTACTATAATACTGCCCCTATGTAGAAGAATATAACTACTATAATACTGCCCCTATGTACAAGAATATAACTACTATAATACTGCTCCTATTTACAAGAATATAACTACTATAATACTGCCCCCTATGTACAAGAATATAACTACTATAATACAGCCCCTATGTACAAGAATATAACTACTATAATACTGCCCCTATATACAAGAATATCACTACTATAATACTGCTCCTATGTACAAGAATATAATTACTATAATACTGCCCCTATGTACAAGAATATAACTACTATAATACTGTTCCTATGTACAAGCATATAACTACTATAATACTGCCTCCTATGTACAAGAATATAACTACTATAATACTGCCCCCTATGTACAAGAATATAACTACTATAATACTGCCCCTATGTACAAGAATATAACTACTATAATACTGCTCCTATGTACAAGAATATAACTACTATAATACAGCCCCTATGTACAAGAATATAACTACTATAATACTGCTCCTATGTACAAGAATATAACTACTATAATACTGCCCCTATGTACAAGAATATAACTACTATAATACTGCCCCTATGTACAAGAATATAACTGCTATAATACTGCTCCTATGTGCAAGAATATAACTACTATAATACTGCCCCCTATGTACAAGAATATAACTACTATAATACTGCCCCTATGTACAAGAATATAACTACTATAATACTGCTCCTATGTACAAGAATATAACTACTATAATACTGCTCCTATGTACAAGAATATAACTACTATAATACTGCTCCTATGTACAAGAATATAACTACTATAATACTGCCCCCTATATACAAGAATATAACTACTATAATACTGCCCCTATGTACAAGAATATAACTACTATAATACTGCCCCCTATGTACAACAATATATCTACTATAATACTACCCCCTATGTACAAGAATATAACTACTATAATACTGCTCCCTATGTACAAGAATATAACTACTATAATACTGCCCCTATGTACAAGATTGTAACTACTATAATACTGCCCCTATGTACAAGAATATAACTACTATAATACTGCCCCCTATGTACAAGAATATAACTACTATAATACTGCTCCTATGTACAAGAATATAATTACTATAATACTGCCCCCTATGTACCAGAATATAACTGCTATAATACTGCCCCCTATGTACAAGAATATAGCTACTATAATACTGCCCCCTATGTACAGGAATATAACTACTATAATACTGCCCCTATGTACAAGAATATAACTGCTATAATACTGCTCCTATGTGCAAGAATATAACTACTATAATACTGCCCCCTATGTACAAGAATATAACTACTATAATACTGCCCCTATGTACAAGAATATAACTACTATAATACTGCTCCTATGTACAAGAATATAACTACTATAATACTGCTCCTATGTACAAGAATATAACTACTATAATACTGCTCCTATGTACAAGAATATAACTACTATAATACTGCCCCCTATATACAAGAATATAACTACTATAATACTGCCCCTATGTACAAGAATATAACTACTATAATACTGCCCCCTATGTACAACAATATATCTACTATAATACTACCCCTATGTACAAGAATATAACTACTATAATACTGCTCCCTATGTACAAGAATATAACTACTATAATACTGCCCCTATATACAAGAATATAACTACTATAATACTGCCCCTATGTACAAGAATATAACTACTATAATACTGCCCCTATGTACAAGAATATAACTACTATAATACTGCCCCTATGTACAAGAATATAACTACTATAATACTGCTCCCTATGTACAACAATATATCTACTATAATACTACCCCCTATGTACAAGAATATAACTACTATAATACTGCCCCTATGTAGAAGAATATAACTACTATAATACTGCCCCTATGTACAAGAATATAACTACTATAATACTGCTCCTATTTACAAGAATATAACTACTATAATACTGCTCCTATGTACAAGAATATAACTACTATAATACTGCCCCTATGTAGAAGAATATAACTACTATAATACTGCTCCTATTTACAAGAATATAACTACTATAATACTGCTCCTATGTACAAGAATATAACTACTATAATACTGCCCCTATGTAGAAGAATATAACTACTATAATACTGCCCCTATGTACAAGAATATAACTACTATAATACTGCTCCTATGTACAAGAATATAACTACTATAATACAGCCCCTATGTACAAGAATATAACTACTATAATACTGCCCCTATATACAAGAATATCACTACTATAATACTGCTCCTATGTACAAGAATATAATTACTATAATACTGCCCCTATGTACAAGAATATAACTACTATAATACTGTTCCTATGTACAAGCATATAACTACTATAATACTGCCTCCTATGTACAAGAATATAACTACTATAATACTGCCCCCTATGTACAAGAATATAACTACTATAATACTGCCCCTATGTACAAGAATATAACTACTATAATACTGCTCCTATGTACAAGAATATAACTACTATAATACAGCCCCTATGTACAAGAATATAACTACTATAATACTGCTCCTATGTACAAGAATATAACTACTATAATACTGCCCCTATGTACAAGAATATAACTACTATAATACTGCCCCTATGTACAAGAATATAACTACTATAATACTGCCCCTATGTACAAAAATATAACTACTATAATACTGCCCCCTATGTACAAGAATATAACTACTATAATACTGCCCCTATGTACAAGAATATAAATACTATAATACTGCCCCTATGTACAAGAATATCACTACTATAATACTGCTCCTATGTACAAGAATATAATTACTATAATACTGCCCGTATGTACAAGAATGTAACTACTATAATACTGCTCCTATGTACAAGAATATAACTACTATAATACTGCTCCTATGTACAAGAATATAACCACTATAATACTGCCCCTATGTACAAGAATATAACTACTATAATACTGCCCCTATGTACAAGAATATTACTACTATAATACTGCCCCTATGTACAAAAATATAACTACTATAATACTGCCCCTATGTACAAGAATATAACTACTATAATACTGCCCCTATGTACAAGAATATAACTACTATAATACTGCACCCTATGTACAAGAATATAACTACTATAATACTGCCCCTATGTACAAGAATATAACTACTATAATACTGCCCCCTATGTACAAGAATATAACTACTATAATATTGCTCCCTATGTACAAGAATATAACTACTATAATACTGCTCCTATTTACAAGAATATAACTACTATAATACTGCCCCTATATACAAGAATATAGCTACTATAATACTGCTCCCTATGTACAAGAATATAACTACTATAATACTGCCCCCTATGTACAAGAATATAACTACTATAATACTGCCCCCTATGTACAAGAATATAACTACTATAATACTGCTCCTATATACAAGAATATAGCTACTATAATACTGCTCCCTATGTACAAGAATATAACTACTATAATACTGCTCCTATATACAAGAATATAGCTACTATAATACTGCTCCCTATGTACAAGAATATAACTACTATAATACTGCCCCCTATGTACAAGAATATAACTACTATAATACTGCCCCTATATACAAGAATATAGCTACTATAATACTGCTCCCTATGTACAAGAATATAACTACTATAATACTGCCCCTATGTACAAGAATATAACTACTATAATACTGCTCCTATGTACAAGAATATAACTAATATAATACTGCACCCTATGTACAAGAATATAGCTACTATAATACTGCCCCCTATGTACAGGAATATAACTATTATTATTATTATTATTATTTATTATTATAGCGCCATTTATTCCATGGCGCTTTACATGTGAAAAGGGGTATAATACAAGAACAATTACAATAATCTTGAACACAATGTGACAGCGACTGGTACAGGCGGAGCGAGGACCCTGCCCGCGAGGGCTCACAGTCTACAGGGGATGGGTGAGGATACAGTAGGTGAGGGTAGAGCTGGTCGTGCTGCGGTATGGTGGAGCGAGGACCTTGCCCGCGAGGGCTCACAGTCTACAGGGGATGGGTGAGGATACAGTAGGTGAGGGTAGAGCTGGTCGTACAGCGGTATGGTGGAGCGAGGACCCTGCCCGCGAGGGCTCACAGTGTACAGGGGATGGGTGAGGATACAGTAGGTGAGGGTAGAGCTGGTTGTGCAGCGGTATGGTGGAGCGAGGACCCTGCCCGCGAGGGCTCACAATCTACGAGGGATGGGTGAGGATACAGTAGGTGAGGGTAGAGCTGGTCGTGCAGTAATGTGGTGGAGCGGTGGTTACTGCAGGTTGTAGGCTTGTCGGAAGAGGTGGGTCTTCAGGTTCCTTTTGAAGGTTTCCACGGTAGGCGAGAGTCTGATATGTTGGGGTAGAGAGTTCCAGAGTAGGGGGGAAGCACGGGAGAAATCTTGTATGCGATTGTGGGAGGAGGAGATAAGAGGGGAGTAGAGCAGGAGATCTTGTGAGGATCGGAGGTTGCGTGCAGGTATGTAACGGGACACTAGGTCAGAGATATATGGAGGAGACAGGTTGTGGATGGCTTTGTATGCCATGGTTAGGGTTTTGAACTGGAGTCTCTGGGCAATGGGGAGCCAGTGAAGAGATTGACAGAGAGGAGAGGCCGGGGAATAGCGGGGGGACAGGTTGATTAGTCGAGCAGCAGAGTTTATGATAGATTGGAGGGGTGTGAGAGTGTTAGAGGGGAGGCCACAGAGCAGGAGGTTGCAGTAGTCGAGGCGGGAGATGATGGGGGCATGCACTAGTGTTTTTGCAGATTCGTGGTTGAGGAATGTGCGGATCCGGGAGATAGTTTTAAGTTGGAGTCGGCAGGAAGTGGAAAGGGCTTGGATATGAGGTGTGAAGGAGAGATCAGAGTCCAGGGTTACCCTGAGGCAGTGAGCTTGAGGGACTGGGGAGAGTGGGCAGCCATTGACTATGATGGATAGGTCAGTTGGGAGGGTTGAATGAGATGGCGGAAAGATGATGAATTCTGTTTTGTCCATGTTAAGTTTTAGAAATCTAGCAGAGAAGAAGGATGAGATGGCGGACCGACATTGTGGGATTTTGGTTAATACGGAGGTGATATCGGGTCCAGAGAGGTAGATCTGTGTGTCATCAGCATAGAGGTGATACTGAAAGCCGTGAGACTCTATGAGCTGTCCCAGACCTAAGGTGTAGATGGAGAAGAGCAGGGGTCCTAGAACTGAACCTTGGGGGACACCGACAGATAGGGGGCGAGATGAAGAGGTGGTGTGTGAGTGGGAGACACTGAATGTCCGGTCTGTTAGGTATGAGGAGATCCAGGATAGGGCCAAGTCTGTGATGCCGAGAGATGAGAGAGTCTGTAGTAAGAGGGAATGGTCCACTGTGTCAAAGGCAGATGACAGGTCCAGGAGGAGGAGGAGGACAGAGTAGTGTCGCTTAGATTTGGCGGTTAGTAGGTCGTTTGTGACTTTAGTCAGTGCAGTTTCAGTAGAATGGTGCGGTCGGAAACCAGATTGTAGGCGGTCAAAGAGGGAGCAGGAGGAGAGGTGGGAGGACAATTCAGAATGGACATGTTGTTCCAGTAGTTTTGAGGCATAGGGGAGAAGTGATATGGGGCGATAGCTAGACACAGAGGATGGGTCAAGGGAGGGCTTTTTGAGGATGGGTGTGATTGAGGCATGTTTGAAACATGAGGGGAAGACACCAGTTGTTAGTGACAGGTTGAAGAGGTGGGCTAGGGCTGGGATGAAGATAGTGGTAAGGTTTGGGATGAGGTGGGACGGGATAGGGTCAAGTTTACAGGTGGTGAGGTGTGATTTGGAGAGTAAGGAGGAAAGTTGATCTTCAGAAATGGTGGAGAATGTAGTTTTGGAGGAGGAGGGTTGAGTAGGTGTGGGGAGGGGCTGTGGGGGCTTTAGGCAAAAGCTTTGTCTGATGGTGTCAATCTTCTGCTTGAAGAATGAGGCAAAGTCTTCGGCTGAAATAAGAGGAGAGTGAGGAGGCACTGGGGGACGGAGGAGAGAATTGAAGGTGTTGAATAGTTGTTTGGGGTTGTGGGACAGGGAGGATATGAGAGATGTGAAGTATGTTTGTTTTGCTGCAGTGAGTGTGGACTTGAAGGTAGTGAGGGACTGTTTGAATGCGATGAAGTGCTCATGGGAGTGGGACCTTTTCCATCTACGTTCAGCAGCCCTGGAGGCCCGTCGCAGTTCTTTAGTTAGGCTGGTGTGCCAGGGTTGTCTGTTGATTGTGCGAGCCTTGGTATGTGTGAGGGGGGCGACCGAATCGAGAGCTGCAGCTGTTGTGGTGTTGTATAAAGTGGCAGCAGCATCTGCATCATGTAAGGAACTAATGTCTGTAAGAGGGAGGAGGGATTCAGAGAGAGAGTGTAGGTCAAGGTGTTTGAGATTTCTACGAGGGTATTCAAGTTTGTGGAGTGGGGATTGTTGCCCCGGGGAGGAGAGAGAAGAGAATGTGAGTAGGTTGTGGTCAGAGAGAGGGAGAGGTGAGTTAGAGAGGTTAGATAGGGAACAGAGGCGGGTGAAGATGAGGTCCAGCATGTGGCCGTCTTTGTGGGTGGGTGTGGAAGACCACTGGGTAAGACCAAAGGAGGAAGTGAGGGATAGAAGCTTAGAGGCAGCTGAGAGGGAAGTATCAATGGGGATGTTAAAGTCGCCCATGAAGATAGTGGGGATGTCAACAGAGAGGAAATGAAGTAGCCAGGTGGTGAAGTGGTCAAAGAAAGTGGTGGCTGATCCTGGGGGGCGGTAGATGACAGCCAGTTGGAGGTTGGAGGGGGAGTAGATGCGCACACAGTGCACTTCAAAAGACGGGAGAGTAATTGCGGGCGGCAGTGGGATCTGGGTGAAGGGGCAGTTTTCTGAGAGGAGGAAACCTATTCCTCCACCGTGCTTGCCGTTGGGGCGGGGGGTATGGGAGAGGTGGAATCCGCCATACGAAAGTGCAGCAGGAGAGGCTGTGTCGGAGGGGGTGAGCCAGGTTTCAGTGATGCCGAGGAAGGAAAGCTTGTTAGTGATGAAGAGATCGTGAATGTAGGAAAGTTTATTGCAGAGAGAGCGAGCGTTCCATAGAGCTCCTGTTAGTGGAACTGGGGAAGCGGGGGCTGGGCGGATGGGTGTAAGGTTAGAAGGGTTACGAGAGTTTGGGATAGATCGGGGGTAGGAGGTGGAAGTGAATGTAGGGATGTGGTGAGGAGGGCCGGGATGTGGAGAGATGTCACCGGCAGTGAGGAGCAGCAGAGAAAGCGTTATTAGGTGGGAGCAGGAGAGGGCATGAGGTGGCTGTCTGTGTTTGGAGACAAAGGATTGTATGTTGTGGAATAGCTCTGAGGAAGAAGTGAGATGGATGGGGAGAATGGAGGGAGAGATGAAGAGTTCCTTTCCAGGTGTAGGGATTAGGGGTGGTTGAAAGAAGTGAAGGATTAAGGGGGTGAGAGTGAAAACAAACACAACATTGTTTACTGTGACTTAGTATCCAGGTACCTTCAGTTCACTTCAGGTTCAATTCAGGATTAATTCTTATTTCAGACACTTCAGCTCATGGACACTTAAGCTGAGGGACACAGACTCCTAGTTCTCAATATATGGCCTACAGAATGCATTCAGCTGAGAACCAGAGGGCAGTGGTCTGTGCTCATCTTGATCAGCTGATTAAGGCTGAACCAGATGTAGGATACTCAAAGGTTCAGTAAACAAGGTCATAAATGAAAGTGGTGGGTGGGTAGTGTAACTTGGGTCACGTACCATTAGTATATAGTAGGAGCAGAGAGATATAGGGAAGGCTGCATGGAAATCAGGATGGAAAAGTTGGGTCACGTACCTGTAAGAGGAATGGATAAACAGAGATGCTGATTAGAGTGCGGTGGTGCCGGTAAGGTACAGTCTGCATGCATCATATTATTCAGGATTAATTCAAATTTCAGACACTTCAGCTCATGGACACTTAAGCTGAGGGACACAGACTTCAGACTACTATAATACTGCCCCTATGTACAAGAATATAACTACTATAATACTGCCCCTATGTACACGAATATAACTACTATAATACTGCCACCTATGTACAAGTATATAACTACTATAATACTGCTCCTATGTACAAGAATATAACTACTATAATACTGCCCCTATGTACACGAATATAACTACTATAATACTGCCACCTATGTACAAGAATATAACTACTATAATACTGCCCCTATGTACAAGAATATAACTACTATAATACTGCTCCTATGTACAAGAATATAACTACTATAATATTGCCCCCTATGTACAAGAATATTACTACTATAATACTGCTCCTATGTACAAGAATATAACTACTATAATATTGCCCCCTATGTACAAGAATATTACTACTATAATACTGCTCCTATATACAAGAATATAACTACTATAATACTGCTCCTATGTACAAGAATATAACTACTATAATAATGCCCCCTATGTACAATAATATAACTACTATAATACTGCCCTTATGTACAAGAATATAACTACTATAATACTGCTCCTATGTACAAGAATATAACTACTATAATACTGCCCCCTATATACAATAATAGAACTACTATAATACTGCTCCTATGTACAAGAATATAACTACTATAATACTGCCCCCTATGTACAATAATATAACTACTATAATACTGCTCCTATGTACAAGAATATAACTACTATAATACTGCCCTCTATGTACAAGAATATAACTACTATAATACTTCTCCCTATGTACAAGAATATATCTACTATAATACTGCCCCTATATACAAGAATATAACTACTATAATACTGCCCCCTATGTACAGGAATATAACTACTATAATACTGCTCACTATGTACAAGAATATATCTACTATAATACTGCCCCTATGTACAAGAATATAACTACTATAATACTACTCCTATGTACAAGAGTATAACTACTATAATACTGCCCCTATATACAAGAATATAACTACTATAATACTGCTCCTATGTACAAGAATATAACTACTATAATACTGCCCCCTATGTACAAGAATATAACTACTATAATACTGCCCCCTATGTACAAGAATATAACTACTATAATACTGCTCCTATGTACAAGAATATAACTACTATAATATTGCCCCCTATGTACAAGAATATTACTACTATAATACTGCTCCTATGTACAAGAATATAACTACTATAATATTGCCCCCTATGTACAATAATATAACTACTATAATACTGCCCTTATGTACAAGAATATAACTACTATAATACTGCCCCCTATGTACAAGAATATTACTACTATAATACTGCTCCTATATACAAGAATATGACTGCTATAATACTGCTCCTATGTACAAGAATATAACTACTATAATACTGCCCCCTATGTACAATAATATAACTACTATAATACTGCCCTTATGTACAAGAATATAACTACTATAATACTGCCCCCTATGTACAAGAATATTACTACTATAATACTGCCCCTATGTACAAGAATATAGCTACTATAATATTGCCCCCTATGTACAAGAATATAACTACTATAATACTGCCCCTATGTACAAGAATATAACTACTATAATACTGCCCCTATGTACAAGAATATCACTACTATAATACTGCTCCTATGTACAAGAATATAATTACTATAATACTGCCCGTATGTAAAAGAATGTAACTACTATAATACTGCTCCTATGTACAAGAATATAACTACTATAATACTGCTCCTATGTACAAGAATATAACCACTATAATACTGCTCCTATTTACAAGAATATAACTACTATAATACTGCTCCTATTTACAAGAATATAACTACTATAATACTGCCCCCTATGTACAAGAATATAACTACTATAATACTGCTCCTATGTGCAAGAATATAACTACTATAATACTGCCCCTATGTACAAGAATATACTGTAACTACTATAATACTGCTCCTATGTACAAGAATATAACTACTATAATACTGCTCCTATGTACAATAATATAACTACTATAATACTGCCCCTATGTACAAGAATATAACTACTATAATGCTGCCCCTATATACAAGAATATAGCTGATATAATACTGCCCCAATGTACAAGAATATAACTACTATAATACTGCCCCCTATGTACAGGAATATAACTGCTATAATACTGCCCCTATGTACAAGAATATAACTACTATAATACTGCCCCTATGTACAAGAATATACTGTAACTACTATAATACTGCTCCTATGTACAAGAATATAACTACTATAATACTGCTCCTATGTACAAGAATATAACTACTATAATACTGCCCCTATGTACAAGAATATAACTACTATAATACTGCCCCTATATACAAGAATATAGCTGATATAATACTGCTCCTATGTACAAGAATATAACTACTATAATACTGCCCCCTATGTACGAGAATATAACTACTATAATACTGCCCCCTATGTACAAGAATATAACTACTATAATACTGCTCCTATGTACAAGAATATAACTACTATAATTCTGCTCCTATGTACAAGAATATAACTACTATAATACTGCCCCCTATGTACATGAATATAACTACTATAATACTGCCCCCTATGTACAAGAATATAACTACTATAATACTGCCCCCTATGCACAAGAATATAACTATTATAATACTGCTCCTATGTACAAGAATATAACTACTATAATACTGCCCCCTATCTACAAGAATATAGCTACTCTAATACTGCCCCCTATGTACAAGAATATAACTACTATAATACTGCCCCTATGCACAAGAATATTGCTACTATAATACTGCCCCCTATGTACAAGAATATTACTACTATAATACTGCTCCTATGTACAAGAATATAACTACTATAATACTGCCCCCTATGTACAAGAATATTACTACTATAATACTGCCCCTATGTACAAGAATATTACTACTATAATACTGCTCCTATGTACAAGAATATAACTACTATAATACTGCTCCTATGTACAATAATATAACTACTATAATACTGCCCCTATGTACAAGAATATAACTACTATAATGCTGCCCCTATATACAAGAATATAGCTGATATAATACTGCCCCAATGTACAAGAATATAACTACTATAATACTGCCCCCTATGTACAGGAATATAACTGCTATAATACTGCCCCTATGTACAAGAATATAACTACTATAATACTGCCCCTATGTACAAGAATATACTGTAACTACTATAATACTGCTCCTATGTACAAGAATATAACTACTATAATACTACTCCTATGTACAAGAATATAACTACTATAATACTGCCCCTATGTACAAGAATATAACTACTATAATACTGCCCCTATATACAAGAATATAGCTGATATAATACTGCCCCTATGTACAAGAATATAACTACTATAATACTGCCCCCTATGTACAAGAATATTACTACTATAATACTGCTCCTATGTACAAGAATATAACTACTATAATACTGCCCCTATGTACAAGAATATTACTACTATAATACTGCCCCCTATGTACAAGAATATTACTACTATAATACTGCTCCTATGTACAAGAATATAACTACTATAATACTGCCCCCTATGTACGAGAATATAACTACTATAATACTGCCCCCTATGTACAAGAATATAACTACTATAATACTGCTCCTATGTACAAGAATATAACTACTATAATTCTGCTCCTATGTACAAGAATATAACTACTATAATACTGCCCCCTATGTACATGAATATAACTACTATAATACTGCCCCCTATGTACAAGAATATAACTACTATAATACTGCCCCCTATGCACAAGAATATAACTATTATAATACTGCTCCTATGTACAAGAATATAACTACTATAATACTGCCCCCTATCTACAAGAATATAGCTACTCTAATACTGCCCCCTATGTACAAGAATATAACTACTATAATACTGCCCCTATGCACAAGAATATTGCTACTATAATACTGCCCCCTATGTACAAGAATATTGCTACTATAATACTGCTCCTATGTACAAGAATATAACTACTATAATACTGCCCCCTATGTACAAGAATATTACTACTATAATACTGCCCCTATGTACAAGAATATTACTACTATAATACTGCTCCTATGTACAAGAATATAACTACTATAATACTGCCCATTATGTACAAGAATATATCTACTATAATACTGCTCCTATGTACAAGAATATAACTACTATAATACTGCTCCTATGTACAAGAATATAACTACTATAATACTGCCCCTATGTACAAGAATATAACTACTATAATACTGCTCCTATGTACAAGAATATAACTACTATAATACTGCCCCTATGTACAAGAATATAACTACTATAATACTGCTCCTATGTACAAGAATATAACTACTATAATACTGCCCCCTATGTACAAGAATATAACTACTATAATACTGCCCCTATGTACACGAATATAACTACTATAATACTGCCACCTATGTACAAGTATATAACTACTATAATACTGCTCCTATGTACAAGAATATAACTACTATAATACTGCCCCTATGTACACGAATATAACTACTATAATACTGCCACCTATGTACAAGAATATAACTACTATAATACTGCCCCTATGTACAAGAATATAACTACTATAATACTGCTCCTATGTACAAGAATATAACTACTATAATATTGCCCCCTATGTACAAGAATATTACTACTATAATACTGCTCCTATGTACAAGAATATAACTACTATAATATTGCCCCCTATGTACAAGAATATTACTACTATAATACTGCTCCTATATACAAGAATATAACTACTATAATACTGCTCCTATGTACAAGAATATAACTACTATAATAATGCCCCCTATGTACAATAATATAACTACTATAATACTGCCCTTATGTACAAGAATATAACTACTATAATACTGCTCCTATGTACAAGAATATAACTACTATAATACTGCCCCCTATATACAATAATAGAACTACTATAATACTGCTCCTATGTACAAGAATATAACTACTATAATACTGCCCCCTATGTACAATAATATAACTACTATAATACTGCTCCTATGTACAAGAATATAACTACTATAATACTGCCCTCTATGTACAAGAATATAACTACTATAATACTTCTCCCTATGTACAAGAATATATCTACTATAATACTGCCCCTATATACAAGAATATAACTACTATAATACTGCCCCCTATGTACAGGAATATAACTACTATAATACTGCTCACTATGTACAAGAATATATCTACTATAATACTGCCCCTATGTACAAGAATATAACTACTATAATACTACTCCTATGTACAAGAGTATAACTACTATAATACTGCCCCTATATACAAGAATATAACTACTATAATACTGCTCCTATGTACAAGAATATAACTACTATAATACTGCCCCCTATGTACAAGAATATAACTACTATAATACTGCCCCCTATGTACAAGAATATAACTACTATAATACTGCTCCTATGTACAAGAATATAACTACTATAATATTGCCCCCTATGTACAAGAATATTACTACTATAATACTGCTCCTATGTACAAGAATATAACTACTATAATATTGCCCCCTATGTACAATAATATAACTACTATAATACTGCCCTTATGTACAAGAATATAACTACTATAATACTGCCCCCTATGTACAAGAATATTACTACTATAATACTGCTCCTATATACAAGAATATGACTGCTATAATACTGCTCCTATGTACAAGAATATAACTACTATAATACTGCCCCCTATGTACAATAATATAACTACTATAATACTGCCCTTATGTACAAGAATATAACTACTATAATACTGCCCCCTATGTACAAGAATATTACTACTATAATACTGCCCCTATGTACAAGAATATAGCTACTATAATATTGCCCCCTATGTACAAGAATATAACTACTATAATACTGCCCCTATGTACAAGAATATAACTACTATAATACTGCCCCTATGTACAAGAATATCACTACTATAATACTGCTCCTATGTACAAGAATATAATTACTATAATACTGCCCGTATGTAAAAGAATGTAACTACTATAATACTGCTCCTATGTACAAGAATATAACTACTATAATACTGCTCCTATGTACAAGAATATAACCACTATAATACTGCTCCTATTTACAAGAATATAACTACTATAATACTGCTCCTATTTACAAGAATATAACTACTATAATACTGCCCCCTATGTACAAGAATATAACTACTATAATACTGCTCCTATGTGCAAGAATATAACTACTATAATACTGCCCCTATGTACAAGAATATACTGTAACTACTATAATACTGCTCCTATGTACAAGAATATAACTACTATAATACTGCTCCTATGTACAATAATATAACTACTATAATACTGCCCCTATGTACAAGAATATAACTACTATAATGCTGCCCCTATATACAAGAATATAGCTGATATAATACTGCCCCAATGTACAAGAATATAACTACTATAATACTGCCCCCTATGTACAGGAATATAACTGCTATAATACTGCCCCTATGTACAAGAATATAACTACTATAATACTGCCCCTATGTACAAGAATATACTGTAACTACTATAATACTGCTCCTATGTACAAGAATATAACTACTATAATACTGCTCCTATGTACAAGAATATAACTACTATAATACTGCCCCTATGTACAAGAATATAACTACTATAATACTGCCCCTATATACAAGAATATAGCTGATATAATACTGCTCCTATGTACAAGAATATAACTACTATAATACTGCCCCCTATGTACGAGAATATAACTACTATAATACTGCCCCCTATGTACAAGAATATAACTACTATAATACTGCTCCTATGTACAAGAATATAACTACTATAATTCTGCTCCTATGTACAAGAATATAACTACTATAATACTGCCCCCTATGTACATGAATATAACTACTATAATACTGCCCCCTATGTACAAGAATATAACTACTATAATACTGCCCCCTATGCACAAGAATATAACTATTATAATACTGCTCCTATGTACAAGAATATAACTACTATAATACTGCCCCCTATCTACAAGAATATAGCTACTCTAATACTGCCCCCTATGTACAAGAATATAACTACTATAATACTGCCCCTATGCACAAGAATATTGCTACTATAATACTGCCCCCTATGTACAAGAATATTACTACTATAATACTGCTCCTATGTACAAGAATATAACTACTATAATACTGCCCCCTATGTACAAGAATATTACTACTATAATACTGCCCCTATGTACAAGAATATTACTACTATAATACTGCTCCTATGTACAAGAATATAACTACTATAATACTGCTCCTATGTACAATAATATAACTACTATAATACTGCCCCTATGTACAAGAATATAACTACTATAATGCTGCCCCTATATACAAGAATATAGCTGATATAATACTGCCCCAATGTACAAGAATATAACTACTATAATACTGCCCCCTATGTACAGGAATATAACTGCTATAATACTGCCCCTATGTACAAGAATATAACTACTATAATACTGCCCCTATGTACAAGAATATACTGTAACTACTATAATACTGCTCCTATGTACAAGAATATAACTACTATAATACTACTCCTATGTACAAGAATATAACTACTATAATACTGCCCCTATGTACAAGAATATAACTACTATAATACTGCCCCTATATACAAGAATATAGCTGATATAATACTGCCCCTATGTACAAGAATATAACTACTATAATACTGCCCCCTATGTACAAGAATATTACTACTATAATACTGCTCCTATGTACAAGAATATAACTACTATAATACTGCCCCTATGTACAAGAATATTACTACTATAATACTGCCCCCTATGTACAAGAATATTACTACTATAATACTGCTCCTATGTACAAGAATATAACTACTATAATACTGCCCCCTATGTACGAGAATATAACTACTATAATACTGCCCCCTATGTACAAGAATATAACTACTATAATACTGCTCCTATGTACAAGAATATAACTACTATAATTCTGCTCCTATGTACAAGAATATAACTACTATAATACTGCCCCCTATGTACATGAATATAACTACTATAATACTGCCCCCTATGTACAAGAATATAACTACTATAATACTGCCCCCTATGCACAAGAATATAACTATTATAATACTGCTCCTATGTACAAGAATATAACTACTATAATACTGCCCCCTATCTACAAGAATATAGCTACTCTAATACTGCCCCCTATGTACAAGAATATAACTACTATAATACTGCCCCTATGCACAAGAATATTGCTACTATAATACTGCCCCCTATGTACAAGAATATTACTACTATAATACTGCTCCTATGTACAAGAATATAACTACTATAATACTGCCCCCTATGTACAAGAATATTACTACTATAATACTGCCCCTATGTACAAGAATATTACTACTATAATACTGCTCCTATGTACAAGAATATAACTACTATAATACTGCCCATTATGTACAAGAATATATCTACTATAATACTGCTCCTATGTACAAGAATATAACTACTATAATACTGCTCCTATGTACAAGAATATAACTACTATAATACTGCCCCTATGTACAAGAATATAACTACTATAATACTGCTCCTATGTACAAGAATATAACTACTATAATACTGCCCCCTATGTACAAGAATATAACTACTATAATACTGCTCCTATGTACAAGAATATAACTACTATAATACTGCCCCCTATGTACAAGAATATAACTACTATAATACTGCTCCTATGTACAAGAATATAACTACTAAAATACTGCCCCCTATGTACAAGAATATAACTACTATAATACTGCTCCTATGTACAAGAATATAACTACTATAATACTGCCCCTATGTACAAGAATATAACTACTATAATACTGCCCCCTATGTACAAGAATATAACTACTATAATACTGCCCCTATGTACAAGAATATAACTACTATAATACTGCTCCTATGTACAAGAATATAACTTCTACAATACTGCTCCCTATGTACAAGAATATAACTGCTATAATACTGCTCCTATGTACAAGAATATAACTACTATAATACTGCTCCTATGTGCAAGAATATAACTACTATAATACTGCCCCTATGTACAAGAATATAACAACTATAATACTGCTCCTATGTACAAGAATATAACTACTATAATACTGCCCCCTATATACAAGAATATAGCTACTATAATACTGCTCCTATGTACAAGAATATAACTACTATAATACTGCCCCTATGTACAAGAATATAACTACTATAATACTGCCCCTATGTACAAGAATATAACTACTATAATACTGCTCTTATATACAAGAATATAACTACTATAATACTGCTCCTATGTACAAGAATATAACTAATATAATACTGCCCCCTATGTACAAGAATATAACTGCTATAATACTGCCCCTATGTACAAGAATATAACTACTATAATACTGCCCCCTATGTACAAGAATATAACTAATATAATATTGCTCCCTATGTACAAGAATATAACTACTTTAATACTGCTCCCTATGTACAAGAATATAACTACTATAATACTGCCCCCTATGTACAAGAATTTAACTAATATAATACTGCCCCCTATGTACAAGAATATAACTACTATAATACTGCCCCTATGTACAAGAATATAACTGCTATAATACTGCTCCTATGTACAAGAATATAACTACTATAATACTGCCCCCTATGTACAAGAGTATAACTACTATAATACTGCCCCTATGTACAAAAATATAACTACTATAATACTGCTCCTATGTACAAGAATATAACTGCTATAATACTGCCCCCTATGTACAAGAATATAACTACTATAATACTGCCCCCTATGTACAAGAATATAACTACTATAATACTGCTCCTATGTACAAGAATATAATTGCTATAATACTGCCCCCTATGTACAAGAATATAACTGCTATAATACTGCCCCCTATGTACAAGAATATAGCTACTATAATACTGCCCCCTATGTACAGGAATATAACTACTATAATACTGCCCCTATGTACAAGAATATAACTGCTATAATACTGCTCCTATGTGCAAGAATATAACTACTATAATACTGCCCCCTATGTACAAGAATATAACTACTATAATACTGCCCCTATGTACAAGAATATAACTACTATAATACTGCTCCTATGTACAAGAATATAACTACTATAATACTGCTCCTATGTACAAGAATATAACTACTATAATACTGCTCCTATGTACAAGAATATAACTACTATAATACTGCCCCCTATATACAAAAATATAACTACTATAATACTGCCCCTATGTACAAGAATATAAATACTATAATACTGCCCCCTATGTACAACAATATATCTACTATAATACTACCCCCTATGTACAAGAATATAACTACTATAATACTGCTCCCTATGTACAAGAATATAACTACTATAATACTGCCCCTATATACAAGAATATAACTACTATAATACTGCCCCTATGTACAAGAATGTAACTACTATAATACTGCCCCTATGTACAAGAATATAACTACTATAATACTGCCCCCTATGTACAAGAATATAACTACTATAATACTGCTCCTATGTACAAGAATATAATTACTATAATACTGCCCCCTATGTACAAGAATATAACTGCTATAATACTGCCCCCTATGTACAAGAATATAGCTACTATAATACTGCCCCCTATGTACAGGAATATAACTACTATAATACTGCCCCTATGTACAAGAATATAACTGCTATAATACTGCTCCTATGTGCAAGAATATAACTACTATAATACTGCCCCCTATGTACAAGAATATAACTACTATAATACTGCCCCTATGTACAAGAATATAACTACTATAATACTGCTCCTATATACAAGAATATAACTACTATAATACTGCTCCTATGTACAAGAATATAACTACTATAATACTGCTCCTATGTACAAGAATATAACTACTATAATACTGCCCCCTATATACAAGAATATAACTACTATAATACTGCCCCTATGTACAAGAATATAACTACTGTAATACTGCCCCCTATGTACAACAATATATCTACTATAATACTACCCCCTATGTACAAGAATATAACTACTATAATACTGCTCCCTATGTACAAGAATATAACTACTATAATACTGCCCCTATATACAAGAATATAACTACTATAATACTGCCCCTATGTACAAGAATATAACTACTATAATACTGCCCCTATGTACAAGAATATAACTACTATAATACTGCTCCCTATGTACAACAATATATCTACTATAATACTACCCCCTATGTACAAGAATATAACTACTATAATACTGCCCCTATGTACAAGAATATAACTACTATAATACTGCCCCTATGTACAAGAATATAACTACTATAATACTGCCCCTATGTACACGAATATAACTACTATAATACTGCCCCTATGTACAAGAATATAACTACTATAATACTGCCCCTATGTACAAGAATATAACTACTATAATACTGCCCCTATGTACAAGAATATAACTACTATAAAACTGCTCCTATTTACAAGAATATAACTACTATAATACTGCCCCCTATGTACAAGAATATAACTACTATAATACAGCCCCTATGTACAAGAATATAACTACTATAATACTGCCCCTATATACAAGAATATCACTACTATAATACTGCTCCTATGTACAAGAATATAATTACTATAATACTGCCCCTATGTACAAGAATATAACTACTATAATACTGTTCCTATGTACAAGCATATAACTACTATAATACTGCCTCCTATGTACAAGAATATAACTACTATAATACTGCCCCCTATGTACAAGAATATAACTACTATAATACTGCCCCTATGTACAAGAATATAACTACTATAATACTGCTCCTATGTACAAGAATATAACTACTATAATACAGCCCCTATGTACAAGTATATAACTACTATAATACTGCTCCTATGTACAAGAATATAACTACTATAATACTGCCCCTATGTACAAGAATATAACTACTATAATACTGCCCCTATGTACAAGAATATAACTACTATAATACTGCCCCTATGTACAAAAATATAACTACTATAATACTGCCCCCTATGTACAAGAATATAACTACTATAATACTGCCCCTATGTACAAGAATATAACTACTATAATACTGCCCCTATGTACAAGAATATCACTACTATAATCCTGCTCCTATGTACAAGAATATAATTACTATAATACTGCCCGTATGTACAAGAATGTAACTACTATAATACTGCTCCTATGTACAAGAATATAACTACTATAATACTGCCCCCTATGTACAAGAATAAAACTACTATAATACTGCCCCTATGTACAAGAATATAACTACTATAATACTGCCCCCTATGTACAACAATATATCTACTATAATACTACCCCCTATGTACAAGAATATAACTACTATAATACTGCTCCCCATGTACAAGAATATAACTACTATAATACTGCCCCTATATACAACAATATAACTACTATAATACTGCCCCTATGTACAAGAATATAACTACTATAATACTGCCCCTATGTACAAGAATATAACTACTATAATACTGCCCCTATGTACAAGAATATAACTACTATAATACTGCTCCCTATGTACAACAATATATCTACTATAATACTACCCCCTATGTACAAGAATATAACTACTATAATTCTGCCCCTATGTACAAGAATATAACTACTATAATACTGCCCCTATGTACAAGAATATAACTACTATAATACTGCCCCTATGTACACGAATATAACTACTATAATACTGCCCCTATGTACAAGAATATAACTACTATAATACTGCCCCTATGTACAAGAATATAACTACTATAATACTTCCCCTATGTACAAGAATATAACTACTATAATACTGCTCCTATTTACAAGAATATAACTACTATAATACTGCCCCCTATGTACAAGAATATAACTACTATAATACAGCCCCTATGTACAAGAATATAACTACTATAATACTGCCCCTATATACAAGAATATCACTACTATAATACTGCCCCTATGTACAAGAATGTAACTACTATAATACTGCCCCTATGTACAAGAATATAACTACTACAATACTGCCCCCTATGTACAAGAATATAACTACTATAATACTGCTCCTATGTACAAGAATATAATTACTATAATACTGCTCCTATGTACAAGAATATAAATACTATAATACTGCTCCTATGTACAAGAATATAACTACTATAATACTGCCCCCTATATACAAGAATATAACTGCTATAATACTGCCCCTATGTACAAGAATATAACTACTATAATACTGCCCCCTATGTACAACAATATATCTACTATAATACTACCCCCTATGTACAAGAATATAACTACTATAATACTGCTCCCTATGTACAAGAATATAACTACTATAATACTGCCCCTATATACAAGAATATAACTACTATAATACTGCCCCTATGTACAAGAATATAACTACTATAATACTGCTCCCTATGTACAACAATATATCTACTATAATACTACCCCCTATGTACAAGAATATAACTACTATAATACTGCCCCTATGTACAAGAATATAACTACTATAATACTGCCCCTATGTACAAGAATATAACTACTATAATACTGCTCCCTATGTACAAGAATATAACTACTATAATACTGCTCCTATTTACAAGAATATAACTACTATAATGCTGCTCCTATTTACAAGAATATAACTACTATAATACTGCCCCCTATGTACAAGAATATAACTACTATAAGACTGCCCCTATGTACAAGAATATAACTACTATAATACTGCCCCCTATGTACAACAATATATCTACTATAATACTACCCCCTATGTACAAGAATATAACTACTATAATACTGCTCCCTATGTACAAGAATATAACTACTATAATACTGCCCCTATATACAAGAATATAACTACTATAATACTGCCCCTATGTACAAGAATATAACTACTATAATACTGCCCCTATGTACAAGAATATAACTACTATAATACTGCCCCTATGTACAAGAATATAACTACTATAATACTGCTCCCTATGTACAACAATATATCTACTATAATACTACCCCCTATGTACAAGAATATAACTACTATAATACTGCCCCTATGTACAAGAATATAACTACTATAATACTGCCCCTATGTACAAGAATATAACTACTATAATACTGCCCCTATGTACACGAATATAACTACTATAATACTGCCCCTATGTACAAGAATATAACTACTATAATACTGCCCCTATGTACAAGAATATAACTACTATAATACTGCTCCTATTTACAAGAATATAACTACTATAATACTGCCCCCTATGTACAAGAATATAACTACTATAATACAGCCCCTATGTACAAGAATATAACTACTATAATACTGCCCCTATATACAAGAATATCACTACTATAATACTGCCCCTATGTACAAGAATGTAACTACTATAATACTGCCCCTATGTACAAGAATATAACTACTATAATACTGCCCCCTATGTACAAGAATATAACTACTATAATACTGCTCCTATGTACAAGAATATAATTACTATAATACTGCCCCCTATGTACAAGAATATAACTGCTATAATACTGCCCCCTATGTACAAGAATATAGCTACTATAATACTGCCCCCTATGTACAGGAATATAACTACTATAATACTGCCCCTATGTACAAGAATATAACTGCTATAATACTGCTCCTATGTGCAAGAATATAACTACTATAATACTGCCCCCTATGTACAAGAATATAACTACTATAATACTGCCCCTATGTACAAGAATATAACTACTATAATACTGCTCCTATGTACAAGAATATAACTACTATAATACTGCTCCTATGTACAAGAATATAACTACTATAATACTGCTCCTATGTACAAGAATATAACTACTATAATACTGCCCCCTATATACAAGAATATAACTACTATAATACTGCCCCTATGTACAAGAATATAACTACTATAATACTGCCCCCTATGTACAACAATATATCTACTATAATACTACCCCCTATGTACAAGAATATAACTACTATAATACTGCTCCCTATGTACAAGAATATAACTACTATAATACTGCCCCTATATACAAGAATATAAGTACTATAATACTGCCCCTATGTACAAGAATATAACTACTATAATACTGCCCCTATGTACAAGAATATAACTACTATAATACTGCCCCTATGTACAAGAATATAACTACTATAATACTGCTCCCTATGTACAACAATATATCTACTATAATACTACCCCCTATGTACAAGAATATAACTACTATAATACTGCCCCTATGTACAAGAATATAACTACTATAATACTGCCCCTATGTACAAGAATATAACTACTATAATACTGCCCCTATGTACAAGAATATAACTACTATAATACTGTTCCTATGTACAAGCATATAACTACTATAATATTGCCTCCTATGTATAAGAATATAACTACTATAATACTGCCCCCTATGTACAAGAATATAACTACTATAATACTGCCCCTATGTACAAGAATATAACTACTATAATACTGCTCCTATGTACAAGAATATAACTATTATAATACAGCCCCTATGTACAAGAATATAACTACTATAATACTGCCCCTATGTACAAGAATATCACTACTATAATACTGCCCCTATGTACAAGAATATAACTAATATAATACTGCCCCTATGTACAAGAATATAACTACTATAATACTGCCCCTATGTACAAAAATATAACTACTATAATACTGCCCCCTATGTACAAGAATATAACTACTATAATACTGCCCCTATGTACAAGAATATCACTACTATAATACTGCCCCTATGTACAAGAATATCACTACTATAATACTGCTCCTATGTACAAGAATATAATTATTATAATACTGCCCGTATGTACAAGAATGTAACTACTATAATACTGCTCCTATGTACAAGAATATAACTACTATAATACTGCTCCTATGTACAAGAATATAACCACTATAATACTGCCCCTATGTACAAGAATATAACTACTATAATACTGCCCCCTATGTACAAGAATATAACTACTATAATACTGCTCCCTATGTACAAGAATATAACTACTATAATACTGCCCCCTATGTACAAGAATATAACTACTATAATACTGCTCCTATTTACAAGAATATAACTACTATAATACTGCTCCTATTTACAAGAATATAACTACTATAATACTGCCCCCTATGTACAAGAATATAACTACTATAACACTGCCCCTATGTACAAGAATATAACTACTATAATACTGCCCCCTATGTACAACAATATATCTACTATAATACTACCCCCTATGTACAAGAATATAACTACTATAATACTGCTCCCTATGTACAAGAATATAACTACTATAATACTGCCCCTATATACAAGAATATAACTACTATAATACTGCCCCTATGTACAAGAATATAACTACTATAATACTGCCCCTATGTACAAGAATATAACTACTATAATACTGCCCCTATATACAAGAATATAGCTGATATAATACTGCCCCTATGTACAAGAATATAACTACTATAATACTACCCCCTATGTACAGGAATATAACTGCTATAATACTGCCCCTATGTACAAGAATATAACTACTATAATACTGCCCCTATGTACAAGAATATACTGTAACTACTATAATACTGCTCCTATGTACAAGAATATAACTACTATAATACTGCTCCTATGTACAAGAATATAACTACTATAATACTGCCCCTATGTACAAGAATATAACTACTATAATACTGCCCCTATATACAAGAATATAGCTGATATAATACTGCCCCTATGTACAAGAATATAACTACTATAATACTGCCCCCTATGTACAAGAATATTACTACTATAATACTGCTCCTATGTACAAGAATATAACTACTATAATACTGCCCCTATGTACAAGAATATTACTACTATAATACTGCCCCCTATGTACAAGAATATTACTACTATAATACTGCTCCTATGTACAAGAATATAACTACTATAATACTGCCCCCTATGTACAAGAATATAACTACTATAATACTGCCCCCTATGTACAAGAATATAACTACTATAATACTGCTCCTATGTACAAGAATATAACTACTATAATACTGCCCCTATGTACAAGAATATAACTACTATAATACTGCCCCCTATGTACATGAATATAACTACTATAATACTGCCCCCTATGTACAAGAATATAACTACTATAATACTGCCCCCTATGCACAAGAATATAACTATTATAATACTGCTCCTATGTACCAGAATATAACTACTATAATACTGCCCCCTATCTACAAGAATATAGCTACTCTAATACTGCCCCCTATGTACAAGAATATAACTACTATAATACTGCCCCTATGCACAAGAATATTACTAATATAATACTGCCCCCTATGTACAAGAATATTACTACTATAATACTGCTCCTATGTACAAGAATATAACTACTATAATACTGCCCCCTATGTACAAGAATATTACTACTATAATACTTCCCCTATGTACAAGAATATTACTACTATAATACTGCTCCTATGTACAAGAATATAACTACTATAATACTGCCCCTATGTACAAGAATATTACTACTATAATACTGCCCCCTATGTACAAGAATATTACTACTATAATACTGCTCCTATGTACAAGAATATAACTACTATAATATTGCCCCCTATGTATAAGAATATAACTACTATAATACTGCCCCCTATGTACAAGAATATAACTACTGTAATACTGCTCCTATGTACAAGAATATAACTACTATAATTCTGCTCCTATGTACAAGAATATAACTACTATAATACTGCCCCTATGTACATGAATATAACTACTATAATACTGCCCCCTATGTACAAGAATATAACTACTATAATACTGCCCCCTATGTACAAGAATATAACTATTATAATACTGCTCCTATGTACAAGAATATTACTACTATAATACTGCCCCCTATGTACAAGAATATAGCTACTATAATACTGCTCCTATGTACAAGAATATAACTACTATAATACTGCTCCTATGTACAAGAATATAACTACTATAATACTGCTCCTATGTACAAGAATATAACTACTATAATACTGCCCCCTTATGTACAAGAATATAACTACCATAATACTGCCCCTATGTACAAGAATATAACTACTATAATACTGCCCCTATATACAAGAATATAACTACTATAATACTACTCCTATGTACAAGAGTATAACTACTATAATACTGCCCCTATGTACAAGAATATAACTACTATAATACTGCTTCTATGTACAAGAATATAACTACTATAATACTGCCCCCTATGTACATGAATATAACTACTATAATACTGCCCCCTATGTACAAGAATATAACTACTATAATATTGCCCCCTATGTACAAGAATATTACTACTATAATACTGCTCCTATATACAAGAATATAACTACTATAATACTGCTCCTATGTACAAGAATATAACTACTATAATACTGCCCCCTATGTACAATAATATAACTACTATAATACTGCCCTTATGTACAAGAATATAACTACTATAATACTGCCCCCTATGTACAAGAATATTACTACTATAATACTGCCCCTATGTACAAGAATATAGCTACTATTATACTGCCCCCTATGTACAAGAATATAACTACTATAATACTGCCCCTATGTACAAGAATATTACTACTATAATACTGCTCCTATGTACAAGAATATAACTACTATAATACTGCCCCCTATGTACAAGAATATTACTACTATTATACTGCCCCTATGTACAAGAATATTACTACTATAATACTGCTCCTATGTACAAGAATATAACTACTATAATACTGCCCCTATGTAAAAGAATATTACTACTATAATACTGCCCCCTATGTACAAGAATATTACTACTATAATACTGCTCCTATATACAAGAATAGAACTACTATAATACTGCCCCCTATGTACAAGAATATAACTACTATAATACTGCCCCCTATGTACAAGAATATAACTACTATAATACTGCTCCTATGTACAAGAATATAACTACTATAATTCTGCCCCTATGTACAAGAATATAACTACTATAATACTGCCCCCTATGTACATGAATATAACTACTATAATACTGCCCCCTATGTACAAGAATATAACTACTATAATACTGCCCCCTATGTACAAGAATATAACTATTATAATACTGCTCCTATGTACAAGAATATTACTACTATAATACTGCCCCCTATGTACAAGAATATAGCTACTATAATACTGCTCCTATGTACAAGAATATAACTACTATAATACTACTCCTATGTACAAGAATATAACTACTATAATACTGCTCCTATGTACAAGAATATAACTACTATAATACTGCCCCCTTATGTACAAGAATATAACTACCATAATACTGCCCCTATGTACAAGAATATAACTACTATAATACTGCCCCTATATGCAAGAATATAACTACTATAATACTGCCCCCTATTTACAAGAATATAACTACTATAATACTGCCCCTATGTACAAGAATATTACTATAATACTGCCCCCTATGTACAAGAATATAACTACTATAATACTGCTCCTATGCACAAAAATATAACTGCTATAATACTGCCCCTATGTACAAGAATATAACTACTATAATACTGCTCCTATGTACAAGAATATAACTACTATAATACTGCCTCTATGTACAAGAATATAACTACTATAATACTGCCCCCTATGTATAAGAATATAACTACTATAATACTGCTCCTATGTACAAGAATATAACTACTATAATACTGCCCCCTATGTACAATAATATAACTACTATAATACTGCTCCTATGTACAATAATATAACTACTATAATACTGCTCCTATGTACAAGAATATAACTACTATAATACTGCTCCTATGTACAAGAATATAACTACTATAATACTGCCTCTATGTACAAGAATATAACTACTATAATACTGCTCCTAAGTACAAGAATATAACTACTATAATACTGCCCCCTTATGTACAAGAATATAACTACCATAATACTGCCCCTATGTACAAGAATATAACTACTATAATACTGCCCCTATATACAAGAATATAACTACTATAATACTGCCCCCTATGTACAAGAATATAACTACTATAATACTGCCCCCTATGTACAAGAATATAACTACTATAATACTGCCCCTATGTACAAGAATATTACTATAATACTGCCCCCTATGTACAAGAATATAACTACTATAATACTGCTCCTATGCACAAAAATATAACTGCTATAATACTGCCCCTATGTATAAGAATATAACTACTATAATACTGCTCCTATGTACAAGAATATAACTACTATAATACTGCCTCTATGTACAAGAATATAACTACTATAATACTGCCCCCTATGTATAAGAATATAACTACTATAATACTGCTCCTATGTACAAGAATATAACTACTATAATACTGCCCCCTATGTACAATAATATAACTACTATAATACTGCCCCTATGTACAAGAATATAACTACTATAATACTACTCCTATGTACAAGAGTATAACTACTATAATACTGCCCCTATGTACAAGAATATAACTACTATAATACTGCTCCTATGTACAAGAATATAACTACTATAATACTGCCCCCTATGTATAAGAATATAACTACTATAATACTGCCCCCTATGTACAAGAATATAACTACTATAATACTGCTCCTATGTACAAGAATATAACTACTATTATACTGCCTCTATGTACAAGAATATAACTAATATAATACTGCCCCCTATGTATAAGAATATAACTACTATAATACTGCTCCTATGTACAAGAATATAACTACTATAATACTGCCCCCTATGTACAATAATATAACTACTATAATACTGCCCCTATGTACAAGAATATAGCTACTATAATACTGCTCCTATGTACAAGAATATAACTACTATAATACTGATCCTATGTACAAGAATATAACTACTATAATACTGCCCCTATGTACAAGAATATAACTACTATAATACTGCTCCCTATGTACACGAATATTACTACTATAATACTGCTCCTATGTACAAGATTATAACTACTATAATACTGCTCCTATGTACAAGAATATAACTACTATAATACTGCCCCCTATGTACAATAATATAACTACTATAATACTGCCCTTATGTACAAGAATATAACTACTATAATACTGCCCCCTATGTACAAGAATATTACTACTATAATACTGCCCCTATGTACAAGAATATAGCTACTATAATACTGCCCCCTATGTACAAGAATATAACTACTATAACACTGCCCCTATGTACAAGAATATTACTACTATAATACTGCCCCCTATGTACAAGAATATTACTACTATAATACTGCCCCTATGTACAAGAATATAGCTACTATAATACTGCTCCTATGTACAAGAATATAACTACTATAATACTGATCCTATGTACAAGAATATAACTACTATAATACTGCCCCTATGTACAAGAATATAACTACTATAATACTGCTCCCTATGTACACGAATATTACTACTATAATACTGCTCCTATATACAAGAATATAACTACTATAATACTGCTCCTATGTACAAGAATATAACTGCTATAATACTGCCTCCTATGTACAAGAATATAACTACTATAATATTGCTCCTATGTACAAGAATATAACTACTATAATACTGCTCCTATGTATAAGAATATAACTACTATAATACTGCCCCCTATGTACAAGAATATAACTACTATAATACTGCTCCCTATGTACAAGAATATAACTACTATAATACTGCTCCTATGTACAAGAATATAACTACTATAATACTGTCCCTATGTACAAGAATATAACTACTATAATACTACACCCTATGTACAAGAATATAACTACTATAATACTGCCCCCTATGTACAAGAATATAACTACTATAATACTGCCCCCTATGTACAAGAATATAACTGCTATAATACTGCTACTATGTACAAGAATATAACTACTATAATACTGCCCCTATGTACAAGAATATAACTACTATAATACTACACCCTATGTACAAGAATATATCTACTATAATACTGCCCCCTATGTACAAGAATATAACTGCTATAATACTACACCCTATGTACAAGAATATATCTACTATAATACTGCCCCCTATGTACAAGAATATAACTACTATAATACTGCTCCTATGTACAAGAATATAACTACTATAATACTGCCCCCTATGTACAAGAATATAACTACTATAATACTGCTCCCTATGTACAAGAATATAACTACTATAATACTGCTCCTATGTACAAGAATATAACTACTATAATACTGCCCCTATGTACAAGAATATAACTGCTATAATACTGCCTCCTATGTACAAGAATATAACTACTATAATACTGCTCCTATGTACAAGAATATAACTACTATAATACTGCTCCTATGTATAAGAATATAACTACTATAATACTGCCCCCTATGTACAAGAATATAACTACTATAATACTGCTCCCTATGTACAAGAATATAACTACTATAATACTGCTCCTATGTACAAGAATATAACTACTATAATACTGCCCCTATGTACAAGAATATAACTACTATAATACTACACCCTATGTACAAGAATATAACTACTATAATACTGCCCCCTATGTACAAGAATATAACTACTATAATACTGCCCCCTATGTACAAGAATATAACTGCTATTATACTGCTACTATGTACAAGAATATAACTACTATAATACTGCCCCTATGTACAAGAATATAACTACTATAATACTACACCCTATGTACAAGAATATATCTACTATAATACTGCCCCCTATGTACAAGAATATAACTGCTATAATACTACACCCTATGTACAAGAATATATCTACTATAATACTGCCCCCTATGTACAAGAATATAACTACTATAATACTGCTCCTATGTACAAGAATATAACTACTATAATACTGCCCCCTATGTACAAAAATATAACTACTATAATACTGCTCCCTATGTACAAGAATATAACTACTATAATACTGCTCCTATGTACAAGAATATAACTACTATAATACTGCCCCTATGTACAAGAATATAACTACTATAATACTACACCCTATGTACAAGAATATAACTACTATAATACTGCCCCCTATGTACAAGAATATAACTACTATAATACTGCCCCCTATGTACAAGAATATAACTGCTATAATACTGCTCCTATGTACAAGAATATAACTACTATAATACTGCCCCCTATGTACAAGAATATAACTACTATAATACTGCCCCCTATGTACAAGAATATAACTACTATAATACTGCTCCTATGTACAAGAATATAACTACTATAATACTGCCCCCTATGTACAAGAATATAACTACTATAATACTGTCCCCTATGTACAAGAATATTACTACTATAATACTGCCCCCTATGTACAAGAATATAACTACTATAATACTGCCCCCTATATATCTGTCCCTTCTCTCTTCCTGTAGTGATGTGACCCCTCAGTGATATCCCTCTCTATCTGTAGACTCGGTTCTGATATTACACGATATCCGGGCGGATCGTGCTGTACAATCCTGTGATGCTTAACATGTAAATTTATGCAAATTAATATTTGAGCATGTTTTAAAATATTTAAAGGGACAGCACCAGTTTAGAAAACAAGTTTTGTTCTTGTGTCATACTGTCTGTAGACGCATCCAGGACTGTTCTGCTAGGAATGATTATTATCAGTATTTCTAGATGTCACTCAGGGCTGTAGTAAAGCTGGGTGACTGCCCCTCCGGCGTTTATTTTGGCCCCTTGTTTTCTGTATGAATCCATTATGACCCATGAAATGTAAACCAAATTTCAGTGTTTTCGCTGCTGCGACCCATGTGACATAACCGCCGATCGCTTCTCATTAGTCAGAAGGAATAAAACACAAGATCTTTTTGTTTCATGATAAAAGGCCGGGACGGGACAAAGGGCCGAGTGTCTGCCCCAATAATCACTTCCTACACTGATAATATCACATAAGTCCCAGATGATGGCGGGTGCCCAGAGGACAGTGCCCATTATACACCCTGAGGGTATGACGACGATTCTAAAGGAAGACCGGACAGACCCCTGAATTCGCTCACAGACCCCGCATATATGACATTTATTTCACATGTAAGAAATTCATAAAAAGTGAAGTTCCCCTTTAAAATTTAAAGTGACACCGCACCTTATTTAATGTCATAACATTATACTGCAAATAGTTTAGTGACACAGTGAAAATGGCCCTTTATATGCCTTATAGGAATAATTCCCTCCTCTATAACGCCTAATATCTGCTTTGTGCCCTTCACAGAGACCAGACATAGTCTCCACCATCACAGTAATATTAACGCGTTTATGCCTTACAGTAATAACATCCCCCTCTGTGCTCCAAAAATTAACAACTACACTTTGTGACCTACATTAATGCCCCTCTGTGTCCCAAAAAATAATAATTCTCTTCTGTGCCCTGTAGTAATAACACCCCTTTGTGCCCCATAGTAATAATACCCCTTTGTACCCCATAGTAATTACACCCCTTTGTGCCCCATAGTAATAATACCCCTTTGTGCCCCATAGTAATAATACCCCTTTGTGCCCCATAGTAATAACACCCCTTTGTGCCCCATAGTAATAACACCCCTTTGTGCCCCATAGTAATAATACCCCTTTGTGCCCCATAGTAATAATACCCCTTTGTGCCCCATAGTAATAACACCCCTTTGTGCCCCATAGTAATAACACCCCTTTGTGCCCCATAGTAATAATACCCCTTTGTGCCCCATAGTAATAATACCCCTTTGTGCCCCATAGTAATAATACCCCTTTGTGCCCCATAGTAATAATACCCCTTTGTGCCCCATAGTAATAACACCCCTTTGTGCCCCATAGTAATAATACCCCTTTGTGCCCCATAGTAATAATACCCCTTTGTGCCCCATAGTAATAACACCCCTTTGTGCCCCATAGTAATAATACCCCTTTGTGCCCCATAGTAATAACACCCCTTTGTGCCCCATAGTAATAATACCCCTTTGTGCCCCATAGTAATTACACCCCTTTGTGCCCCATAGTAATAATACCCCTTTGTGCCCCATAGTAATAATACCCCTTTGTGCCCCATAGTAATAACACCCCTTTGTACCCCATAGTAATAATACTTCTTTGTGCCCCATAGTAATAACACCCCTTTGTGCCCCATAGTAATAATACCCCTTTGTACCCCATAGTAATAACACCCCTTTGTGCCCCATAGTAATAATACCTCTTTGTGCCCCATAGTAATAATACCCATTTGTGCCCCATAGTAATAACACCCCTTTGTGCCCCATAGTAATAATACCTCTTTGTGCCCCATAGTAATAACACCCCTTTGTACCCCATAGTAATAATACCTCTTTGTGCCCCATAGTAATAATACCCCTTTGTGCCCCATAGTAATAACACCCCTTTGTACCCCATAGTAATAATACCCCTTTGTGCCCCATAGTAATAACACCCCTTTGTGCCCCATAGTAATAACACCCCTTTGTGCCCCATAGTAATAATACCCCTTTGTGCCCCATAGTAATAATACCCCTTTGT
Organism: Phyllobates terribilis; assembly: GCF_046119375.1. Taxonomy (NCBI): domain Eukaryota; kingdom Metazoa; phylum Chordata; class Amphibia; order Anura; family Dendrobatidae; genus Phyllobates; species Phyllobates terribilis. The sequence goes on along the minus strand of NW_027362770.1, from coordinate 193,788,265 downwards.
GCCCCATAGTAATAACACCCCTTTGTGCCCCATAGTAATAATACCCCTTTGTGCCCCATAGTAATAACACCCCTTTGTGCCCCATAGTAATAACACCCCTTTGTGCCCCATAGTAATAACATCCCTTTGTGCCCCATAGTAATAATACCCCTTTGTGCCCCATAGTAATAATACCCCTTTGTGCCCCATAGTAATAACATCCCTTTGTGCCCCATAGTAATAATACCCCTTTGTGCCCCATAGTAATAACACCCCTTTGTGCCCCATAGTAATAATACCCCTTTGTGCCCCATAGTAATAATACAGCTTTGTGCCCCATAGTAATAATACCCCTTTGTGCCCCATAGTAATAATACCCCTTTGTGCCCCATAGTAATAATACCCCTTTGTGCCCCATAGTAATAACACCCCTTTGTGCCCCATAGTAATAACACTCCTTTGTGCCCCATAGTAATAATACCTCTTTGTACCCCATAGTAATAATACCCCTTTGTGCCCCATAGTAATAACACCCCTTTGTGCCCCATAGTAATAACACCCCTTTGTGCCCCATAGTAATAATACCTCTTTGTGCCCCATAGTAATAACACCCCTTTGTGCCCCATAGTAATAACACCCCTTTGTGCCCCATAGTAATAATACCCCTTTGTGCCCCATAGTAATAACACCCCTTTGTGCCCCATAGTAATAACACCCCTTTGTGCCCCATAGTAATAATACCCCTTTGTGCCCCATAGTAATAATACCCCTTTGTGCCCCATAGTAATAACACCCCTTTGTGCCCCATAGTAATAATACCCCTTTGTGCCCCATAGTAATAACACCCCTTTGTGCCCCATAGTAATAACACCCCTTTGTGCCCCATAGTAATAATACCCCTTTGTGCCCCATAGTAATAACACCCCTTTGTGCCCCATAGTAATAATACCCCTTTGTGCCCCATAGTAATAACACCCCTTTGTGCCCCATAGTAATAACACCCCTTTGTGCCCCATAGTAATAATACCCCTTTGTGCCCCATAGTAATAATACCCCTTTGTGCCCCATAGTAATAACACCCCTTTGTGCCCCATAGTAATAATACCCCTTTGTGCCCCATAGTAATAACACCCCTTTGTGCCCCATAGTAATAACACCCCTTTGTGCCCCATAGTAATAATACCCCTTTGTGCCCCATAGTAATAATACCCCTTTGTGCCCCATAGTAATAATACCCCTTTGTGCCCCATAGTAATAACACCCCTTTGTGCCCCATAGTAATAATACCCCTTTGTGCCCCATAGTAATAATACCCCTTTGTGCCCCATAGTAATAACACCCCTTTGTGCCCCATAGTAATAATACCCCTTTGTGCCCCATAGTAATAACACCCCTTTGTGCCCCATAGTAATAATACCCCTTTGTGCCCCATAGTAATTACACCCCTTTGTGCCCCATAGTAATAATACCCCTTTGTGCCCCATAGTAATAATACCCCTTTGTGCCCCATAGTAATAACACCCCTTTGTACCCCATAGTAATAATACTTCTTTGTGCCCCATAGTAATAACACCCCTTTGTGCCCCATAGTAATAATACCCCTTTGTACCCCATAGCAATAACACCCCTTTGTGCCCCATAGTAATAATGCCTCTTTGTGGCCCATAGCAATAATACCCATTTGTGCCCCATAGTAATAACACCCCTTTGTGCCCCATAGTAATAATACCTCTTTGTGCCCCATAGTAATAACACCCCTTTGTACCCCATAGTAATAATACCTCTTTGTGCCCCATAGTAATAATACCCCTTTGTGCCCCATAGTAATAACACCCCTTTGTACCCCATAGTAATAATACCCCTTTGTGCCCCATAGTAATAACACCCCTTTGTGCCCCATAGTAATAACACCCCTTTGTGCCCCATAGTAATAATACCCCTTTGTGCCCCATAGTAATAATACCCCTTTGTGCCCCATAGTAATAACACCCCTTTGTACCCCATAGTAATAATACCCCTTTGTGCTCCATAGTAATAACACCCCTTTGTGCCCCATAGTAATAACACCCCTTTGTGCCCCATAGTAATAACACCCCTTTGTGCCCCATAGTAATAACATCCCTTTGTGCCCCATAGTAATAATACCCCTTTGTGCCCCATAGTAATAATACCCCTTTGTGCCCCATAGTAATAACATCCCTTTGTGCCCCATAGTAATAATACCCCTTTGTGCCCCATAGTAATAACACCCCTTTGTGCCCCATAGTAATAATACCCCTTTGTGCCCCATAGTAATAATACAGCTTTGTGCCCCATAGTAATAATACCCCTTTGTGCCCCATAGTAATATTACCCCTTTGTGCCCCATAGTAATAATACCCCTTTGTGCCCCATAGTAATAACACCCCTTTGTGCCCCATAGTAATAACACCCCTTTGTGCCCCATAGTAATAATACCTCTTTGTACCCCATAGTAATAATACCCCTTTGTGCCCCATAGTAATAACACCCCTTTGTGCCCCATAGTAATAACACCCCTTTGTGCCCCATAGTAATAATACCTCTTTGTGCCCCATAGTAATAACACCCCTTTGTGCCCCATAGTAATAACACCCCTTTGTGCCCCATAGTAATAATACCCCTTTGTGCCCCATAGTAATAACACCCCTTTGTGCCCCATAGTAATAATACCCCTTTGTGCCCCATAGTAATAACACCCCTTTGTGCCCCATAGTAATAACACCCCTTTGTGCCCCATAGTAATAATACCCCTTTGTGCCCCATAGTAATAACACCCCTTTGTGCCCCATAGTAATAATACCCCTTTGTGCCCCATAGTAATAACACCCCTTTGTGCCCCATAGTAATAACACCCCTTTGTGCCCCATAGTAATAACACCCCTTTGTGCCCCATAGTAATAATACCCCTTTGTGCCCCATAGTAATAACACCCCTTTGTGCCCCATAGTAATAACACCCCTTTGTGCCCCATAGTAATAATACCCCTTTGTGCCCCATAGTAATAACACCCCTTTGTGCCCCATAGTAATAATACCCCTTTGTGCCCCATAGTAATAACACCCCTTTGTGCCCCATAGTAATAATACCCCTTTGTGCCCCATAGTAATTACACCCCTTTGTGCCCCATAGTAATAATACCCCTTTGTGCCCCATAGTAATAATACCCCTTTGTGCCCCATAGTAATAACACCCCTTTGTACCCCATAGTAATAATACTTCTTTGTGCCCCATAGTAATAACACCCCTTTGTGCCCCATAGTAATGATACCCCTTTGTACCCCATAGTAATAACACCCCTTTGTGCCCCATAGTAATAATACCTCTTTGTGCCCCATAGTAATAATACCCCTTTGTGCCCCATAGTAATAACACCCCTTTGTGCCCCATAGTAATAATACCTCTTTGTGCCCCATAGTAATAACACCCCTTTGTACCCCATAGTAATAATACCTCTTTGTGCCCCATAGTAATAATACCCCTTTGTGCCCCTTAGTAATAACACCCCTTTGTACCCCATAGTAATAATACCCCTTTGTGCCCCATAGTAATAACACCCCTTTGTGCCCCATAGTAATAACACCCCTTTGTGCCCCATAGTAATAATACCTATTTGTGCCCCATAGTAATAACACCCCTTTGTACCCCATAGTAATAATACCCCTTTGTGCTCCATAGTAATAACACCCCTTTGTGCCCCATAGTAATAACACCCCTTTGTGCCCCATAGTAATAACATCCCTTTGTGCCCCATAGTAATAATACCCCTTTGTGCCCCATAGTAATAATACCCCTTTGTGCCCCATAGTAATAACATCCCTTTGTGCCCCATAGTAATAATACCCCTTTTTGCCCCATAGTAATAACACCCCTTTGTGCCCCATAGTAATAATACCCCTTTGTGCCCCATAGTAATAATACAGCTTTGTGCCCCATAGTAATAATACCCCTTTGTGCCCCATAGTAATAATACCCCTTTGTGCCCCATAGTAATAATACAGCTTTGTGCCCCATAGTAATAATACCCCTTTGTGCCCCATAGTAATAACACCCCTTTGTGCCCCATAGTAATAACACCCCTTTGTGCCCCATAGTAATAATACCTCTTTGTACCCCATAGTAATAATACCCCTTTGTGCCCCATAGTAATAACACCCCTTTGTGCCCCATAGTAATAACACCCCTTTGTGCCCCATAGTAATAATACCTCTTTGTGCCCCATAGTAATAACACCCCTTTGTGCCCCATAGTAATAACACCCCTTTGTGCCCCATAGTAATAATACCTCTTTGTGCCCCATAGTAATAACACCCCTTTGTGCCCCATAGTAATAACACCCCTTTGTGCCCCATAGTAATAATACCCCTTTGTGCCCCATAGTAATAATACCCCTTTGTGCCCCATAGTAATAACACCCCTTTGTGCCCCATAGTAATAACACCCCTTTGTGCCCCATAGTAATAACACCCCTTTGTGCCCCATAGTAATAATACCCCTTTGTGCCCCATAGTAATAATACCCCTTTGTGCCCCATAGTAATAACACCCCTTTGTGCCCCATATTAATAATACCCCTTTGTGCCCCATAGTAATAACACCCCTTTGTGCCCCATAGTAATAACACCCCTTTGTGCCCCATAGTAATAACACCCCTTTGTGCCCCATAGTAATAATACCCCTTTGTGCCCCATAGTAATAACACCCCTTTGTGCCCCATAGTAATAATACCCCTTTGTGCCCCATAGTAATAACACCCCTTTGTGCCCCATAGTAATAACACCCCTTTGTGCCCCATAGTAATAATACCCCTTTGTGCCCCATAGTAATAACACCCCTTTGTGCCCCATAGTAATAACACCCCATTGTGCCCCATAGTAATAACACCCCTTTGTGCCCCATAGTAATAATACCCCTTTGTGCCCCATAGTAATAATACCCCTTTGTGCCCCATAGTAATAATACCCCTTTGTGCCGTGTGGTAATTTTGCTCCCACATAATAACAAATTTGACTTTGTCGCCCTCTTAGCTATGCCACTCACCAGGGCAGAGGGTCAGGTTGATTAATATTTGAACAACGCCCCTAGTGGCCCATCATGCACACTATACTATAATCTACAGGCGCTCGGCTCTCTGGACACTTTATACATCATGGGAATGTGGTCCAGGCCGAGGGGCGAGAGGACGGTGCCCGCAGAGACCAAGGGGGCAAGAGGACGGTGCCCGCAGAGACTGAGGGGCGAGATGACGGTGCACGCACAGACCGAGGGGGCGAGAGGATGGTGCCCGCAGAGACCAAGGGGGCGAGAGGACGGTGCCCGCAGAGACTGAGGGGCGAGAGGACGGTGCCCGCAGAGACCGAGGGGGCGAGAGGACGGTGCCCGCAGAGACTGAGGGGCGAGAGGACGGTGCCCGCAGAGACCGAGGGGGCGAGATGACGGTGCCCGCAGAGACTGAGGGGCGAGATGATGGTGCACGCACAGACCGAGGGGGCGAGAGGACGGTGCCCGCAGAGACTGAGGGGCGAGAGGACGGTGCCCGCAGAGACCGAGGGGCGAGATGACGGTGCCCGCAGAGACCGAGGGGGCGAGAGGACGGTGCCCGCAGAGACCGACGGGGTGAGAGGATATTGCCCGCAGAGACTGAGGGGCGAGATGACAGTGCCCGCAGAGACCGAGGAGCGAGAGTACAGTGCCCGCAGCTCCACGCTGGGCAGCAGGCAAAGCTTCTTGCCCTGATCTTGGAGGGGATTTGCAGTCTCGGTGCCGGCGTCAGATGGCCGCTCTCTGTGTCCTTAATCTCATTAGGTCTAAGAGCCGGTGATTGCCCTTGGCCGACAAACGCACAAGATCAGCCGTTCCTAGAGGACCGCAGGCAGGGGGCAACGGAAAGTCACCGCAGGGAACAGGGGGGCAGATGTGGGCACATACCCAAAACAGGTCACCGGGGCAAATATCATGTCATAGATACCTGCTATAACATAAGCATCAGCCTGCGCATAGTGATAGGAAGCATGGTGGAATAACCTGGGCATCTCCTGTATATAATTATATATGTACAGCCGGTATAACCTGGGTAATTAAATACAGTACAGACCGAAAGTTTGGACACACCTTCTCATTTAAAGATTTTTCTGTATTTTCATGACTATGAAAATTGTACATTCACACTGAAGGCATCAAAACTATAAATTACCACATGTGGAATTATATACTAAACAAAAAAGTGTGAAACAACTGAAAATATGTCTTATATTCTAGGTTCTTCAAAGTAGCCACCTTTTGCTTTGATGACGGCTTTGCACACTCTTGGCATTCTCTTGATGACCTTCAAGAGGTAGTCACTGGAAATGGTCTTCCAACAATCTTGAAGGAGTTCCCAGAGATGCTTAGCACTTGTTGGCCCTTTTGCCTTCACTCTGCGGTCCAGCTCACCCCAAACCATCTCGATTGCGTTCAGGTCTGGTGACTGTGGAGGCCAGGTCATCTGGCGTAGCCCCCCATCACTCTCCATCTTGGTGAAATAGCCCTTACACAGCCTGGAGGTGTTTGGGGTCATTGTCCTGTTGAAAAATAAATGATGGTCCAACTAAACGCAAACCGGATGGAATAGCATGCCGCTGCAAGATGCTGTGGTAGCCATGCTGGTTCAGTATGCCTTCAATTTTGAATAAATCCTAATCTGAGCTGCTGTTAACCTGCGATTTCTGAGGCTGGTGACTCGGATAAACTTATCCTCAGAAGCAGAGGTGACTCTTGGTCTTCCTTTCCTGGGGTGGTTCTCATGTGAGCCAGTTTCTTTGTAGCGCTTGATGGTTTTTGCAACTGCACTTGGGGACACTTTCAAAGTTTGCCCAATTTTTCACACTGACTGACCTTCATTTCTTAAAGTAATGATGGCCACTCGTTTTTCATTACTTAGCTGCTTTTTTCTTGCCATAATACAAATTCTAACAGTCTATTCAGTAGGACTATCAGCTGTGTATCCACCTGACTTCTGCACAACACAACTGATGGTCCCAACCCCATTTATAAGGCAAGAAATCCCACTTATTAAACCTGACCGGGCACACCTGTGAAGTGAAGACCATTTCCGGTGACTACCTCTTGAAGCTCATCAAGAGAATGCCAAGAGTGTGCAAAGCAGTCATCAAAGCAAAAGGTGGCTACTGTGAAGAACCTAGAATATAAGACATATTTTCAGTTGTTTCACACTTTTTTGCTAAGTATATAATTCCACATGTGGTAATTCATAGTTTTGATGCCTTCAGTGTGAATGTACAATTTTCATAGTCATGAAAATACAGAAAAATCTTTAAATGAGAAGGTGTGTCCAAACTTTTGGTCTGTGCTGTATGTACAGCTGGTATAACCTGGGCATCTCCTGCATATAATTATATATGTACAGCTGGTATAACCTGGGCATCTCCTGCATATAATTATATATGTACAGCTGGTATAACCTGGGCATCTCCTGCATATAATTATATATGTACAGCTGGTATAACCTGGGCATCTCCTGTATATAATTATATATGTACAGCTGGTATAACCTGGGCATCTCCTGTATATAATAATATATGTACAGCTGGTATAACCTGGGCATCTCCTGCATATAATTATATATGTACAGCTGGTATAACCTGGGCATCTCCTGCATATAATTATATATGTACAGCTGGTATAACCTGGGTATCTTCTGTATATAATTATCTATGTACAGCTGGTATAACCTGGGTATCTTCTGTATATAATTATCTATGTACAGCTGGTATAACCTGGGCATCCCCTGTATATAATTATATATGTACAGCTGGTATAACCTGGGCATCTCCTGTATATAATTATCTATGTACAGCTGGTATAACCTGGGTATCTTCTGTATATAATTATCTATGTACAGCTGGTATAACCTGGGTATCTTCTGTATATAATTATCTATGTACAGCTGGTATAACCTGGGCATCTCCTGTATATAATTATATATGTACAGCTGGTATAACCTGGGCATCTCCTGTATATAATTATATATGTACAGCTGATATAACCTGGGCATCCCCTGTATATAATTATATATGTACAGCTGGTATAACCTGGGCATCTCCTGTATGTAATTATCTATGTACAGCTGGTATAACCTGGGCATCTCCTGTATATAATTATCTATGTACAGCTGGTATAACCTGGGCATCTCCTGCATATAATTATATATGTACAGCTGGTATAACCTGGGTATCTTCTGTATATAATTATATATGTACAGCTGGTATAACCTGGGTATCTTCTGTATATAATTATCTATGTACAGCTGGTATAACCTGGGCATCTCCTGTATATAATTATATATGTACAGCTGGTATAACCTGGGCATCTCCTGTATATAATTATATATGTACAGCTGGTATAACCTGGCCATCTCCTGTATATAATTATCTATGTACAGCTGGTATAACCTGGGCATCTCCTGCATATAATTATATATGTACAGCTGGTATAACCTGGGTATCTTCTGTATATAATTATATATGTACAGCTGGTATAACCTGGGTATCTTCTGTATATAATTATATATGTACAGCTGGTATAACCTGAGCATCTCCTGCATATAATTATATATGTACAGCTGGTATAACCTGGGCATCTCCTGCATATAATTATATATGTACAGCTGGTATAACCTGGGTATCTCCTGTATATAATTATCTATGTACAGCTGGTATAACCTGGGCATCTCCTGTATATAATTATCTATGTACAGCTGGTATAACCTGGGTATCTCCTGTATATAATTATATATGTACAGCTGGTATAACCTGGGCATCTCCTGTATATAATTATATATGTACAGCTGGTATAACCTGGGTATCTTCTGTATATAATTATCTATGTACAGCTGGTATAACCTGGGCATCTCCTGCATATAATTATATATGTACAGCTGGTATAACCTGGGTATCTTCTGTATATAATTATCTATGTACAGCTGGTATAACCTGGGTATCTTCTGTATATAATTATCTATGTACAGCTGGTATAACCTGGGCATCTCCTGTATATAATTATCTATGTACAGCTGGTATAACCTGGGTATCTTCTGTATATAATTATATATGTACAGCTGGTATAACCTGGGCATCTCCTGCATATAATTATATATGTACAGCTGGTATAACCTGGGCATCTCCTGCATATAATTATATATGTACAGCTGGTATAACCTGGGTATCTTCTGTATATAATTATCTATGTACAGCTGGTATAACCTGGGTATTTCCTGTATATAATTATCTATGTACAGCTGGTATAACCTGGGCATCTCCTGTATATAATTATCTATGTACAGCTGGTATAACCTGGGTATCTCCTGTATATAATTATATATGTACAGCTGGTATAACCTGGGCATCTCCTGTATATAATTATATATGTACAGCTGGTATAACCTGGGTATCTTCTGTATATAATTATCTATGTACAGCTGGTATAACCTGGGCATCTCCTGCATATAATTATATATGTACAGCTGGTATAACCTGGGTATCTTCTGTATATAATTATCTATGTACAGCTGGTATAACCTGGGCATCTCCTGTATATAATTATCTATGTACAGCTGGTATAACCTGGGTATCTCCTGTATATAATTATATATGTACAGCTGGTATAACCTGGGCATCTCCTGTATATAATTATACATGTACAGCTGGTATAACCTGGGCATCTCCTGTATATAATTATCTATGTACAGCTGGTATAACCTGGGTATCTCCTGTATATAATTATATATGTACAGCTGGTATAACCTGGGTATCTCCTGTATATAATTATCTATGTACAGCTGGTATAACCTGGGTATCTTCTGTATATAATTATCTATGTACAGCTGGTATAACCTGGGCATCTCCTGCATATAATTATATATGTACAGCTGGTATAACCTGGGTATCTTCTGTATATAATTATCTATGTACAGCTGGTATAACCTGGGCATCTCCTGTATATAATTATCTATGTACAGCTGGTATAACCTGGGTATCTCCTGTATATAATTATATATGTACAGCTGGTATAACCTGGGCATCTCCTGTATATAATTATACATGTACAGCTGGTATAACCTGGGCATCTCCTGTATATAATTATCTATGTACAGCTGGTATAACCTGGGCATCTCCTGTATATAATTATATATGTACAGCTCGTATTACCTGGGCATCTCCTGTATATAATTATATATGTACAGCTCGTATAACCTGGGCATCTCCTGTATATAATTATCTATGTACAGCTGGTATAACCTGGGCATCTACTGTATATAATTATATATGAACAGCTGGTATAACCTGGGCATCTCCTGTATATAATTATATATGTACAGCTGGTACAACCTGGGCATCTCCTGTATATAATTATATATGTACAGCTGGTATAACCTGGGCATCTCCTGTATATAATTATATATGTACAGCTGATATAACCTGGGCATCTCCTGCATATAATTATATATGTACAGCTGGTATAACCTGGGTATCTCCTGTATATAATTATACATGTACAGCTGGTATAACCTGGGCATCTCCTGTATATAATTATACATGTACAGCTGGTATAACCTGGGTATCTCCTGTATATAATTATACATGTACAGCTGGTATAACCTGGGCATCTCCTGTATATAATTATATATGTATAGCTGGTATAACCTGGGTATCTCCTGTATATAATTATACATGTACAGCTGATATAACCTGGGCATCTCCTGTATATAATTATATATGTACAGCTGATATAACCTGGGCATCTCCTGTATATAATTATATATGTACAGCTGATATAACCTGGGCATCTCCTGTATATAATTATATATGTACAGCTGGTATAACCTGGGCATCTCCTGTATATAATTATATATGTACAGCTGGTATAACCTGGGCATCTCCTGTATATAATTATATATGTACAGCCGGTATAACCTGGGCATCTCCTGTATATAATTATACATGTACAGCTGGTATAACCTGGGCATCTCCTGTATATAATTATATATGTACAGCTGGTATAACCTGGGCATCTCCTGTATATAATTATATATGTACAGCTGGTATAACCTGGGTATCTCCTGTATATAATTATACATGTACAGCTGGTATAACCTAGGCATCTCCTGTATATAATTATATATGTACAGCTGGTATAACCTGGGCATCTCCTGTATATAATTATATATGTACAGCTGGTATAACCTGGGTATCTCCTGTATATAATTATACATGTACAGCTGGTATAACCTGGGCATCTCCTGTATATAATTATATATGTACAGCTGGTATAACCTGGGCATCTCCTGTATATAATTATATATGTACAGCCGGTATAACCTGGGCATCTCCTGTATATAATTATACATGTACAGCTGGTATAACCTGGGCATCTCCTGTATATAATTATATATGTACAGCTGGTATAACCTGGGCATCTCCTGTATATAATTATATATGTACAGCTGGTATAACCTGGGTATCTCCTGTATATAATTATACATGTACAGCTGGTATAACCTAGGCATCTCCTGTATATAATTATATATGTACAGCTGGTATAACCTGGGCATCTCCTGTATATAATTATATATGTACAGCTGGTATAACCTGGGTATCTCCTGTATATAATTATACATGTACAGCTGGTATAACCTGGGCATCTCCTGTATATAATTATACATGTACAGCTGGTATAACCTGGGTATCTCCTGTATATAATTATACATGTACAGCTGGTATAACCTAGGCATCTCCTGTATATAATTATATATGTACAGCTGGTATAACCTGGGCATCTCCTGTATATAATTATATATGTACAGCTGGTATAACCTGGGTATCTCCTGTATATAATTATACATGTACAGCTGATATAACCTGGGTATCTCTTGTTTCATTCTATAGTACTGTACAGACTGTATCAGGTACCGCAGCCTTCTCTATTTTTATACCTTTCTATGTAGCGAGTGTTGTACAGAATAGTTATAAATTCTAGAAAATAATTATAGTATATAATGACGTCACAGTGGTATCAGGAATATATAATATGGGAAATAATAATAACAATCATCATGATATTATTATTATTATTATTATTATTATTAATAATAATAAGGTGTGCTGTCTCTTTAACTCTGTTACCGCACACCAGTGGGCGGAGCCTATCATTAATCCCCGCTTTCCCATTGGTCCTTTCATCCTCGCTCAGGCCCCGCCCCATTCGTTCTATTATAGTTTTCACACTCCGTTTCAACCAATCGCGTGTATAGGCTGGGTCGTACCATCTAAGCTATTCCAGGGGGGAGCTTTTCTTTTATTAAGCTGCAGTGCCGCTCTGCACGTCAGCAGCACGATTACCGGGTGAGTCTTCTCTACACCGTGCGCTCGGTTTGGAAGGTGTGTGAGCTTCCGTCCATCCGTTCTCCCCTCCTCCGCTGGGCGGGTGGTCTGCTCCGGTGGGCGGGGCCAGCGCTCAGCGCTGCGGGTTGTTCTGCTGCTGGATACAATGTTGCAGCGCGGATCTGTCCGGAGGAGTCCTGGAGCGGCCGCTGATCGCTGAGCGCACACGGCCGGGCGGGGCCGGCACTTCCCGGGGATGCGGCTTGGGAGGTGAGCGGTGACGGCGCGGCCCTGGTCGCCGGTGTAACCCCTTCTCTCCCACCAGGTGGATGTTTAACCCTTGCAGGTCTGGTGCCAGCATTGCTCCTCCTTCCCCAGCTCTGGCCTCTGGCCCAGCAGGGCTGATTCCCCCTGGTGGGCTGGTGGCTCCTCCATACACGGCCTGTGTGTGATGGAAGCTTGTACTCGGTGACCTTGGGATGGACCGGAGTACTACAACTGTCAGCATGGCCTGAGGCCGCTGGGGGTTGTAGTCCTCCCCTCTGGTGTCCGCAGCTGGTGACACCTGGTCATTGGTTGGATCCTGGACGTCACATGACCTGCGGAGCGGAATGATGACCCTATTACGTCGAAGAAGCGGTGTATTCCATCCGTCTCCATGGCGATGAGTGGAGGTCACATCCGTGTTGGCGTCCGGCCGGAGAATATAGTGTACCAGAGGCCCCCCCCAATATATATATATATATATATATATATATATATATATATATATATATATATATATATATATATATATATATATATATATATATATATATATATATATATGCGTCCTGCCCCCCCCCTCAATATATATATACATGCGTCCTGCCCCCCCCCCTCAATATATATATACATGCGTCCTGCCCCCCCCCTCAATATATATATATACATGCGTCCTGCCCCCCCAATATATATATATGTGTGTGTATATATATATATACATGGGTCCTGCCTTTCCCCCCAATATATATATATATACATGCGTCCTGCCCCCCCTCAATATATATATATACATGCGTCCTGCCCCCCCCCTCAATATATATATATACATGCGTCCTGCCCCCCCCCTCAATATATATATACATGCGTCCTGCCCCCCCCCCTCAATATATATATACATGCGTCCTGCCCCCCCAATATATATATATGTGTGTGTATATATATATATACATGGGTCCTGCCTTTCCCCCCAATATATATATATACATGCGTCCTGCCCCCCCCTCAATATATATATACATGCGTCCTGCCCCCCCAATATATATATATATATATATATATATATATATATATATATATATATGTACATGCGTCCTGCCCCCCCCAAATATATATATATATGTACATGCGTCCTGCCCCCCCCAAATATATATATATATATACATGCGTCCTGCCCCCCCCAATATATATATATACATGCGTCCTGCCCCCCCCAATATATATATATACATGCGTCCTGCCCCCCCAATATATATATATGTGTGTGTGTGTATATGTATGTATATATATATATATATATATATATATATATATATATATATATATATATGCGTCCTGCCCCCCCCAATATATATATATATATGCGTCCTGCCCCCCCCAATATATATATATATATGCGTCCTGCCCCCCCCAATATATATATATACATGCGTCCTGCCCCCCCCAATATATATATATACATGCGTCCTGCCCCCCCCAATATATATATATATACATGCGTCCTGCCCCCCCCAATATATATATATATACATGCGTCCTGCCCCCCCCAATATATATATATACATGCGTCCTGCCCCCCCCAATATATATATATACATGCGTCCTGCCCCCCCCAATATATATATATATACATGCGTCCTGCCCCCCCCAATATATATATATATATACATGCGTCCTGCCCCCCCCAATATATATATATATATACATGCGTCCTGCCCCCCCCAATATATATATATATATATATATATATATATATATATATATATATATATACATGCGTCCTGCCCCCCCCAATATATATATATATATATACATGCGTCCTGCCCCCCCCAATATATATATATATATATACATGCGTCCTGCCCCCCCCAATATATATATATATATATATACATGCGTCCTGCCCCCCCCAATATATATATATATATATATACATGCGTCCTGCCCCCCCCAATATATATATATATATATATATACATGCGTCCTGCCCCCCCCAATATATATATATATACATGCGTCCTGCCCCCCCAATATATATATATATATATACATGCGTCCTGCCCCCCCAATATATATATATATATATACATGCGTCCTGCCCCCCCTAATATATATATATACATATACATGCGTCCTGCCCCCCCAATATATATATATACATGCGTCCTGCCCCCCCCAATATATATATACATGCGTCCTGCCCCCCCAATATATATATATACATGCATCCTGCCCCCCCCAATATATATATATATATATATATATATATATATATATATATATATATATATATATATATATATATATATATATATATATATACATACATGCATCCTGCCCCCCCCCAATATATATATACATGCGTCCTGCCCCCTTATATATACGCTCCCCGTGTCCCGTTCCATATATATATATTATAGGTGCATGTCACAAAATTAGATTATCATCAAAAAGTGAAGCTCCTATATTATATAGAGTCATTACACCCAGAGGGATCTATTCTATAGAGTCATTACACCCAGAGGGATCTATTCTATAGAGTCATTACACCCAGAGGGATCTATTCTATAGAGTAATTACACCCAGAGGGATCTATTCTATAGAGTCATTACACGCAGAGGGATCTATTCTATAGAGTCATTACACCCAGAGGGATCTATTCTATAGAGTCATTACACCCAGAGGGATCTATTCTATAGAGTCATTACACCCAGAGGGATCTATTCTATAGAGTCATTACACCCAGAGGGATCTATTCTATAGAGTCATTACACCCAGAGGGATCTATTCTATAGAGTCATTACACCCAGAGGGATCTATTCTATAGAGTCATTACACCCAGAGGGATCTATTCTATAGAGTCATTACCCCCAGAGGGATCTATTCTATAGAGTCATTACCCCCAGAGGGATCTATTCTATAGAGTCATTACCCCCAGAGGGATCTATTCTATAGAGTCATTACCCCCAGAGGGATCTATTCTATAGAGTCATTACCCCCAGAGGGATCTATTCTATAGAGTCATTACCCCCAGAGGGATCTATTCTATAGAGTCATTACCCCCAGAGGGATCTATTCTATAGAGTCATTACCCCCTGAGGGATCTATTCTATAGAGTCATTACCCCCTGAGGGATCTATTCTGTAGAGTCATTACCCGCCGAGGGATCTATTCTGTAGAGTCATTACCCGCCGAGGGATCTATTCTGTAGAGTCATTACCCGCCGAGGGATCTATTCTGTAGAGTCATTACCCGCCGAGGGATCTATTCTGTAGAGTCATTACCCGCCGAGGGATCTATTCTGTAGAGTCATTACCCGCCGAGGGATCTATTCTGTAGAGTCATTACCCGCCGAGGGATCTATTCTGTAGAGTCATTACCCGCCGAGGGATCTATTCTGTAGAGTCATTACCCGCCGAGGGATCTATTCTGTAGAGTCATTACCCGCCGAGGGATCTATTCTGTAGAGTCATTACCCGCCGAGGGATCTATTCTGTAGAGTCATTACCCGCCGAGGGATCTATTCTGTAGAGTCATTACCCGCCGAGGGATCTATTCTGTAGAGTCATTACCCGCCGAGGGATCTATTCTGTAGAGTCATTACCCGCCGAGGGATCTATTCTGTAGAGTCATTACCCGCGCCGAGGGATCTATTCTGTAGAGTCATTACCCGCGCCGAGGGATCTATTCTGTAGAGTCATTACCCGCGCCGAGGGATCTATTCTGTAGAGTCATTACCCGCGCCGAGGGATCTATTGTGTAGAGTCATTACCCGCGCCGAGGGATCTATTGTGTAGAGTCATTACCCGCGCAGAGGGGTCTATTGTGTAGAGTCATTACACGCGCAGAGGGGTCTATTGTGTAGAGTGACTCTATATAATATAGGAGCTTCACTTTTTGTATTGAAGAACTGAAATAAATGAACTTTTTGATGATACTCTATTAGTGAGATGCACCTGTATATGCGCTTCCCTGTGTCCTTTCCACCCATATATATATCTCAAAACAATAAAGGGACCCCTGAAATACCCCATCCTAGATGTGAATGAATGAAATCTTCTCATTGAATACTTTGTTCTGTAGAAAGCTGAATGTGCTGACAACAAAATCACACAAAAATCATCAATGGAAATCACATTTATTAACCAATGGAGGCCTGGATGTGGAGTCACCCCCAAAATTAAAGTGGAAAAACACACTACAGGCTGATCCAACTGTGATGTAATGTCCTTAAAACAAGTCACAATGAGGCTGAGTATTGTGTGTGGCCTCCACGTGCCTGTATGACCTCCCTACAACGCCTGGGCATGCTCCTGATGAGGCTGAGTATTGTGTGTGGCCTCCACGTGCCTGTATGACCTCCCTACAACGCCTGGGCATGCTCCTGATGAGGCTCAGTATTGTGTGTGGCCTCCACGTGCCTGTATGACCTCCCTACAACACCTGGGCATGCTCCTGATGAGGCTGAGTATTGTGTGTGGCCTCCACGTGCCTGTATGACCTACCTACAACGCCTGGGCATGCTCCTGATGAGGCTGAGTATTGTGTGTGGCCTCCACGTGCCTGTATGACCTCCCTACAACGCCTGGGCATGCTCCTGATGAGGTTGCGGATGGTCTCCTGTGGGATCTCCTCCCAGACCTGGACTAAAGCATCCGCCAACTCCTGGACAGTCTGTGGTGCCACGTGACGTTGGTGGATGGAGCGAGACATGATGTCCCAGATGTGCTCAATCGGATTCAGGTCTGGGGAACGGGCGGCCAGTCCATAGCTTCAATGCCTTCATCTTGCAGGAACTGCTGACACACTCCAGCCACATGAGGTCTGGCATTGTCCTGCATTAGGAGGAACCCAGGGCCAACCGCACCAGCATATGGTCTCACAAGGGGTCTGAGGATCTCATCTCGGTACCTAATGGCAGTCAGGCTACCTCTGGCGAGCACATGGAGGGCTGTGCGGCCCTCCAAAGAAATGCAACCCCACGCCATTACTGACCCATTGCCAAACCGGTCATGCTGAAGGATGTTGCAGGCAGCAAATCGCTCTCCATGGCGTCTCCAGACTCTGTCACGTCTGTCACATGTGCTCAGTGTGAACCTGCTTTCATCTGTGAAGAGCACGGGGCGCCAGTGGTGACTTTGCCAATCCTGGTGTTCTGTGGCAAATGCCAAGCGTCCTGCACGGTGTTGGGCTGTGAGCACAGACCCTATCTGTGGATGTCGAGCCCTCATACCACCCTCACGGAGTCGGTTTCTAACCGTTTGTGCAGACACATGCACATTTGTGGCCTGCTGGAGGTCATTTTGCAGGGCTCTGGTAGTGCTCCTCCTGTTCCTCCTTGCACAAAGGCAGAGGTAGCGGTCCTGCTCCTATGGCCCCCTCCACGTCTCCTGGTGTACTGGCCTGTCTCCTGGTGGCGCCTCCAGCTTCTGGACACTACGCTGACAGACACAGCAAACCTTCTTGCCACAGCTCGCATTGATGTGCCATCCTGGATGAGCTGCACTACCTCAACAACTTCTGTGGGTTGTAGAGTCCATCTCCTGCTACCACGAGTGTGAAAGCACAACCAACATTCAAAAGTGACCAAAACATCAGCCAGAAAGCATTGGTACTGAGATGTGGTCTGTGGTCCCCACCTGCAGAACCACTCCTTTATTGAGGGTATCTTGATAATTGCCAATAATTTCCATCTATTGTCTATTCCATTTGCACAACAGCATGTGAGATTGATTGTCAATCAGTGTTGCTTCCTAAGTGGACAGTTTGATTTCACAGAAGTTTCATTTACTTGGAGTTATATTCTGTTCTTTAAGTGTTCCCTTTATTTTTTTGAGCAGTGTGTATATAGAGATACATACATACATACATACATACATACATACATACATACATACATACATACATACATACATACATACATACATACATACATACATACATACATACACGCTCTGTGTGTCCCCCCCCCCCCCCTTCTTGGCCGTGGCCTGTGACTCGTGGCCCCCCTGGCACTGAGGTGGCACTTGTCCTCGGGCGGCAGATTCCTCCTGTCACCGGGCTATTTTTAACCCCGCGGTGCCTTGGCAGCAGCGCGGCCGGAGGAGGCTTTCTGCTGGGAACCTTCTCCATTCTCGTATTCTTAGCAGCGGCTTTTGTGTATGATACAATGAGAATAAAGGTGCGGAGGAGCGATCTGCACCTGGGGAGTCGCCCTGGGGCGTAGAGAGGGGTCACCCTCTACTGAGGCCGCCCGCTCACCAGACACTGGGGAGAATGGTGCCATCAGGTGACAAGTGCAGAGCTGCACATAGATCACATGATGCCACTTGGGGTCTCAGACCCCCATATGGGGGTGACTATGTCATTCCGGAGCCCCCCCCCTGTGTGCGGCTGTGACCTCCTTCAAGGACTGGGCAGGTGGATGTGGGGGTCTTTGTGTTTTATTTTGGTTATATTAGGGCTCCAGAGCTGGAATCGGCCCCCCCCCCCCCGGCCGCTGCGGCGCTTCTTCCCATTTCTCCTGTTTGTTTGTTCTTGTAAAAGCTTTTAGTGGTTTTCTGGTTGAAGAATCTTGGGCTGTAATGAGACGTTCTGCGCGGTCATGTGACCCCGTGTGTCGGCGCCGAGCGAGACGATGCACGGGGGACATATAAAGAACTCCTACTCCCGGTCCTAAGCTCGTCCTATCCGGCTCTGGGAAAGCTGGGTGACAGCCAATATGGCCGCTCTAACGTCTGACAACCACATAAATGTGTCATGGTGGCCATACGAGTTGTCACCCAGCTCTGCCAGCAGCTGATACAACCCAGACACGGCTGCCATGGAGTTCCTCTAATGCTCCTCGCCGCTGTCCTGGGTCCGTGCAGTCATCAGATATAGTTTTATACCTTTCAGATTGTAAGGGTTACTGGCCCTTTAAGGTACCAAGCTGGCCTGTAGGTACTTAAAGGGGAACTCCATATTTATTAAACCTCCAGTCAGCTTTATGCCTTAATGACTGTATAGCCCCTGGAGGAGGTTAGTCAGGTGTCCAAAAAATGGTCCCCGTGCCCAGCTGTAATCTGATTGGTTGCCAGGGGCTGATGCCGGTGGTCTTCAGGCCCTGTGGGATCTTAAGTCAGTCATCCCAATCATTTAAAGGGACCAAAACCCTTTCTGACCCTATGAGGCGGAAGTTCAAAAAGTTCAGTCTTCAGTAACTCTGATCTCCAGAGACTTCAGAAGAATCTCAGCCTCCTGCAGGGTAAAGGGGGATCCCAGACCCCACTGCTGGAATTCCCTTTGACACTACATTAGGTACAGCGACTGACAGTGTAGTATAAATGGCGGCCGTCCTATTTTGGGGTTTAATGGTCTATGGTTACCTGACCCCTGTGTTGCCGGCAGCCCCCCGCAGCTCTCAGATCTGGGTCAGTATTGGACATGGGTGTAATCAATCTGCAGGAATGTGATGTCAGGTTTGGAGGATCCGAGAGGCCCGGTAACCTTATCTCCCTGACCCCGGGCGGTGAGGCAGGGTGGTGCTGGCTGCTTATCGGCCCGCCCTCCCGGAGGAAGGAGGCGCTCCACTTTTCCTTACTCAATCCAGTCAGAACATTAAAACCACCTGCCTGGTGGGTGCGATGCTCGACGTGTAGTGGTTACTTTCTGTCGTGGCTGTCCTGCGCGCCCCGTCTTCCTTTCTGTCGTGGCTGTCCTGCGCGCCTCGTCTTCCTTTCTGTCGTGGTTGTCCTGCGCGCCTCGTCTTCCTTTCTGTCGTGGCTGTCCTGCGCGCCTCGTCTTCCTTTCTGTCGTGGCTGTCCTGCGCGCCCCGTCTTCCTTTCTGTCGTGGCTGCCCTGCGCACCCCGTCTTCCTTTCTGTCGTGGCTGCCCTGCGCACCCCGTCTTCCTTTCTGTCGTGGCTGCCCTGCGCTCCCCGTCTTCCTTTCTGTCGTGGCTGTCCTGCGCGCCCCGTTTTCCTTTCTGTCGTGGCTGTCCTGCGCGCCCCGTTTTCCTTTCTGTCGTGGCTGTCCTGCGCGCCCCGTTTTCCTTTCTGTCGTGGCTGTTCTGCGCGCCCCGTCTTCCTTTCTGTCGTGGCTGTCCTGTGCGCCCCGTCTTCCTTTCTGTCATGGCTGTCCTGCGCGCCTCGTCTTCCTTTCTGTTGTGGCTGTCCTGCGCTCCCCGTCTTCCTTTCTGTCGTGGCTGTCCTGCGCTCCCCGTCTTCCTTTCTGTCGTGGCTGTCCTGCGCTCCCCGTCTTCCTTTCTGTCGTGGCTGTCCTGCGCGCCCCGTCTTCCTTTCTGTCGTGGCTGTCCTGCGCGCCCCGTCTTCCTTTCTGTCGTGGCTGTCCTGCGCGCCCCGTCTTCCTTTCTGTCGTGGCTGTCCTGCGCGCCCCGTCTTCCTTTCTGTCGTGGCTGTCCTGCGCGCCCCGTCTTGCTTTCTGTCGTGGCTGTCCTGCGCGCCCAGTTTTCCTTTCTGTCGTGGCTGTCCTGCGCGCCCCGTCTTCCTTTCTGTCGTGGCTGTCCTGCGCGCCCCGTCTTCCTTTCTGTCGTGGCTGTCCTGCGCTCCCCGACTTCCTTTCTGTCGTGGCTGTCCTGCGCTCCCCGACTTCCTTTCTGTCGTGGCTGTCCTGCGCTCCCCGACTTCCTTTCTGTCGTGGCTGTCCTGCGCTCCCCGACTTCCTTTCTGTCGTGGCTGTCCTGCGCTCCCCGACTTCCTTTCTGTCGTGGCTGTCCTGCGCTCCCCGTCTTCCTTTCTGTCGTGGCTGCCCTGCGCTCCCCGTCTTCCTTTCTGTCGAGGCTGCCCTGCGCTCCCCGTCTTCCTTTCTGTCGAGGCTGCCCTGCGCTCCCCGTCTTCCTTTCTGTCGAGGCTGCCCTGCGCTCCCCGTCTTCCTTTCTGTCGAGGCTGCCCTGCGCTCCCCGTCTTCCTTTCTGTCGTGGCTGCCCTGCGCACCCCGTCTTCCTTTCTGTCGTGGCTGTCCTGCGCGCCCCGTCTTTCTTTCTGTCGGGGCTGCCCTGGCGCGCCCCGACTCCCCTTTCTGTCGGGGCTGCCCTGGCGCGCCCCGACTCCCCTTTCTGTCGTAGAATAGTCGTCAGAGCATCGCAGCTATGTTGTCAGGCTCGCCCCTTTCTCCCCCAATGTGCATCAATAAGCCTTTGGGTCCTGCCATATACAGGACCTGCAGCGATCTCTTTAGCGCCGCCCTCTTGGTGGTTGTAGCTCCTCGCGCTCTGTCTGATTTGATGTGTGAAGTATTTTGTGACTCATTAGATATTTTCTATAAATACTCTTTTTTTTGGCGCGGCGGCCGCCTCTTGTCATCGTGGTGAATGATTTAGTTGGACTTTTTTTGCAGTTTCTCGCTGTGGCCGTCCAGGACTTGTTCATAATTTCTCAAGGGACGCCAGAGTGTTTTATTGCCAGGACAATTATATAGGAGATGGGGGAGGGGGGTGTTATTATAACTCAAAGGGGAACTCTTCCAGAGACTCCCCTTTTCCATGACTCATGTGGTAATAATGTGGTTATAGGGGGCGCTATTGTACATGGTATGTGGCCTCCAGTAAGACAGATATGGGATCTGGTTTGTCACACATGCCCCGCCCCCGCGGAGCTCACTTTATCCATTGTTTGTCCCTTTATTCTAAATAAATTATGGATGATTTGGCGGAAGCCAATTAAAAAAAAAAAAAAAAATACTCCTTTTAAAGGGGAACACTCCTCATATACAGACGTGTAAACGAGCGTTACTCCTGTCCCAGACATCTGATGTATTTTCTGATGCAGGATTTGGGGGTCTCTCATTCTGGAGCAGGTGAGAATCCGGTTTTGATAGAAGGTGAAGAACAAGGTCGGGGGGGTTGTTGTTTCCTTTGCTCCTTTTATCTCGCTGGGTTGAAGCCATGAGCGATGCAAACACATGAAATGCGCCAGAGCCAGTGAAAGCTCAGAGGAAGCAATAGAACAGCGCCACCTGGTGGCAACATTATCATTAAATAAGTACATTTTCAACAAATCGTGAGTAAATGAAAAGAAAATTACAGGACCTGATGGAAAGTAGGGTCACCCCATAGCCTCTCTTTTTTTTTTTTTTTCTTTTGATTTAGCAAAGTGCGAATTTTCTGCCCCTCCCCCACCGTTCTTGCCGCCAGCCTTCCTTTGCGCCGCCGTACTCATGAATTCTGAGTGAATCTGATTAAATGATGGCAAGAAGGGATCCCATAAATAATGGATGCTGCTAAATGCTTGTTTTTTTTTTTTCCCGTCTCCTCTCTGGGGTCGTCGCTTTCTTTTCCACGCAGATCCGGAGATTCGCCGTTGTGTTTGTTTTTTTTTCGTGTCCGTGCTACTCGACCCCCTCCTGTGTTTAGGATTTCGGGTCATTATTTTCCCCCGGGGGGCCCGACCGCCAGCCGTTGCCGAGGAGGGCCCGACCGCCAGCCGTTGCCGAGGAGGGCCCGACCGCCAGCCGTTGCCGAGGAGGGCCCGACCGCCAGCCGTTGCCGAGGAGGGCCCGACCGCCAGCCGTTGCCGTGCCGCTCCAGATCGATCAGGATGGTGAATGTCATCTCGGATGTCAATGTCTTCCTGTGCGCCGGGGCTGTGTACACAAAACGACGTGCCGCACACATCGGGTTGGGAAATAGATGAATGAAACATCTTAATCGCTGATTAAATAGAAAAACCGCATTTCTCTCCGTCGTCCAGGATCGTAATCTCCCGGATTTAGAGGATTGTATTCTATGTTGTTCCGCGCTGTCGCTAATCCCGGTGATATCTGAATGATACAACAAACCCCGCCCACTTGTCACATCCGCAGGTGCCCTCTGTGGCGGTATGTATCACATCCACACCTGCCATTGTCGCCGGGCACGTTAACCCTACGGTCGCCGGTGTGAGGCGGCGCGGTCCCTGCAGGGGATTGTGGGTTTGGCAGCGCTCGGCGTGTTCTTCAGGAGACAGATAATGGCCGGCCCCTCCCCCGCCCTGTGTTATTATAGTCAGGCAGCGACACGCACCCAGAGACCACGGGCTAAAAATGACTTAAATGGAAGGATGATGAGACGTCTCCGCCGAGATAATTGCAGCTTCCACTCCGATGAATATTCATGGCTCTGCATAGTCACCCCCTGCACTTTTAGGAGGTGCAGGAAGTAGGTGTGATGGATCCATGGGAGGGATATAAAGGGGTTAGTCTGTAATTTTTGGAGAAGTTGGGTGACAACCGGTATGACTGTAGTTCCTGAGTTGTCACCTAGTGATGACTGAATGTGTGTCAGCGCCCCCATCAGTGCAGGCGCGGACAGGTACTGCACTTACTGGTGTATTGTGGTAGTGACGCCCTGTATTTACACCCCGGGGTCATAGTGACCTCAGGGCACACAGCGCAACGTTCCACCCTGGAATTCTACAATCATCCCATTCCGAGCTCCTGACCAGATCGTTAACCCTTTCTGTGGTCTCCATGTCCACATCCTCCATTTTTCACTTCAGCCTGGTGTATGTACACAGTGACTGCACCAGCAGAATAGTGAGTGCAGCTCTGGAGTATAATACAGGAGGTAACTCAGGGTCAGTAATGTAATGTATGTACACAGTGACTGCACCAGCAGAATAGTGAGTGCAGCTTTGGAGTATAATACAGGATGTAACTCAGGATAAGTAATGTAATGTATGTACACAGTGACTGCACCAGCAGAATAGTGAGTGCAGCTCTGGAGTATAATACAGGGTGTAACTCAGGATCAGTAATGTAATGTATGTACACAGTGACTGCACCAGCAGAATAGTGAGTGCAGCTCTGGGGTATAATACAGGAGGTAACTCAGGATCAGTAATGTAATGTATATACACAGTGACTGCACCAGCAGAATAGTGAGTGCAGCTCTGGAGTATAATACAGGATGTAACTCAGGATCAGTAATGTAATGTATGTACACAGTGACTGCACCAGCAGAATAGTGAGTGCAGCTCTGGAGTGTAATACAGGATGTAACTCAGGATCAGTAATGTAATGTATGTACACAGTGACGGCACCAGCAGAATAGTGAGTGCAGCTCTGGAGTATAATACAGGATGTAACTCAGGATCAGTAATGTAATGTATGTACACAGTGACTGCACCAGCAGAATAGTGAGTGCTGCTCTGGAGTATAATACAGGATGTAACTCAGGGTCAGTAATGTAATGTATGTACACAGTGACTGCACCAGCAGAATAGTGAGTGCAGCTCTGGAGTATAATACAGGAGGTAACTCAGGATCAGTAATGTAATGTGTGTACACAGTGACTGCACCAGCAGAATAGTGAGTGCAGCTCTGGAGTATAATACAGGAGGTAACTCAGGATCAGTAATGTAATGTATGTACACAGTGACTGCACCAGCAGAATAGTGAGTGCAGCTCTGGAGTATAATACAGGAGGTAACTCAGGATCAGTAATGTAATGTATGTACACAGTGACTGCACCAGCAGAATAGTGAGTACAGCTCTGGAGTATAATACAGAATGTAACTCAGGATCAGTAATGTAATGTATGTACACAGTGACTGCACCAGCAGAATAGTGAGTGCAGCTCTGGAGTATAATACAGGATGTAACTCAGGATCAGCAATGTAATGTAAGTACACAGTGCCTGCACCAGCAGAATAGTGAGTGCAGCTCT
The DNA here is from genome assembly GCF_046119375.1 of Phyllobates terribilis. Classification (NCBI taxonomy): domain Eukaryota; kingdom Metazoa; phylum Chordata; class Amphibia; order Anura; family Dendrobatidae; genus Phyllobates; species Phyllobates terribilis. The sequence goes on along the minus strand of NW_027362770.1, from coordinate 193,762,989 downwards.
GGAGTATAATACAGGATGTAACTCAGGATCAGTAATGTAATGTATGTACACAGTGACTGCACCAGCAGAATAGTGAGTGCAGCTCTGGAGGATAGTACTTGCTTGATTACCCTCTATCGGAATGTCTGTTGCAGGAGTCACCAGAGGAATCTGCAGAAAGCTCCTGACTTATTCGGTTACTGACTGTGCCTTTAATCTGGTGTAAAGGTCGGTGTCGCGGGGATAAGTCCTCTGTCCTCGCCTCCAGTGTCCTGGACGTGGAATCCGTTAGTCTTAGGATCCTAATCTTCCAGCCCTGATCCCACTCTCTCCCATAATCTCCGGCTCTTGACTATGGGACTCAGTAGCCGGTATTCCGGTGTCATGTGCGTTGTCCTTTCAGCTGCGGCGGTGATGACAGCCGGAGCTTATTACATCGCTGCTTATTGCTCAACCCTCCAGAGAGCTGAGAAGCGCTGGATTACCAGACTGTCTGGACTATTGGATTTTGATTGGGATGAGGATTGACTATGGGGTATCAATGCTGTCTGATCTAGTTGGCACCATAATTGTCAGGTCACATGACTGAAAGCATCGATTTTTGCTCTGGCCTTTATTTACCGGTACGGTGAATCCTTAAGGAGCGGTGACGGCAGCCATATTGTCTTGCTGGGGTGGACGTCCAAGTCCTGAGGCTGAACTAATCACACGTTACTCCTTTTAGACAGGTGGATACAGATTAATGCTTCTCATCTAATGGTGGCGAAATCCTGAGACTCCGAAAGTCTCCTAAAATGTTCTATGTTGCGTCTGTAAGCGACATAGTAAGTTGAGAATGCCTGTGAGGTCGCTGGCAGAGGTAACCTTGGTCAGTATGAAAGCTTTTGACGCGATCTGTACTGCTTTCTCGCCTCTGTGCGGCTGCTGCATACTTTTCGCGTCTCATCATATATATGACATCAGCGCCGTAGCTGCTGTCGGTCGGGGCTGTCGCGGCCTGTCCAGGTGTTGTAGTTACGGCGTTGTATTCTGTCATGGCTCCGGCTCGTTGGAACTTGTCGTGTGCGGGGGGGGGAGAAAATGTCTGGTTTATTGTAACTCTGTGGTCTCGGGTCCCACCCAGTCTTCAGGAAATATAAGGCTTAGTCTGAATACGGCGCGACGACGCAGCGGATGTAATTAAGAATTGCTGAGTGGAGCGTTGTGACGGGAGAAGTCGGGAGCTCGGGATATCGGGGCGGCCTCAGCAGCGCTCTTTATCCTATAGGGGGCAGACTTCTCATCCTGCAGTCTCCTCCCCCGATACATGATTAGATGTAGATACTTGGCGCAGCAGATAGTATCACACATGACTGGGTTGGATACACGCTTCTCTCAGTATCTGATGTTCGCGGTGCATTCTGTGTGAGGATTCTTTCCTGGGGGCGCTGCGGTCATGGGTGGTCCACGTGTGGCTTTCTTCTCGCGGCGCTGAGTCACGTGTGCGCGGATCTGCAGCCGCCCGCCTGACGATGTCCGTAACGTTATCTATTCCTGCAGCTGTGCTGCTCCCTTCATGGGTTAAGAGACGCGGCGCCCCCTCTGCCCTCTCCCCTGTAGGACTCTTACATAACAGCAGCTACACAATCTTTCATTTATTTTTTTTTACTTTTCATAGAAGAAGGAAAGTCGATAATACATGGAAACCATCAGCAAGCAGGCGAGATGCTGCTCACTGATCTGAGAAGGCCATAAGGTATTGCTCTTAGAACTGCAGGACCCGAATACTCACTATCTATGATATGAGATCCATCAACAGCAACTTGTTGTTAGTTTCCAGTAGGCGCATGTTCAGAAGGTACATGCACCTTGACCGTTTCTTTTACTTGGCAATGGGCAGGTGACGGGGATCAGTCGTTTGGGGGTCCGGCCCCCTTCTCTTCTGTCGGCCGGGGCAGGTGTTGTGCCAATGTGGTGACGCATCAGGCCAAATATGGAGGCGCTGGGTCTCCGGCGTGTAGACGGGAAGAGGCCGCAGTCGTCCTCATCGCAGCTCTTCATTAACCCCTTCAGCTGCCGGTGTGTAATACCTGAGGCTGGAGCGGGGTCAGGAGCGCCGCCGGTTGTTCTGGGATATGGCGGCGCGGTATAGCCTGGCGCGGTGTATCTGCGCGGTCTCACCGTCCTCTTCTCACGGTTGCTTTTTCCCTCCTGCAGTTTTCGCTGTAATGTTTTCCCATCCCCTCGGAGGAATGTTCTCCGGGCGTCTCGCTGCGCTCTCGCCCCCTCTGCGACTGTCTAGTGTTGGGATTTGTAATATGTTACAGCTGGACGGAGACGTCACCAAGAATGTAGAAAACGTGGCCCCAAATGTGACGTGGCCCCCGGTGAGGTCATTGACATGTGAGCGACACGTGTGCTGCTGTCACCAGAAACAGGCGGGAGGGGAGACCGATGTATCTAATCTGCCACGTGTGCTACCGAGCTGTGTACCTAATCGGCCACGTGTGCTTCCGAGCTGTGTACCTAATCGGCCACGTGTGCTTCCGAGCTGTGTACCTAATCGGCCACGTGTGCTTCCGAGCTGTGTACCTAATCGGCCACGTGTGCTTCCGAGCTGTGTACCTAATCGGCCACGTGTGCTTCCGAGCTGTGTACCTAATCGGCCACGTGTGCTTCCGAGCTGTGTACCTAATCGGCCACGTGTGCTTCCGAGCTGTGTACCTAATCGGCCACGTGTGCTACTATGAAGTGATGTATCTAAGCCTCTTGTTATATCGTCTAGAGATGTGATACTGTGCGCTGAATTGCTGTATCTAAGCCTCTCTTGTCTAATTTTGTCTACTGTGGTATCTAAGCCCGTCATGTGTTGTGCCTACAGTGTGTGCGGGGGCTGCAGTCGGCCCCCCGGGGGGGCTACAATGTCCCTTTTGGCCCATATGAGAAGGCGGAGGTCCCGTGGTAGATGGGGCCACGAGCTTCAAATCTCCCCACTGTCTGTGTGTGACACAATCTACTTGTGTATCTAAGCCTCTTGTGTTATACAGTCTAATGGTGTATCTAAGCCTTTGTGATATGTAGTGGTGTATCTAAGTCTCTGTATGTGTGTACCTAAGCCTTTTATGTGTCACTGCTGCTTTGTGGCGACGTCTTTACTAGATGCAGTAAAGCTCTTGATGTGATTGTTATGGACGGTTATAATGGCCGCCGTCCTCCTGGATGTGGTGAATATTCCGGTCATGCCAGTCTTCTGCCGCCACCTATGAGGTAAATGTCCGGTCATTAGACATCGTCTCCACCTCGGCCTCCTGACGTTGGTCCCCGGTCACATTTATTACCTCAGTATGTGGAATTTGTACCCGATGCTCCCTCTCCGCCGCCATCTTTGTGTCAGTCACCTGTCTTTCCACATTGCGTCATATAGGCCGCTCGTGAAGTATGGCCGACACGCGGGGGCGCAGGAACCTACCGGGCGGCAGCAGCAGCTGGTCTGACGAGATGGCAGTAAACATGGCGGACACTGACAGGATCTGTGGAGATCGGGGCGACACAACCCGCGGATCTCATCATGAATGTATAGACCGTCAGTCCTCCCTCATCGTGGTGACACGGGGACGGGTGACATGTTTATTTTCGTGTTTGATGAGATGTGTAAATGTCTCCGCGTGATCGGAGCGTTCAGGACGACTCGTAAATGTCTCTCTCGGCTTCTCCGTGTTCACGCTGTTGTGTACCTGTCACGTTTCACACTTATCATCCCGCCGTCTGGCAGACATAGCGTGGGCGGGTGTGGAGCGCACGTGACAACCAGAAGGGAGCGTTAATGGCGGCCATATTAGTTGTCAGGCAACGTTCTTATAATATCTATAGTGAGTGGCTGCACAGACATTTACCGCGATTTTTGGGGTAGATTTTACTTTCCAGCAATCGCCATTTTTTTACGACGCTCGATGGGAGGCTGGCGGCCTCTGGCCTCGCCGTGATCTCACCGCTGGCGAGCAGGACGATTTATAAAATCACCGGACGTTTCATCAACAGTTAATATTAAGGCTTTCATCGTATGAAGACATTGTTTTGAAGTCTTATCCCAGCGCAGTGACGCGGATCCACTGACACCATGTTCTGCCGACTACAACAAAGAGGCGGCTGCTGCCCCCTCCCAAAACAGGAAAAGGATCAGGTCTAAGTGCTGGACGGAGAAAAGACCACACCGGATCCAGGAGGCGATCACAAAGCGGAAATGATCAGACACCCATCCCTCCAGGAGGCGACATCATACGTCTGCAGGATTAAAAGGGAATATGACTACTATAATACTGCCCCCTATGTACAAGAATATAACTGCTATAATACTGCCCCTATGTACAAGAATATAACTACTATAATACTGCCCCTATGTACAAGAATAACTACTATAATACTGCCCCCTATGTACAAGAATATAACTGCTATAATACTGCCCCCTATGTACAAGAATATAACTACTATAATCCTGCTCCCTATGTACAAGAATATAACTACTATAATCCTGCTCCCTATGTACAAGAATATAACTACTATAATACTGCCCCCTATGTACAAGAATATAGCTACTATAATACTGCTCCTATGTACAAGAATATAACTACTATAATACTGTCCCCTATGTACAAGAATATAACTACTATAATACTGCCCCTATGTACAAGAATATAACTACTATAATACTGCTACTATGTACAAGAATATAACTACTATAATACTGCCCCCTATGTACATGAATATAACTACTATAATACTGCCCCCTCTGTACAGGAATATAGCTACTATAATACTGCTCCTATGTACAAGAATATAACTGCTATAATACTGCCCCTATGTACAAGAATATAACTACTATAATACTGCCCCCTATGTATAAGATATGTCATCTAAACAACCAATGCTGTGAGCAGACAGATACATTACACTTCACAGTTAATAGCCGCATTATAAGTCTACGATTCTGTATTCTTGCAGGGTGCAGCGTCTCTGGCAGCAGAAGAGTACATGCCTTGTGCGGGGCTCATCCAGAGAAACATCTTGTACACTTGTCAGCTGGCATAGGTCTGTGAGATGAGCTTGGCCCCTGGGCAGCTTCCCATGTTCTCCTCCATCCTCTCTGCCCTGTGGCAGGGTTTATTTTAAGGCGATGCTGTAATGCGGGGGCCGCCATTCCTGTGTTTGTAAACAGTTGCAGCATTGTTTCCTTGCACCCCTCCTCTTGACCCACTGAGACTCATTGAAGGCCTCCAGCTTAGCTCCACTGTATACAGGCCGGGGGCGACATGGCCATCTATGTACCAATGTGGCGAAGTGATCTGGAGCACAAACTGAGAAAGACTGATCAGCAGTATTATAGTAGTTATATTCTTGTACATAGGAGCAGTATTATAGTAGTTATATTCTTGTACATAGGGGGCAGTATTATAGTAGTTATATTCTTGTACATAGGGAGCAGTATTATAGTAGGTATATTCTTGTACATAGGAGCAGTATTATAGTAGTTATATTCTTGTACATAGGGGGCAGTATTATAGTAGTTATATTCTTGTACATAGGGAGCAGTATTATAGTAGTTATATTCTTGTACATAGGGAGCAGTATTATAGTAGTTATATTCTTGTACATAGGGGGCAGTATTATAGTAGTTATATTCTTGTACATAGGGGACAGTATTATAGTAGTTATATTCTTGTACATAGGAGCAGTATTATAGTAGTTATATTCTTGTACATAGGGGGCAGTATTATAGTAGTTATATTCTTGTACATAGGGAGCAGTATTATAGTAGTTATATTCTTGTACATAGGGAGCAGTATTATAGTAGTTATATTCTTGTACATAGGGGGCAGTATTATAGTAGTTATATTCTTGTACATAGGGGGCAGTATTATAGTAGTTATATTCTTGTACATAGGGGGCAGTATTATAGTAGTTATTATTTTATGGTTTGGTAGTGGATTGGTCGTTGCATCTGTTGCCCCCAGTGCGGTGTTAATGGAGACGCTGTCCCTTTTTCCGTCTTGTCATTGTATTTCGATCTCTCGTATCGTTTTGCTCCGTGCGGCGGTATTCATTTGGGATGAGATGACAGAACAGATGTGGCGGGTTTTTTTTCCCCGTCTGCTCCTTCCTCTTAGTGTTGATTTCATTCCTCCGGCGAGGTGACGGTCTGTGACCATTTACATTTAGATGGCGCTCGCTGACATTACTGCGCCGGCGGCTGATGATTGTCGATCTACATTACATTATATTGCGGTAATGAAGGGATTTTATTGCCCCTCTCATTTCTATTATGTCGGGGATCTGATCCTCGGCAGCGACGGTCGCTCAATACAAGGGTTTGTGCAGGAGTCCGGCCTCTTCATGGCTGAATAATGCGTCTTTGTGTGGTCGCGCGGCGCAGGGTGTGAAGGCCGCACTGTCCTGCCTGCCGGGCTGTATGTACTGAATAGTAACATCCGGATAAATGATTGGATTGTTAGCAATGCTGAGTTATGGAAAATGGCCGCATCTGTCGCAGGAGGGGGAGATGGAAAGAAAAACATCTTTCACTTAAAATGCTGATAAAATCCTCCGCGCCGGCTCTGACAGAATACAATTACAGAGCAATAAAGTCATGTTTTGTTTACAAACTTTTGCCGCCGGGCTGTCAGACACCGAGCACCACGAACGGCCATTTATCCTACGAATAAATGGCGGTTTGTCGGCCTATGTTCGGCTCGTACATATGCCGATTAATGAAGAGGAGGATGATGGTTATTTTGAGTTTGGGGTAGAATCACTTTACTCAATTCACAATCTGTTATTTTGGATACAAAATGGCTTCCAGTTTAGCCTTTTTACTAGGCCTCAGACCAGTGCATGAGGTGTTACCCCCTAGCAACCAATCAGCTTCCAGCTTTCATCATTCCACAGCAGATTTGAAAATGAGATCTGCGTCCTGATTGGATGCTATGCAAAGCTTCCCTATGGACAAGTGTGGCTAGGGAAGGCCCGATGGCCGCGTTTTTATCTTTTATCTGGTTCATAGCGCAAATAATGAGAATAATATCATATAAGTGTGACCTAAAATAGTAACACGTCCCCTCATTACACCTCTCCCCTCCTGTAATCGCGTTCTAATGGTGGCCGCCTGAGGTGTGAGAGACGTGAGTCAGGACATTTATAGGATCACCTCACACTTGGGGCGTGCGAACGGACGCCCTCTTCATCTCCCGGGTGTCCAGCTCCATTTTAGGATATTAGTTAGGCTCAGGCAGCGATGGCCACTGCCAGGACGAGAGACGAGCGGCTGTGATGTGACGGCCCTGACAGCGCAGGATTTGGGGCTGACCGCCGGCGTTTACTCCAAGACATTACAGGTTTTGTGGTCGGGACACGAGGGGTTATATCAGGTCGGCACCTCGCCTGGGATTTGTGGTGTTTATTTTGCACTCGTCGGCCATTTTCGCTTTGTACTTTTCATCTATTTACATCACTTAGGCCTCAGCAGACAAAATGGCGGCCTAAACGGATTCGCTTTTTTTTTGGGACATTATTTAATCAATTGGCGACATTCCTGGACGTTTATAATGTCTAGTTTTTTCTACGGAGAGATTGAGATAAGCCGCAGAGTATTTCAGGAGCCTGGAGTCTTCACCCCCCCCTTGCATCGCTCTGTATCCATCGTCTCTTGTTTATCGGCGCCCCGAAACGCGCCGTCTCTTAGGAACAACAATGTTTGCTGTATTCACCTGGTTCGTAGCTGTGGGGCGCGCCGCCTGTAGCTGTGGGGCGCGCCGCCTGTAGCTGTGGCGCCGCGTGTAGATCGTACGGTTTTTAGGCTTGCGACAGCTGCCATGTCTGAGATGGTCCGGTCCTTACGGGACTAAAATATTGATTTTTTTTTTTTTTTTTTTTTTGGCTCAAACTATGTAAATTTGGCACAAAAATCGAATTTTGAAGCTGGTAATTTTTTATTTTTGCTGCGATTCGGGACAGATTTCCCTTCCAGTCAGCTTGCTGACTGTTTCCACTTAGCTGATGTAAATTATGGCACAATTTCCTGACTGATAATTAAAGAGAAACCTTCCCTTTTTTATATATATATATATATATATATATATATATATATATATATATATATATATATATATATATATATATATATATATATATATATATATATATATATATATATATATATATATTATGGATGTATATGATCGCCGGTGTCGTACTTGATGTTAACCATTTGTTGCCCTCGTCCTGGGTCATCACCGGCTCATGAACTGCAAATCTCCAGCTTTGGCGGCGATACGGGCTGGCGCGGGGCAATACGGGCGCTGCCAGACACCTGTTCTCCATGACACAGATTTAATCCCCGCTCAGTCTGGGGTCGGCCTCGCTGGATCATCCTCTCGTATCGGGTTTTTTTATTTCTTAATCGCCTCCATGTGTAGCAGATGCTGGATGACGCCAGCGAGCTTTCCAGTGCCAGTCTTCACCGAGATTCTGGAATTATATTCATACACTGTACCGCTGTATTTGAATACACATTTTGACCATGATTGTCTCAAAAGGGGGCGACGGAGGTCATTTCTTTCCGAGAAGCAACGGGGGAAAAAATGCTTCCTGGTGAGCGCTGCTCCGGAGTCCCGGGGGAATGTTTATAGTGGAAACACGAGGTCTGCGCTCGCTGACATCACACACAAATCATCACCAAGATGCCGTATGGCCTTAAATATTTAGCATGCAATCGCTGATAACGGGGAACAATAGCTCTCAGCCCAGATAACAGCAAGTTATCCCCATCCCACCGGTGCTTCCTCTCGGGGGTCACATTTAAGGTGTCCCTTCCTGCGGGGTCGGCCAGGATTCTGGTTTCCACGTATGGTCTGGATCCGGATGCGATGGTCGCGGTGTTTCTCACCCCTGGAATGTGACATCTCTTCCTCTTGCCACAGAACGGAGGTGACCGTCCGGGACGTGACTCAGATTTTAGGGGATTTTTTTTTTTTTTTTTATCAAAATTTCAAATTATTATTATTTTATTAATGTTATTTTATATTACTATTATTATTAATAATATTTTATATTTTATTTTTTTTTTTACTGGCGGCCATATTTATGCTGTTGCCCATAGCAACCAGTCGGCTTTTACTTTTAGTGGCGGTGTGACGTTCGCTGCCCGTAACACTCGGCCGCCGCCTGTTTACATTGGCCGCGGTTTTTCCCCAGAATGTCTGATTTTGCGCCAAAGTAACCGTTCTCCTTGTCCAGACGCCGGCGCGCGTGGGGGGGGTCGGAGGTTTATCGCACCGTGGTAACTGATGGGACGCACATGACTGGGATTTACACAATGGCTTCTGTTTAACCCCTTGTGGTGTCATGCAAACACTGTCTGTATGTCCAGAGTGACCCCCATGGTGACAGACTACAGTCTATTACTCCCTGTTATCAGCCATTACTGGAGGGACGATCGCTGCTCCATTAATGATTCTTCCTGACGTCTGGTTTGTAAGTCTCCTAACGCTCTGCCCCGTCAGGTTAAAGATGGCCGGCCTTTAAAGCAGCTTCTCTGAGGAGGCTGACACGGCGGAGGGTCCCGGCCCAGCGCAGAGCGATGGAGGACGGCCGTAACGATAATGCGATCCAGGCCCACGTCCTGTTCGACCGCTTCGTCCAGGCCACGACCTGCAAAGGGACGGTGAAAAGCTTCCAGGAACTATGCGACTACCTGGAGCTGAAGCCGCGCAACTACCGATCCTTCTACCACAAACTCAAGTCCAAACTCAACTACTGGAAAGCCAAAGCCCTGTGGTCGAAGCTGGACAAGAGGAGCAGCCACAAGGACTACAAGAAGGGCAAGGCCTGCAGCAACGCCAAGGTGGGCCGCCTCCTCCGCGGGGGCCGGGGTCTTGTGTGTCCTTACCTTTGCTCATGTCTTTACATTGTTCCCTCTTCAGTGTCTAATCATCGGCGCGGGCCCCTGCGGGCTGCGCACTGCCATAGAGCTCAGCTTCCTCGGGGCCAAGGTGGTGGTGGTGGAGAAGAGGGACGCCTTCTCCAGGAACAACGTCCTGCACTTGTGGCCATTCACCATCCACGACTTGCGAGGTCTCGGCGCCAAGAAATTCTATGGGAAGTTCTGTGCCGGAGCCATTGATCACATCAGTGAGTACCCCCATCCCAGTGCCGCCATCTAGTGGCCATGGCCTGCATTACACTTGTCCCCATTTCACAGACATGTGGTCGGCTGTCGTAACTTGCTACGGTGACTTCACACTTCCGCCGTCTCGCTAATGTGCACATATAATATTATTACTCTGGGCCGCTTCCTAGTCTCTCCTCTCTGGACTGTCACTCAGCTTTCCCAGACTCCTGGCTGGTCAGTCCATAAGAGGATATGTCCGTACGGGTAATATCAGTATGTAATTACCCATATACACCAGCCTGGTTCTCTGGACGCCATCCAGCTTTCCCAAATATTACAGAGTGACTAAGGATGCAGAAAACTCCTGGTGTAACCGGTATCATGTACATTATATAGGCATATGTGGCCGACCCCTTCCTGTACTGACCCGGGGGTCTCTGGAGGAGACACCACGGCCTCGTGAGCCCCCCACCGTATACATTTCAGGGCTTTACATTCCTGTGCGGGGTTAATGGCCTCCCGTGGTGTCGGCTGCAGACATTCCCTGGCGGGTATTCACAGCCCGGGCCGATGCCAGGCGCTCAGGAATCTTGTGTAAGACTTGTTCTCGTCCAGTCCAAACATACTTGTTCTGGTTTATAATGGAGGAGCGAGCCGCAGGCAGTAAAGGAGACCCCCAGAGCGTGTGACTAATGGGGAGCGTGCACCCTAATAACCCCAGACGAGCCTCGCGTTACTTCTAATGCTGTCAGGTACCTAGGACAGTGGTGGGATAGTAAGATCCTGGGGGTCCCGGACCTGGGACAGTGGTGGGATAGTAAGATCCTGGGGGTCCCGGACCTGGGACAGTGGTGGAATAGTAAGATCCTGGGGGTCCCGGACCTGGGACAGTGGTGGAATAGTAAGAACCTGGGGGTCCCGGACCTGGGACAGTGGTGGAATAGTAAGATCCTGGTGGTCCCGGACCTGGGACAGTGGTGGAATAGTAAGATCCTGGGGGTCCCAGAATTGGGACAGTGGTGGAATAGTAAGATCCTGGGGGTCCCGGACCTGGGACAGTGGTGGAATAGTAAGAACCTGAGGGTCCCGGACCTGGGACAGTGGTGGAATAGTAAGAACCTGGGGGTCCCGGACCTGGGACAGTGGTGGAATAGTAAGAACCTAGGGGTCCCGGCCATTGGAGCCCTGGTGTATGAGGAGAATAGATTGTCAGCTCTTGGGGACAACACTATCCTGTAACGCCACTGATCCTTTTCCCGCCAGGTATTCGGCAGCTCCAGCTCATCCTTCTGAAGGTCTCCCTCATCCTGGGGATCGAGATACACGTCAACGTCGAGTTCCAGGGACTGATCGAGCCCCCAGAAGAGCAGGAAAATGAGCGTGAGTTACTGGGGGGCGTATGACCTGTTGTAGATGGGGGTGGGACACATGTCGGAGGGAGAGGGTGGCATGTTGTAGATGGGTAGGGGGCACGTTGCTGGGGGGCGTTGCAATTGACTTTTCTGCAGTAGTCGTATATTGCGAGCTGTCGGCAGCATTGTCCGTGCAGCTCTGGATGTGACTAGAGCACAAGATGACATTTGGGATCAATACCGGATCAATAAAGCAAAGTGCGCTGCTGCTGCTCGGCATCCTCTGCCGTGTTATATCGTACACGGACGTCACCGGATCCCTTGTCTTTCAGGTATCGGCTGGAGGGCCAAAGTGCACCCCAAGGGTCACCCCATATCAGAATACGACTTTGATGTAATCATCGGCGCCGACGGCCGGAGGAACACATTGGCCGGTGAGTGTCCCCGTGGTTTGGGGGCGGCAGGAGGTATTCAGTGCCGCTGCCATCAGCGTTGTAATCATTATGCGCTTTGTCAGGTTTCCGAAGGAAAGAGTTTCGCGGTAAACTCGCCATCGCCATCACCGCCAATTTTATCAACCGAAACACGACGGCGGAGGCCAAGGTGGAGGAGATCAGCGGCGTCGCCTTCATCTTCAATCAGAAGTTCTTCCAGGATCTGCGCGAGGCAACGGGTCAGTGTCCGGGGGCTTCTGGTCTGGGATGTGGGGGGGTCGTCTGCAAGGATGGGGCTGATCTTCCCTGTATTCTGCCCTCGCAGGGATCGATCTGGAGAACATCGTCTACTACAAGGATGACACCCACTACTTTGTGATGACGGCCAAGAAGCAGAGTCTTCTGGAGAAAGGGGTCATCTTACAGGTCAGTGTCGTCCAGATCTCCGTCACTGTCCACACACACATCCTCCTGCGCTTCTCACTGCTTTCTCTGGATGATACTCGTGTCCTTTGTTTTCAGGATTATGCCGACACCGAGATGCTATTGTCACGGGCCAACGTGGATCAGGAGGCGCTGCAGAACTACGCCACCGAGGCGGCACGCTTCTCCACCCATCAGCAGCTGCCCTCACTGGATTTTGCCATCAATCACTATGGGCAGCCGGACGTGGCCATGTTTGACTTCACCTGCATGTACGCCTCCGAGAATGCCGGCCTGGTGCGGGAGAGAAACGGACACCGGCTGCTCGTAGCGCTAGTCGGCGACAGTCTCCTGGAGGTCAGTGTGATGCATCTCATTATATAGATGTCGTTACATGTAGTATATCCACTAATATATGTAATGTATCCTACAGCCTTTCTGGCCCATGGGCACCGGCATAGCACGAGGCTTCCTGGCCGCTATGGACTCTGCTTGGATGGTACGCAGCTGGGCTTATGGAGCGAGCCCGTTAGAGGTCCTAGCCGAGAGGTAATGGCCAGTAATTGCCTCTGATAACCACGATACAAATTACTGATCCTGAGCACATCCTATATTATACTCCAGAGCTGCACTCGATATTCTGCTGGTGCAGTCACTGTGTACATACATTACATTACAGATCCTGAGTTACATCCTGTATTATACTCCAGAGCTGCACTCACTATTCTGCTGGTGCAGTCACTGTGTACATACATTACTGATCCTGAGTTACCTCCTGTATTATACTCCAGAGCTGCACTCACTATTCTGCTGGTGCAGTCACTGTGTACATACATTACATTACAGATCCTGAGTTACATCCTGTATTATACTCCAGAGCTGCACTCACTATTCTGCTGGTGCAGTCACTGTGTACATACATTACATTACTGATCCTGAGTTATATCCTGTATTATACTCGAGCTGCACTCACTATTCTGCTGGTGGAGTCACTGTGTACATACATTACATTACTGATCCTGAGTTATATCCTGTATTATACTCCAGAGCTGCACTCACTATTCTGCTGGTGCAGTCACTGTGTACATACATTACTGATCCTGAGTTACATCCTGTATTATACTCCAGAGCTGCACTCACTATTCTGCTGGTGCAGTCACTGTGTACATACATTACTGATCCTGAGTTACATCCTGTATTATACTCCAGAGCTGCACTCACTATTCTGCTGGTGCAGTCACTGTGTACATACATTACATTACTGATCCTGAGTTACCTCCTGTATTATACTCCAGAGCTGCACTCACTATTCTGCTGGTGCAGTCACTGTATACATACATTACATTACTGATCCTGAGTTACCTCCTGTATTATACTCCAGAGCTGCACTCACTATTCTGCTGGTGCAGTCACTGTGTACATACATTACATTACAGATCCTGAGTTACATCCTGTATTATACTCCAGAGCTGCACTCACTATTCTGCTGGTGCAGTCACTGTGTACATACATTACATTACTGATCCTGAGTTACATCCTGTATTATACTCCAGAGCTGCACTCACTATTCTGCTGGTGCAGTCACTGTGTACATACATTACATTACTGATCCTGAGTTATATCCTGTATTATACTCCAGAGCTGCACTCACTATTCTGCTGGTGCAGTCACTGTGTACATACATTACTGATCCTGAGTTACCTCCTGTATTATACTCCAGAGCTGCACTCACTATTCTGCTGGTGCAGTCACTGTGTACATACATTACATTACAGATCCTGAGTTACATCCTGTATTATACTCCAGAGCTGCACTCACTATTCTGCTGGTGCAGTCACTGTGTACATACATTACTGATCCTGAGTTACATCCTGTATTATACTCCAGAGCTGCACTCACTATTCTGCTGGTGCAGTCACTGTGTACATACATTACATTACTGATCCTGAGTTACCTCCTGTATTATACTCCAGAGCTGCACTCACTATTCTGCTGGTGCAGTCACTGTGTACATACATTACATTACTGATCCTGAGTTACATCTTGTATTATACTCCAGAGCTGCACTCACTATTCTGCTGGTGCAGTCACTGTGTACATACATTACATTACTGATCCTGAGTTACCTCCTGTATTATACTCCAGAGCTGCACTCACTATTCTGCTGGTGCAGTCACTGTGTACATACATTACATTACTGATCCTGAGTTACATCCTGTATTATACTCCAGAGCTGCACTCACTATTCTGCTGGTGCAGTCACTGTGTACATACATTACATTACTGATCCTGAGTTACATCCTGTATTATACTCCAGAGCTGCACTCACTATTCTGCTGTTGCAGTCACTGTACGTACATTACTGATGCTGCTTTATACTCCAGAGCTGCACTCGTTTGGCCGTTCTCTAGGCTGTTTTTGTATGACCCTTGCGGTACTCTCTGTGATACTATTGCTGACACCGTTCCTTCTGACCCCAGGGAGAGCATTTACCGGTTACTTCCTCAGACGACACCAGAAAATGTGAGCAAGAACTTCGGTCAGTACAGTCTGGACCCCACCACTCGATACCCCAACGTGAACCTTCAGTTCCTGCGGCCGAGCCAGGTGAGCCCCCCGCTGCTCCGTGCATCGCCTCCCCCCCCGCTGCTCCGTGCATCGCCCCCCCCCCCGCTGCTCCGTGCATCGCCCCCCCCCCCCCCGCTGCTCCGTGCATCGCCCCCCCCCCCGCTGCTCCGTGCATCCCTCCCCCGCTGCTCCGTGCATCTCCCCCCTCCCCCGCTGCTCCGTGCATCTCCCCCCCCCCCCCCGCTGCTCTGTGCATCACCCCCCCCGCTGCTCCGTGCATCGCCCCCCCCCCCCGCTGCTCCGTACATCGCCCCCCCCGCTGCTCCGTACATCGCCCCCCCATCCGCTGCTCCGTGCATCGCCCCCCCATCCGCTGCTCCGTGCATCGCCCCCCCATCCGCTGCTCCGTGCATCGCCCCCCCATCCGCTGCTCCGTGCATCGCCCCCCCATCCGCTGCTCCGTGCATCGCCCCCCCATCCGCTGCTCCGTGCATCGCCCCCCCATCCGCTGCTCCGTGCATCGCCCCCCCATCCGCTGCTCCGTGCATCGCCCCCCCCCCCGCTGCTCCGTGCATCGCCCCCCCCCCCGCTGCTCCGTGCATCGCCCCCCCCCCCGCTGCTCCGTGCATCGCCCCCCCCCGCTGCTCCGTGCATCGCCCCCCCCCCCGCTGCTCCGTGCATCGCCCCCCCCCCGCTGCTCCGTGCATCGCCCCCCCCCCGCTGCTCCGTGCATCGCCCCCCCACCCGCTGCTCCGTGCATCGCCCCCCCACCCGCTGCTCCGTGCATCGCCCCCCCACCCGCTGCTCCGTGCATCGCCCCCCCACCCGCTGCTCCGTGCATCGCCCCCCCACCCGCTGCTCCGTGCATCGCCCCCCCACCCGCTGCTCCGTGCATCGCCCCCCCACCCGCTGCTCCGTGCATCGCCCCCCCACCCGCTGCTCCGTGCATCGCCCCCCCACCCGCTGCTCCGTGCATCGCCCCCCCACCCGCTGCTCCGTGCATCGCCCCCCCACCCGCTGCTCCGTGCATCGCCCCCCCACCCGCTGCTCCGTGCATCGCCCCCCCACCCGCTGCTCCGTGCATCGCCCCCCCACCCGCTGCTCCGTGCATCGCCCCCCCACCCGCTGCTCCGTGCATCGCCCCCCCACCCGCTGCTCCGTGCATCGCCCCCCCACCCGCTGCTCCGTGCATCGCCCCCCCACCCGCTGCTCCGTGCATCGCCCCCCCACCCGCTGCTCCGTGCATCGCCCCCCCCCGCGCTGCTCCGTGCATCGCCCCCCCCCGCGCTGCTCCGTGCATCGCCCCCCCCCGCGCTGCTCCGTGCATCGCCCCCCCCCGCGCTGCTCCGTGCATCGCCCCCCCCGCTGCTCCGTGCATCGCCCCCCCCGCTGCTCCGTGCATCGCCCCCCCCCGCTGCTCCGTGCATCGCCCCCCCCCCCGCTGCTCCGTGCATCGCCCCCCCCCCGCTGCTCCGTGCATCGCCCCCCCCCCGCTGCTCCGTGCATCGCCCCCCCCCCGCTGCTCCGTGCATCGCCCCCCCCCGCTGCTCCGTGCATCGCCCCCCCCCCGCTGCTCCGTGCATCGCCCCCCCCCCGCTGCTCCGTGCATCGCCCCCCCACCGCTGCTCCGTGCATCGCCCCCCCCGCTGCTCCGTGCATCGCCCCCCCCCCCGCTGCTCCGTGCATCGCCCCCCCGCTGCTCTGTGCATCTCCTCCCCCCCCCCGCTGCTCTGTGCATCGCCCCCCCCGCTGCTCCGTGCATCGCCCCCCCCCCGCTGCTCCGTGCATCGCCCCCCCCCCCGCTGCTCCGTGCATCGCCCCCCCCCCGCTGCTCCGTGCATCGCCCCCCCCCGCTGCTCCGTGCATCGCCCCCCCCCCCCGCTGCTCCGTGCATCGCCCCCCCACCGCTGCTCCGTGCATCGCCCCCCCCCGCTGCTCCGTGCATCGCCCCCCCCCCGGTGCTCCGTGCATCGCCCCCCCCCGCTGCTCCGTGCATCGCCCCCCCCCCGCTGCTCCGTGCATCGCCCCCCCCCCGCTGCTCCGTGCATCGCCGCCCCCCCCCCGCTGCTCCGTGCATCGCCCCCCCCCCCCGCTGCTCCGTGCATCGCCCCCCCCCCCCGCTGCTCCGTGCATCCCCCCCCCCCGCTGCTCCGTGCATCGCCCCCCCCCCCGCTGCTCCGTGCATCGCCCCCCCCCCCCCCGCTGCTCCGTGCATCGCTCCCCCCCCCCCCCCCGCTGCTCCGTGCATCGCCCCCCCCCCCCCCCCCCCCGGTGCTCCGTGCATCGCCCCCCCCCGCTGCTCCGTGCATCGCCCCCCCCCCGCTGCTCCGTGCATCGCCCCCCCCCCGCTGCTCCGTGCATCGCCCCCCCCCCCCGCTGCTCCGTGCATCGCCCCCCCCCCCCGCTGCTCCGTGCATCCCCCCCCCCCGCTGCTCCGTGCATCGCCCCCCCCCCCGCTGCTCCGTGCATCGCCCCCCCCCCCCCGCTGCTCCGTGCATCGCTCCCCCCCCCCCCCCGCTGCTCCGTGCATCGCCCCCCCCCCCCCCCCCCCCGGTGCTCTGTGCATCTCCCCCCCCGGTGCTCTGTGCATCTCCCCCCCCGGTGCTCTGTGCATCTCCCCCCCCCCCCCCGGTGCTCTGTGCATCTCCCCCCCCCCCCCCCGGTGCTCTGTGCATCTCCCCCCCCCCGGTGCTCTGTGCATCTCCCCCCCCCCCCCCCGATGCTCTGTGCATCTCCCCCCCCCCCCCGGTGCTCTGTGCATCTCCCCCCCCCCCCCCCCGGTGCTCTGTGCATCTCCCCCCCCCCCCCCCCCCGGTGCTCTGTGCATCTCCCCCCCCCCCCCCCCCCGGTGCTCTGTGCATCTCCCCCCCCCCCCCCGGTGCTCTGTGCATCTCCCCCCCCCCCCGGTGCTCTGTGCATCTCCCCCCCCCCCCGGTGCTCTGTGCATCTCCCCCCCCCCCCCGGTGCTCTGTGCATCTCCCCCCCCCCCCCCCCCGGTGCTCTGTGCATCTCCCCCCCCGGTGCTCTGTGCATCCCCCCCCCCCCCCCGGTGCTCTGTGCATCCCCCACCCCCCCCCCCCCGGTACTCCGTGCATCGCCCCCTTCCCCGCTGCTCTGTGCATCTCCTCCCCCCCCCCCCCCCGCTGCTCTGTGCATCGCCCCCCCCCCCCCCCCCCGCTGCTCCGTGCATCGCCCCCCCGGTGCTCTGTGCATCTCCCCCCCCGGTGCTCTGTGCATCTCCCCCCCCGGTGCTCTGTGCATCTCCCCCCCCGGTGCTCTGTGCATCTCCCCCCCCGGTGCTCTGTGCATCTCCCCCCCCGCTGCTCTGTGCATCTCCCCCCCCCCGCTGCTCCGTGCATCTCCCCCCCCCGCTGCTCCGTGCATCTCCCCCCCCCGCTGCTCCGTGCATCGCCCCCCCCCCCGCTGCTCCGTGCATCGCCCCCCCCCCCCGCTCCGTGCATCGCCCCCCCCCCCCCCCCGCTCCGTGCATCGCCCCCCCCCCCCCCCCACGCTCCGTTCATCGCCCGCCCCCCCCCCCGCTCCGTGCATCGCTCTCTGCTCTCACTGAGCTGTAGAGGGTTTTCGGACTTTCCCGCCCGGTCATTGTACGTTCTCCTCAGGTTCGGCATTTGTACTATACGGGAGAAATGAAGGACGTCAATCTGGAGATTGCGAATCTGGTAAATGCCCAGAGGACCCCCAAACTGGGCAGAAATGGTGAGTAATGGTGTCTACAGTCACCCAGATTTATTTCTTTTTCTTCTCCTATAAATGACCCATTTCTCCTGGCTGCGCAGAGTCGGTGGCGCGCACCGGTAAACTGCTGAGCTGGTGTCAGAAGCAGACGGACGGCTACGCCGGAGTCAGCGTTACCGACCTCACCATGTCTTGGAAAAGCGGCCTCGCCTTGTGCGCCATCATCCACCGGTATCGGCCCGAGCTCATGTAAGGGACCAGGTGCTCCAGGGACCACTATCGGGGGGGGGGGGTCTTTATAAGGTCAGGAATGAGCTCCGCCTCCCTGACTCTGTAGGAACTAATCAGGAGTCAGAGCAGCAGCTGATTGGCTGGGGCTTATGTGGTCTAAGCTGCTCCCTGTAGTTTGCTCGTCATCACCAGAATGAGCGTGCGAGGAGCATGTCGCCCTCCTTCCGTCCTCGTCACCTCCGCCTTCAGGGCACTGACGTGCAGAAATTTGCTGACACTGATTCTTGCCGCTCCTGTAATAGGAGCCTCCACCAGAGGGCAGCACTAATGGTGGCACACACCTGACAATCCTGAGACGTCTCCGTAGTGTCCTCCACACCGTGCTGATACATAGTGACAGACCCGCAGCTGCGGAAGCAGAACCAGTAATACGGCAGGCTCATCCATCACGTGACGTTACCGGCGCCCCCTTCCTCTTTTCGCAGAGACTTTGGATCCCTGGACGAGAGGAACGTAGAGAAGAACAATCAGTTGGCGTTCGACATCGCCGAGCGGGAGCTGGGAATCTCCCCCATTATGACCGGGAAAGAGATGGCGTCCGTCGGGGAGCCCGACAAGCTGTCCATGGTGGTGTACCTCAGCCAGTTCTACGAGATGTTCAAGGAGACCAACAACACTGGTACAAGGGGCCGCTGACTGGTCATTGGGGGGGTCCGGCTTTGTGTCCTGACCCCCAGGGGATCCTCGTGGGCGGTTCTCACTATCGGGCTCCGCCCCTGCACTAGACATTCCGAGGGAGGGAAACAATGTTCCTGCAGTTTTAACTCTTCGCGTTCTTATTTCTTTGTCGCCCACAGAAGACGCAGATCAGAATCTGGAGGAAAAAGCCGCCCTCCTGGCCAGCACCAAGTCGCCCATCTCCTTCCTGAGCAAGCTGGGGCAGACCATCTCCCGGAAACGCACCCCCAAGGTAGGGACCACCCGGCCCGGGCAGCGGTGACCTCCCATAGTAATGTCATAGATCCAGGGTACGAAGAGGCGGGAAAGCCTTTATAAAGCGGAAATTCATCTTAAAATCATTTTCTGATTTTTATGGTTTTTTTTTTTTTTTCCCCATAAAGGACAAGAAAGAAAAAGAAGTGGACAGCTCGGGCAAAAGGCGGAAAACCAGCCAATCAGAAGACGTGAGTGTCCTTCTCTATTACACACTAGAAAGGCAGGACTGCAGAATCGGTCGGCATCGGAGCTGTATACTCAAAACGGCAGGAGTTTTTTGTTTTTTTTTTTCTTTCTGAAAGCTTCTGCGCAGTTGTATCAGTGCTATTGGTGTCGCCTGCAGGAGGAAGGCTCCCGACCCAACCGGGATGAGAGACCCCTAGTAGTCAGTGGCCTGACCGACCGGCGGGTCGACGCCACTGCTGGCAATCAGAACAAGGTGAAATCCATGGCGACTCAGCTCCTGGCCAAATTCGAGGAGAACGCGCCGGCGCCTAACACCGGACTGCGGAAACAGGTAGGAAGCCGTCCTCCGCCATTGAGTTGCTCATGTGACACTGGAGATGCACGGTCAGGCGTTACAATGTATATAGTGTATATGTTGAATTGATTTGTCTCACATATGACATGTAAAATCCTTTTATTCCAGATGATGCGTGATGGGCTCCAGCGGTGACCGCCTCAAAGGGTCCAAAACAAAGTGTCATCTAATGGCACCGGCCCTTTAAGTGTTGCCATTGCTGGAGCTCAGGACCTAGTAACTGATGACAGTCTCTCTCCGGCCTCTGCAGGTGCTGCCACCATGTGGCCATATCGTGCTACTACTTTTTATTTTTTCTTTTGCTCACGTCCTTTCTTTTCTCCCCCCTTTTTTATGTTCTCTCCTCCTCTGTCACCTTCTCGTCTTCCTCCCGGACGCCCCCCCACAGAAACCCCTCCTGCCCTATCAGCAGCGTTTACTAGAACAGGCTGCCCTCCGGCAGACTGAGCCTCAATGGAAACAGGTAACGGGGGGCCTGAGACGGCAGGGGTGTGCGGCCTTGCTTTATTTGCCCCTAGACAAAGTGTTCTCCAACTTCATGTCCAAGTACGTTGGCCGGGAGGGCATGCTGGGACTTGTAGTTTCATCCCAGCTGCCGAGCGTATGAGGTGGTGGCAGGGGGGCTATGAGACCCACGTGGGCCAGATTGAGTTATCTAATCTAGTAATTTAATTTATGAGATTTTTGCAATTTAAAGGGGCTCTAAAATGTGATAACTGGTAGTGTCCCCTTTAAGAAGACCCCCTCCTGCCGCCGCTTTCCATGTCCGCCGTCTGTCACTCTCGTGCTTTTCTCCCCTCCATCCTCTCTGGCTCCATAAAGCCCAGGACTAGCAACCTTCCCCGGACCTGCCCCAAAAAGGTGATCCGCCTGTACAGCACGGGGTCGTGGCCCCGCTCCTCCCCGCAGGTGACTCTGCCCGATCCTTCTGGGGGCTTCACTGCTTCTGCCCGGCACGTGGCTCTGGGGCGATGGGGCCACGTCCCACAGCGAGTAGCCATGACCCGTGTTATGTGCGGTCTGCATCTTGGCTTGGTTTTGGGAGGGGGGGCGTCTTGTCTTTTGGCGCTGTGATGGTCCAGACTCGCCGTGCCGTACTGACCGCCCGCTGCTTCACACGTGCTTGGTGTGTTACTCGTTCATCACAAGCCACGGCAATATGGCGGACGTGTGGTAATCACTGGGCACCGTGCACACTCGGCTTCCCGCATTATGCCAGAACACATTTGGTGGTTGCCACCACACCCCCTGCCACATGGCTGCCAGCGCTGCCTGTGCCTTCTAGTTCTTTTTATATACGGATTTTTGTGTGTTTTCTTCTCTCCGTTCACAGAGCCGCCGGGTGCCGTCCAGTGTCCATGGCGAGAGGTGCCCCAGCCCCGAGAGGGTAACGGCAAGGGTTTGACTTGTTTGCTTTGCAGTGAACTCACCTCCAAACAGCGGCAGCGCTACTGCTTTATGTAAAGTCAAATAAGCCCCAAGCCTGCGCCCATTAACGGGGTCCAACCCCCCCAAATAACAGGGTCACATCCCCATAGTGGTGACTGCAGACAGGATCTTATCATGTATCTCTGTATACAGGGAGCTCCCCCTAGTGGTGACTGCAGACAGGATCTTTTCATGTATCTCTGTATACAGGGAGGTCCCCCTAGTAGTGACTGCAGACAGGATCTTATCATGTATCTCTGTATACAGGGATCTCCCCCTAGTAGTGACTGCAGACAGGATCTTATCATGTATCTCTGTATACAGGGAGCTCCCCCTAGTGGTGGCTGCAGACAGAATCTTATCATGTATCTCTGTATATAGGGAGCTCCCTCTAGTGGTAACTGCAGACAGGATCTTGTCATGTACAGTTGAAACCAGCAGTTTCCATCCACTATATATAAAGACACATCTGCAGGTTTTTCTCAATATCTGACATGAAATCAGAATAAACCTTTCCCGTTTTAGGTCTATTAGGATTTCACCATAATGTTTAATATTTGCCAAATGGCAGAATAATGAGAGAGAGAGAAGGTTTAAGACATTTTTATTACTTACTGCAAAGTCAGAAGTTTCCATCCATTTCATTAGTATTTGGTGCCATTGCCCTTACACTGAATGACTTGGGTCACACGTTTGGGATCTCCTTCCACAGCTTCTCACTATAGTTGATGGAATTTGGGCCGATTCCTCCTGACAGAACTGCTGTCACTGATCCCGGTTTGTAGGTCGTCTTGCTCGCAGCCTTTTCAGCTTTGCTCATACATTTTCAATAGGATTGAGATCAGGGCTTTGTGATGGCCGCTCCAAAACATTGACTTTGTTATCCTTAAGCCCCTTTGTTACTATTTTGGCAGTATGCTTCTGGTCATTGTCCATTTGGAAGACCCATTTCCTCCAAGCTTTAACTTCCTGGCTGATGTCTTGAGATGTTGCTTCAGTATTGCCACATAATCTTCTTTTCTCATGATGCCATCTATTTTGTGAAGCGCACCAGTCCCTCCTGCAGCAAAACAACCCCACAACATGATGCTGCCACCCCCATGTTTCACAGTTGGGATGGTGTTTTTAGGCTTCAAAGCTTTTCCCTTTTTCCTTCAAATGTAACGATGGTCATTATGCCTAAAAAGTTCCATTTAGTTTCATCAGATCACAGGACATGTCTCCAGAAATTAAGATCTTTGTTCCTGTGAGCATTTGCAAACATTAATCTGGCTTTTTTATGTTTCTTTTGGAGTAATGGCTTCTTCCTGGAAGAGTGGCCTTTCAGCCCATGTCGATACAGTACTCGTTTCACTGTGGATATTGACACAATCTTACCAGCTTCCACCATCATCTTCACAAGGTCTTTTGCTTTTGTCCTTGGGTTGATATGCACATGTCGGACCAAAGCACGTTCATCTCTGGGACACAGAACCCGTCTCATTCCTGAGCGGTATGATGGCTAGACATTTCCATCGTGTTTGTACTTGTGTATAATTGTCTGTACAGATGAACGAGGCACCTTCAGGTATCCTGAAATTGTACCCAAGGATGAGCCAGACTTGTGCAAGTCCACAATTCTCTTCCTGATATCTTGGCTGATTCCTTTAGACTTTCCCATGATGCTACACAAAGAAGCCGTGTGTTTCAGGTGTGCATTAAAATACATCCACAGGTGTGTCTCTAATTAACTCAGATGTTGCCAAAAAACCTACAGAGGCTTCCAAACACATGACATCATCATATGGGCCGTCCAGAATTGTTTAAAGGCATAGTAATCTTAGTGTATGGAAACTGTTGACTTTGCAGTAAGTAATAAAAATGCCTTAAAACCTTCTCTCTCTCTCATTATTCTGCCATTTGGCAGATATTAAACATTATGGTGAAATCCTAATAGACCTAAAACGGGAAAGGTTTATTCTGATTTCATGTCAGATATTGAGAAAAACATTATATGTGTCTTTATATATAGTGGATGGAAACTTCTGATTTCAACTGTATACTATTATTATTATTTATTATGGCGCCATTAATTCCTTGGCGCTTTCCATGTTTAAAAGGGGGTATACATCGCAAAGAAGTACAATAAATTGAACAAAAACAAGTCAGCGACTGATACAGGAGGAGCGAGGACCCTGCCCACAAAGCTCGCAATCTACAAGGGATAGGTGAGGATACAGTAGGTGAGGGTAGAGCTGGTCGTGCAGAGGTATGGTGGAGCGAGGACCCTGCCCGCGAGGGCTCACAGTCTACAAGGGATGGGTGAGGATACAGTAGGTGAGGGTAGAGCTGGTCGTGCAGCGGTATGGTGGAGCGAGGACCCTGCCCCCGAGGGCTCACAGTCTACAAGGGATGGGTGAGGATACAGTAGGTGAGGGTAGAGCTGGTCGTGCAGCGGTATGGTGGAGCGAGGACCCTGCCCCCGAGGGCTCACAGTCTACAAGGGATGGGTGAGGATACAGTAGGTGAGGGTAGAGCTGGTCGTGCAGCGGTATGGTGGAGCGAGGACCCTGCCTGCGAGGGCTCACAATCTACAAGGGATGGGTGAGGATACAGTAGGTGAGGGTAGAGCTGGTCGTGCAGCGGTATGGTGGAGCTAGGACCCTGCCCGCGAGGGCTCGCAGTCTACAGGGGATGGGTGAGGATACAGTAGGTGAGGGCAGAGCTGGTCGTGCAGCGGTATGGTGGAGTGAGGACCCTGCCCGCGAGGGCTCACAGTCTACAAGGGATGGGTGAGGATACAGTAGGTGAGGGTAGAGCTGGTCGTGCAGCGGTATGGTGGAGCGAGGACCCTGCCCGCGTGGGCTCACAGTCTACAAGGGATGGGTGAGGATACAGTAGGTGAGGGTAGAGCTGGTCGTGCAGCGGTATGGCGGAGCGAGGACCCTGCCCGCGAGGGCTCACAATCTACAAGGGATGGGTGAGGATACAGTAGGTGAGGGTAGAGCTGGTCGTGCAGCGGTATGGTGGAGCGAGGACCCTGCCCGCGAGGGCTCACAGTCTACAAGGGATGGGTGAGGATACAGTAGGTGAGGGTAGAGCTGGTCGTGCAGCGGTATGGTGGAGCGAGGACCCTGCCCGCGAGGGCTCACAATCTACAGGGGATGGGTGAGGATACAGTAGGTGAGGGCAGAGCTGGTCGTGCAGCGGTATGGTGGAGCGAGGACCCTGCCCGCGAGGGCTCACAGTCTACAGGGGATGGGTGAGGATACAGCAGGTGAGGGTAGAGCTGGTCAAGCAGCGGTATGGTGGAGCGAGGGCTCACAGTCTACAGGGGATGGGTGAGGATACAGTAGATGAGGGCAGAGCTGATTGTGCAGCGGTATGGTGGAGTGAGGACCCTGCCCGCGAGGGCTCACAGTCTACAAGGGATGGGTGAGGATACAGTAGGTGAGGGTAGAGCTGGACGTGCAGCGTTATGGTGGAGCGAGGACCCTGCCCGCGAGGGCTCACAGTCTACAAGGGATGGGTGAGGATACAGTAGGTGAGGGTAGAGCTGGTCGTGCAGCGGTATGGTGGAGCGAGGACCCTGCCCTTGAGGGCTCACAGTCTACAAGGGATGGGTGAGGATGCAGTAGGTGAGGGTAGAGCTGGACGTGCAGCGTTATGGTGGAGCGAGGACCCTGCCCGCGAGGGCTCACAGTCTACAAGGGATGGGTGAGGATACAGTAGGTGAGGGTAGAGCTGGTCGTGCAGCGGTATGGTGGAGCGAGGACCCTGCCCGCGAGGGCTCACAGTCTACAGGGGATGGGTGAGGACACAGTAGGTGAGGGTAGAGCTGGTCGTGCAGCGGTATGGTGGAGCGAGGACCCTGCCCGCGAGGGCTCACAGTCTACAAGGGATGTGTGAGGATACAGTAGGTGGGGGCAGAGCTGGTCGTGCAGCGGTATGGTGGAGCGGGGACCCTGCCCGCGAGGGCTCCGTCTACAAGGGATAGGTGAGGATACAGTAGGTGAGGGTAGAGCTGGTCGTGCAGCGGTATGGTGGAGCGAGGACCCTGCCCGCGAGGGCTCACAATCTACAGGGGATGGGTGAGGACACAGTAGGTGAGGGTAGAGCTGGTCGTGCAGAGGTATGGTGGAGCGAGGACCCTGCCCGCGAGGGCTCACAATCTACAAGGGATGGGTGAGGATACAGTAGGTGAGGGTAGAGCTGGTCGTGCAGCGGTATGGTGGAGCGAGGACCCTGCCCGCGAGGGCTCACAATCTACAGGGGATGGGTGAGGACACAGTAGGTGAGGGTAGAGCTGGTCGTGCAGCGGTATGGTGGAGCGGTGGTTACTGCAGGTTGTAGGCTTGTTGGAAGAGGTGGGTCTTCAGGTTCCTTTTGAAGGTTTCCACGGTCGGCGAGAGTCTGATATGTTGGGGTAGAGCGTTCCAGAGTAGGGGGGATGCACGGGAGAAATCTTGTATGCAATTGTGGGAAGAGGAGATAAGAGGGGAGTAGAGAAGGAGATCTTGTGAGGATCGGAGGTTACGTGCAGGTAAGTACCGGGAGACGAGTAGAAAGGTTGTGGATGCCATGGTTAGTGTCTTGAACTGGAGTCTCTGGGCAATGGGGAGACAGTGTAAGGAATGACAGAGGGGAGCTCCCCCTAGTGGTGGCTGCAGACAGAATCTTATCATGTATCTCTGTATACAGGGAGCTCCCCCTAGTGGTGGTTGCAGACAGAATCTTATCATGTATTGCTATATACAGGGAGCTCCCCCTAGTGGTGGCTGCAGACAGGATCTTATGTATCTCTGGATACAGGGGGCCCCCCCTAGTGGTGGCTACAGACAGAATCTTATCCTGTATCTCTGTATACAGAGAGCTCCCCCTAGTGGTGACTGCAGACAGACTTAATTTTCACCCACTACTTTTATGACCATATGAAGGAAAGCAGAATATTTGTCCCGTGCTATAAAAAGGAATGTTTTCTTTCCTAAAGTCCATACGGGTACGGTTACACAGGGGTGCAGTCTGCAGTTTGCTTCCCGTCCCGCAATGTTTGACTCCTCTCTATACCCACCAGCTTGAGTCTGAGACCACCCGCCGCTCCCCGATCGACCTTTGGCAGGATTCGGTAACCCTTCGCTCAGCCGAACGTCCCGCTTCCCCCTCGTACGACGAGATCCGGCAGGTAGCGTCTTTCTGGCGCGCTGCGTGTGCCGCTTGCTGCATGTTGTGGTCACCGCCGGCTGCAGAGTGTGCTCACAGGTCTACGGCTTCCAGCACTACAGAATACAGGACTGACACTCTCTGGGCCTAACATTGACTCTGGCAGATGCTAATTTCGGGGTCCACGCACGCTTACTGCGCGACCTCTTCAGCTGAGGGGACACTGACGTAGAGAACTGCGCAAGTGTAAGGGTATGTGCACACGATGCAGAAATGAAGCAGAAAATTTCTGCATCATTTCTGCATCTCCCTGGCAGAAAAAACGCATGCAGATTGTGCATGCGTTTTTCCTGCAGAATACATGCGGATCCACATGCAGATTCACATGCGTTTCCGCATGCAGATTGACAAGCGCTTTCCAGGCGATTTTAGCATCACCTGGAAAGTGCTTGATAACTAGGTCACACTATATAAATCCATGCAAACAGCATGGATTTATACAGTGTGAACCGAGAGAGTGTATATACTTACCTCCGATGGCCCGCGCTGTCCTGCTCAATCTGTTCTCCCTCGCCGGCAACTTTGAATTGAAAGACCTGCCGACGTCAGCGTCACGTGACCCGTCACATGACTCTGACGTCACCGCAGGTCCTACAACTCACTGCAAGTGCCGGGAACCAAGCGGGAGCGCAGCTCGGGCCGACAGATGGTAAGAATACATTTATTTTTTATTTTATTCTTCTTTTACAGCTTTTTTAATGGTACCTGGGTGTGGATGAGACTCTCCTCTCCTCCACACCCGGGTACCATCCGCACATTAGAACGCACCAATTACGCAAGTACAAATGCAGTCTTGCGGAATTGGCGCGTTCTAATGCAAGTCAATGGCGGCGAAATCGCCGCGTTTCCGCAAAATTAATTGACATGCTGCGGATTTTTGACCGCAGCGTTAACGCTGCGGAAAAATCCGCATCATGGGCACAGCACATGCGGATTTCCATTGGGGAACATTGCTGCCCTTCTACCATGCGTTTTTCATGCGTTTCCGCGGCGTTTACGCAACTGCAAAAACGCCGCGGAAACGCATGAAATACGCATCGTGTGAACACAGCCTTAATAGGATTTCCCAGCGCTTGAGTAACGGAAGGCCCGAGGTATTGGGTGATTAATCCCTACTGAAGATCGTAGACATCGAGTCGCTGATGTACAGCAGGACGTCCGCATCACGTGACCCTTATAACCGGAATGCGCCATTTTTATTGCTTCTCCACCGCGTGAAAGTCTTTTTGGCAACTTGTTGGATTGAATATCAGAAGAGATGTCCTCTACTAATCTGTATCACCCCCCCCCCCCCCAGCACGGCGTGTGACCCGCTGACACTGCTGTCCTATTGGTTGTGTACCACCTCTGCCCTTTGTCTTCTGACCTTTCATTCTTTTTTGTTTTTTCTTTTTTTTGTTTTTCTTTTGGTTTTTGAATTTTTGTTTGTCCATTTAGAAATACATAAAGCTATATACAGGTGGAGTGAGCTCATTGGCTGAGCAAATAGCCAATCAGCTTCAAAAGAAGGAGACCCCAAAGCCATTATTTGGGAAAAAAGTGGTAAGATCGAATATGTTGTTGACTTTAAATGTTTTTCTTTCGCTATTTTTTTTTGGTTGCCGTCTTTCTAACGTTCATGTTTTACTACATTAACCTTCAGCACCTCCTGATGGATTGGTAGAACAGATTGGAAAGTCTTAGTTTTTTTTTTTTTTTTTCTTCCTTATGCAAAAAATTCCAGTTGCGTGTACAATTTCAATAATCCATCGGCTGTCATTTAACGTGTCTGAGGATCTGGTCTTAATTCTCACTTGTATCAGGAGTGTTAACTATCTGACCGCATTCTACAGGAATTCTCAAACTGCAGTCCTGTTTTCAGTGAGGGACCGCCATGGGGTTCTCCACAACCCCTACCCTTCAGGAAACACAGACAAAATATATAAACTACAAGAGTTTTTCTTCTTGGCTCCATTACTGTAATGAAGTGTGTGGATGCCTTTCTGTTGTATCTTCCTCATTAACCAGTTATTACTTTTCATGTGGTATGCAGGCATCCTTCAGGAAGGAATTTCCGCAGAACCTCGGGGGCAGCGACGTCTGTTACTTCTGCCACAGGAGAGTCTATGTCATGGAGCGTCTGAGCGCAGAGGGGAAATTCTTCCATCGAAGCTGCTTTAAATGTGACTACTGCAATACAACGCTGCGTCTTTCCTGCTACGCTTATGACCTGGAGGATGGTGAGTTACTATGGGAGTCACACAGGTGAATTAAGGCATTAAGTATCCTAATGTTGTTTTTAAACGGGATGTCAAGGATTGTAAAAACATGCCTGATTTTTTTTTTATTTTTTTGAGAAGCCAGACCTCTCCTCAGTTTATGCCCAGTATTGCAGCTCTGTTCCTTTACAGTATATTTGTGGACGGATGTGGTGCTGTTTCTGGAAAAAGCCGACAAGTTTTTCTATTCTTATACTTCTCCATTATATTCTTCAAGTAGCCGTTATGGAGATCTTTAATTATATTCTCAGAAGAACATTTTGTTTTTCATACATTTTTTTTTTCTCTTTGTTCCCAAAGGTGGAGAAATGGGGATAGTGTTTTGGTTTTTATTCTATTTTTATATTATATACAGCGGGGGAAAAAAAAAAGTATTAGTCAGCCACCAATGGTGCAAGTTCTCCCACTTACAAAGATGAGGTCGGCCTGTAATTGACAACATAGGTCGACCTCGACTATGAGAGACAAAATGGGAAAACAAATCCTGAAAATCACATTGTCTGATTTGGAAAGAAATTTTTTTTCAAATTTTGGTGGAAAATAAGTATTTGGTCAATTAGAAACAAGCAAGATTTCTGTCTCTCACAGACCTGTAACTTCTTCTCTAAGAGGCTCCTCTGTCCTCCGCTCATTACCTGTAGTACTGGCTCCTCTGTCCTCCACTCATTACCTGTAGCGCTGGCTCCTCTGTCCTCCACTCATTACCTGTAGTACTGGCTCCTCTGTCCTCCACTCATTACCTGTAGTACTGGCTCCTCTGTCCTCCACTCATTACCTGTAGTGCTGGCTCCTCTGTCCTCCACTCATTACCTGTAGTACTGGCTCCTCTGTCCTCCACTCATTACCTGTAGCGCTGGCTCCTCTGTCCTCCGCTCATTACCTGTAGTACTGGCTCCTCTGTCCTCCGCTCATTACCTGTAGCGCTCTTCTCTGTCCTCCGCTCATTACCTGTAGCGCTGGCTCCTCTGTCCTCCACTCATTACCTGTAGTACTGGCTCCTCTCTGTCCTCCACTCATTACCTGTAGCGCTGGCTCCTCTGTCCTCCGCTCATTACCTGTAGCGCTGGCTCCTCTGTCCTCCGCTCATTACCTGTAGCGCTGGCTCCTCTGTCCTCCACTCATTACCTGTAGCGCTGGCTCCTCTCTGTCCTCCGCTCATTACCTGTAGCGCTGGCTCCTCTGTCCTCCGCTCATTACCTGTAGCGCTGGCTCCTCTCTGTCCTCCGCTCATTACCTGTAGTGCTGGCTCCTCTCTGTCCTCCGCTCATTACCTGTAGCGCTGGCTCCTCTGTCCTCCGCTCATTACCTGTAGCGCTGGCTCCTCTGTCCTCCACTCATTACCTGTAGCACTGGCTCCTCTGTCCTCCGCTCATTACCTGTAGCGCTGGCTCCTCTGTCCTCCGCTCATTACCTGTAGCGCTGGCTCCTCTCTGTCCTCCGCTCATTACCTGTAGCGCTGGCTCCTCTCTGTCCTCCGCTCATTACCTGTAGCGCTGGCTCCTCTCTGTCCTCCGCTCATTACCTGTAGCGCTGGCTCCTCTCTGTCCTCCGCTCATTACCTGTAGCGCTGGCTCCTCTCTGTCCTCCGCTCATTACCTGTAGTGCTGGCTCCTCTCTGTCCTCCGCTCATTACCTGTAGCGCTGGCTCCTCTGTCCTCCGCTCATTACCTGTAGCGCTGGCTCCTCTGTCCTCCGCTCATTACCTGTAGCGCTGGCTCCTCTCTGTCCTCCGCTCATTACCTGTAGCGCTGGCTCCTCTCTGTCCTCCGCTCATTACCTGTAGCGCTGGCTCCTCTGTCCTCCGCTCATTACCTGTAGCGCTGGCTCCTCTCTGTCCTCCGCTCATTACCTGTAGCGCTGGCTCCTCTCTGTCCTCCGCTCATTACCTGTAGCGCTGGCTCCTCTGTCCTCCGCTCATTACCTGTAGCGCTGGCTCCTCTGTCCTCCGCTCATTACCTGTAGCGCTGGCTCCTCTGTCCTCCGCTCATTACCTGTAGCGCTGGCTCCTCTGTCCTCCGCTCATTACCTGTAGCGCTGGCTCCTCTGTCCTCCGCTCATTACCTGTAGCGCTGGCTCCTCTGTCCTCCGCTCATTACCTGTAGCGCTGGCTCCTCTGTCCTCCGCTCATTACCTGTAGCGCTGGCTCCTCTGTCCTCCGCTCATTACCTGTAGCGCTGGCTCCTCTGTCCTCCGCTCATTACCTGTAGCGCTGGCTCCTCTGTCCTCCGCTCATTACCTGTAGCGCTGGCTCCTCTGTCCTCCGCTCATTACCTGTAGCGCTGGCTCCTCTGTCCTCCGCTCATTACCTGTAGCGCTGGCTCCTCTGTCCTCCGCTCATTACCTGTAGTGCTGGCACCTGTGTGAACTCGTTATCAGTATAAAAGACTCCTGTCCGCAACCTCAAACAGTCATACTCCAAACTCCACTATGGTGAAGACCAAAGAGCTGTCGAAGGACACCAGAAACAACATTGTAGCCCTGCACCAGGCTGGGAAGACTGAATCTGCAATAGGCAAGCAGCTTGGTGTGAAGAAATCAACTGTGGGAGCAATAATTAGAAATGGGCCAACATACCAGCAACAGTGTGTGCCAACCTTGTGAAGACTTACAGAAAACGTTTCACCTCTGTCATTGCCAACAAAGGATAAAGTATCGAGATGAACTTTTCTAATTGACCAAATACTTATTTTCCACCAAAATTTAAAAAAAATTTCTTTCCAAATCAGACAATGTGATTTTCAGGATTTGTTTTCTCATTTTGTCTCTCATAGTTGAGGTCGACCTATGATGTCAATTACAGGCCGACCTCATCTTTTTAAGTGGGAGAACTTGCACAATTGGTGGCTAACTAAATAAATACTTTTTTTCCCCCACTGTATTTAAAATTGTTGTATGTACAATTAAAAAAAAATTATTTTAATGAAAAAAATTATCTGAATTTAAAAAAAAAAAAATTATTCGGGTACCGCTATGGGGTCTGTCACGAACCCTTATTTATAAAATGTGTTTTAAATGTGGTTATTAAAAATTTAACTCTTTAAAATCTGATGTATTAGTGTTTTGGGACAACTAGACCCCAAATTTGTTGATTACAAAGGTTTACTTTTACCAGTCCCCTATAAATTATAGCTGCAGGTTTAATGTCCTTTTAAGTTATAGACTCCGTCCTCGAGGGGGTTAACGCGTGGTTGTTCTCCTCGCTGCCTCCTCTGTGCTGCATGTGACATTGACGTCTTTGTCCCTCACACAGTAGCATATTGTCCCCCTCCCCAGACATTGCAAGTTTCCCCATACCCTGCCCACAGCTTGGAAACTGCTGCTGCATCCGAGTCCCTTCCCGTTACATTCTGCATCTGCTTTGCTAAAGTCTAACCCAAAAAATCTAACACATACGCTGTTTTTTTACTTTTTTTCTTTAACAGGAAAATTTTATTGCAAACCGCACTATTGTTACAGACGTTCTGGGTACAGCCAGCGGAAGAGGGCAGCCGCTCCTGCGCAGGTCAGCAAGGTGAGCCCTTAGTAAGGCTTTATGGCTGTTGTGACACTACAACTACCATCATACTATTGTATGTATTGTACTTCTGCTAATCCAGGGCTCCGTAAATCCAATCCGTATTGAATATGTTCTCAGCTTCTAATTTTATACTTTTACTATGTGTCTAAGTACTTTTTTTTTTTTACTTCATCCTGAACAGAACCCCAGAAATGCAGTAAAGACTGACACACACCTAAAATAAAAGCTTTCTATACAAATTAATGTTAATTACTATCTCTGATTCTGCAGGAGCTCAAAACACCCGCAAAGGACACCCCCGATGCTGAAGAACTCGGACGAGCCCCCACGTTGCCACTTGCTGCTGCAGAGAAGACCCCAGGTACCCGCAGTTCCTTCCTGCGGCGCGCTATGAGCCTGTGTTCCCTGGCACAGCGGCTGCCGAGAATGGCGTCCACCGTAAAGAGTCTGCTCTGCCAAGATCCATTGGACTGTTTTTTCATGTGCCAGCTGACGGTCTTCGGCCTCCCGTTCCTCTATGTCCAGTCTGAAATCCTAATGCAGATATTGGGGGAGTTTCCTTGGTCGTCGGTGCCCTGAGGGGTCAGCAGGATGGAAAAATCTGGATATTTTTAGTTTGTTGCTCATCGTCGCAGGGATATTGTGCTGCTTTCTCAAATTTTTATTGTATTTATTTATTTTTTTTTTTATTACTGCCATTTTTTATTTTTGTGCGATGGGAGTTGTAGTTCGTTTCGTATTAACTGGAACCAAAAGTGAGTTGTTGTTTTTTTTTTTTATTGTTTGATTTTTTTATTTATTAATTTTTAAGTCTGTCAGGATTTACAATAGTAATATATGGGCAGGAAGCATTCATTGATCCCCCCCCCCAAAAAATCTGTTTTTTCTTTTTTGACATTTCGAAATAAAAAAAAATATATATATATATATATATATATATATATATATAATATAAATAAATTATTTTTTTTTAATGTAGCGGTAGTCCAAAAAAAAAGACTCTTTAGATTATTAGATTTAGTGAACGTGATAGTCGGGTCGCTGCGCACATCATTTTTTTGATTTGATACTTGAAATTTCTGAATTGTATTGGTTTCGCACGGGTCTTCACGAGTTATATTTTATAAACGTTTTATTTTTTATATATTTTACCAAAATTTCACATTTATGTGCACTGAAAGGGTTAAAATGATTGTCAAAAGGGTTTTTTTGTTTTTTTTTTCGGAACTCCAGTAAATTGGTGCCGAACGTAGGATGCGCTTTTTCTTAGGTTTCTTAGCATTAAGGATGGCGATAAAATCGTTTCGCCGCTTTTTTTTTTTTTTTTTTTAATCATCTCTTGATGGGTAGGATGTACGGTTTCTGTTTTTCTTAAAGGAACACTCCTGTTTTCATTTCAGGGGCAAAAAAAAAAAAGATCTGATTTATTAGTGCTGTCACATTCCGTGAGTGACAGTTTGGTTGCTAAGGGATACACAGCCTAACAACCACAATTCTACACGGTTGCCAGGCAGTGGTTAGTAACGGTCTGTCAGAGGCCGTATCCTATACATTTCTGCCATATTTTGCTTCCTTTATTAATCAGATTTGTCAGAATATTTTTTTTTTCTGGAGCTTTTAGTTTTATTTTGAGTGCGTCTGGTAGTTTTGGTTTTGTTTCGACCGTAGATTTTTATGCCGTAAATGGCGTCCATGATGCTGTGGTTGTGCGCCGCTGTGGTTGTGCGCCGCTGCGGTGTCACTGGGTGGAGATCACCAGAGCTGTTGTAACACAACGCATCCGCTGTAACCTGGTACTGTCGCATCGCATGGGAGAATAGCGTTTAATTACTTGATTATTTGCTGCTTTCAATTTCATAAAGGTGCGTGGAGGATTAAAGGGATCGCCGCCTGGGTGTATTGTAGAAAAACCTGATTACGCGTTTCCCGCTTTCACACGGCGTCTAGCGCTCGCTGACTGACTGCTCCGGATACTCGGACATTGCTTCTTGGAGGATTTTTTGCATCTCAAAAATGCTTTTTATTTCGTCAGATTTTTAGGTTTTTATACCGGAGCTGTTGTAACTTGCAATCATTTTCGTTTCGTTCTCTCTGTATTGTCCTCCTTTTCTCTGTGTCGATAATAACGTGAACGCGTCCCGTCTTCTCGCTTCTATGGAAACCTATCGTTGTTGTGGTGTCCACTCTGTTACACTGGATCGGACGAGATTCTAATGTGTGTATCCCTTTAAATGTCAATGTGTTGAGTGTTTGTCCCCCTGCACGTCTAGGAAGCCAGAAATGATCCTTAAATGATAAGAAATATCTATATTATTACTAAAGCTGGAAAATGACGACAAACGTAAAAGTAACTGGAAGTTCCCTTTAAATTTTGAGGCGCGGGCGCTTTACTGTTATTTCAAGCCCCCATTAAAGTGCAGGTTCTGAGTAGGACACTTCCCTTATATTAGTTTGGAGTAACAGCCAGAGCTGCGCTCCTAATTCTGCAGGCTTATAAATAGAAACTGTGTATGCTCCTAAATACTGAGCGGAGAGCTTCCCATCCTCTTGTCGCGGGGAGGGATAGTCAGCTCCAGTGAATCAGCAGAATTACAAATGCAGCTGTGGAGGTGATTAAAACCGTTTCTTCATGACCCAAATCCTTTTCCTTAGGATCACGGCACTTATGTAAATGTGGACACCCTATTAGCGCCTTATGTGTGTGATTTGACTCCTCCCCCAGTATTAGGCCCCACCCTCCCCTCTGAGACTCCGCCCTGTTTCTTCTGCCCTGTGTGTCTCTGGGTATTTCTTCCTGTGTCATGCTCTGTATTTGTTGTGTTCCTCCAGTTTTTCTCTGTTGCACTTTTTAATTTAATAAATTAAAGCTTTTGTTTGTTTTTTTAACCCGCTGGTTTCTTGAGTTTTTTATTTTACGGGCAAAGGGGCGCCGTCACATTAAAGATTTAAAGGGGTATTCCCATCTCCCAAAATCCCATACCAATATGTAGAAATGTAGTATAGTTCTTCTGATTAGCTATGCAGCTCACCCTATGTGCAGGGCATTGCTTGTAGCTTAGATATCCACCATGGTTACAACCGCTAATTAACTGTCACTATATCAGTGTGGTCGTAACCATGGATACCTAAACTACTGCAATGGCCTGCACATAGGGTAAACGACATGGCTAATCAGAAGAACTATACTACATTTCTAGCTAGAGGTATTTGCTAATATTATTATTAGACCTACTACATATTGGGATAGGATCTTGGAGATGAGAAGACCCCTTTAAGACTCTACTTTAGAGGATAGTAGAGCGAGCCAAATTTAGTGATGAATGGCTCCGAATCTGCTCCAGTCCTGCCCAAAGCTGCACAGACAGAATTATGAATGCAGCTTTGGATGTGACTGGAGACAAAACCTCAAGATTCAATGTTCAGTCGGAGCCTGGATTACACGTTCATTGTAAGCTGTAGTCTCGCAGGTAGCAGCCGGAAGGGTGGGTTTATTTATTTTTTTTTAATTTCAGTCTTTTGACTTTAATTTTCGCTCACACCTGGGACGAAGTCATCACAGAGCCAATCAACACCCTTGTATCTAGTCACATGACATTATAGATTAGCAAAATAGCAGTAAATATAGTGCAAAACTGAAGCATATTCATCACATTGGGGTCTCGGAGGACAAAATATCAGAATTACCAGGATCGTACAGTGATATCATAAATACTGTACCACAGCGCCACCTACAGTCCATACTTGATGGAAAAATGGTTTCCAAACCTTTAAATGTACCAACAGCCCGAGAGCTTGCGCTCTAATGGTCCAGCTTTTTATGCCGTTATATCTCCTTTTTGTTTTTTTTTTAGTTCCCAGCATAAACGGTGTTGAGGATCATACGGCAGCGAAGAGACTGCGAGCCACGCCGGAGCGTATAGAGCTGGAGAACTACAGAGTGTCCATGCAGAAAGAGGAGCTGGAGGAAGTCCCAGAGGAGACGCTGGCGGAGCACAACCTGAGCAGCCTCCTGGATAAGGGAGGCGAGGACGAGGAGGAGGCCGCCAGCAGGTGAGCACAGCCCACACTCTACTACTGATATTATACATACGGGCAGCATTATAGCAGTTATATTCTTGTACATAGGGGGCAGTATTATAGCAGTTATATTCTTGTACATAGGGGCAGTATTATAGTAGTTATATTCTTGTACATAGGAGCAGTATTATAGTAGTTATATTCTTGTACATAGGGGGCAGTATTATAGTAGTTATATTCTTGTACATAGGGGGCAGTATTATAGTAGTTATATTCTTGTACATAGGGGCAGTATTATAGTAGTTATATTCTTGTACATAGGAGCAGTATTATAGTAGTTATATTCTTGTACATAGGAGCAGTATTATAGTAGTTATATTCTTGTACATAGGGGGCAGTATTATAGTAGTTATATTCTTGTACATAGGGGGCAGTATTATAGTAGTTATATTCTTGTACATAGGGAGCAGTATTATAGTAGTTATATTCTTGTACATAGGGGCAGTATTATAGTAGTTATATTCTTGTACATAGGGGCAGTATTATAGTAGTTATATTCTTGTACATAGGGTGCAGTATTATAGTAGTTATATTCTTGTACATAGGAGCAGTATTATAGTAGTTATATTCTTGTACATAGGGGGCAGTATTATAGTAG
The DNA here is from genome assembly GCF_046119375.1 of Phyllobates terribilis. Lineage (NCBI taxonomy): Eukaryota > Metazoa > Chordata > Amphibia > Anura > Dendrobatidae > Phyllobates > Phyllobates terribilis. The sequence continues at coordinate 193,725,554 of NW_027362770.1, read as the reverse complement.
TTATATTCTTGTACATAGGGGGCAGTATTATAGTAGTTATATTCTTGTACATAGGGAGCAGTATTATAGTAGTTATATTCTTGTACATAGGGGGCAGTATTATAGTATATTCTTGTACATAGGGGCAGTATTATAGTAGTTATATTCTTGTACATAGGTAGCAGTATTATAGTAGTTATATTCTTGTACATAGGGGGCAGTATTATAGTAGTTATATTCTTGTACATAGGGAGCAGTATTATAGTAGTTATATTCTTGTACATAGGGAGCAGTATTATAGTAGTTATATTCTTGTACATAGGGAGCAGTATTATAGTAGTTATATTCTTGTACATAGGAGCAGTATTATAGTAGTTATATTCTTGTACATAGGAGCGGTATTATAGTAGTTATATTCTTGTACATAGGGTGCAGTATTATAGTAGTTATATTCTTGTATATAGGGAGCAGTATTATAGTAGTTATATTCTTGTACATAGGAGCAGTATTATAGTAGTTATATTCTTGTACATAGGAGCAGTATTATAGTAGTTATATTCTTGTATATAGGAGGCAGTATTATAGTAGTTATATTCTTGTACATAGGAGCGGTATTATAGTAGTTATATTCTTGTACATAGGAGCAGTATTATAGTAGTTATATTCTTGTACATAGGAGCAGTATTATAGTAGTTATATTCTTGTACATAGGAGCAGTATTATAGTAGTTATATTCTTGTATATAGGAGGCAGTATTATAGTAGTTATATTCTTGTACATAGGAGCAGTATTATAGTAGTTATATTCTTGTACATAGGAGCAGTATTATAGTAGTTATATTCTTGTACATAGGGGCAGTATTATAGTAGTTATATTCTTGTACATAGGGGCAGTATTATAGTAGTTATATTCTTATACATAGGAGCAGTATTATAGTAGTTATATTCTTGTACATAGGAGCAGTATTATAGTAGTTATATTCTTGTATATAGGGAGCAGTATTATAGTAGTTATATTCTTGTACATAGGAGCAGTATTATAGTAGTTATATTCTTGTACATAGGGGCAGTATTATAGTAGTTATATTCTTGTACATAGGAGCAGTATTATAGTAGTTATATTCTTATACATAGGAGCAGTATTATAATAGTTATATTCTTGTACATAGGGGGCAGTATTATAGTAGTTATATTCTTGTACATAGGAGCAGTATTATAGTAGTTATATTCTTGTACATAGGGGCAGTATTATAGTAGTTATATTCTTGTACATAGCGGCGGTATTATAGTAGTTATATTCTTGTACATAGGGGCGGTATTATAGTAGTTATATTCTTGTACATAGGAGCAGTATTATAGTAGTTATATTCTACTACATAGGGGGCAGTATTATAGCAGTTATATTCTTGTACATAGGGGCAGTATTATAGTAGTTATATTCTTGTACATAGGGGCAGTATTATAGTAGTTATATTCTTGTACATAGGGGGGCAGTATTATAGTAGTTATATTCTTGTATATAGAGGGCAGTATTATAGTAGTTATATTCTTGTACATAGGGGCAGTATTATAGTAGTTATATTCTTGTACATTGGGAGCAGTATTATAGTAGTTATATTCTTGTACATAGGGAGCAGTATTATAGTAGTTATATTCTTGTACATAGGGGGCAGTATTATAGTAGTTATATTCTTGTACATAGGGGCAGTATTATAGTAGTTATATTCTTGTACATAGGAGCGGTATTATAGTAGTTATATTCTTGTACATAGGAGCAGTATTATAGTAGTTATATTCTTGTACATAGGGGCAGTATTATAGTAGTTATATTCTTTTACATAGGAGCAGTATTATAGTAGTTATATTCTTGTACATAGGGAGCAGTATTATAGTAGTTATATTCTTGTACATAGGGAGCAGTATTATAGTAGTTATATTCTTGTACATAGGGGGCAGTATTATAGTAGTTATATTCTTGTACATAGGGGCAGTATTATAGTAGTTATATTCTTGTACATAGGGGCGGTATTATAGTAGTTATATTCTTGTACATAGGAGCAGTATTATAGTAGTTATATTCTTGTACATAGGGGCAGTATTATAGTAGTTATATTCTTGTACATAGGGGCGGTATTATAGTAGTTATATTCTTGTACATAGGAGCAGTATTATAGTAGTTATATTCTTGTACATAGGGGCGGTATTATAGTAGTTATATTCTTGTACATAGGGAGCAGTATTATAGTAGTTATATTCCTGTACATAGGAGCAGTATTATAGTAGTTATATTCTACTACATAGGGGGCAGTATTATAGCAGTTATATTCTTGTACATAGGGGCAGTATTATAGTAGTTATATTCTTGTACATAGGGGCAGTATTATAGTAGTTATATTCTTGTACATAGGAGCAGTATTATAGTAGTTATATTCTTGTACATAGGAGCAGTATTATAGTAGTTATATTCTTGTACATAGGGGCAGTATTATAGTAGTTATATTCTTGTACATAGGGGCAGTATTATAGTAGTTATATTCTTGTACATAGGGGCAGTATTATAGTAGTTATATTCTTGTACATAGGGGCAGTATTATAGTAGTTATATTCTTGTACATAGGGGCAGTATTATAGTAGTTATATTCTTGTACATAGGAGCAGTATTATAGTAGTTATATTCTACTACATAGGGGGCAGTATTATAGCAGTTATATTCTTGTACATAGGGGCAGTATTATAGTAGTTATATTCTTGTACATAGGGGCAGTATTATAGTACTTATATTCTTGTACATAGGGGCAGTATTATAGTAGTTATATTCTTGTATATAGGGGCAGTATTATAGTAGTTATATTCTTGTACATAGGAGCAGTATTATAGTAGTTATATTCTTGTACATAGGAGCAGTATTATAGTAGTTATATTCTTGTACATAGGAGCAGTATTATAGTAGTTATATTCTTGTACATAGGAGCAGTATTATAGTAGTTATATTCTTGTACATAGGAGCAGTATTATAGTAGTTATATTCTTGTACATAGGAGCGGTATTATAGTAGTTATATTCTTGTACATAGGGTGCAGTATTATAGTAGTTATATTCTTGTATATAGGGAGCAGTATTATAGTAGTTATATTCTTGTACATAGGAGCAGTATTATAGTAGTTATATTCTTGTATATAGGAGGCAGTATTATAGTAGTTATATTCTTGTACATAGGAGCAGTATTATAGTAGTTATATTCTTGTACATAGGGGCAGTATTATAGTAGTTATATTCTTGTACATAGGGGCAGTATTATAGTAGTTACATTCTTGTACATAGGGGCAGTATTATAGTAGTTATATTCTTGTACATAGGGGCAGTATTATAGTAGTTATATTCTTGTACATAGGGGGGCAGTATTATAGTAGTTATATTCTTGTACATAGAGGGCAGTATTATAGTAGTTATATTCTTGTACATAGGGGCAGTATTATAGTAGTTATATTCTTGTACATTGGGAGCAGTATTATAGTAGTTATATTCTTGTACATTGGGAGCAGTATTATAGTAGTTATATTCTTGTACATAGGGAGCAGTATTATAGTAGTTATATTCTTGTACATAGGGAGCAGTATTATAGTAGTTATATTCTTGTACATAGGGGCAGTATTATAGTAGTTATATTCTTGTACATAGGAGCGGTATTATAGTAGTTATATTCTTGTACATAGGGGCAGTATTATAGTAGTTATATTCTTTTACATAGGGGGCAGTATTATAGTAGTTATATTCTTGTACATAGGGGCAGTATTATAGTAGTTATATTCTTGTACATAGGAGCGGTATTATAGTAGTTATATTCTTGTACATAGGAGCAGTATTATAGTAGTTATATTCTTTTACATAGGGGGCAGTATTATAGTAGTTATATTCTTGTACATAGGGGCAGTATTATAGTAGCTATATTCTTGTACATAGGGAGCAGTATTATAGTAGCTATATTCTTGTACATAGGGAGCAGTATTATAGTAGTTATATTCTTGTACATAGGGTGCAGTATTATAGTAGTTATATTCTTGTACATAGGGTGCAGTATTATAGTAGTTATATTCTTGTATATAGGGAGCAGTATTATAGTAGTTATATTCTTGTACATAGGAGCAGTATTATAGTAGTTATATTCTTGTACATAGGGTGCAGTATTATAGTAGTTATATTCTTGTACATAGGGTGCAGTATTATAGTAGTTATATTCTTGTACATAGGAGCAGTATTATAGTAGTTATATTCTTGTACATAGGAGCAGTATTATAGTAGTTATATTCTTGTACATAGGAGCAGTATTATAGTAGTTATATTCTTGTACATAGGGTGCAGTATTATAGTAGTTATATTCTTGTATATAGGGAGCAGTATTATAGTAGTTATATTCTTGTACATAGGAGCAGTATTATAGTAGTTATATTCTTGTACATAGGGGCAGTATTATAGTAGTTATATTCTTGTACATAGGGGCAGTATTATAGTAGTTATATTCTTGTACATAGGGTGCAGTATTATAGTAGTTATATTCTTGTACATAGGAGCAGTATTATAGTAGTTATATTCTTGTATATAGGGAGCAGTATTATTGTAGTTATATTCTTGTACATAGGAGCAGTATTATAGTAGTTATATTCTTGTACATAGGGGCAGTATTATAGTAGTTATATTCTTGTACATAGGGTGCAGTATTATAGTAGTTATATTCTTGTACATAGGAGCAGTATTATAGTAGTTATATTCTTGTATATAGGGAGCAGTATTATAGTAGTTATATTCTTGTACATAGGGTGCAGTATTATAGTAGTTATATTCTTGTACATAGGGTGCAGTATTATAGTAGTTATATTCTTGTATATAGGGAGCAGTATTATAGTAGTTATATTCTTGTACATAGGGTGCAGTATTATAGTAGTTATATTCTTGTACATAGGAGCAGTATTATAGTAGTTATATTCTTGTACATAGGGTGCAGTATTATAGTAGTTATATTGTATATAGGGAGCAGTATTATAGTAGTTATATTCTTGTACATAGGAGCAGTATTATAGTAGTTATATTCTTGTACATAGGGAGCAGTATTATAGTAGTTATATTCTTGTACATAGGGGGCAGTATTATAGTAGTTATATTCTTGTACAAAGAAGCAGTATTATAGTAGTTATATTCTTGTACATAGGGGGCAGTATTATAGTAGTTATATTCTTGTACAAAGGAGCAGTATTATAGTAGTTATATTCTTGCACATAGGAGCAGTATTATAGTAGTTATATTCTTGTACATAGGAGCAGTATTATAGTAGTTATATTCTTGTACATAGGGGCAGTATTATAGTAATTATATTCTTGTACATAGGAGCAGTATTATAGTAGTTATATTCTTGTACAAAGGAGCAGTATTATAGTAGTTATATTCTTGTACATAGGGGGCAGTATTATAGTAGTTATATTCTTGTACATAGGGGCAGTATTATAGTAGTTATATTCTTGTACATAGGAGCAGTATTATAGTAGTTATATTCTTGTACATAGGGGGCAGTATTATAGTAGTTATATTCTTGTACATAGGGAGCAGTATTATAGCAGTTATATTTTTGTACATAGGGGCAGTATTATAGTAGTTATGTTCCTGTACATAGGGGGCAGTATTATAGTAGTTATATTCTTGTACATAGGGGTAGTATTATAGTAGTTATATTCTTGTACATAAGAGCAGTATTATAGTAGTTATATTCTTATACATAGGAGCAGTATTATAGTAGTTATATTCTTGTACATAGGGGGCAGTATTATAGTAGTTATATTCTTGTACATAGGGGCAGTATTATAGTAGTTATATTCTTGTACATAGGGGCAGTATTATAGTAGTTATATTCTTGTACATAGGGGGCAGTATTATAGTAGTTATATTCTTGTACATAGGGGCAGTATTATAGTAGTTATATTCTTGTACATAGGGGCAGTATTATAGTAGTTATATTCTTGTACATAGGGTGCAGTATTATAGTAGTTATATTCTTGTACATAGGAGCAGTATTATAGTAGTTATATTCTTGTATATAGGGAGCAGTATTATTGTAGTTATATTCTTGTACATAGGAGCAGTATTATAGTAGTTATATTCTTGTACATAGGGTGCAGTATTATAGTAGTTATATTCTTGTATATAGGGAGCAGTATTATTGTAGTTATATTCTTGTACATAGGAGCAGTATTATAGTAGTTATATTCTTGTACATAGGGGCAGTATTATAGTAGTTATATTCTTGTACATAGGGTGCAGTATTATAGTAGTTATATTCTTGTACATAGGGTGCAGTATTATAGTAGTTATATTCTTGTACATAGGAGCAGTATTATAGTAGTTATATTCTTGTACATAGGGTGCAGTATTATAGTAGTTATATTGTATATAGGGAGCAGTATTATAGTAGTTATATTCTTGTACATAGGAGCAGTATTATAGTAGTTATATTCTTGTACATAGGGAGCAGTATTATAGTAGTTATATTCTTGTACATAGGGGGCAGTATTATAGTAGTTATATTCTTGTACAAAGGAGCAGTATTATAGTAGTTATATTCTTGTACATAGGGGGCAGTATTATAGTAGTTATATTCTTGTACAAAGGAGCAGTATTATAGTAGTTATATTCTTGCACATAGGAGCAGTATTATAGTAGTTATATTCTTGTACATAGGAGCAGTATTATAGTAGTTATATTCTTGTACATAGGGGCAGTATTATAGTAATTATATTCTTGTACATAGGAGCAGTATTATAGTAGTTATATTCTTGTACAAAGGAGCAGTATTATAGTAGTTATATTCTTGTACATAGGGGGCAGTATTATAGTAGTTATATTCTTGTACATAGGGGCAGTATTATAGTAGTTATATTCTTGTACATAGGAGCAGTATTATAGTAGTTATATTCTTGTACATAGGGGGCAGTATTATAGTAGTTATATTCTTGTACATAGGGAGCAGTATTATAGCAGTTATATTTTTGTACATAGGGGCAGTATTATAGTAGTTATGTTCCTGTACATAGGGGGCAGTATTATAGTAGTTATATTCTTGTACATAGGGGTAGTATTATAGTAGTTATATTCTTGTACATAAGAGCAGTATTATAGTAGTTATATTCTTATACATAGGAGCAGTATTATAGTAGTTATATTCTTGTACATAGGGGGCAGTATTATAGTAGTTATATTCTTGTACATAGGGAGCAGTATTATAGCAGTTATATTCCTGTACATAGGGGGCAGTATTATAGTAGTTATATTCTTGTACATAGGGGTAGTATTATAGTAGTTATATTCTTGTACATAAGAGCAGTATTATAGTAGTTATATTCTTATACATAGGAGCAGTATTATAGTAGTTATATTCTTGTACCTAGGGGGCAGTATTATAGTAGTTATATTCTTGTTCATAGGGAGCAGTATTATAATAGTTACATTCTTGTACATAGGAGCAGTATTATAGTAGTTATATTCTTGTACATAGGGGGCAGTATTATAGTAGTTATATTCCTGTACATAGGGGCAGTATTATAGTAGTTATATTCTTGTACATAGGGGCAGTATTATAGTAGTTATATTCTTGTACATAGGAGCAGTATTATCGTAGTTATATTCTTGTACATAGGGGGCAGTATTATAGCAGTTATATTTTTGTACATAGGGGCAGTATTATAGTAGTTATATTCTTGTACATAGGGGGCAGTATTATAATAGTTACATTCTTGTACATAGGAGCAGTATTATAGTAGTTATATTCTTGTACATAGGGGGCAGTATTATAGTAGTTATATTCCTGTACATAGGGGCAGTATTATAGTAGTTATATTCTTGTACATAGGAGCAGTATTATAGTAGTTATATTCTTGTACATAGGGGGCAGTATTATAGTAGTTATATTCTTGTACATAGGGGCAGTATTATAGTAGTTATATTCTTGTACATAGGGGCAGTATTATAGTAGTTATATTCTTGTACATAGGAGCAGTATTATAGTAGTTATATTCTTGTACATAGGGGGCAGTATTATAGTAGTTATATTCTTGTACATAGGGAGCAGTATTATAGCAGTTATATTTTTGTACATAGGGGCAGTATTATAGTAGTTATGTTCCTGTACATAGGGGGCAGTATTATAGTAGTTATATTCTTGTACATAGGGGTAGTATTATAGTAGTTATATTCTTGTACATAAGAGCAGTATTATAGTAGTTATATTCTTATACATAGGAGCAGTATTATAGTAGTTATATTCTTGTACATAGGGGGCAGTATTATAGTAGTTATATTCTTGTACATAGGGAGCAGTATTTTAGCAGTTATATTCCTGTACATAGGGGGCAGTATTATAGTAGTTATATTCTTGTACATAGGGGTAGTATTATAGTAGTTATATTCTTGTACATAAGAGCAGTATTATAGTAGTTATATTCCTGTACATAGGGGCAGTATTATAGTAGTTATATTCTTGTACATAGGGGCAGTATTATAGTAGTTATATTCTTGTACATAGGAGCAGTATTATCGTAGTTATATTCTTGTACATAGGGGGCAGTATTATAGCAGTTATATTTTTGTACATAGGGGCAGTATTATAGTAGTTATATTCTTGTACATAGGGGGCAGTATTATAATAGTTACATTCTTGTACATAGGAGCAGTATTATAGTAGTTATATTCTTGTACATAGGGGGCAGTATTATAGTAGTTATATTCCTGTACATAGGAGCAGTATTATAGTAGTTATATTCTTGTACATAGGGGGCAGTATTATAGTAGTTATATTCTTGTACATAGGAGCAGTATTATAGTAGTTATATTCTTGTACATAGGGGGCAGTATTATAGTAGTTATATTCTTGTACATAGGGGCAGTATTATAGTAGTTATATTCTTGTACATAGGGGCAGTATTATAGTAGTTATATTCTTGTACATAGGAGCAGTATTATCGTAGTTATATTCTTGTACATAGGGGCAGTATTATAGTAGTTATATTCTTGTACATAGGAGCAGTATTATAGTAGTTATATTCTTATACATAGGAGCAGTATTATAGTAGTTATATTCTTGTACCTAGGGGGCAGTATTATAGCAGTTATGTTCCTGTACATAGGGGGCAGTATTATAGTAGTTATATTCTTGTACATAGGGGTAGTATTATAGTAGTTATATTCTTGTACATAGGGGGCAGTATTATAGTAGTTATATTCTTATACATAGGAGCAGTATTATAGTAGTTATATTCTTGTACATAGGAGCAGTATTATAGTAGTTATATTCTTGTACATAGGGGGCAGTATTATAGCAGTTATGTTCCTGTACATAGGGGGCAGTATTATAGCAGTTATGTTCCTGTACATAGGGGGCAGTATTATAGCAGTTATGTTCCTGTACATAGGGGGCAGTATTATAGCAGTTATGTTCCTGTACATAGGGGGCAGTATTATAGCAGTTATGTTCCTGTACATAGGGGGCAGTATTATAGCAGTTATGTTCCTGTACATAGGGGGCAGTATTACAGTGGTGTTGGTGTGGTTGTATATTTTGTTGATTTTCCAGTAGCTCAGAGTCTGAGATGGAGGAAGATGAGGAGGAGGAGGAGCAGGATGATGGTTATGAGCCGGCGCCCTCCTCTGATCTCGGCGGGGTGCCCTGGAAGGAGGCTGTGAAGATTCATGCAAAACTGAAGGGTCGGAGTGCGGATGAGATGGAAGCAGATCAGGCTGTGTATCCGGGCGTCAGTGAGGAGGAGGAGGAGGATGACTATGAAGAAGAGGAGGAGGAACCATCTAGTGAAGGTCAGTTTATATATTTGCACATGGTGGTTATTATTTTAGTTCACCCCACACTTTAAAACTCCTTTGTCGGCATTGTATCTTACAATTTGGGTCATATTTTAGTTTTTTTTAACCCTTTCACCCTGGATTCACCGCTCCGTGGACTGGAGAATGGTCTGCAGGGTCCGTTCTTAGGATTGTGAGCCCCTCACCGCTCTGTCCATGGAGCGGAGTGCGAGGATTTCTTCTTATCTCAGGACTTTCTTCTCCCATCGATCCCTCCTCTCATCTTTCTCTGCTTCTCTCTCTCTTTGTCTCCATCTCTGTGGGGGCGGGGAGGGGCGGCTCTACTGCGCCACCATGTGCAGAGGGTGAGTATTGCCCCTGGGAGAGAGAACTGCAGCAGGGTCTATGGCTTCAGCGTATCTCTGATGAAGACGCAGTTGGTACATTTAAAGGTATCCCACCCTCCCCACAAACGCCACTGATTTATTTTTTCCTTTTTTTTTTATTTCTCTCCTGCGAGGGATATTTAACACCTGGAATAATTCCTACACCACTGAAATCCTCTAGATTTACATCAAGGCCTTTACTCTGCACACACCCAGAGCTGCATTCATAATTCTTCTGCTGTCAGACATGTGGGAGCTCCGGTGCATCCTCTCCCACCCCAGCAGAGGGCGACGGTGACCTGAGCAGCATCCTGAGAGCTAAAAGTGAGGCAGCGCCCCCTGTGGTTTTCAGTGGTGTTGGAGGCTTCCTGCGAGCATGAGTTACCTCTGATATGGAATTAATTCTTTTTTTCTTTTCTCCCTGCATGGGCTAATCCCAGCACCGGCGTGGAAATAACATGATTTCTACGGGGAGGCGGTCGCTGGTGGGGCCCCGCAGTATATTGCATGGGCCGGTTTTATATCCCTGGCTCCGCTTTGGGCCGCTTTAATATTTAGCATATTTAGAGTAGTAGTCCTGGCCGTTTTGCGGGGGCGCCTCCTGTACCCCCCGCCGCTAACACTGTCATCGCTAATAAGCCATAATGTGATTGGCCGCTGCTGATCTGGTGCAGGGTCCGCTGGACTAATTGAGAAGTGTTGGGGGTCTGTAAATGGCAGGGGTCTGGTCTGGGGGGTCGCTGATGCTCATTAACCCTTGCACCCTGCTTCTGTCTCCTAACTTACACAGTATCTCTGCTCCGGGCTCCTGTCTCTGTGTAACTGTCTCTTCTCTCTGTTCTCCTTCACTATCCTGTACCTCGTGTCTCTGCCTCGCTCCTCGCACCTCTCTCCAGCCGGGAACCTCAAACTGCAGCAAGCGCTGACCCCCGTGGACCCCATGGAGATTAAAGCGGACGTCCACTGGACTCATGTCCACAAGGTTCGCCAAGAGCAGGAAGGGGTTAACACAGAGGGGGAAGAAGTGGGCACGTCTTCTCCTTCTAAAGGTAATGCCCCCTGCTGGCCGTGCAGATAATTATATTGGTTGGGGGGGGGGGTAATTTTCCAGGTAAGTTCACACCATATTATGTGTAATTCACTGAGCCACTGAAGAACTACAAGTTCCATCACTTCTTAGTAGCCAGATTCAGGGTTTGATCAACAATGACCTATGAGGGCAATTATCCATATTCTCACTACTACTGCCCCCCAGTGGGGGCTGCTATATTCTCACTACTACTGCCCCCCAGTGGGCTGCTATATTCTCACTATTACTACCCTCCAGTGGGGGCTGCTATATTCTCACTACTACTGCCCCCCAGTGGGGGCTGCGATAGTCTCACCGCTGCCCCCCAGTGAGGGCTGCTATATTCTCACTACTACTGCCCCCCCAGTGGGCTGCTATATTCTCACTACTACGGCCCCCCAGTGGGCTGCTATATTCTCACTACTACTGCCCCCCAGTGGGCTGCGATATTCTCACTACTACTGCCCCCCAGTGGGCTGCTATATTCTCACTACTACTGCCCCCCAGTGGGCTGCGATATTCTCACTACTACTGCCCCCCAGTGGGCTGCTATATTCTCACTACTACTGCCCCCCAGTGGGGGCTGCTATATTCTCACTACTACGGCCCCCCAGTGGGCTGCTATATTCTCACTACTACTGCCCCCCAGTGGGCTGCTATATTCTCACTACTACTGCCCCCCAGTGGGCTGCTATATTCTCACTACTACTGCCCCCCAGTGGGCTGCTATATTCTCACTACTACGGCCCCCCAGTGGGCTGCTATATTCTCACTACTACGGCCCCCCAGTGGGCTGCTATATTCTCACTACTACTGCCCCCCAGTGGGCTGCTATATTCTCACTACTACGGCCCCCCAGTGGGCTGCTATATTCTCACTACTACTGCCCCCCAGTGGGCTGCTATATTCTCACTACTACTGCCCCCCAGTGGGCTGCTATATTCTCACTACTACGGCCCCCCAGTGGGCTGCTATATTCTCACTACTACGGCCCCCCAGTGGGCTGCTATATTCTCACTACTACGGCCCCCCAGTGGGCTGCTATATTCTCACTACTACGGCCCCCCAGTGGGCTGCTATATTCTCACTACTACGGTCCCCCAGTGGGCTGCTATATTCTCACTACTACTGCCCCCCAGTGGGCTGCTATATTCTCACTACTACGGCCCCCCAGTGGGCTGCTATATTCTCACTACTACTGCCCTCCAGTGGGCTGCGACCTTTTCAGATGAAATCCTGCGACAAAGGTCTCAATAACTGCACTGAATGTGTTAATCCCATAATGACACGACCTCAGTCCTGCCTGATTATGAGGGTCTCGCCCCCGGGACCTCCGCGTTCCTCCGTTTACTCATATATATTGTGTTGTATTGTTTTATCTTGTCGCAGCGCTCCTGCTCCCCACCCACCGCCATGACCCCGTACAAGCGTGGCTGGAGACCGTGCCCGGAGGTAGATGATGGGGGGAGGTCGCTGTGCCCACCCTGTACGGAGCAGTGTGGCTGTGCTGCTGCACCGCCCTCCCTGCGCCCTGCATGCTCGCTCTGCTCGTGCCGTGGCTTGAGTTGCGCCATTAACGCACCAGTAGACGTTCACCTACTGGCGCCGCTTATCTCACCGGAGGATTCACCGGCTGTAAATCCTCTGCGGCTGCGGACGTCTCTGATATTTCAGGCGGATATCGCCTGAAGAGCTCTGCTTGCTGCGACTGAATGCGGACGTTCCTATCCTGACCATGCGCAGCTGCAGGCTCCTTACAGTGCATCGGAGCTCTGCTTTCATTCACTGGCAGCAAGCAGAGGTTTTGGAGACGGTGAAGTTGTTGCGCAGAACTTTTCCCGTTGACGCAGGAGGGGCCCTTTAATAACTCACTTTAACCCTTTACCGTCTCACATTGCGGAAGGAGATGATAAAGCAGCGGCTGCACTGTCGTTAGTGGTAATGGCGGCTCTGCCCTTAACTTGCCACACGTGGGCCGCTCTCCTCTTTCCCGCGGAGTTATACCACAATTAACCCTCCACCTGCAGTGACCCCCAATATCGCTCCTCCCCTGACTGCAGGGACGTAGGAAACTGAGATATGTGCTGCTGTTTGCTGGCTCCTGTGCCACGGGAGAGGAGCCCAGCAATTCATTCGCCATCGCCCGGACACGTGGGGGCGACTGGCGGGATATTGGGCTTTACTGTAGGGGTTTAATAAGCTTTTGTGTTTTACCCTTTTTCTGCCAGCAGGGGGCTGCATTGCAGGGTATCCCGGGACCCTTATTGGGGGTCCCAGTTATTTTCTTAGGATACTTGACCCAATAATTCCTTAAAGGTGCCACTTTCTTAGATCAGCTGTGGCATCTGTAGAGGGTGCAGAACTACAAGTCCCAGCAATGACTTGTAGCTATAGGTGCAGAAGATTTGCTAGATCACTGTGCAGCGCCCCCTGCTGGCGGGAGATGGTCACAGCCGCTTGTCTGCAGAGCTAACTAATGAGTGAAGGCACTAACCCTGGTCACCTGGTGCCACCTGCTGTGTGCCGCCTCCTCCACGCTCCCTCTGCCTCTCTCCTAAAGTCGCTCTCTTCTTCCTGTTCCCCGGTGGTCTCTTTGCTGCTCCCCACCCTCCTCCCTCAGTTGCCTGTGAGGATGAAGAGGCCGAGGCTGAAGTGCTGGGGACTGGTCTTCTAGAGGCTGGCGCAGGAGGTGATGGGGACACGTCTGCAGATCTTGGTGACGGTACGTGGTCTCTTATCTTTCCCGTTTCATAAATAGACTGGGAAATTGGTTGTCAGACATCCCCCCCCGACTCCGACAACCTCTGTCCCGTTCTCCTGCTGCTGCATGTACCAGGCGCCATCTCCCTGCAAACGCCACTTCTAGGTGGAATCTGATTTCTGCCTATACTTGCAGTAACCTCAATCCTCCACCGGGTGGGGGGGGCACCCCGTCAGTCCGTTCTCTTCATCCCCTAACCCTTAATATCTTGTCGCCCAGATGACGACATCCCATCCGACGCGGAGGCCGAGGAGCGACTTCAGCAGTCAGAGAGGCTGAGGCTCAGACTGGAGGAGGGGTCAGATGCGCTTTCCAGCGGACAGAACGGTAAGGATCGGGGAACGTCATCGTGAATCTTAGACTCCACTTACGGCGCAGCGGTATAACGTAAATCCTGACTGGTGTCTTCCTGCAGAGTCGGACAGAGGTTCCTGTGCGGCTTCAGCGACCCCCGAGCCCGCAGTCTTCAGCCCTAAGGCGGAGAGTGAGAAGGTGCGTGTAGTCACCGCTGCAGGTTTTTACGTTCTGTGGCTTTTTCTTTTCTTTTATGCCTTACATTTGTGAATCTGAGCTGTTGTACGTCTAAACTAAGAGCCCCGTGCATGTTGTTAGCACCCCTAGTGGCCAGGTTAATACTTAAAGTGATGGACCTTTTGCTCCTGCAGGTCTCCGTGTTGACTCCCAAGGAGCGGACTTCACCCGTTGTCAGATTCTTCCCGGACCCCTACATCCCAAGAGCCGGCAGCAAAGCCTCAACTCCATTAGAACCGAAAGCTCTTACCCCTGTCTCACCGGTTTGCTCCCAGCCAACCCCATCACAAGAACTGATAACCCCAACATCTCCTGTAAAATCCCCATCAATTCCACCTCTCCTCCGACCCCTGAGGTCACCTGCTTCTCCTATATGCTCTCAGCCCTTACCTTCCACAGAGGTGGTCACCATTCCCCCCACCACCAAGCCACCTGTATGTCTGCAGCCAAGTCCAGTCATCACTTCCACCCCCCTGGCCAAGCTGCCTTTTAGCGGCCATGAAGTGCGGACAGACTCGTTGACCAGCCCCAATTCAGAAGAGGCTTTGAAACGTATTGACCTCATAGAGGAATTTTGGACAAAAAGTGCTGAGATTCGTCGTAGCCTCGGATTGACGCCGGTGGAGCGGAGCAGAACATCAGAGGTCAGTTTTCCATCCATGGATCCCTCTGCAACCAGAACCCCAGTGTCTAAGGCTACGCAAGGTGATCTGAAGTCTCCACCTTTGAAAACTCAGCACGTCCTCAAGAAAGTGAATCCCAATAGACTGGATCCTGAGCTCCTGTCACCTCTTACCCCCATTTCGCCATCTGAAAAGGAACTGAAGAGCTCTGAGGGTGAAAGGAGGGACCTGTCCACCAGTTCAGGTCTCGGGCTGAATGGTAGTAATTCCAATACTCGAACAGCGGCCAGTGAGAGTTTCAACACATCTGACTCTGCTCTGCTTACTCCACCTTCTAGTCCGCCTCCTCCCCCGCCACAAGGAGAAGAACCTGCTACACTCCAAAAAAGCCTAGCCTCCTGGCAGAATGGACCAGAATCCATCCCACCGCCACTTTCCCAGGCAAATGTGAAATCTCCAGATGTTCCTCAGCCCACGCCAAAATTGGAAGAAATTCGTAAGTCCTTCGTTGAGAGCGTGGACGAGATCCCTTTCGCCGATGATGTGGAAGACACCTACGATGAGAGAACGGATAACTCCAGCCTCCACGAGAGGTTCTTCACCCCTCCAACAAGTCGGGCTAAACTCCAGAGACTTCCCTTGACTAAGGAGAATGGAGAACTTCCATCTTCTGTAGAAAGAGGTCACCACAGAAAAAGACTTCTTCCGCAATTGACTCCTGAAGCTAAAGAGTTGGCCGAGGAGAGGATTAGGGCGAGGGAGAAGTCTGTGAAAAGCGCGGCCTTGAGGGACGCCATGGCCCAACAGCTTCACAAGATGAAGCATCTGGAAACCGTGCAGGCGTCTCACCGAGGGTCAGTTCTGTCTTCCACCAAACTCTCTACTCGCCTCCCTACAGAGTCCAGAGCTCTAGCCGAGGCGCCAACTCTCAGAATAGGGGCTGCAGAGGAACTTTTTCTATCGCCTCTGCCAGCTGAGGGCTCCATCACCTCATCGGAAGGTTCTGGGGGTGGAAAACCCAAGAAGAGGCCTTCATTGTTCTCCCCGAGGAAGAAGGAGAAAAAGTCCAAGGGAGAGATGAGCCGCCTGTCTGACAAACTGGACGACGGCACCAAACCCAAATCACTGTGGAAGTCTGTCTTCTCTGGTTATAAGAAGGAGAAGAAGAAGAAGAAGTCGGTGGATGAGAAGTCTACACCGAGCACTCCTTCTAGCACCAACACCGTGGACTCCGGGAAGGTCAAAGCGTCCAATGCGGTCCTCGGAGCAGGTAATTCACCCCACTTAGATTTTTTTTTTTTCCTTGTTTTTCAACACATTATTTGGTAAAATAAAGTCATCATTAAAACTACAAGTCATCCCGCAAAAATTAAGCCCTGGTTCACCTATCAGGACGGGAAAATAAAAAGTTATGGTAGGGGAAAAAAGTGGAAATGTAACCTGGTTGGAAAGAGGCTAACAAAGGTCTCCCGATCTTGTCTTGTAGAACTTCCGCTCAGACGACACCTGAGCTTCTCTGAAGACTCTGATCTTTCCAGTGATGACGTCCTTGAGAAATCCTCACAGAAGTCCAAGCGTGAGGTAAGCGGCTCAGCGCAGCGGCCGATGGCTTCACCACTTATCACTGGTGGGGTGAATATATTTTCATCTTGATCTCACGTTTCCATCTCTCAGCGCCAGCGCCATGATCCCAGTATTCATGTGGAAAGAGAAGAGGTATCGTCCTGGGTAGCTGGGGGGTTAGAGTGGTCTGGTGCTAGTTAGGATGGTCTGGTGCTAGTTAGGATGGTCTGGTGCTGGTTGTTACAAATCGCCTTAAAATGGTTATTTTATCACCTCGCCACTGAAATCCTAGACCATTGGGGGATCTCACACAGTGTCCCGCTCCCTCTGGTTGTGGCCGTTGGGGGTCTCAGTGTCCCGCTCCCTCTGGTTATGGCCGTTGGGGATCTCCGTGTCCCGCTCCCCCTGATTGTGGCCGTTGGGGGTCTCAGTGTCCCGCTCCCTCTGGTTGTGGCCGTTGGGGGTCTCAATGTCCCGCTCCCTCTGGTTGTGGCCGTTGGGGGTCTCAGTGTCCCTCTCCCTCTGGTTGTGGCCGTTGGGGGTCTCAGTGTCCCGCTCCCCCTGGTTGTGGCCGTTGGGGATCTCCGTGTCCCGCTCCCCCTGGTTGTGGCCGTTGGGGATCTCCGTGTCCCGCTCCCCCTGGTTGTGGCCGTTGGGGATCTCCGTGTCCCGCTCCCCCTGGTTGTGGCCGTTGGGGATCTCCGTGTCCCGCTCCCCCTGGTTGTGGCCGTTGGGGATCTCCGTGTCCCGCTCCCCCTGGTTGTAGCCGTTGGGGATCTCCTTATCCCGCTCCCCCTGGTTGTGGCCGTTGGGGATCTCAGTGTCCCGCTCCCCCTGGTTGTGGTCGTTGGGGATCTCCGTATCCCGCTCCCCCCCGGTTGTGGCTGTTGGGGACCTCAGTGTCCTGTTCCCCCTGGTTGTGGCTGTTGGGGACCTCAGTGTTCCACTCCCCCTGGCTGTGACTGTTGGGGTCTCACAAGTGTCCCGCTCCCCCTGATTGTGGCCTTGCGGATCTCTGTCCCACTCCCCCTGGTTGTGGCTGTTGGGGGTCTCAGTGTCCCGCTCCCCCTGATTGTGGCTGTTGGGGGTCTGTGTCCCTCTCCCCCTGGTTGTGGCTGTTGGGGGTCTCAGTGTCCCGCTCCCCCTGGTTGTGGCTGTTGGGGGTCTCAGTGTCCCGCTCCCTCTGGTTGTGGCTGTTGGGGGTCTGTGTCCCTCTCCCCCTGGTTGTGGCTGTTGGGGGTCTCAGTGTCCCGCTCCCCCTGGTTGTGGCTGTTGGGGGTCTCAGTGTCCCGCTCCCCCTGGTTGTGGCTGTTGGGGGTCTGTGTCCCTCTCCCCCTGGTTGTGGCTGTTGGGGGTCTGTGTCCCTCTCCCCCTGGTTGTGGTTGTTGGGGGTCTCGGTGTCCCGCTCCCTCTGGTTGTGGCTGTTGGGGGTCTGTGTCCCTCTCCCCCTGGTTGTGGCTGTTGGGGGTCTGTGTCCCTCTCCCCCTGGTTGTGGCTGTTGGGGGTCTGTGTCCCTCTCCCCCTGGTTGTGGCTGTTGGGGGTCTGTGTCCCTCTCCCCCTGGTTGTAGCCGTTGGGGGTCTGTGTCCCTCTCCCCCTGGTTGTGGCCGTTGGGGTCTCAGTGTCCCTCTCCCCCTGGCTATGGCCAGGAGGTGTTTCAGAGGCGCGGTGGTCTACCTCGTGCCTTTCCTCTCCTCAGTCTGTGGCACTGGAGACAATGGCCGAGCGCAGCGCCTCCTGTGGTGGCCGTATTCATCCTCCAGCTGCTGCCGCCATGTTTTTATGTCACAGTCCCGTATGTCGGCGTTCAGATGGGACGGTCCTGATTCGTCATTTGCTTCCCGGTCTGTGATTGTCTCGTCCGCTGTGTCCCCGTCGCCGCCATGTCCTGACAAACCTTGTTAATCGTTCATTCCCCGCCGCGCTAATTCTATTAATTGCGTTAATCACGAGCCTGGAAAATAGAAACATCGATGATAAAATGAGCATTGAGCGTCGGCGGCCGTATACGGTGTCACCCGCGGTGGAGATACACGAGGGAGGGGTGGAAATGGTGCTGTTGCCCACAGCAACCAATCACATCTCTGCTTTTGTTTCATAAATGCTCCTTGGTGAATGAAAGCTGCAATCTGATTGGTCGCTATGGGCAGCACAACAGGGTATATAGAATATATTCCTTTGGGCCGCCGTTGTCTCCGTTTTCCAGGCCCCAGACATTATTTTGTGCTTCTTGTGCGCAGCGTTGACAATGATATCATTTTACTAAACGCGGCCGACATCAGATTATAATATCCTGAGCGGTTATTACGAGCTCGCAGGTATTATAACTGTGTCACGCAGATTCATCATTCTAGTTGGCCTCATGTCAAAGCCAAAGCAGACGGAACGGGGGAGGGGTCGTCGGGGGCAACAACCAGATTCCTGCTTTTTACTTGTGCAGTCTAAAATCTAAACAGTGATCTGCTAGGGGCCAAGAGAGCGGTCACCTGCTTGGTTGCTAGGGGCCAAGAGAGTGGTCACCTGCTTGGTTGCTAGGGGCCAAGAGAGCGGTCACCTGCTTGGTTGCTAGGGGCCAAGAGAGCGGTCACCTGCTTGGTTGCTAGGGGCCAAGAGAGCGGTCACCTGCTTGGTTGCTAGGGGCCAAGAGAGCTGTCACCTGCTTGGTTGCTAGGGGCCAAGAGAGCGGTCACCTGCTTGGTTGCTAGGGGCCAAGAGAGCGGTCACCTGCTTGGTTGCTAGGGGCCAAGAGAGCGGTCACCTGCTTGGTTGCTAGGGGCCAAGAGAGCGGTCACCTGCTTGGTTGCTAGGGGCCAAGAGAGCTGTCACCTGCTTGGTTGCTAGGGGCCAAGAGAGCGGTCACCTGCTTGGTTGCTAGGGGCCAAGAGAGCGGTCACCTGCTTGGTTGCTAGGGGCCAAGAGAGCGGTCACCTGCTTGGTTGCTAGGGGCCAAGAGAGCGGTCACCTGCTTGGTTGCTAGGGGCCAAGAGATCCGTCACCTGCTTTGTTGCTAGGGGCCAAGAGATCCGTCACCTGCTTGGTTGCTAGGGGCCAAGAGAGCGGTCATCTGTTTGGTTGCTATGGGCCTGTAGCAGCCAGTAAGATTCTAGCTTTGTTATAGTGTCAGGGTGCGGGTTAGAAAATGAAAGCAACTATTTTATTGGTTGCTATGACCCAGTGACAACCAATTAGATTTCAGCTTTTATTTTACTAGTAGTGACGTGAAAATAAGCAGCGATGTGATTGGTCGCCCGGCCAGTGTCTGCCTTGGTTTATTGGATGTGAGGCCCTGATGTTTTGTGCTGCCGGGGAGACCTTACAGATGAGCCCAGCGCCTCCGGGCATGCTAGGAGTTGTAGTCCACAACAAGGTTGGAGACCACCACTACAAATCACTTTGTTGTCCTCTCTTCCCGGGGCCATACAGGCGGCCATGTTGGGCCATGTATGAGATTTGTTCCTCTGTAACACTCCCTGGCAGCCAATAAGCTGTTTTGTCTTTTTTTTTCATTCATTCTTCATGTCTTTATTGTTTAATGACTGTTTTTATGGATTAATTTTCATTTGCTTTAACCTGATTAATTTGCTTCGTTTTCCCCCCGCGGTTTGTGTTGTCAGTCGGTCTATGTCCCCCACGCTCTGGCGTTCAGACGGTCGTATTCATCAAAGGTAGTGACATCATTACGCTGCTACTCTGTCCATTCCTAAAGGGTTAACCCTCCGCTCTTCTGTGGCCCTCCTGGTCCCTGGGGTGCACAAGCTCCAAAACACGGCCCCCCGCACCTCTACTCCTGCATGATGGTAGTCACCCCTCCCGTGGACGCCCAGGCAGGGTGTGAGGGTTGGTGTGGCTCAGGGGGTGGGGAGAGGAGGCCGCCACTTCTTATTGGGGTCTTTCTTGTAGAATCCAGGTGACTTTTGTTTTGGGGATTTTGACGTTTTTTCCATCTACAGAAAACCTACACGGACGAGGAACTGAACGCGAAGCTCACCAAGAGGGTCCAAAAGGCCGCAAGGAGGCAGGCGAAGCAGGAGGAGCTGAAGAGACTGCACCGGGCACAGGTGGGTGCACGGGGGGATGCAGCGGGCACAGGTGGGTGCACGGGGGGGGGCAGCGGGCACAGGTGGGTGCACGGGGGGGGGGAGGCACAGGTGGGTGACGGCATGGGGGGGCGTATCGGGCACAGGTGCGTGACTGCACAGGTAGGTGGGTGACGGCACAGGTGGGTGGCTACACTGGGCACAGGTGGGTGATGGCACGGGGGTGACGGTAGAACACAGCCCCTTTTAAAGGGGTTGTATGGAGCATACTTGCAACCTATTCATAGGACAAGTCACCATTTCAGATTGTGGGGATCCGCCCCTCTCCACCGATCCGACACTGAGCCGTCCCCCTTTATCCCCCTTCACTGATCCGACATGGGGCCGCCCCACCCCCAACCCTTCCTCCACTGATCCGACGACACGGGGCTTCCCCTCCACCGATACAACACGGGCCCTTCCTCCACCGATCCGACACAGGGCGCCATCTCCCCCCTCCACTGGTCCATCACAGGGCTGCACACCCCCCTCCACCGGTTCATCATGGGGCTGCACCCCCCTCCACCGGTTCATCATGGGGCTGCACCCCCCTCCACCGGTTCATCATGGGGCTGCACCCCCCTCCACCGGTTCATCATGGGGCTGCACCCCCCTCCACCGGTTCATCATGGGGCTGCACCCCCCTCCACCGGTTCATCATGGGGCTGCACCCCCCTCCACCGGTTCATCATGGGGCTGCACCCCCCTCCACCGGTCCTTCATGGGGCCGTCCCACTTCCCACCCCTCCACCCCCATTGATCCAACGCGGGGCCGCTCAATTAATAATCACACCCTTTGCAGATCATTCAGCGGCAGCTGGAACAAGTGGAGGAGAAGCAGCGGCAGCTGGAGGAGCGCGGTGTGGCGGTGGAGAAGGCGCTGCGGGGAGAAGCCGGTAATTCTCTGTTTTGCCCTGATGCTGATCTCATTATTTTGAATCCTCTGGGGTGTCGGACATGGCACCGTCCTGTGTACATCCCGTATCACTGTGCAGCGGAGCTGCGTACCCCGTGCGGCGGCGGTCAGACCTGGCGTCTATACTAACCTCTGACACTTCTCTGCAGTGCTGTCTTGTGTCGTCCTCCCTATAGACAATGTCTTGGGCAAACAAAATTGCATCAATCTGGTTGGGTGTTTTCTATCAATCTCTTCATGTTTTACAAATGAACTTTGTCTTTTTAATTTGTCGGTTTTACAATATTAATCTCTTCTCACTCTCCTCAATTCTGAGAATCCCATGTGTGAACACCGAGCTATAAAAACCTGTATGTACCTACTGTAATGAGATGTCCCTAAGACTTGTGGTACTTTACACCTCAATTCACACTGCGGCACACACGGCTGCCACCAGGTGGTGCTGCCTCTCTTTCACGTCATTAGTGCTTTACAGCTGTTGTCCAGCAGTGCGGCGCCTCCCCACCACTTCTGTACGAGTTACTAGTACTTGCCCAAGGTGTTTGTTCTTGGCCATTGTGCCCTTGTTATATTGGCACATTATATAACCCTATATCCTATGATGGCAACAGCAGAGGTCGCCTGTAGTCCTGACCTAAACTAAACATGTGAAGAACAACTCCCATCATCCTGAGGTCTTACATATCATCATCTTAAGGAACCGTCCCATTTTGGGGTCTATGGACATTTGATACAACCAGACTCTGATATAGACGTGTCACAGCTGAGCACTCGTCCCCCCGAAACTTTCATGCAAATCTTAAGCTTGTAAATAATGATTGGCGTCATTCATCTCTAATATATCGTCCACGTGACTCCTCCTCGTCCTGTTTTTTTATGTTCCTTTGTTTTCAGACTGTTCTTCATATCTGTGTAACCCGACTAATCCATTGTAATCGCATCACCAGGTTTGTTATAGACATTTTCTACCGAATGTTTCCAATTCAGAGCTCCAAATCCTCTACAGTCATAAAGATAAATAAATTCTGTCTGCTTCCACCTCTAGGGGGAGCTCCCTGTATACAGAGATACATGATAAGATCCTGTCTGCAGCCACCACTAGGGGGAGCTCCCTGTATACAGAGATATATGATAAGATCCTGTCTGCAGTCACAACTAGGGGGAGCTCCCTGTATACAGAGATACATGATAAGATCCTGTCTGCAGCCACCACTAGGGGGAGCTCCCTGCATACAGAGATACATGATAAGATCCTGTCTGCAGCCACCACTAGGGGGAGCTCCCTGTATACAGAGATACTTAAGATTCTGTCTGCAGCCACCACTAGGGGGAGCTCCCTGTATACAGAGATACATGATAAGATCCTGTCTGCAGTCACCACTAGGGGGAGCTCCATATATACAAAGAAAGATGATAAGATTCTGTCTGCAGCCACCACTAGAGGGAGCTCCCTGTATACAGAGATACATGATAAGATTCTGTCTGCAGTCACCACTAGGGGGAGCTCCCTGTGTACAGAGATACATGATAAGATTCTGTCTGCAGTCACCACTAGGGGGAGCTCCCTGTATACAGAGATACATGATAAGATTCTGTCTGCAGCCACCACTAGGGGGAGCTCCCTGTATACAGAGACACATGATAAGATCCTGTCTGCAGCCACCACTAGGGGGAGCTCCCTGTATATAGAGATACATGATAAGATCCTGTCTGCAGCCACCACTAGGAGGAGCTCCCTGTATACAGAGATACATGATAAGATCCTGTCTGCAGCCACCACTAGGGGGAGCTCCCTATATACAGAGATACTTAAGATTCTGTCTGCAGCCACCACTAGGGGGAGCTCCCTGTATACAGAGATACATGATAAGATCCTGTCTGCAGTCACCACTAGGGGGAGCTCCATATATACAAAGAAAGATGATAAGATTCTGTCTGCAGCCACCACTAGAGGGAGCTCCCTGTATACAGAGATACATGATAAGATTCTGTCTGCAGTCACCACTAGGGGGAGCTCCCTGTGTACAGAGATACATGATAAGATTCTGTCTGCAGTCACCACTAGGGGGAGCTCCCTGTATACAGAGATACATGATAAGATTCTGTCTGCAGCCACCACTAGGGGGAGCTCCCTGTATACAGAGACACATGATAAGATCCTGTCTGCAGCCACCACTAGGGGGAGCTCCCTGTATATAGAGATACATGATAAGATCCTGTCTGCAGCCACCACTAGGAGGAGCTCCCTGTATACAGAGATACATGATAAGATCCTGTCTGCAGCCACCACTAGGGGGAGCTCCCTATATACAGAGATACTTAAGATTCTGTCTGCAGCCACCACTAGGGGGAGCTCCCTGTATACAGAGATACATGATAAGATCCTGTCTGCAGTCACCACTAGGGGGAGCTCCATATATACAAAGAAAGATGATAAGATTCTGTCTGCAGCCACCACTAGAGGGAGCTCCCTGTATACAGAGATACATGATAAGATTCTGTCTGCAGTCACCACTAGGGGGAGCTCCCTGTGTACAGAGATACATGATAAGATTCTGTCTGCAGTCACCACTAGGGGGAGCTCCCTGTATACAGAGATACATGATAAGATTCTGTCTGCAGCCACCACTAGGGGGAGCCCCCTGTATACAGAGACACATGATAAGATCCTGTCTGCAGCCACCACTAGGGGGAGCTCCCTGTATACAGAGATACATGATAAGATCCTGTCTGCAGCCACCACTAGGGGGAGCTCCCTGTATACAGAGATACATGAGAAGATCCTGTCTGCAGCCACCACTAGGGGGAGCTCCCTGTATACAGAGATACATGAGAAGATTCTGTTTGCAGCCACCACTAGGGGGAGCTCCCTGTATACAGAGATATATAAGATCCTGTCTGCAGCCTCCACTAGGGGGAGCTCCCTGTATACAGAGATATACAAGATCCTGTCTGCAGCCACCACTAGGGGGAGCTCCCTGTATACAGAGATATATAAGATCCTGTCTGCAGCCACCACTAGGGGGAGCTCCCTGTATACAGAGATATATAAGATCCTGTCTTCAGCCACCACTAGGGGGAGCTCCCTGTATACAGAGATACATGATAAGATCCGGTCTGCAGCCACCACTAGGGGGAGCTCCCTGTATACAGAGATACATGATAAGATCCTGTCTGCTGCCACCACTAGGGGGAGCTCACTATACACAGAGATACATGATAAGATCCTGTCTGCAGCCACCACTAGGGGGAGCTCCCTGTATACAGAGATACATGATAATATCCTGTCTGCAGCCACCACTAGGGGGAGCTCCCTGTATACAGAGATATATAAGATCCTGTCTGCAGCCACCACTAGGGGGAGCTCCCTGTATACAGAGATATATAAGATCCTGTCTGCAGCCACCACTAGGGGGAGCTCCCTGTATACAGAGATACATGATATGATCCTGTCTGCAGCCACCACTAGGGGGAGCTCCCTGTATACAGAGATACATGGATAAGATCCTGTCTGCAGCCACCACTAGAGGGAGCTCCCTGTATACAGAGATGCATGGATAAGATCCTGTCTGCAGCCACCACTAGGGGGAGCTCACTATACACAGAGATACATGATAAGATCCTGTCTGCAGCCACCACTAGGGGGAGCTCCCTGTATACAGAGATACATGATAAGATCCTGTCTGCTGCCACCACTAGGGGGAGCTCACTATACACAGAGATACATGATAAGATCCTGTCTGCAGCCACCACTAGGGGGAGCTCCCTGTATACAGAGATACATGATAATATCCTGTCTGCAGCCACCACTAGGGGGAGCTCCCTGTATACAGAGATATATAAGATCCTGTCTGCAGCCACCACTAGGGGGAGCTCCCTGTATACAGAGATATATAAGATCCTGTCTGCAGCCACCACTAGGGGGAGCTCCCTGTATACAGAGATACATGATATGATCCTGTCTGCAGCCACCACTAGGGGGAGCTCCCTGTATACAGAGATACATGGATAAGATCCTGTCTGCAGCCACCACTAGGGGGAGCTCCCTGTATACAGAGATGCATGGATAAGATCCTGTCTGCAGCCACCACTAGGGGGAGCTCCCTGTATACAGAGATGCATGGATAAGATCCTGTCTGCAGCCACCACTTGGGGGAGCACCCTGTATACAGAGATATATAAGATTCTGTCTGCAGTCACCACTAGGGGGAGCTCCCTGTATACAGAGATATATGATAAGATCCAGTCTGCAGCCACCACTAGGGGGAGCTCCCTGTATACAGAGATATATAAGATTCTGTCTGCTGCCACCACTAGGGGGAACTCCCTGTATACAGAGATATATGATAAGATCCTGTCTGCGGCCACCACTAGGGGGAGCTCCCTGTATACAGAGATACATGATAAGATCCTGTCTGCGGCCACCACTAGGGGGAGCTCCCTGTATACAGAGATACATGATAAGATCCAGTCTGCAGCCACCACTAGGGGGAGCTCCCTATATACAGAGATACATGATAAGATCCTGTCTGCAGCCACCACTAGGGTGAGCTCCCTGTATACAGAGATACATACGATTCTGTCTGCAGCCACCACTAGGGGGAGCTCCCTGTATACAGAGATATATAAGATCCTGTCTGCAGCCACCACTAGGGGGAGCTCCCTGTATACAGAGATACATGGATAAGATCCTGTCTGCAGCCACCACTAGGGGGAGCTCCCTGTATACAGAGATACATGATAATATCCTGCCTGCAGCCACCACTAGGGGGAGCTCCCTGTATACAGAGATACATGATAAGATCCTGTCTGCAGCCACCACTAGGGGGAGCTCCCTGTATACAGAGATACATGGATAAGATCCTGTCTGCAGCCACCACTAGGGGGAGCTCCCTGTATACAGAGATACATGATAATATCCTGCCTGCAGCCACCACTAGGGGGAGCTCCCTGTATACAGAGATACATGATAAGATCCTGTCTGCAGCCACCACTAGGGGGAGCTCCCTGTATACAGAGATACATGATAATATCCTGCCTGCAGCCACCACTAGGGGGAGCTCCCTGTATACAGAGATACATGATAAGATCCTGTCTGCAGCCACCACTAGGGGGAGCTCCCTCTATACAGAGATACATGATAAGATCCTGTCTGCAGCCACCACTTGGGGGAGCTCCCTGTATACAGAGATATATAAGATCCTGTCTGCAGCCACCACTAGGGGGAGCTCCCTGTATACAGATATATATAAGATTCTGTCTGCTGCCACCACTAGGGGGAGCTCCCTGTATACAGAGATATATGATAAGATCCAGTCTGCAGCCACCACTAGGGGGAGCTCCCTGTATACAGAGATATATAAGATCCTGTCTGCAGCCACCACTAGGGGGAGCTCCCTGTATACAGAGATACATGATAAGATCCTGTCTGTAGTCACCACTAGGGGGAGCTCCCTGTATGCAGAGATACATGATAAGATCCTGTCTGCTGCCACCACTAGGGGGAGCTCCCTGTATACAGAGATACATACATACGATTCTGTCTGCAGCCACCACTAGGGGGAGCTCCCTGTATACAGAGATACATGATAAGATCCTGTCTGCAGCCACCACTAGGGGGAGCTCCCTGTATACAGAGATACATGATAAGATCCTGTCTGCAGCCACCACTAGGAGGAGCTCCCTGTATACAGAGATACATGATAAGATCCTGTCTGCAGCCACCACTAGGGGGAGCTCCCTGTATACAGAGATACATGATAAGATTCTGTCTGCAGCCACCACTAGGGGGAGCTCCCTGTATACAGAGATACATGATAAGATCCTGTCTGCAGCCACCACTAGGGGGAGCTCCCTGTATACAGAGATACATGATAAGATCCTGTCTGCAGCCACCACTAGGGGGAGCTCCCTGTATACAGAGATACATGATAAGATCCTGTCTGCAGCCACCACTAGGAGGAGCTCCCTGTATACAGAGATACATGATAAGATCCTGTCTGCAGCCACCACTAGGGGGAGCTCCCTGTATACAGAGATACATGATAAGATTCTGTCTGCAGCCACCACTATGGGGAGCTCCCTGTATACAGAGATACATGATAAGATCCTGTCTGCAGCCACCACTAGGGGGAGCTCCCTGTATACAGAGATACATGATAAGATCCTGTCTGCAGTCACCACTAGGGGGAGCTCCCTGTATACAGAGATACATGATAAGATCCTGTCTGCAGCCACCACTAGGGGGAGCTCCCTGTATACAGATAAGCATGATAAGATCCTGTCTACAGCCACCACTAGGGGGAGCTCCCTGTATACAGAGATACATGATAAGATCCTGTATGCAGCCACCACTAGGGGGAGCTCCCTGTATACAGAGATACATGATAAGATCCTGTCTACAGCCACCACTAGGGGGAGCTCCCTGTATACAGAGATACATGATAAGATCCTGTCTGCAGCCACCACTAGGGGGAGCTCCCTGTATACAGATAAGCATGATAAGATCCTGTCTACAGCCACCACTAGGGGGAGCTCCCTGTATACAGAGATACATGATAAGATCCTGTATGCAGCCACCACTAGGGGGTGCTCCCTGTATACAGAGATACATGATAAGATCCTGTCTGCAGCCACCACTAGGGGGAGCTCCCTGTATCCTCCTAGTGGTGGCTTCAGACAGACTATGCATGTGCAGAGGGTTTGGAGCTCTGTTCCAGTAAAACAATCTCCTGATACAGATACATAATGGATCAGCAGAATTATACGTTCTGTTCACACTGAGCTGTTGCTCTCGTCCTTTATTCGCTTCCGTCTCCTGGATAGACGTGTGCTGTATGTGATAGTGTGGAGATGATGGGAGTAGTTGTACAGCCGGCGCCCGCAGTGTCGTCTTCTGCACAATGTGTTGCATAATGTCCTCTGTTCTCCTTCTCTGTAGCTTTCTTCATCTCTTCTGTCTCCTCCTCCTCAGCTCCCGCTCCTCTCCTCCTCCTCCTCAGCTCCCGCTCCTCTCCTCCTCCTCCTCAGCTCCCGCTCCTCTCCCGGGGCCCCTGTATCTTTCAGGGCCCCCATATCTCACTGCACCCCTTAACTTAATCCCTGAATCACCTCCCAAGCTCCAGCCCGACCTCCCCACCTTACCCCTAGCCCACCATCACTGTCCCCACCTTGTTACACCACTCCCCATCCTCCGCCCCTGCCCCCATCCGCTGTACCCCTCTTCTGACACTACATTAACCCTTTCACGTCCTCTTTCTGTCTCGCGCTCTCTCTGTTGTCAGTGCAATAACTCTCTTCACAATTCCTTGTTGTAGACTATTGGGGAGAGTCTTATTACAGTGACCTCATCGATTTGCACCTGGGTGGTATGTATGCCCAAACCGCACCCCAGTACTAACCCACATGCCCCCTATTACACCTCCCGACCTCAAAGCCCAACCCCCCCCCCCATGGCTCCTAAATCCCGAAACAACAAGAAGAAACTGTAATAACATCCCCCGATATGTAATATCCTGGTGTAATGTGCGAGCCGTGTATCTAATCCTCTCCTGGTGTAATGTGCGAGCCGTGTATCTAATCCTCTCCTGGTGTAATGTGCGAGCCGTGTATCTAATCCTCTCCTGGTGTACTATGCGAGCCGTGTATCTAATCCTCTCCTGGTGTACTGTGCGAGCCGTGTATCTAATCCTCTCCTGGTGTACTGTGCGAGCCGTGTATCTAATCCTCTCCTGGTGTAATGTGCGAGCCGTGTATCTAATCCTCTCCTGTGTGATACTGTCTGCTGAGCTGTATCTAATCCTCTCCTGGTGTAATGTGCGAGCCGTGTATCTAATCCACTCCTGGTGTAATGTGCGAGCCGTGTATCTAATCCTCTCCTGGTGTACTGTGCGAGCCGTGTATCTAATCCTCTCCTGGTGTACTGTGCGAGCCGTGTATCTAATCCTCTCCTGGTGTACTGTGCGAGCCGTGTATCTAATCCTCTCCTGGTGTACTGTGCGAGCCGTGTATCTAATCCTCTCCTGGTGTACTGTGCGAGCCGTGTATCTAATCCTCTCCTGGTGTACTGTGCGAGCCGTGTATCTAATCCTCTCCTGGTGTAATGTGCGAGCCGTGTATCTAATCCTCTCCTGTGTGATACTGTCTGCTGAGCCGTGTATCTAATCCTCTCCTGTGTGATACTGTCTGCTGAGCCGTGTATCTAATCCTCTCCTGTGTGATACTGTCTGCTGAGCCGTGTATCTAATCCTCTCCTGTGTGATACTGTCTGCTGACCCGTGTATCTAATCCTATCCTGTGTGATACTGTCTGCTGAGCTGTGTATCTAATCCTCTCCTGTGTGATACTGTCTGCTGAGCCGTGTATCTAATCCTCTCCTGTGTGATACTGTCTGATGAACTGTGTATCTAATCCTCTCCTGTGTGATACTGACTGCTGAGCCGTGTATCTAATCCTCTCCTGTGTGATACTGTCTGCTGAGCTGTGTATCTAATCCTCTCCTGTGTGATACTGACTGCTGAGCCGTGTATCTAATCCTCTCCTGTGTGATACTGTCTGCTGA
Source organism: Phyllobates terribilis (assembly GCF_046119375.1). Classification (NCBI taxonomy): domain Eukaryota; kingdom Metazoa; phylum Chordata; class Amphibia; order Anura; family Dendrobatidae; genus Phyllobates; species Phyllobates terribilis. The sequence continues at coordinate 193,695,258 of NW_027362770.1, read as the reverse complement.
GCTGTGTATCTAATCCTCTCCTGTGTGATACTGTCTGCTGAGCCGTGTATCTAATCCTCTCCTGGTGTAATGTGCGAGCCGTGTATCTAATCCTCTCCTGTGTGATACTGTCTGCTGAGCCGTGTATCTAATCCTCTCCTGTGTGATACTGTCTGCTGAGCCGTGTATCTAATCCTCTCCTGTGTGATACTGTCTGCTGAGCCGTGTATCTAATCCTCTCCTGTGTGATACTGTCTGCTGAGCCGTGTATCTAATCCCCTCCTGTGTGATACTGACTGCTGAGCCGTGTATCTAATCCTCTCCTGTGTGATACTGTCTGCTGAGCCGTGTATCTAATCCTCTCCTGTGTGATACTGTCTGCTGAGCCGTGTATCTAATCCTCTCCTGTGTGATACTGTCTGCTGAGCCATGTATCTAATCCTCTCCTGTGTGATACTGTCTGCTGAGCCGTGTATCTAATCCTCTCCTGTGTGATACTGTCTGCTGAGCTGTGTATCTAATCCTCTCCTGTGTGATACTGTCTGCTGAGCCGTGTATCTAATCCTCTCCTGTGTGATACCGTCTACTTAGCTGATGGAGGAATCTGAATGAGGGGATGGAGCGATCTGTGGGAGGGGGAGAAATGAGGAGGGGGGATAGGGGGTCTGGAGGAGGGGGAGAAATGAGGAGGGGGGATAGGGGGTCTGGAGGAGGGGGAGAAATGAGGAGGGGGGATAGGGGGTCTGGAGGAGGGGGAGAAATGAGGAGGGGATAGGGGGTCTGGAGGAGGGGGAGGAATGAGGAGGGGGGATAGGGGGTCTGGAGGAGGGGGAGGAATGAGGAGGGGGGATAAGGGGTCTGGAGGAGGGGGAGGAATGAGGAGGGGGGATAAGGGGTCTGGAGGAGGGGGAGGAATGAGGAGGGGGGATAGGGGGTCTGGAGGAGGGGGAGGAATGAGGAGGGGGGATAGGGGGTCTGGAGGAGGGGGAGGAATGAGGAGGGGGGATAGGGGGTCTGGAGGAGGGGGAGGAATGAGGAGGGGGATAGGGGATCTGGAGGAGGTTGGATCAGTCTGGATGGTGTACACGGGAAGGCCTGAGGGTGCTGGGTATATTACTATGGTAGTAATTCTGCCCGTGCTTTGGTCGGATCGTCTCGTGCCCCCGGTGACTGATCCCTTTGGTGCTTCACACACGGGATTCTAGAACTGGCGGAGTGGCCGGGAACTCGAGCCTTTGGCCACTAAATATTTTTTTTCCCACAATTCCATTTGGTTTCATTCAGCGCTTGCTGAGTCTGGTGTTATACCCTGTGCGGCCTGCAGGTGTCGCTGCTGAGCAAGGGTGGTGGCTGACCACTGCCCTTGGAGCTTGTTACCTTTCAGTGGGGATCTAGGACTTGTCTTCATAAGATATTAATTACGGGGGTGGGGTGGCTCTGCCCTGCAGTGGGTAATCAGCGGGGGTCCTGTGCTGCGGCCCTGGTTTGGGGTCTATTTTCCTACATTTTCTTCTTGCTGTCACCTGCTCTCACTCTTTGTACTTTCTGCTTTCTTTCCCTGTTTTGTCCGATCCTCCCCGATGTCCCCTCCCCCGCCGCTCTGTTTTCTGTCTCCACCATCTATTTGCCCCCATATGTCATTCTCTCAAGTTGATCCCATTGTGGGGACTCCGCGCCGCAGACCCATCTCCTTCTGCCCCTGCTGTGTCCACGAAGGTAACGTAGCTCCACGTCCCAGCTGTGTCGCCAGGTTATCAGTGTGAGAGACCCCCGCGTCCCGATCCTCCCCTGCCATTGCCTGGTGTCCGCCAACCCCCCCTCCCGGCTGCTGTGTGCACGATCTCTGCATGACCGGCTTCTCATCCCCGGACTCGTAGACGGGACGCCATCTGCGGGGTCCCTCCGTGTCCACCTCTCGGGGGTCTCGCTCTGCTTCTGTGTCTGTTTCCTCGTTTATCATTTTTTTCTGTTCTTTTTATTTTTTATTCTGAATTTTGAGCAAAAGAAAAAAAAAAAATTAAGTCCAACATTCTCTGACTACGACTACGTGAACCAAGATTTTACTGAGCTTTTCGTCTTCCCCCATAAACATCCTAAGATGTTGGGGAACTTTGGGGGTTAATGTGGTGCTTGTGTTTTTTCCTTTTCCCCATTCCCGTGGGGAATCGATCCCCCGGTAATATCAGGGCCCCCCGGTATGTGAGGCGCGAGGCTTTGTGAGGACACCGTGATGATTACGTCTCTTTTATTCGGACCCGGAGGCCGATACGTGGTGCCCCCTGAGCTGGACCCTCTGTTCTCCTGTACGGATCCCCTCAGTAGTGCCCCCTCCTGTCTGCTCGCCTCCATGTTTGGCTTTGTGTCTCTTTTTGTTTGCTCCATCGCCTTTTTCCTCCGGTCTCGGTTCCCAGACGGTGAACGTTGAGTCTGTTACAGGAATGGGCAAGAAGGACGACCCCAAACTGATGCAGGAATGGTTCCGGCTGGTGCAGGAGAAGAACGCGCTGGTCCGATACGAGTCCGAGCTGATGATCTTGTGAGTCTGTAACTGCGTATCTCAGCCTGTCGTGTGTGATACTGTCTGCTGAGCTGTGTATCTAAGCCAATCATGTGTATCTAAGCCTTTCCTGGGCCTACAGCAGGTTCTGGTCTTCTGATTTCTTCCCGTTCTGTCTCCTCAGCGCCCGAGAGCTGGAGCTCGAGGACCGGCAGAGTCGGCTACAGCAGGAGCTGCGGGAGAGGATGGCGGTGGAGGGTGAGTGGCCGATCCTAGGCAGAGAGGCTTCTGGGAATGATGTCCGAGCTCCCGACCTCCTCAGTAACCGGACCCTTCCTCCCTGTTCTTAGATCCAGACTTGAATCAGTGATTGATTTCGGGGGCGGGGCTTACAATGGTGCGGCCACGCCTCTTCCTGTTACATTTACCACGTGCAGTAAAGTGCTCCGCTTTTTGTATTCCGCCCACAGACCAGCTGAAGAGCGAGCAGGAGCTGACAGACGAGAAGCAGATCCTGAACGAGATGCTGGACGTGGTGGAGCAGCGGGACGCGCTGGTGGCGCTGCTGGAGGAGCAGAGGCTGCGTGAGAAGGAGGAGGACAAGGACTTGGAGGAAGTGATGTTATCCAAAGGCTACAACCTGAACTGGTCCTGAGGGTCCTTCCTGAGCTGTCGGGACCCCTCGTGGCGAGGGGTCGGTGTGTCTTAAACGTGGCGGTCAGCCGAGAGCTGTGCTCCTTCCCGTGGAGATGTTACGCGGCCCCGTTAACCCTCGCACAGCACTTTACAGTGCGCAGATAATGGAGGCAGAGATTCCCACCGAAGGGACCGGACTTTTTTTTTTTTTTTCCCCCGCATACAGTTCGCCACTGAGATGATGTTCGGCACTGCGGCCTCTATTCAGGTTTACAATACGCTGCCATTTCCAGTGGTGCCGGGCGCGGACCACGCGGGACCCTCACCCCGTACTACAGCGGGGATGCAGTTGAGGGATTTGGCCACTAGGTGGCTCCTCAGTCGTCCTCTCCATAGAAGGTTTTAAAGGAATGTCGCTCGTTTTATTGTAAGGTGCCCCCCCAAACGGTGACTGGTGGGTGTCTGCGTTCATAGGGGCCGGCGCCGAAAGCCCCCCATTACGCCAGTGTAGTCGCAGATTGTATCCGGCGTGATTGATGAGGATCTCGCCACCTTCTACCCCTTGGAACGACTGAGCAGCGCGATATCAACATCGCTCAGTCCACGAGACCCCCGCCGTCTCGTAAAGGCTCTTCCATCACCGTGCTGCCCTGGGCAGCCATTTTTTAACTCTTTCAGGACACAATGGGTTAACGACGCCTGCACTGTGGATAGCTCTTTCCTTTTTTTGTTTTTCTTATTCCAACCTCCAAAGATTTATTTTTTTTTTTTTTAATTCCTCAAAATGTCGAGGTCAGATGTGCACGGCGACCAATCAGAGTCCACCTTTTCCAGCACAGGAAATGAATGCTGGCTCCTGATTGGTCGCCACGGGCAGCTCCTCCTGCTTTTGTCTTCTGTTTCCGCCAATAATAATTGACCTTGCTGGGTGTGTCACAGTATCGGAGTCTCCCATTGGTCTGTCTTGAATGTGGCGGAAATACTTGGAAATTAGAGCAATACCACCGAAGGTCACACGCCACGGCCTCGTCAGTCTCGTTCTTAAAGGGGCGGCTTTTTTTTTTTTTGTGTGTGTGTGTGTTACCCATAAGCCTGCTGCATTGTATGATACGACTGAATGTCTTCACGTTTCTGAGGCCGCGACACTTTTTTTATATTTTATGTTACATAGCGGATATTGATTGTGCTGCGGACGTTCGTCCCGGTGTACCGCGCACCGGGGGTTTCCGCGTCATCACTGCCGCCATCACCAAGCTTCCGAACAATACTACAGATGGGTCTAAAATCAGGAACGTCGGCCCCGCAACATGGTGGACGGTAGCGTTTATCGTGGGTCACCTCACCTGACGGTAACTTGTTACCCCCCAGGACCCCGTAATGAATCGCGCCATCTACATGCACGTAACGCAAGATGCCGCAGTTGTACTCCACCGGATCTCAGCCGGCGCCATTACTTGTCCGTACCGGCTCTTTAAAACTTAAAAGGGGTTTGAACAAAATTTAAAACGAACAAAAAAAAAAAAAAATCCAGCTCTCAAAATGAAAAACTGCTTGCTACGTTATTAAGGAGTTAAAGGAGAAGTCCATCGATGGAGGCCGGCGGGGAGAAGCTGAGTTATCAGGGTCAGGGTTAGTACCAACCAATCACAGAGCAGCTTTCATTTTACCAGAGCAACCAATCACAACACAGTTTTCATTATTCCACCTCCGCTTTAGACATGAAAGCTGCTCTGTGATTGGTCGGTATGGACAGCAACTACACCGTGACCCCAGAGAGTTGGCGGCTTCCTCACTTTCGACTTCCCTTCATTAAATTCCATGCACCATAGGAATCGCAGTGAGAGGGACTAAGGGGGCGGAGCCTGACAGCCTCAGTGCTAGGCTCCACCCCCTCAGGCTCCACCCCCTGCTCTATGGAGGCCTTTCTGCTACAGGTCAGGTTCGGAAGCCAGGACACCTGCTGCTCTGCACAGCCCCCGACCAACCACAGGGGTCTGTTCACCATGGTCTTTCTGCTTCTTGGTGGAGGAGGGGTGATAGTCACCCGTCTGGGCACCTGGTCACTCATTGGTGACCCTCTGCCTCAGTGCCCAGGCGGGCGTCATCTGGCTCCTCCTCTTCTGGGTCTCATCCCCCTGAGATTTGCGCAGACACTGTTATCACTTTGGTTTAATTGTTTTTATTTTTTTTTGTTATTAACTTATTTTTTAATACTTGAAAGAGATTTGCTGTTTTGTATATAAAAGGTTCAGAACTGAAAACTGCGTCCTGTCTCTTTAAATATCTCCTGATGTGCGTCCCCATGACAACACTTCCTGTTTAGCAGGAGCAGAGCACTCAGATATGTGATAGGATTCAGTGCATGTACCACAGGCTACAGGAGGCAGTCACCTCCCCCAGTGATGGCTGATAACAGGGAGTAATAGATTGTAGTCTCCTGTGCCTCCCCCAGTGATGGCTGATAACAGGGAGTAATAGATTGTAGTCTCCTGTCCTACAGTCACCTCCCCCAGTGATGGCTGATAACAGGGAGTAATAGATTGTAGTCTCCTGTCCTACAGTCACCTCCCCCAGTAATGGCTGATAACAGAGAGTAATAGATTGTAGTCTCCTGTCCTACAGTCACCTCCCCCAGTAATGGCTGATAACAGGGAATAATAGATTGTAGGTCTTTTTTATTTATAGAAGAAGAACATTACAGGACACAAAACATAAGAACAAAACTGCAGAACAAGACGACAAAAACCCGACACAAATCACAGAAAATAGAAGCAAAATAAATCAAAACAGAAATATAAGGTCCGACCTACAGAGAAAGAACAAAATCACCGTCACCCCAGGAATATATACATAGAGAAGAAATAACTATTATAAAACCTATAAGACCCCCGGCCCAGCTTCATTCATACTACTATATACAACCCCACACAACGCTCACACCGTCCTATATACACATAAAACACCGTCCTATATACAAGATTATATACAATAAAACACTAAACCTAATATAACGTATATACAACCGGACACTAACACTAACCTACTGGTCCCACTGCCTGACCTTAGTCACCCCCTTACCGCACCTCATTCACACCACAGAAAAACAAAAATAACAATATATACAATAGTGACCTGGACAATTTTTTTTTTTTTTTTATATTATATTTTATATATTTTTTTTAATTTTTTAATATATATACATAAAACACAGACCTACACTAACTATCCCGCCACCCCTGATCCAGCTCTGGCCACAAAGTTCAGGATTACTCCGAGCTAGGATCAGGCCCCAAAGTTTTTCCCCAGGCGGGGCCTGGACCAGGCCAGATCAGTCCTCTTATCACCGCTGATGAAGAACCCCCCCAAATCCCCACCCAACCTAACTAAAACCCCCTATTATACATTATATACAATATATACAGAACACAACCTACACACTCACCATCCAAGGCTCAAGTTCGATGCCGGCAAACCTTCTATTCAGGAGACAGAAATACAAAACAAAAATCTAGGGTGGAAAGACATCAGCCCACCACCAGGATATAGGAGTACTACCGGACTAAGGCACCCTGAAGGAAAAGCCCCTCCAGAGACGGGCCGCCCTCCGGGCACCCAGTCCTTCATACTCCAGAGAACGTACCTTCACCAGGTCACCTAGGATGTTCCTACAGACTTCATCTACATGGAGGATTTTACTCTGCGTCGAGACTAAAACTCGTGCGTTCCACGTGAAATACCTCACCACTGCGCTGACTATGAATAAAGTGTCTCGGTCCCTTCTCCCAAGGTCTCCGAACGCTCCATAGGCCCACCCGGCGTAGGACAGAGTAGCCAGCCGCGGCCAACCAATGGAAGCCCCCACCCTGTTGTACACCTCTGAATTAAAGGGACAACGAAGCAGGAAGTGCTCCATGCTTTCCAGCACGTTAGCACAAGCCTCACGGGGGCAATTCCTGTCCTCGGAGCTCCTGTACTTCAAATTGTCCCTCACATACAGCTTACCATGGAAGCAGCGCCAAGTCAAGTCCCAGTACTTCTTGGGGATCCTGCTAGAATTTAACAAACTCAACCCAACCTCCAGATCCCGACTTGGGCAGTCTTTGAGGACCAATGGACTGCCCAAGGAGATACCCGTGTGGTGTGCGGAGATCCTTCACTCTTCCCCCTGTCTCCCATTCCTGGAAGAAAGGCTGAAACCATCCCTTGCAGGAGAATACCCACGGAGGAGCCCTCTCTTTCCAGAGGTTTGCCACGTTCACTTTCAAGAAGGTGTTCACTAGGAACACCACGGGGTTCACCATATTCAAACCCCCTAGTCTCCTCGTGCGGTAAGTGACCTCCCGCTTGACTAGGTTCAGTCTGTTCCCCCATAACATCTGGAAGAACAGACTGTAGACCCGTGTCCAGAGAGGCTCTGGCAAGACACAGACGCTGCCCAGGTAGATTAGCAAGGGGAGCAGGAAAGCTTTGCACAGGCCAACCCTTTCCCTCAGGGTCAAAGACCAACCCCTCCATTGGTCCACTCTTTGGGCGACACCTTTGATTCTGCCTTCCCAGTTTTTCGTGGGGTAATCACCCTGGCCGAATTCGATGCCCAGGACTTTGGCATGTTCTTGGGGTTCGGGGAGGGTGTCCGGAAGATCAAACCCGGGATCTCCGCCTCCCAGCCAGAGACTCTCACACTTATCCTGGTTGACCTTGGACCCGGATGCCTCCGAGTAGCGCTCCACTTCTGACATCACCGCCGCGGCCTCCTCTTGCGAAGAAACAAAGACGGTGACATCGTCCGTGTAGGCCACCACCCTCAGGATAGCCTCCGGCGCCGCCCCGCCCATCCGCACCCCCGCCAGCGGTCCACAATCGATCCTTCTGAGGAAGGGATCGATCACAAACGCGTAAAGCAAAGGGCTAAGAGGACAGCCCTGACTGACACCTGATCCTACCCCGAAAGGTCGTCCAATCCACCCATTCACCAGAGGGAAAGTCTCAGCCCCTGCATACTAGGTCTTAAGCCAGTCCACAAACCCTCCAGGCAGACCATACCTCAAAAGAGTGGACCAGAGGTACTCGTGGTTAACCCGATCAAAGGCTTTTGCCTGATCCAGGGTCAGCAAGAACCCCTTCCAAAGGCCCGCCCTGCCTTGTTCCACGGCCTCTCGGACACCTAGAACAGCACTAAAAGTGCTACGGCCAGGAACGCAACAGTGCTGAACCTCCGAAAGGAGCCGGGGTGCAAACTTCACCAGCCTGTTGAAAAGTATCTTAGCCAAAATCTTCCTGTCCACATTGAGAAGTGCTATGGGACGCCAGTTCTCAATGCGTGACGGATCCTTACCCTTTGACAAAATGATCAAAGCTGACCTCCTTAATGATCTCGGCAGAGTGCCCGAGGAGAGACACTCGTTAAACACCTGAGTCAAGAGGGGGACCAAAGAGTCCCTAAAGGTCCTAAAGAACTCGGATGTTAAGCCATCCGGACCTGGCGACTTTTTGGGCCTAAGCCCATCGATCGCCAGTCTCACTTCCTCTTCTTTGATCGCTTCTGCCAAATCGCCCAGCGAGAGGTCAGCCCCTGGCTCAGGAACAGATTCAGCCAGGAAAACCGACATCCCGTCACGATCCAGCTCCCTCCTTCCCAAGAGGTGCGAGTAGTAGGAACTGACGACCTCCAAGATCCCTGATCTGGACCTTCTCAGGGACCCCGTACTGTCCACCAGCCCCGTCACTATCTTACTATTCACTGACATCTTACAGTTTCTGTCGGGCGAGCAGTACTTCCCGTAGTCCCTCTCGAAAACCAAAGATGCGTGCCTATCGTACTGACACCTCTTCAGCAAGGACTTCACTCTGGAGATCTCCTCACGGCTACCTCCAGTCGAGACAAGATGCTCGAGTTTCCTCCTCAGGCTCTGATACAGGCGATCCCTGTTCAGGCTTCTGAGGTTCGAGAGCTGCCGGAAGAATCTCGCCACCCGATGTTTGAACATCTCCCACCACTCTGACTTAGTGTTACTTAGGCCCAGCAATGGTACCTGGCTCTGAAAGAATTCCTCAAAAGACCGTCTTACAGCTTCTTCCTCAAGGAGTGACGAATTCAGATTCCAATAACCTCTTCCCATCCGAGGAGTCTCTGTAACGTTCAGAGAAAACATAATCAAACAGTGATCGGAGAACTCCACTTCCACAACCGACAACGGTGAAGAGATGGCCTCCTCCTTCAAATAAAACCTATCTAGCCTAGACCTGCACTGACTACCTCTAAAAAAGGTGAAACCCGTGGCGCCCGGGTTGTGCCGGATGTGGACATCCACCAGGCGAGCCTCACTCACTATCCTGTTTAACGCGACGCAGTCATAAGCCAGCTGGTCTCCGGAACCTCCTCTATCACAGGATCTCGTGACGTTGTTGAAATCCCCTCCGAAGACCACCTGCCGACTCGAAAATAAAAAAGGTTTGATCTTCAGGAAGAGACATTTGCGGTCCCACTTGGACTGGGGACCGTAGATGTTAATGAGCCGAAGCTCTTGTCCCCCCATGGAGACATCTAGGATCAAGCATCTCCCCATTTCTAATTCGATCACTCGTCTGCATTCAACCGCTGCGGTCTTAAAAAGGACCGCCACCCCGCTATACGGCTCGGCCGCAAGAGACCAGTAGGAGGGTCCATGCCTCCACTCCCGCCTTGCTTTATGCAAGGTTGATATATCGGTCAACCTGGTCTCCTGCAAAAACAAAATGTCGGCGTCAAGTTGGCCGAGAAAATGAAAGGCCGTGTACCTTGCCGCATCTGACTTTATGCTGCAAACGTTAATAGTTGCCAGCGTCAACGGGGTGGGTGCCGCCATCATGATTGATTGAATTAGATAGCCTTTTTCTTCCCACCACTGACAGTCCCAACCTCTTCCTCTGATAATGACGGGTTTTTAGTGCGCTTAAGACAAACAGACTCGTCCATTCTCTCCTTACATACATTCTTGCCCTCGTCTGGTGGTCCTGGGTTAGTCCCCCCCCCAGAGGGCTTTGTATTTGCCCCCCGAGAGGAAGACCCAGCCATCTCCTGAGCCCCAACCACCTTGTCCGCAACCTCCGGCCCCGGGTCCCCACTTCCCCCCTCCAGAGGGAGGTCCTGGAGAGCCCCGAACCGGTTGGAGAGATCCACCAGAGGGGGGGCGGCTGAACCCTCCAATGGCGCCTGGATCACGGCCAGAGAGTCAGAGGGGTCGCACTCCAAAGAGGCAGCTCGAGACCTGGTCCCCCTCCTACCTCTGGCCGCTTTCCTGTTACCCTTTTTCTTTTTCTGTGACCACTCCCCCTCTCCCTCATCTAGACTGTCACCAGAAGAGGGTTCCTGGGAAGATGTGGCGTCCTCTCGCTCTTCCCTTTCAAGTCTCTTGACTTCCTCGCTAAATTCGCTGTCTTTAGGATCCTCAGCTGCAAGTGAAGTACCTGGGTCAGAGTTTAGGGACATTACTCCTTGCCCCCTGTCCCCACGGCGCTTCTCCTGCCGCCTGATGGTGGATGGCGGCAGCTTGCTCCTCACCGGTTCCCTGCCTCCCCCGCCCCTACTGGTCCCTTCACCGGCAAGATTAGTTCCAGCTTTCGCCTGTCCCGCACTCGCCGCTTTCAGGACCGCATTGGCGAAGGAACGCGGACAGCGACTGAACGGGTGACCGAGGTCACCACACAAGTTACACCTAATCCTGCGACAGGCAGCAGCAAGATGACCGAGGTCCCCACACAGTGCGCATTTCTGGGTGGTACACTGCGCACTGAAGTGTGTGGGGCTACCGCACCTGTGACAGACCTTAGGCTGCCCCCGGTAGAAAATCAAGATCCTATCCCTCCCCAAAAAGTTTGAGGGGATATGGGTAACAGTGTTTCCCGAAACCTTCAATCTCACCATGAAGGTCCAGGCCCCTGACCAGATACCATGGTCATCCAGATTCTTTTCGGGAATATTGGTGACCTCTCCGTATCGACTCACCCAGGTGGTAATGTCCATACAGGAAAGTGACTCGTTACTAGTCAAAACGGTCACTTTCCTGACTGAATCTTGGCGAGTTATTGCCAGGAGAAAGAGACCATGCCATTCGGGGCGACTCCGAGCCAGCTCATGGCGAGACCAGAAAAGCTCAAGGCCCTCCGGTCTCACGAAGCTGACATCGAAGTAGGAGGTCCCGTAGGGATGGATCAAGGCAAAGATGTCATATGCCGCAAAGCCCATCCCCAGCAGGAGCTCAACCACCTTCGACCTATCAGGACAGGCATCCTTGCTTACCCACTGGAGACGGACCACGTTCCTACGGTTACTCCTCTGCCCCGTTGTCGGCAGAGACCAGACAGTCTCTGCCCCTCTATCTCGGAAGACTGAAAGACCATGTCTCTCTATCCAGAAAGACAGATCAACCTCCCTCCCCTCTACAGTGATGGAGCGCTCCCCTCTCCTCAGGGCGTCCAGGAGCTGCTGTTGCAAGTCACCATCCCCAGGGCCACCAGACGAGGGCGCACTACTAGCCCCAGCACTGACAGCTCCTGAATAGCTTTGGGCTGAAGCCCCAGCCAATGCTGGGGGGGCAGCGGGACCATCGCCTACTTCTCCACCAACACCAGTGCTGCTCCCACCATTCACTCCACTATTACTCTCACCATTTGCTGCATCACTACTCCCAGCATTCATTCCACCACTACCCCCATCATTCCCACTACTCCCAGCATTCATTCCCCCACTACCCCCATCATTCCCACTACTCCCAGCATTCATTCCACCACTACCCCCATCATTCCCACTACTCACAGCATTCATTCCACCACTACCCCCACCATTCACTGTACCACTACTTTCATTGCCTTTACTTGTCACTGCATTACCACCATTTCCTCCGCTGTTCTCTGCACCTTCCACAGTCACCTCCATTCCTTCCTCCCTTGTGTCTGGTGTCTCTGCACTCACACCTGCTGGGCCGGGGGAGGGGAGCACTCCCAGAGACTCCTTTCCCTGCAGCACCACACCCGTTTCCCTTTGGTTGCTGCTGGCTTTCTGCAGGTAGTCTCCTGGAGCGCCCTGCCCCCTTACTGCAGAATTTTGGTCCTTGTGCTGGGCAGACTGTTTGTTGGGCACTGCTGCTCGCCCTGCACCCACAGACTTTGGGGTCTTAATGTCCTTTTTGGGCACTGGGGCACACTGCCCCCCTGTCGCAGCAGTGCGCCCAGTATTCTTGGCGGATGTTTTTTTCACATCCTTCCCTGCCCCCCCAGCCCCGGTGATAACCGGCTTAGCCGCAGAGGGCAGGGTGGGAAACTCCACAGAACTTCCTATGTCCGGCGCTGTGAGTACCTCCACAGCCTCGCCCCCTGCACTGTTCCCCGCACAGATGGCAGCATCGCCGGACGTCCTCCTCCTCTCCCCACCTTGCCTCTGCCTCGAGCCCACTGCAGAGCCCGAGCCTTTAGGTTTGGTGGGGTCTACACAGGAGGTGGCAGGCGCAACATCAGACATTGGTACATACTTGTAACTCACCACCTCCTGTGCAGCTCCTCCGGTCTTCCTCTTCCTCCTCTTGGTCTCCTCCACTGGTTTGTCCCCCCCGAAGGAAAACCGCGTCAGGTCCACTGGAGACTCCAGCAGTCGGATCTCCCTCAGCAGTCCTCCTTCCTCCTCCTCCCCCGACACTCCAGCCTCTGCTGTCGGAGTCCTCTGCCCTGCAGGGAGACCACTTGAGCTCCGGCTCTGCCCCTCACTGGCTCCAGCAACTGAGACTCCAGTCACCTCTTCATCCTCCTCTTCCTCTTCACTAAGGACGCCGGCTGGCGGTTCTCCTGGGGTGTTTAACCCCTTCATTTCTGAGAACCGCCGCTGGTTCTTAAACCTCTCCAGGAAGGGACCTGCGCTTTTCTCAATCCCCTCCCGGAGGAGCACTAACCTGACCACCTCGTCTCTGAGGGCTTTAAACCTCTGGGAGGTCGCGGGTCTCTCCTTGTTGGACGCCCGGGTGTTCAGGACCCGGGCCTCCCTCAGCTCCTCTTTCAGCTGGGTTAGTGCTTTGCCGGCGTCCTCGTACTCTCGCAGCATGGCGACCACTCGGGAGGAGAAGGAACTTGTGGACTCGCTGGAGCTCATCTCCCCCCAGGATCTTGCTGGGCTCTTGTTCCTGGGGCCTGGGGTGCCCCGGTCTCCCTCTCTGGGCGAGCAATGAATCGTCTCGGGGTTGGAGTAGGTGGGTATGTTTTTCTTCACACTACCCGATCTACTCACTCCCTCCTGGGCCGGTTGTTGTGGCTCCTTGTCCCCCGCCGGCATAGACCGGGGGATAGGAGGCTGGGAAGCCATGCCGGCCTCCCAGTAAGCCTGCCTCTCCCTGGGGAGAAGAGAGACAGACTATGGGGCTCCTCCTGGAAGTCCTGGAGCTCAGGAGGCAGGTGCTACTCTCAGCAGGGAGAAACTGATTGTGGGCACCTGTCCTACAGTCTCCTCCCCCAGTAATGGCTGATAACAGGGAGTAATAGATTGTAGGTCTTTTTTATTTATAGAAGTAAACATTACAGGACACAAAACAGAAGAACAAGACGACAAAAACCGACACAAATCACAGAAATAGAAGATCCGACCTACAGAGAAAGAACAAAATCCCCCCAGGAATATATACATAGAGAAGAAATAACATTATAAAACCTATAAAACCCCCGGCCCAGCTTCATTCATACTACTGTATACAATCCCACACAACGCTCACACCGTCCTATATACACATAAAACACCATCCTATATACAAGATTATATACAATAAAACACTAAACCTAATATAACGTATATACAACCGGGAACTAACACTAACCTACTGGTCCCACTGCCTGACCTTAGTCACCCCCTTACCGCACCTCATTCACACCACAGAAAACCAAAAATAACAATATATACAATAGTGACCTGGACAATTTTAAACCTTTTTTTTTTTGTATTTTTTTTTTTTATTTTGTAATTTTTTAATATATATATAAAACACAGACCTACACTAACTATCCCACCACCCCTGATCCAGCTCTGGCCACAAAGTTCAGGATTACTCCGAGCTAGGATCAGGCCCCAAAGTTTTTCCCCAGGCGGGACCTGGACCAGGCCAGATCAGTCCTCTTATCACCGCTGATGAAGAACCCCCCCAAATCCCCCACCCAACCTAACTAAAACCCCCTATTATACATTATATACAATATATACAGAACACAACCTACACACTCACCATCCAAGGCTCAAGTTCGATGCCGGCAAACCTTCTATTCAGGAGACAGAAATACAAAACAAAAATCTAGGGTGGAAAGACATCAGCCCACCACCAGGATATAGGAGTACTACCGGACTAAGGCACCCTGAAGGAAAAGCCCCTCCAGAGACGGGCCACCCTCCGGGCACCCAGTCCTTCATACTCCAGAGAGCGTACCTTCACCAGGTCACCTAGGATGTTCCTACAGACTTCATCTACATGGAGGATTTTACTCTGCGTCGAGACTAAAACTCGTGCGTTCCACGTGAAATACCTGACCACTGTGCTGACTATGAATAAAGTGTCTCGGTCCCTTCTCCCAAGGTCTCCGAACGCTCCATAGGCCCACCCGGCGTAGGACAGAGTAGCCAGCCGCGGCCAACCAATGGAAGCCCCCACCCTGTTGTACACCTCTGTATTAAAGGGACAATGAAGCAGGAAGTGCTCCATGCTTTCCAGCACATTAGCACAAGCCTCACGGGGGCAATTCCTGTCCTCGGAGCTCCTGTACTTCAAATTGTTCCTCACATACAGCTTACCATGGAAGCAGCGCCAAGTCAAGTCCCAGTACTTCTTGGGGATCCTGCTAGAATTTAACAAACTCAACCCAACCTCCAGATCCCGACTTGGGCAGTCTTTGAGGACCAATGGACTCTGAAAATGAGAAAGCAAGACCCTCATATCAAGGAGTTTCCTCGGGAGGGACCTCACCTCCCACATTCCCAGACCCCACCGGCGGATCATTTTCAGAACCGGGGTAACGTAAGCCGGGAGATGCCCGTGTGGTGTGCGAAGATCCTTCACTCTTCCCCCTGCCTCCCATTCCTGGAAGAAAGGCTGAAACCATCCCTTGCAGGAGAATACCCACGGAGGAGCCCTCTCTTTCCAGAGGTTTGCCACGTTCACTTTCAAGAATGTGTTCACTAGGAACAGCACGGGGTTCACCATATTCAAACCCCCTAGTCTCCTCGTGCGGTAAGTGACCTCCCGCTTGACTAGGTTCAGTCTGTTCCCCCATAACATCTGGAAGAACAGACTGTAGACCCGTGTCCAGAGAGGCTCCGGCAAGACACAGACGCTGCCCAAGTAGATTAGCAAGGGGAGCAGGAAAGCTTTGCACAGGCCAACCCTTTCCCTCAGGGTCAAAGACCAACCCCTCCATTGGTCCACTCTTTGGGCGACACCTTTGATTCTGCCTTCCCAGTTTTTCGTGGGGTAATCACCCTGGCCGAATTCGATGCCCAGGACTTTGGCATGTTCTTGGGGTTCGGGGAGGGTGTCCGGAAGATCAAAACCGGGATCTCCGCCTCCCAGCCAGAGACTCTCACACTTATCCTGGTTGACCTTGGACCCGGATGCCTCCGAGTAGCGCTCCACTTCTGACATCACCGCCGCTGCCTCCTCTTGCGAAGAAACAAAGACGGTGACATCGTCTGCGTAGGCCACCACCCTCAGGATAGCCTCCCGCGCCGCCCCGCCCATCCGCACCCCCGCCAACGGTCCACAATCGATCCTTCTGAGGAAGGGATCGATCGCAAACGCGTAAAGCAAAGGGCTAAGAGGACAGCCCTGACGGACACCGGACCCTACCCCGAAAGGTCGTCCAATCCACCCATTCACCAGAGGGAAAGTCTCAGCCCCTGCATACAAGGTCTTAAGCCAGTCCACAAACCCTCCAGGCAGACCATACCTCAAAAGAGTGGACCAGAGGTACTCGTGGTTAACCCGATCAAAGGCTTTTGCCTGATCCAGGGTCAGCAAGAACCCCTTCCAAAGGCCCGCCCTGCCTTGCTCCACGGCCTCTCGGACACCTAGAACAGCACTAAAAGTGCTACGGCCAGGAACGCAACAGTGCTGAACCTCCGAAAGGAGCTGGGGTGCAAACTTCACCAGCCTGTTGAAAAGTATCTTAGCCAAAATCTTCCTGTCCACATTGAGAAGTGCTATGGGACGCCAGTTCTCAATGCGTGACGGATCCTTACCCTTTGACAAAATGATCAAAGCTGACCTCCTTAATAATCTCGGCAGAGTGCCCGATGAGAGACACTCGTTAAACACCTGAGTCAAGAGGGGGACCAAAGAGTCCCTAAAGGTCCTAAAGAACTCGGATGTTAAGCCATCCGGACCTGGCGACTTTTTGGGCCTAAGCCCATCGATCGCTAGTCTCACTTCCTCTTCCTTGATCTCTTCTGCCAAATCGCCCAGCGAGAGGTCAGCCCCTGGCTCAGGAACAGATTCAGCCAGGAAAACCGACATCCCGTCACGATCCAGCTCCCTCCTTCCCAAGAGGTGCGAGTAGTAGGAACTGACGACCTCCAAGATCCCTGATCTGCACCTTCTCAGGGACCCCGTACTGTCCACCAGCCCCGTCACTATCTTACTATTCACTGACATCTTACAGTTTCTGTAAGGGTCGGGCGAGCAGTACTTCCCGTAGTCCCTCTCGAAAACCAAAGATGCGTGCCTATCGTACTGACACCTCTTCAGCAAGGACTTCACTCTGGAGATCTCCTCGCGGCTACCTCCAGTCGAGACAAGATGCTCGAGTTTCCTCCTCAGGCTCTGATACAGGCGATCCCTGTTCAGGCTTCTGAGGTTCGAGAGCTGCCGGAAGAATCTCGCCACCCGATGTTTGAACATCTCCCACCACTCCGACTTAGTGTTACTTAGGCCCAGCAATGGTACCTGGCTCTGAAGGAATTCCTCAAAAGACCGTCTTACAGCTTCTTCCTCAAGGAGTGACGAATTCAGCTTCCAATAACCTCTTCCCATCCGAGGAGTCTCTGTAACGTTCAGAGAAAACATAATCAAACAGTGATCGGAGAACTCCACCTCCACAACCGACAACGGTGAAGAGATGGCCTCCTCCTTCAAATAAAACCTGTCTAGCCTAGACCTGCACTGACTACCTCTAAAAAAGGTGAATCCCGTGTCGCCCGGGTTGTGCCGGATGTGGACATCCACCAGGCGAGCCTCACTCACTATCCTGTTTAACGCGACGCAGTCATAAGCCAGCTGGTCTCCGCAACCTCCTCTATCACAGGATCTCGTGACGTTGTTGAAATCCCCTCCGAAGACCACCTGCCGACTCGAAAATAAAAAAGGTTTGATCTTCAGGAAGAGACATTTGCGGTCCCACTTGGACTGGGGACCGTAGATGTTAATGAGCCGAAGCTTTTGTCCCCCCATGGAGACATCTAGGATCAAGCATCTCCCCATTTCTAATTCGATCACTCGTCTGCATTCAACCGCTGCGGTCTTAAAAAGGACCGCCACCCCGCTATACGGCTCGGCCGCAAGAGACCAGTAGGAGGGTCCATGCCTCCACTGCTGCCTTGCTTTATGCAAGGTTGATATATCGGTCAACCTGGTCTCCTGCAAAAACAAAATGTCGGCGTCAAGTTGGCCGAGAAAATGAAAGGCCGTGTACCTTGCCGCATCTGACTTTATGCTGCAAACGTTAATAGTTGCCAGCGTCAACGGGGTGGGTGCCGCCATCATGATTGATTGAATTAGATAGCCTTTTTCTTCCCACCACTGACAGTCCCAACCTCTTCCTCCGATAACGACGGGTTTTTAGTGCGCTTAAGACAAACAGACTCGTCCATTCTCTCCTTACATACATTCTTGCCCTTGTCTGGTGGTCCTGGGTTAGTCGTCCCCCCAGAGGGCTTTGTATTTGTATTTGCCCCCCGAGAGGAAGACCCAGCCATCTCCTGAGCCCCAACCACCTTGTCCGCAACCTCCGGCCCCGGGTCCCCACTTCCCCCCTCCAGAGGGAGGTCCTGGAGAGCCCCGAACCGGTTGGAGAGATCCACCAGAGGGGGGGCGGCTGAACCCTCCAATGGCGCCTGGATCACGGCCAGAGAGTCAGAGGGGTCGCACTCCAAAGAGGCAGCTCGAGACCTGGTCCCCCTCCTACCTCTGGCCGTTTTCCTGTTACCCTTTTTTTTGTGACCACTCCCCCTCTCCCTCATCTAGACTGTCACCAGAAGAGGGTTCCTGGGAAGACGTGGCGTCCTCTCGCTCTTCCCTTTCAAGTCTCTTGACCTCCTCACTCAATTCGCTGTCTTTAGGATCCTCAGCTGCAAGTGAAGTACCTGGGTCAGAGTTTAGGGACATTACTCCCTGCCCCCTGTCCCCACGGCGCTGCTCCTGCCGCCTGATGGTGGATGGCGGCAGCTTGCTCCTCACCGGATCCCTGCCTCCCCCGCCTCTGCTGGTCCCTTCACCGGAAAGATTAGTCCCGGCTTTCGCCTGTCCCGCACTCGCCGCTTTCAGGACCGCATTGGCGAAGGAACGCGGACAGCGACTGAACGGGTGACCGAGGTCACCACACAAGTTACACCTAATCCTGCGACAGGCAGCAGCAAGATGACCGAGGTCCCCACACAGTGCGCATTTCTGGGTGGTACACTGCGCACTGAAGTGTGTGGGGCTACCGCACCTGTGACAGACCTTAGGCTGCCCCCGGTAGAAAATCAAGATCCTATCCCTCCCCAAAAAGGTTGAGGAGGGGATATGGGTAACAGTGTTTCCCGAAACCTTCAATTTCACCATGAAGGTCCAGGCCCCTGACCAGATACCATGGTCATCCAGATTCTTTTCGGGAATATTGGTGACCTCTCCGTATCGACTCACCCAGGTGGTAATGTCCATACAGGAAAGTGACTCGTTACTAGTCAAAACGGTCACTTTCCTGACTGAATCTTGGCGGGTTATTGCCAGGGGAAAGAGACCATGCCATTCGGGGCGACTCCGAGCCAGCTCATGGCGAGACCAGAAAAGCTCAAGGCCCTCCGGTCTCACGAAGCTGACATCGAAGTAGGAGGTCCCGTAGGGATGGATCAAGACAAAGATGTCATATGCCGCAAAGCCCATCCCCAGCAGGAGCTCAACTACCTTCGACCTATCAGGACAGGCATCCTTGCTTACCCACTGGAGACGGACCACGTTCCTACGGTTACTCCTCTGTCCCGTTGTCGGCAGAGACCAGACAGTCTCTGCCCCTCTATCTCGGAAGGCTGAAAGACCATGTCTCTCTATCCAGAAAGACAGATCAACCTCCCTCCCCTCTACAGTGATGGAGCTCTCCCCTCTCCTCAGGGCGTCCAGGAGCTGCTGTTGCAAGTCACCATCCCCAGGGCCACCAGAAGAGGGCGCACTACTACCCCCAGCACTGACAGCTCCTGAATAGCTTTGGGCTGAAGCCCCAGCCAATGCTGGGGGGGCAGCGGGACCATCGCCTACTTCCCCCCCACCAACACCAATGCTGCTCCCACCATTCACTCCACTACTACTGCCACCATTCGCAGGACCACCACTCCCATCATTCACTCCACTACTTCTCCCACCATTTGCTACACCATTACTCCCACCATTCATTCCACCACTACCCCCACCATTTGCTACACCACTACTCCCACCATTCATACCACCACTACCCCCACCATTTGCTGCATCATCATTCACTGCACCACTACCCCCACCATTTGCTACATCATCATTCACTGCACCACTACTTCCACCATTCCTACTACTCTCACCATCTGCTCCACCATTACTCCCACCCTCTGCTCCACCATTACTCCCATCATTCACTGCACCATTACTCCCATCATTCACTGCACCACTACTTCCATTCCCTTTACTTGTCACCCCATTACCTCGGCTGTTCTCTGCACCTTCCACAGTCACCTCCATTCCTTCCTCCCTTGTGTCTGGTGTCTCTGCACTCACACCTGCTGGGCCGGGGGAGGGGAGCACTCCCAGAGACTCCTTTCCCTGCAGCACCACACCCGTTTTCTTTTGGTTACTGCTGGCTTTCTGCAGGTCGTCTCCTGGAGTGCCCCGCCCCCCTACTGCAGCATTTTGTTCCTTGTTCTGGCCAGACTGTTTGTTGGGCACCGCTGCCCGCCCTGCACCCACAGATTTTGGGGCCTTACTGTCCTTTTTGGGCGCTGGGGCACACTGCCCCCCTGTCGCAGCAGTGCGCCCAGTATTCTTGGCGGATGTTTTTTTCACATCCCTCCCGGCCTCCCCGGCCCCGGTGATAACCGGCTTAGCCGCAGAGGGCAGGGAGGGAAGCTCCACAGAACTCCCTATGTCCGGCGCTGTGAGTACCTCCACAGCCTCGCCCCCTGCACTGTTCCCCGCACAGATGGCAGCATCGCCGGACGTCCTTCTCCTCTCCCCACCTTGCCTCTGGCTCGAGCCCACTGCAGAGCCCGCGCCTTTAGGTTTGGTGGGGTTTACACAGGAGGTGGCAGGCGCAACATCAGACATTGGTACATACTTGTAACTCACCACCTCCTGTGCAGCTCCTCCGGTCTTCTTCTTCTTTTTTTCTCCTCCACTGGATCGTCCTCCCCGAAGGAAAACCGCGTCAGGTCCACTGGAGACTCCAGCTGTCGGATCTCCCTCAGCAGTCCTCCTTCCTCCTCCTCCCCCGACACTCCAGCCTCTGCTGTCGGAGTCCTCTGCCCTGCAGGGAGACCACTTGAGCTCCGGCTCTGCCCCTCACTGGCTCCAGCAACTGAGACTCCAGTCACCTCTTCATCCTCCTCCTCCTCTTCACTAAGGACGCCGGCTGGCAGTTCTCCTGGGGTGTTTAACCCCTTCATTTCTGAGAACCGCCGCTGGTTCTTAAACCTCTCCAGGAAGGGACCTGCGCTTTTCTCAATCCCCTCCCGGAGGAGCACTAACCTGACCACCTCATTTCTGAGGGCTTTAAACCTCTGGGAGGTCGCGGGTCTCTCCTTGTTGGACGCCCGGGTGTTCAGGACCCGGGCCTCCCTCAGCTCCTCTTTCAGCTGGGTTAGTGCTTTGCCGGCGTCCCCGTACTCTCGCAGCATGGCGACCACTCAGGAGGAGAAGGAACTTGTGGACTCGCTGGAGCTCATCTCCCCCCAGGATCTTGCTGGGCTCTTGTTCCTGGGGCCTGGGGTGCCCCGGTCTCCCTCTCTGGGCGAGCGATGAATCGTCTCGGGGTTGGAGTAGGTGGGTATGTTTTTCTTCACCCTACCCGATCTCCTCACTCCCTCCTGGGCCGGTTGTTGTGGCTCCTTGTCCCCCACCGGCATAGACCGGGGGATAGGAGGCTGGGAAGCCATGCCGGCCTCCCAGTAAGCCTGCCTCTCCCTGGGGAGAAGAGAGACAGACTATGGGGCTCCTCCTGGAAGTCCTGGAGCTCAGGAGGCAGGTGCTACTCTCAGCAGGGAGAAACTGATTGTGGGCACCTGTCCTACAGTCTCCTCCCCCAGTAATGGCTGATAACAGGGAGTAATAGATTGTAGTCTCCTGTCCTACAGTCACCTCCCCCAGTAATGGCTGATAACAGGGAGTAATAGATTGTAGTCTCCTGTGCCTCCCCCAGTGATGGCTGATAACAGGGAGTAATAGATTGTAGTCTCCTGTGCCTCCCCCAGTGATGGCTGATAACAGAGAATAATAGATTGTAGGTCTTTTTATTTATAGAAGAAAACATTACAGGACACAAAACAGAAGAACAAAAACTGCAGAACAAGACGACAAAAACCCGACACAAATCACAGAAAATAGAAGATCCGACCTACAGAGAAAGAACAAAATCACCATCACCCCAGGAATATATACATAGAGAAGAAATAACTATTATAAAACCCCCGGCCCAGCTTCATTCATACTACTATATACAACCCCACACAACACTCACACCGTCCTATATACACATAAAACACCGTCCTATATACAAGATTATATACAACTAGATGGTGGCCCGATTCTAACACATCGGGTAATCTAGAATATGTATGCGGCAGACCGGGCGCAATCAGCGAAGCGGTGTTTAAATTTGGCGCCAATCTCGCTGATTGGTCGCGGCCGCCATCCGCGACCAATCAGCAGAGCGTTGTTTAAATTTTGCGTCAATATCGCTGATTGGTCGCGGTCGGCCGTTGTTTAAATTTGGCGCGGGGCCAAATTTAAACAACGCTCTCCTGATTGGTCGCAGTCGGCCGCGACCAATCAGCCAGATTGGCGCCAAATTTAAGCAACGTTCTGCTGATTGCGCCCGGTCGGCCGCATACATATTCTAGAATACCCGATGCGTTAGAATCGGGCCTCCATATAGTGTATATATATATTGAAACACAGACCTACACTAACTATCCCGCCACCCCTGATCCAGCTCTGGCCACAAAGTTCAGGATTACTCCGAGCTAGGATCAGGCCAGATCAGTCCTCTTATTACCGCTGATGAACCCCCCCCCCAAATCCCCCACCCAACCAAATTAAAACCCCCTATTATACATTATATATATAATCGTCTTATCCCGTCTGTCTGTCTGTCCAGGAAATCCCGCGTCACTGATTGGTCCGGGCGCGGCCAATCAGCGACGCGGGATTTCAGAAAAAGATGGCGGCCGTTAGCGGCTCATCTGCAGGACGAAGGTCAGCGGCGATGCAGCCGGGAGATGACCGTCGCGAGGCGCTCATCTCCCGGCCGGTAGCAGCAGAAGGACCCCGACCTGCGGCGCCGCTCACCTCCATGCGGCTAGGGTGTCAAAGGAGGACCGGGGAGTGGCCGCTCATCTCCCCGCTGCTGGCAGCACAAGTACCCCGACAGGCGGCGCCGCTCACCTCCATGCAGCCAACGTCGGGAGATCAGCGGCTTGGCCCTCTGATCTCCGGACGGCAAGTGTGAATGGAGGACCGGGGAGCGGCGCCGCTGGTCGGGATGCTTCTGCTGCGAGCAGCCGCTCATCTCCCGGCTTCTCGCAGCTGAAGCATCCGCACAAGCAGCGCCGCTCCCTGGTCCTCACTAATACGACGCTGATTGGTCGCGGTCGACGCCCCCGACCAATCAGCGATATGGAAGGAAAATTTAAACGCCGCTCTGCTGATTGGTCACGGTGGCCGGCCGCGACCAATCTGCGATATTGGCGCCAAATTTAAACCCCGCTCTGCTGATTGGTCGCAACCACCGGCCGACCGCGACCAATCAGCGAGATTGGCGCCAAATTTAAACACTGCTTCGCTGATTGCGCCCGGTCGGCCGCATACATATTCTAGAATACCCGATGCGTTAGAATCCGGCCACCATCTAGTCTACAATATTTACAGAACACAACCTACACACTCACTATCCAAGGCTCAAATTTGATGCCGGCAAACCTTCTATTCAGGAGACATAAATGCAAAACAAAAATCTAGGGTGGAAAGACATCAGCCCACCACTAGGATATAGGAGTACTACCGGACTAAGGCACCCTGAAGGAAAAGCCCCTCCAGAGACGGGCCGCCCTCCGGGCACCCAGTCCTTCATACTCCAGAGAACGTACCTTCACCAGGTCACCTAGGATGTTCCTACAGACTTCATCTACATGGAGGATTTTACTCTGCGTCGAGACTAAAACTCGTGCGTTCCACGTGAAATACCTCACCACTGCGCTGACTATGAATAAAGTGGTTCGGTCCCTTCTCCCAAGGTCTCCGAACGCTCCATAGGCCCACCCGGCATAGGACAGAGTAGCCAGCCGCGGCCAACCAATGGAAGCCCCCACCCTGTTGTACACCTCTGTATTAAAGGGACAATGAAGCAGGAAGTGCTCCATGCTTTCCAGCACGTTAGCACAAGCCTCACGGGGGCAATTCCTGTCCTCGGAGCTCCTGTACTTCAAATTGTCCCTCACATACAGCTTACCATGGAAGCAGCGCCAAGTCAAGTCCCAGTACTTCCTGGGGATCCTGCTAGAATTTATCAAACTCAACCCAACCTCCAGATCCCACTTGGGCAGTCTTTGAGGACCAATGGACTCTGAAAATGAGAAAGCAAGACCCTCATATCGAGGAGTTTCCTCGGGAGGGAACTCACCTCCCACATTCCCAGACCCAACCGGCGGATAATTTTCAGAACCGGGGTAACGTAAGTCGGGAGATGCCCATGCGGTGCGTGAACACCATTCCTGGAAGAAAGGCTGAAACCATCCCTTGCAGGAGAATACCCACGGAGGAGCCCCCTCTTTCTAGAGGTTTGCCACGTTAACTTTCAAGAAGGTGTTCACTAGGAACACCACGGGGTTCACCATATTCAACCCCCCTAGTCTCCTCGTGCGGTAAGTGACCTCCCGCTTGACCAGGTTCAGTCTATTCCCCCATAACAGTTGGAAGAACAGACTGTAGACCCGTGTCCAGAGAGGCTCTGGCAAGACAGACGCTGCCCAGGTAGATTAGCAAGGGGAGCAGGGAAGCTTTGCACAGGCCAACCCTTTCTCTCAGGTTCAAAGACCAACCCTTTCATTGGTCCACTCTTTGGGCAACGCTTTTAATTCTGCCTGCCCAGTTTTTCGTCGGGTAATCACCTTGGCCGAATTCGATGCCCAGGACTTTGGCGTGTTTTTAGGGTTCGGGGAGGGTGTCCAGAAGATCAAAGCCGGGATCTCTGCCTCCCAGCCAGAGACTCTCACGCTTATCGTGGTTGACCTTGGACCCGGATGCTTCCGAGTAGCGCTCCACTTCTGACATCACCACCATCGCCTCCTCTTGCGTAGAAGCAAAGATGGTGACATCGTCCGCGTAGGCCACTACCCTCTTGCGCCGCCCTGCCCATCCTCACCCCCGCCAATGGTCCACAATCGATTCTTCTGAGGAAGGGATCAATTGCAAAGGGCTAAGAGGGCAGCCCTGACGGACACCAGATCCTACCCCGAAAGGTTTTCCAATCCAGGCAGACCATACCTCAAAAGAGTGGACCAGAGGTACTCGTGGTTAAACCCGATCAAAGGCTTTTGCATGATCCGGGGTCAGAAAGAACCCCTTCCAAAGGCTCGCCCTGTCTTGCTCCCTGGCCCCTCGGACTCTAAGAACAGCACTAAAAGTGCTATGGCCAGTAACGCAACAGTGCTGAGCCTCCGAAAGGAGCCGGGGTGCAAACTTCACCAGCCTGTTGAAAAGCATCTTAGCCAAAATCTTCCTGTCCACATTGAGAAGTGCTATGGGACGCCAGTTCTCAATGCGTGACGGATCCTTACCCTTCAACAAATTGATGAAAGCTGACCTCCTTAATGATCTCGGCAGAGTGCCCGAGGAGAGACACTCGTTAAACACCTGAGTCAAGAAGGGGACCAAAGAGGCCCTTAAGAACTCAGATGTTAAGCCATCCGGACCTGGCAATTTTTTGGGCTTAAGCCCATCGATCGCCAGTCTCACTTCCTCTTCTTTGATCGCTTCCGCCCAAACGCCCTGCGAGAGGTCAGCCCCTGGCTCAGGAACAGCTTCAGCCAGGAAAGCCGACATCCTGTCACGATCCAGCTCCCTCCTTCCCAAGAGGTGCGAGTAGTAGGAACTGACGACCTCCAAGATCCCTGATCTGCACCTTCTCAGGGACCCCGTACTGTCCATAAGCCCCGTCACTATCTTACTATTCACTGACATCTTACAGTTTCTGTAAGGGTCGGGCGAGCAGTACTTCCCGTTGTCCCTCTCAAAAACCAAAGATGCGTGCCTATCGTACGGACTCTTCTTCAGCGAGGACTTCACTCTGGAGATCTCCTCGCGGCTACCTCCAGTCGAGACAAGATGCTCGAGTTTCCTCCTCTGATAGAGGCGATCCCTGTTCAGGCTTCTGAGGTTCGAGAGCTGCCGGAAGAATCTCGACACCCGATGTTTGAACATCTCCCACCACTCTGACTTAGTGTTACTTAGGCCCAGCAATGGTACCTGACTCTGAAGGAATTCCTCAAAAGACCGTCTTACAGCTTCTTCCTCAAGGAGTGACGAATTCAGCTTCCAATAACCTCTTCCCATCCGAGGAGTCTCTGTAACGTTCAGAGAAAACATAATCAAACAGTGATCGGAGAACAGTGAAGAGATGGCCTCCTCCTTCAAATAAAACCTGTCTAGCCTAGACCTGCACTGACTACCCCTAAAAAATCCCGTGTGGCCTGTGTTGTTCTGGATGTGGACATCCACCAGGCGAGCCTCACTTACTATCCTGCAAAGCAGTCATAAGCAGCCGGTCTCCGGAACCTCCTCTATCACAGGATCTCGTGACATTGTTGAAATCCCCTCCGAAGACCACCTGCCGACTCGAAAATAAAAAAGGTTTGATCTTCAGGAAGAGAAATTTGCGGTCCCACTTGGACTGGGGACCATAGATGTTAATGAGCCGAAGTTTCTCCCCCCCCCCCCCCCCATGGAGACATCTAGGATCAAGCTTCTCCCCATTTCTAATTCGATCACTCGTCTGCATTCAACCGCTGCGGGCTTAAAAAGGACCGCCACCCCGCTATACGGCTCGGCCGCAAGAGACCAGTAGGAGGGTCCATGCCTCCACTCCCGCCTTGCTTTATGCAAGGTTGATATATCGGTCAACCTGGTCTCCTGCAAAAACAAAATGTCGGCATCAAGTTGGCTGAGAAAATGAAAGGCCGTGTACCTTGTCGCATCTGACTTTATGCTGCTAACATTAATAGTTGCCAGCATCAGCGGGGTGGGTGCCGCCATCATGATTGATTGAATTAGATAGCCTTTTTCTTCCCACCACTGACAGTCCCAACCTCTTCCTCTGATAATGACGGGTTTTTAGTGCTCTTAAGACACTCATCCATTCTCTCCTTACATACATTCTTGCCCTTATCTGGTGGTCCTGGGTTAGTTCCTTCCTCAGAGGGCTTTTTATTTGCCCCCCGAGAGGAAGACCCAGCAACCTCCTGAGCCCCAACCACCTCCTGAGCCCCAACCACCTTGTCCGCAACCTCCGGCCCCGGGTCCCCGTCCTCCGGATGGAGAGATCCACCAGATGGCTCCTGGATCACGGCCAGAGAGTCAGAGGGGTCGCACTATAAAGAGGCAGCTTGAGACCTGGTCCTCCTCCTACCCCTGGTTGTCCTGTTGTCCTCCTGTTACCCTTTTTCCTTTTTTGTGACCACTCCCCCTCTCCCTCATCAAGAATGTCATCTGATAAAGGTTCCTGGGAAGACGTGGCGTCCTCTAGCTCCTCCTATTCGTCTCTTGACTTCCTCACTCAGTTTGCTGTCTTTAGGATCCTCAGCTGCAAGTGAAGTACCTGGGTCAGAGTTTAGGGACATTACTCCCTGCCCCCTGTCCCCACAGCGCTGCTCCTGCCGCCTGATGTTAGATGGCGGCAGTTTGCTCCTCACTGGTTCCCTGCCTCCTCCACCTCTTCTGGTCCCTTCACCGGCAAGATTAGTCCCGGCTTTCGCCTGTCCCGCACTCGCCGCTTTCAGGACCGCATTGGCGAAGGAACGCGGACAGCGACTGAACGGGTGACCGAGGTCACCACACAAGTCACACCCAATCCTGCCACAGGCAGCAGCAAGATGACCGAGGTCCCCACACAGTGCGCATTTCTGGGTGGTACACTGCGCACTGAAGTGTGTGGGGCTACCGCACCTGTGACAGACCTTAGGCTGCCCCCGGTAGAAAATCAAGATCCTATCCCTCCCCAAAAAGGCTGAGGAGGGGATATGGGTAACAGTGTTTCCCGAAACCTTCAATTTCACCATGAAGGTCCAGGCCCCTGACCAGATACCATGGTCATCCAGATTCTTTTCGGGAATATTGGTGACCTCTCCGTATCGACCCACCCAGGTCGTAATGTCCATACAGGAAAGCGACTCGTTTACTAGTCAAAACGGTCACCTTCCTGACTGAATTCTGGCGCGTTATTGCAAAAGGAAAGAGACCATGCCATTCGGGGCGACTCCGAGCCAGCTCATGGCGAGACCAGAAAAGCTCAAGGCCCTCCGGTCTCACGAAGCTGACATCGAAGTAGGAGGTCCCGTAGGGATGGATCAAGGCAAAGATGTCATATGCCGCAAAGCCCATCCCCAGCAGGAGCTCAACCACCTTCGACCTATCAGGACAGGCATCCTTGCTTACCCACTGGAGACGGACCACGTTCCTACGGTTACTCCTCTGCCCCGTTGTCGGCAGAGACCAGACAGTCTCTGCCCCTCTATCTCGGAAGGCTGAAAGACCATGTCTCTCTATCCAGAAAGACAGATCAACCTCCCTCCCCTCTACAGTGATGGAGCTCTCCCCTCTCCTCAGGGCGTCCAGGAGCTGCTGTTGCAAGTCACCATCCCCAGGGCCACCAGACGAGGGCGCACTACTACCCCCAGCACTGACAGCTCCTGAATAGCTTTGGGCTGAAGCCCCCGCCAATGCTGGGGGGGCAGTGGGACCAGCGCCTACTTCCTCACCACCAACAGCAGTGCTGCTTCCATCATTTGCTGCACCACTACTACCATCATTCACTCCACTACTACTGCCACCATTTGCTGCACCACTACTCCCATTATTTGCTGCACCGCTACTTTCATTCCCCTTACTTGTCACCCCATTACCACTCATACCACCACCTCCCGTCACCCCATTACCACTATTCTCACCATTTTCTCCACTGTTTTCTGCACCTTGCACAGTCACATCCATTCCTTCCTCCCTTGTGTCTGGTGTCTCTGCACTCACACCTGCTGGGCTGGGGGGAGGGGAGCACTCACAGAGACTCCTTTCCCTGCAGCACCACACCCATTTTCCTTTGGTTGCTGCTGGCTTTCTGCTGGTTTTCTCCTGGAGCGCCCCTCCCCCCTACTGCAGCATTTTGCTCCCTATTCTGGGCAGAGTGTTTGTCTGGCACCGCTGTCTGCCTTGTACCCATGGATTTTGGAGCCTTGGTGTCCTTTCTGGGCGCTGGGGCACACTGCTCCCCTGTCGCAGCAGTGCGCCCAGTGTTCTCCACAGAATTTTTTTTCTGCTGCTTATCTGCCTCTTCCTTCTTAGTAGGCTGCTCCCCTGTCCCAGCCGCTCACTTTTTCTCCTCCGTTGAGGCGCACTGCGCCCCTGTCACCACAGTGCGCCTCACTTCACCAGCTCCAGGAGCCGCCTTGCCCAATGCTGGAGTGGTGCGCCCCCGTCTCGCAGAGGCGTGTACATCCCTCCTGGCCTCCCCAGCCCCGGTGATAACTGGCTTAGCTGCAGAGGGTAGGGAGGGAAACTCCACAGGATTTGCTATGTCCGGCGCTGTGAGTACCTCCACGGCTTCGCCCCCTGCACTGTTCCCTGTACAGATGGCAGCATCGCCAGATGTCCCCCTCCTTTCCCCACCTTGCCTCTGCCTTGGACCCACTCCAGAGCCTGCGCCTTTAGGTTAGGTGGGGTTTACACAGAAGGTGGCTGACTCAACATCAGACTTTGGTACATACTTGTAACTCACCACCTCCTGTGGAGCTCCTCCGGTCTTCTTCTTTGTCGTCTCCTCCACTGGATCGTCCTCCCCGAAAGAAAATCGAGTCAGGTATACTGGAGACTCCAGCAGTCGGATCTCCCTTAGCAATCCACCTTCTTGCTCCTCGTCCTCCCCCGACACTACAGTCTGTGTTGTTGGTGTCCTGCCCTGTAGGGAGGCCGCTTGGTCTCTGGCTCTGCCCTTCACTCTCTCGGTTTGCTTCAGCAGCTGGGGCTCCAGTCACCTCTTCATCCTCCTCCTCCTCTTCGCTAAGGACGAAAGCTGGCAGTACTCCTGAGGTGTTCAACCCCTTCATTTCTGAGAACCGCCGCTGGTTCTTAAACCTCTCCAGGAAGGGACCTGCGCTTTTCTCAATCCCCTCCCGGAGGAGCACTAACCTGACCACCTTGTCTCTGAGGGCTTTAAACCTCTGAGAGGTCACAAGTCTTTCCTTGTTGGACGCCCGGGTGTTCAGGATCCGGGCCTCCCGCAGCTCCTCTTTCAGCTGGGTTAGTGCTTTGCCGGCGTCCTCGTACTCTCGCAACATGGCGACCACTCGGGAGGAGAAGGAACTTGGGACTCGCTGGAGCTATTCTCCCCCCAGGATCTTGCTGGGTTCTTCTTCCTGGAGCCTGGGGCACCCTGGTCTCGCTCTCTGGGTGTGCGATGAACCGTCTCAGGGTTGGAGTAGGAAGGTACCGCCTTCCTTACCCTTCCTGATCTCACTCCCTCCTGGGCCGGTTGCTGTTGCTCACTGTCCTCTGCCGGCATGGACCGGGGAACAGACGCCTGGGAAGCCATGCTGGCCTCCAAGGAAGCCAGCCTCTCCCTGGGGAGAAGAGAAGCAGACTATGGGCCTCCTCCTGGAAGTCCTGGAGCTCCTGACACAGCTGCTACTCTCAGCAGGGAGTAATAGATTGTAGTCTCCTGTCCTACAGTGTCCTCCCCCAGTAATGGATGATATCAGGGTGTAATACTTAAAGGGTATTTCTCAGTTATCACCTGTGTGTGAGACTGCTGGGGATGCGATATTCTGCCCCAGGACATCCCCTATAACTGTGATCCGACAGTGCGTGACTTTAAAAGACCCAATTCCCGCTGGGACCTGATGGATCGGGGAAATCCTGTCTGATCACATCTCACATTGGTGCCGGGCGCTGAGGACGACCTCACATGTTTTCAGAGAAATGATCACAGATGTGAAAGTGAAACCTGGAGCACGGTCCTGACACAGAGCACGGGGTGCGGTCAGGGGGCCACGTGTAAATGGAAGGATCCTGTGTCCCGAACACACCAGGAAGTGATCGCTAACAGACCTGACTTTTTTCTTTGTGACTGTTCAGAATAATCTGTTGTGTGTTCCAATGAGGAATAACATGACGATTATGTGACTTGTATCCTGCATTTTCAGTTGTCTCTGAGCTGGTGGGTGGAGACTGGCTGCTCCGATGTCTCCTATACACAACACGCACAGACTTGAGGGATTCCTGCTCCCCTGGCTCTATGTAGTACATGTGCAGAAGAAGCAGCAGCAGCTTGGAGGGCATTATACAAAAGTATAGAGCAGGGGAGATGTGAATCCAGCTCCGGGCGAAAATAGGAACTAAATCGTATGCAGCATAGGGAGCATTATATAGCATACTGAGCAGTGTAGCAGTAAATTCAGCTTGGGTGAAAAATACTAGAAAGCAGCAGCATGGATGACTTTGTAAATCAGTATTGAAAAGAGTAACAATGACATCAGCACGTTGGTAAGAAAAGCAGTTAATGGACAGCAGTACTGAGCAGTGTAGCAGTGAATCCAGCACTGGGTTGAGAAAAACACTTTATTTTTTTTTATTATTATTATTTTACTCACTTATATAGCCCCATCAATCCACAGCGCTTTACAGACATTATCTTACTAGAAATCAGCAACATGGAGGAATAATACCGCAGTACTGAGCAGCATTGCTGTAAATCCAGCACTGCAATGAGATGATCACTTGCTATACAGTCTCAGAATGAAGGACATTATAAAGCAGTACTGAGAAGTGTAATTATGAGTTCTTCAATGGGCTGAGATAAGCAGAAAGAAGCGGCATGAAGGACATTGTACACCAGTACTGAGCAGTGTAGCTGTGAATTCAGCTTTAGGGTGATATAAACACTAGAAAGCAGCATAGAGTACATTATATAGCTGTACTGAGCAGTGTAGCAGCATATCCAGCTCTAGGGTTTGATGAACACTTCCTAGACGCTGAAGCATGGAAGACATTCTACGAAATCACTGAGCAGTGTAGGTGTGCATCCGACTACAGGCCTCAATTATGGAGACAAAATGTATCCAGCTCTCCGAGCCCCTGCAGCTACTGACCTGTGCAACCTGTATGTGGGAGGAGGGGCTTATAATGCTGGTTGTCAGATGGGGCTGACAATTAAGGAAAGGGAGACATGACCTCCATCTGATTACTCCACAGATACTGGGTGGAGTTAAATTTATATGGGTGTGGCCATGGAATGGGGGTGGGACTTATCAGTAGAAATCTGCCAGGGATTATTTTGCGCTCGAGACAGTGAGACCATAAGGCTGCGAGGACACTGTCAGGATCTCATTGGTTACGGATGGTTTCCTCCATCTTGGTTTGATGTTTGTTGAAATCAATTGACTGAATCCTCCAGACAGGAGGGAAGAGGTTAAGGGGTGGAGACAGTGGAGGCGGAGCTGAAGGCAACCAATCACAGTCCAGCTTACATGTTTTAACTGCACATTAGAATATGAGCAGCAATCTGATTAGTCTCTATGAACCTGACCCAGCTGTAAGGTGGGGTGGGAATGGGGGGCTCAGCCGCTGTATATAACCCATCCCCCGCACACCCTTAGCACGATGGTGGGGCTCCGCCAACTGATGGAGCAACTCCGCGCCAGGAGTTGCTCCATCAGTTTTATGCTGCAGCTAAAAAGCAACTGAGATGGAAAGAAAAACCCACGTCTGTCCTGTGTGATACTGTGCTGAGCCGTGTATCTAATCCTCTCCTGTGTGATACTGTCTGCTGAGCCGTGTATCTAATCCTCTCCTGTGTGATACTGTCTGCTGAGCCTTGTATCTAATCCTCTCCTGTGTGATACTGTCTGCTGAGCCGTGTATCTAATCCTCTCCTGTGTGATACTGTCTGCTGAGCCGTGTATCTAATCCTCTCCTGTGTGATACTGTCTGCTGAGCCGTGTATCTAATCCTCTCCTGTGTGATACTGTCTGCTGAGCCGTGTATCTAATCCTCTCCTGTGTGATACTGTCTGCTGAGCCGTGTATCTAATCCTCTCCTGTGTGATGCTGTCTGCTGAGCTTTGTATCTACAGTCCTGCTCATCGTTATTGGCACCCATGAAGTTGAAGTACATAATGTGGAATGTGAAACAGTTTTATGTATAGAGACTCGTGTTAAATGCAAAAGAGCAAATTAGAAACAAGAATTTAAAACAAAAAACAATGGAAGAAAAAATAGAAAAATCTAAAGCTTTCTATATTACTGGTATCAGCACCTTTACATTAATTTAGTATCGAAACACATTTTGACTCGTCTGTGGTAAATCACAAAAGAGATTCACCTGTAAATAATTATCAGTGCCCATGTGACATGAGTTAGCCAATGAATGATGACTTCAGTGTTATAAAAAGCCACATGGTAGGCCCTGTTCCTTTGTCACAATGGTGAAGCCAAAGGAGCAGTTTGAGGACATCAGAACTGCTATTATTAGCAAACACAAGAATTCCAAAGGGTATAAGGCCATCTCCAAAGACCTTGGTATCCCAGTTTCAACAGTGCGCAATGTTATTAAGAAGTTTGCCAAGCATGGAATCATCAAGAAAATCCCTGGACGTAGAGGAAAATTGACAAGAGATGTCTTCGAAGGTTGGTGCAAATGGTGGAAAAATACACCCCATCAAACATCCAAATACCTGAAGGCCATCCTGGAACAGTCTGGGGTCATGGTTTCAACAAATATCCTACGCCGCACACTAAACTAAGCAGAGCTTTATGGGCGAAAGCCAAGGAATAAACCATTGCTAAAGAAAAAAGGATCTTTGCCAAAGAGTACCTTGACAAACCACAATCCTTCTGGGAAAATGTTCTGTGGACAGATGAAACAAAAATAGACCTTTTTGACAATGCAAAGCAACAGATGGTTTACAGATGGCGCAATGAAACTTATAAGGAAAAGAACACCTTACCAACAGTTAAACATGGCGGAGGATAATTGGTATAGCAGATAATGGGGATTTTAAATATAACTTAACCTTTATTTCTTATAATCTTACAAAAACTCACTCAAAGTGCAAAGTGCTTAAGACAAACAACCATGAAAACTGGTGTATATAGCACCTTCTTATATCCCAATGGCTAAATCCCCCTATTCAATTGATTTATCTTTAGTATCAATGTCTTAGAAGGGCGGTATATTTTTATTTGTCCAAAACTGAAATGGATTGTCTCTGCAACTTAGAGAAAGATGATAGTATTACCATAAAGCCGTCCGATAAGGGCCGCAATGTTGTAATCATGGACACCACTGAATATCGCAACCTATGTGCGTCACTGTTAAATGGGGAAACAAATTCTAGTAAATTGAGTTATGACCCACTTGATCAGTTCATGCAAGAACTGAAATCCCTGGTTAAGGATGGCTTTGACTGCGGGGTGATCGATAAGGGCGAGATGGACTTCTTACTTCCACAGCACTTCCACAAAGGTCTAAATCCCTTGAAAGGAAGACCGATTGTGCCAGGCATTAACAGCTTATCAGAAAAACTTGGACTTTATGTAGACAGAATATTAAGACCATTTGTAATGGCCCTTAACTCTCATGTACGCGACACCACCGATCTGTTGTACAAACTGGATGGGGCATGTCTAGACCCAGACATGATTCTGGGTAGCATAGACGTGGAGCTGCTTTATTCCTCCATCCCCCCACGAAAAGGACTTGATGGCTGTGGACCACTATCTTCAGACCAGAGGTTGACAGCTTAACAGGAATAATCAGTTCGTCTTAAGGTCTTTGAAGTTCTTCCTTAAGAAAAATGTGTTATTGTTTGACAGAAAGTACTTCCACCAGCTCAGGGGCACGGCGATGGGCAGCCCCTGTGCCCCATCATTTGCCAATCTGCTCCTGGGCTGGTGAGAGGAAACTGTCATTTTTGGAGATTCTTCGCAGTGTCCCGACAAGTGTCGTGATGTGGTTACGCTGCATCGACGACATCTTTGTCACATGGAAAGTCACCGCGGGGGACTTTGAAAAGTTTGTTGAGGGACTTAATTCCAATGACATTGGACTACACTTCACTTATGGAGTAAATTCATCTAAATTGGCCTTTCTTGATATCTGTATTGAGAAGTTGGAAAAACGCACAGGAACAAAACAGCAACTAATTCCTTCCTGAGGTGGGAAAGCCTCCCTCAGGAGGGGCATCCCGAAAGGGCAATATTTGCGAATACGTCAAAATTGCTCTATGATGGGCACATTTAAGAAGCAAGCAGTCGACCTCCAGAGGAGATTTACGGAGAGAGGCTATCCAAGAAATGTTCTAAGGGATGCATAGAAAGAATCAGTAAAACAGGATA
This sequence comes from Phyllobates terribilis, assembly GCF_046119375.1. Taxonomy (NCBI): domain Eukaryota; kingdom Metazoa; phylum Chordata; class Amphibia; order Anura; family Dendrobatidae; genus Phyllobates; species Phyllobates terribilis. The sequence continues at coordinate 193,660,060 of NW_027362770.1, read as the reverse complement.
GGAGACAACTGATCCCAAAACCTAAGAGGGAGGATGAAAAAAAACATTCGCTTCATTACAAAATGCTCAAATAGGGCCAAGGACATAAGAGCAGTCCTCCAAAAGCACTGGCCTGTTCTATTGATGGATTCGGACATAAAGGAGGAGATTATCCCCTTCCACAAATAACATACCGGAGGGGTAGGTCATTAAGAGATAGATTGGTCCACAGCCATTATCAAACCAAGAACCCGTCTGCCTGGTTGAACACAAACTAAGGGATGCTTTAAATGTAGCAGGAGCAAAGCATGTCAAGTCATTCTACCTGGGAAGGAGTTCAGGAGTAATGTCACCGGAACCACAAACACTTCATCAGTTGCCGTACGAAGTGGATCTTTAGGCTTAGGAAGATATCCCCCAAGGGGTTAAATGAACAGTTGTCCTTTGGCGTAGGTCTTGCTAGGGGCAGTTGGTGTAGGGACAGCCACCGCTGAGTGGGGGCACCACTTTTGCAGGTCCCTAGGGTGCTGACCTCCGCAATAGGTAGGGAAGGAGATAGATGAAGGGAGAATCAGGGAAAAAGTAGGTTTCCCTCCTCCCCTGCATGTCTAACCCCCTCCGTCCATTTATCCCTTTTTCTCTGATTGGTGTTGTCACAAAAATAGGGTCCTTATAGTTCCCATAATTTGATCTCTCGCCTTTGTGGATCACCCGGTGGTCCTCTTTACATACCAAGACTGTTACGGTACACATAGGTGCTACTATTTTGATTCCATGTGTATTAATATACTTATCGTTTGATGCCTCTAATGAAACCATTTGTTTTTATAGTTTGTCGTGTGTCGTTTGCCGTACCACGCCTTAAGAGCTATGCATGACGGAGTAATAAAAGTATACTTCTGTCAGTAAAGTTAACGTACAGTACAGACCAAAAGTTTGGACACACCTTCTCATTTAAAGATTTTTCTGTATTTTCATGACTATGAAAATTGTCCATTCACACTGAAGGCATCAAAACTATGAATTACCACATGTGGAATAATATACTTAACAAAAAAGTGTGAAACAACTGAAAATATGTCTTATATTCTAGGTTCTTCACAGTAGCCACCTTTTGCTTTGATGACTGCTTTGCATACTCTTGGCATTCTCTTGATGAGCTTCAAGAGGTAGTCACCGGAAATGGTCTTCCAGCAATCTTGAAGGAGTTCCCAGAGATGCTTAGCACTTGTTGGCCCTTTTGCCTTCACTCTGCGGTCCTGCTCACCCCAAACCATCTCGATTGGGTTCAGGTCTGGTGACTGTGGAGGCCAGGTCATCTGGCGTAGCACCCCATCACTCTCCTTCTTGGTCTAATAGCCCTTACACAGCCTGGAGGTGTTTGGAGTCATTGTCCTGTTGAAAAATAAATGATGGTCCAACTAAACGCAAACCGGATGGAATAGCATGCCGCTGCAAGATGCTGTGGTAGCCATGCTGGTTCAGTATGCCTTCAATTTTGAATAAATCCCCAACAGTGTCACCAGCAAAGCCCCCCCACACCATCACACCTCCTCCTCCATGCTTCACGGTGGGAACCAGGCATGTAGAGTCCATCCGTTCACCTTTTCTGCGTCGCACAAAGACACGGTGGTTGGAACCAAAGATCTCAAATTTGGACTCATCAGACCAAAGCACAGATTTCCACTGGTCTAATGTCCATTCCTTGTGTTCTTTAGCCCAAACAAGTCTCTTCTGCTTGTTGCCTGTCCTTAGCAGTGGTTTCCTAGCAGCTATTTTACCATGAAGGCCTGCTGCACAAATTCTCCTCTTAACAGTTGTTGTAGAGATGTGTCTGCTGCTAGAACTCTGTGTGGCATTGACCTGGTCTCTAATCTGAGCTGCTGTTAACCTGCGATTTCTGAGGCTGGTGACTCGGATAAACTTATCCTCAGAAGCAGAGGTGACTCTTGGTCTTCCTTTCCTGGGGCGGTCCTCATGTGAGCCAGTTTCTTTCTAGCGCTTGATGGTTTTTGCAACTGAACTTGGGGACACATTCAAAGTTTTCCCAATTTTTCGCACTGACTGACCTTCATTTCTTAAAGTAATGATGGCCACTCGTTTTTCTTTACTTAGCTGCTTTTTTCTTGCCATAATACAAATTCTAACAGTCTATTCAGTAGGACTATCAGCTGTGTATCCACCAGACTTCTGCACAACACAACTGATGGTCCCAACCCCATTTATAAGGCAAGAAATCCCACTTATTAAACCTGACAGGGCACACCTGTGAAGTGAAGACCATTTCTGGTGACTACCTCTTGAAGCTCATCAAGAGAATGCCAAGAGCATGCAAAGCAGCCATCAAAGCAGAAGGTGGCTACTGTGAAGAACCTAGAATATAAGACATATTTTCAGTTGTTTCACACTTTTTTGTTAAGTATATAATTCCACATGTGGTAATTCATAGTTTTGATGCCTTCAGTGTGAATGTACAATTTTCATAGTCATGAAAATACAGAAAAATCTTTAAATGAGAAGGTGTGTCCAAACTTTTGGTCTGTACTGTACATGTACCCCCAATAGGATCTGTGTTATCCAGGGTAGATATGTCAGCCTATTGTCACGGGTGTGTCAGGTGTAACAGACAGTCGCTCTGGATCTGGCTGTAGAAGGTCACTGCGCTTGGCATTGCAGACACCTACTTAATCCTTCTTCCTTTAAGACCCAGCGGCGACCTCCCTCCTGCTGCTGATTGATACACCCTTGCATGGGAGTTAAAAACACTTTGTTTGCTCCAGGGAATCGCCGGTGATACTTCTATGGACCTTTGTGCAGGCTTGGAGCGCTAGCTCTTGGCTGGCTTCTTCTCTGGTGCCCTTGGAGGACAGTTGGCGTTACTCCTCTGGTGTCTGCTCCAGCTAAGTGTATCCCCTTTGTTTGTCTACCTTGTTGTCTTTAGTTGGTAGTGGGGCCTGACCAGTGCTGCTCACCCTTCCCCCTCCCTATCTAGCGCCAAGCTCTAGAAACATATAGGGTTTAGGTTCCTGCTCGGCGATAGGTGTGGACGGTAGGGTAGGCAGGGTGTTATTAGATCTGCCTAGGGGTCTCCACTCCCCCTTTTCCTAGTGTTTGGGCTTCCTCCCCCTCTTCCCTTGGTGTTACGCTTAGTCTTTCCCACACCTTGCTTGACAGCTATTTAGTGTTAGGGAAATGGTCCCATAAAACACTGAGGGGACTGTATCCCCCCTTGAATGGATCCAGGAATGGATAAACAGGCTAAAATCTCTGGGTCCGGCTAGCGCGATCGCTGGGAGTGATGCCATGCGGGTCACGGCAGCGTTCTGTGTTCCACCAACCGAATGTGCAACCGGAAATGCAGTCCAGAGACCGGAAACGCATCACATGCCAGGGGTGGGGACAAGATGGCGCGGTACTGTTTAAGATGAACGGCTTGGTGATTGTATAAACGCAGCAGCCAGGTTATCTGGCAGAATAATATATCTGTTAAAGGTCTGGGAAGGCGGATTATGCATATGGAAGGCTCCCCTGATGATTCCTAAAATGATGAAACGCGTCGGGAGATATTTGGACAGTTAGACATACCAGACTGCATGACAGAGTAACCCTGACATAGGGCCACACGATGTACCTCTGACAACATGGGTGAGATCAATCCTTTATTGATTGATTTCCGAGACCCCCATCTAATGCACGTGCTGGTGTCTAAGGCATTTGTCAAGGTGATATAGATAATATTTGGGCATGGTTGGCCCTCTCTTTATGTTATATTGCACCAAGGAGCTGTGGATTTTGGAATATAATGCTGGAGGGAGTGAGCATATAACTGTAGTGAATATACACAAGGTGGTTACAGGGAGGTTCTCAGTGTCGCCAAAAATATACCGCCCTACTAAGACATTGATACTAAAGATAAATGAATTGAATAGGGGGATTTGGCCATTGGGATATAAGAAGGTGCAATATATACCAGTTTTCATGTTTGTTTGTCTTGAGCACTTTGCACTTTTTGAGTTTTTTAAGATTTTACAAAATAAAGGTTAATTTTTATTTAAAATCCGCATTATCTGCTATACCAATTATCGATCTCCTCTGGGGGTAATTCATTGCTTACAATCACCCTTCTTATTACGACATGGTGGAGGACCCATAATGCTGTGGGGTTGCTTTGCTGCGTCTGGTACTGGAGGCCTTGACCGTATCACAGGAATCATGAAATCAGAGAATTATCAAGAGATATTAGAGCGAAATGTCCCATCCAGTGTAAGAAAACTTGGTTTGAGTCGAAGATCATGGGTCCTCCAGCAAGACAATGACCCAAAGCACACATCCAAAAGTACACAGGAATGGTTGAAAAAGAAAAAAATGGACTGTTTTAAAATGGCCACAATGAGTCCTGACCTCAATCCCATTGGAAATCTTTGGGGTGATCTGAAATCTGCCACTGGGGAAAAGAACCCTGAAAACATCCAAGAGGTTCAACAAACTGCAAAGGATGATGGGAGAAAACTCCAGAGAAGAGCTAGAAGCTTATAGATGGCTGCAAGAAAGTGTGGAGGCCGTCAGCAATGCCAGAGGGGGGGCAACCAAGTATTAATTAGGGGGGCTACCAAGTATTAATTAGGTGGGCAACCAAGTATTAATTAGGTGGGCAACCAAGTATTAATTAGGGGGCAACCAAGTATTAATTAGGTGGGCAACCAAGTATTAATTAGGTGGGCAACCAAGTATTAATTAGGTGGGCAACCAAGTATTAATTAGGTGGGCAACCAAGTATTAATTAGAGGGCAACCAAGTATTAATTATTGGCCTTTATTGCTGCACATGCTGTTTATTCTGTTTCTTCTTTGAAATTGTAACATGGAAGTAGAAAAACAATGTTTTATTGTTGCATTACTTTGGACACTAATTAAAAAATCCTGAGGATATAACTTTGGCACATTTCCATATATTTCTGAAAATATTGTACAGTCTATGAAAAAAAATGAAGGGACCAATAATGGTGAGCAGCACTGTAATCCCATAATATGCATAGTCTGCTGAGCCGTGTATCTAATCCTGTCCTGTGTGATACTGTCTGCTGAGCCGTGTATCTAATCCTATCCTGTGTGATACTGTCTGCTGAGCTGTGTATCTAATCCTCTCCTGTGTGATACTGACAGCTGAGCTGTGTATCTAATCCTCTCCTGTGTGATACTGTCTGCTGAGCTGTGTATCTAATCCTATCCTGTGTGATACTGACTGCTGAGCTGTGTATCTAATCCTCTCCTGTGTGATACTGTCTGCTGAGCCGTGTATCTAATCCTCTCCTGTGTGATACTGTCTGCTGAGCCGTGTATCTAATCCTCTCCTGTGTGATACTGTCTGCTGAGCTGTGCATCTAATCCTATCCTGTGTGATACTGACTGCTGAGCTGTGTATCTAATCCTCTCCTGTGTGATACTGTCTGCTGAGCCGTGTATCTAATCCTCTCCTGTGTGATACTGTCTGCTGAGCCGTGTATCTAATCCTGTCCTGAATGATACTGTCTGCTGAGCCGTGTATCTAATCCTCTCCTGTGTGATACTGTCTGCTGAGCTGTGTATCTAATCCCTTCCTGTGTGATACTGTCTGCTGAGCCATGTATCTAATCCTCTCCTGTGTGATACTGTCTGCTGAGCCGTGTATCTAATCCTCTCCTGTGTGATACTGTCTGCTGAGCCGTGTATCTAATCCTCTCCTGTGTGATACTGTCTGCTGAGACGTGTATCTAATCCTCTCCTGTGTGATACTGTTTGCTGAGCCGTGTATCTAATCCTCTCCTGTGTGATACTGTCTGCTGAGCCGTGTATCTAATCCTCTCCTGTGTGATACTGTCTGCTGAGCCGTGTATCTAATCCTGTCCTGTATGATACTGTCTGCTGAGCCGTGTATCTAATCCTCTCCTGTGTGATACTGTCTGCTGAGCCGTGTATCTAATCCTCTCCTGTGTGATACTGTCTGCTGAGCCGTGTATCTAATCCTCTCCTGTGTGATACTGTCTGCTGAGCCGTGTATCTAATCCTCTCCTGTGTGATACTGTCTGCTGAGCCATGTATCTAATCCTCTCCTGTGTGATACTGTCTGCTGAGCCGTGTATCTAATCCTCTCCTGTGTGATACTGTCTGCTGAGCCATGTATCTAATCCTCTCCTGTGTGATACTGTCTGCTGAGCCGTGTATCTAATCCTGTCCTGAATGATACTGTCTGCTGAGCCGTGTATCTAATCCTCTCCTGTGTGATACTGTCTGCTGAGCCGTGTATCTAATCCCTTCCTGTGTGATACTGTCTGCTGAGCCGTGTATCTAATCCTCTCCTGTGTGATACTGTCTGCTGAGCCGTGTATCTAATCCTCTCCTGTGTGATACTGTCTGCTGAGCCGTGTATCTAATCCTCTCCTGTGTGATACTGTCTGCTGAGCCGTGTATCTAATGTTATCCTGTGTGATACTGTCTGCTGAGCCGTGTATCTAATCCTCTCCTGTGTGATACTGTCTGCTGAGCCGTGTATCTAATGTTATCCTGTGTGATACTGTCTGCTGAGCCGTGTATCTAATCCTGTCCTGTGTGATACTGTCTGCTGAGCCTTGTATCTAATCCTGTCCTGTGTGATACTGTCTGCTAAGCCGTGTATCTAATCCTGTCCTGTGTGATACTGTCTGCTGAGCCGTGTATCTAATCCTCTCCTGTGTGATACTGTCTGCTGAGCCTTGTATCTAATCCTGTCCTGTGTGATACTGTCTGCTGAGCCGTGTATCTAATCCTGTCCTGTGTGATACTGTCTGCTGAGCCGTGTATCTAATCCTCTCCTGTGTGATACTGTCTGCTGAGCCGTGTATCTAATCCTCTCCTGTGTGATACTGTCTGCTGAGCCGTGTATCTAATCCTCTCCTGTGTGATACTGTCTGCTGAGCCGTGTATCTAATCCTGTCCTGAATGATACTGTCTGCTGAGCCGTGTATCTAATCCTCTCCTGTGTGATACTGTCTGCTGAGCCGTGTATCTAATCCCTTCCTGCGTGATACTGTCTGCTGAGCCGTGTATCTAATCCTCTCCTGTGTGATACTGTCTGCTGAGCCGTGTATCTAATCCTCTCCTGTGTGATACTGTCTGCTGAGACGTGTATCTAATCCTCTCCTGTGTGATACTGTCTGCTGAGCCGTGTATCTAATCCTCTCCTGTGTGATACTGTCTGCTGAGCCATGTATCTAATCCTGTCCTGTATGATACTGTCTGCTGAGCCGTGTATCTAATCCTCTCCTGTGTGATACTGTCTGCTGAGCCGTGTATCTAATCCTCTCCTGTGTGATACTGTCTGCTGAGCCGTGTATCTAATCCTCTCCTGTGTGATACTGTCTGCTGAGCCGTGTATCTAATCCTGTCCTGTATGATACTGTCTGCTGAGCCATGTATCTAATCCTCTCCTGTGTGATACTGTCTGCTGATCCGTGTATCGAATCCTGTCCTGTGTGATACTGTCTGCTGAGCCGTGTATCTAATCCTCTCCTGTGTGATACTGTCTGCTGAGCCGTGTATCTAATCCTATCCTGTGTGATACTGTCTGCTGAGCCGTGTATCTAATCCTCTCCTGTGTGATACTGTCTGCTGAGCCGTGTATCTAATCCTATCCTGTGTGATACTGTCTGCTGAGCCGTGTATCTAATCCTCTCCTGTGTGATACTATCTGCTGAGCCGTGTATCTAATCCTCTCCTGTGTGATACTGTCCACTGAGCCGTGTATCTAATCCTCTCCTGTGAGACACTGTCTTCTGAGCCGTGTATCTAATCCACTCCTGTGTGATACTGTCTGCTGAGCCGTGTATCTAATCCTATCCTGTGTGATACTGTCTGCTGAGCCGTGTATCTAATCCTCTCCTGTGTGATACTGTCTGCTGAGCCGTGTATCTAATCCTCTCCTGTGTGATACTGTCTGCTGAGCCGTGTATCTAATCCTCTCCTGTGTGATACTGTCTGCTGAGCCGTGTATCTAATCCTCTCCTGTGTGATACTGACTGCTGAGCCGTGTATCTAATCCTCTCCTGTGTGATACTGTCTGTTGAGCTGTGTATCTAATCCCTTCCTGTGTGATACTGTCTGCTGAGCCGTGTATCTAATCCTCTCCTGTGTGATACTGTCTGCTGAGCCGTGTATCTAATCCTCTCCTGTGTGATACTGTCTGCTGAGACGTGTATCTAATCCTCTCCTGTGTGATACTGTCTGCTGAGCCGTGTATCTAATCCTCTCCTGTGTGATACTGTCTGCTGAGCTGTGCATCTAATCCTATCCTGTGTGATACTGACTGCTGAGCTGTGTATCTAATCCTCTCCTGTGTGATACTGTCTGCTGAGCCGTGTATCTAATCCTCTCCTGTGTGATACTGTCTGCTGAGCCGTGTATCTAATCCTGTCCTGAATGATACTGTCTGCTGAGCCGTGTATCTAATCCTCTCCTGTGTGATACTGTCTGCTGAGCTGTGTATCTAATCCCTTCCTGTGTGATACTGTCTGCTGAGCCGTGTATCTAATCCTCTCCTGTGTGATACTGTCTGCTGAGCCGTGTATCTAATCCTATCCTGTGTGATACTATCTGCTGAGCCGTGTATCTAATCCTCTCCTGTGTGATACTGTCTGCTGAGCCGTGTATCTAATCCTCTCCTGTGTGATACTGTCTGCTGAGACGTGTATCTAATCCTCTCCTGTGTGATACTGTTTGCTGAGCCGTGTATCTAATCCTCTCCTGTGTGATACTGTCTGCTGAGCCGTGTATCTAATCCTCTCCTGTGTGATACTGTCTGCTGAGCCGTGTATCTAATCCTGTCCTGTATGATACTGTCTGCTGAGCCGTGTATCTAATCCTCTCCTGTGTGATACTGTCTGCTGAGCCATGTATCTAATCCTCTCCTGTGTGATACTGTCTGCTGAGCCGTGTATCTAATCCTCTCCTGTGTGATACTGTCTGCTGAGCCGTGTATCTAATCCTGTCCTGAATGATACTGTCTGCTGAGCCGTGTATCTAATCCTCTCCTGTGTGATACTGTCTGCTGAGCCGTGTATCTAATCCCTTCCTGTGTGATACTGTCTGCTGAGCCGTGTATCTAATCCTCTCCTGTGTGATACTGTCTGCTGAGCCGTGTATCTAATCCTCTCCTGTGTGATACTGTCTGCTGAGCCGTGTATCTAATCCTCTCCTGTGTGATACTGTCTGCTGAGCCGTGTATCTAATGTTATCCTGTGTGATACTGTCTGCTGAGCCGTGTATCTAATCCTCTCCTGTGTGATACTGTCTGCTGAGCCGTGTATCTAATGTTATCCTGTGTGATACTGTCTGCTGAGCCGTGTATCTAATCCTGTCCTGTGTGATACTGTCTGCTGAGCCTTGTATCTAATCCTGTCCTGTGTGATACTGTCTGCTGAGCCGTGTATCTAATCCTGTCCTGTGTGATACTGTCTGCTGAGCCGTGTATCTAATCCTCTCCTGTGTGATACTGTCTGCTGAGCCTTGTATCTAATCCTGTCCTGTGTGATACTGTCTGCTGAGCCGTGTATCTAATCCTGTCCTGTATGATACTGTCTGCTGAGCCGTGTATCTAATCCTCTCCTGTGTGATACTGTCTGCTGAGCCGTGTATCTAATCCTCTCCTGTGTGATACTGTCTGCTGAGCCGTGTATATAATCCTCTCCTGTGTGATACTGTCTGCTGAGCCGTGTATCTAATCCCTTCCTGCGTGATACTGTCTGCTGAGCCGTGTATCTAATCCTCTCCTGTGTGATACTGTCTGCTGAGCTGTGTATCTAATCCTCTCCTGTGTGATACTGTCTGCTGAGCCGTGTATCTAATCCTCTCCTGTGTGATACTGTCTGCTGAGCCGTGTATCTAATCCTCTCCTGTGTGATACTGTCTGCTGAGCCATGTATCTAATCCTGTCCTGTATGATACTGTCTGCTGAGCCGTGTATCTAATCCTCTCCTGTGTGATACTGTCTGCTGAGCTGTGTATCTAATCCTCTCCTGTGTGATACTGTCTGCTGAGCCGTGTATCTAATCCTCTCCTGTGTGATACTGTCTGCTGAGCCGTGTATCTAATCCTCTCCTGTGTGATACTGTCTGCTGAGCCGTGTATCTAATCCTCTCCTGTGTGATACTGTCTGCTGAGCCGTGTATCTAATCCTGTCCTGTATGATACTGTCTGCTGAGCCGTGTATCTAATCCTCTCCTGTGTGATACTGTCTGCTGAGCCGTGTATCTAATCCCTTCCTGTGTGATACTGTCTGCTGAGCCATGTATCTAATCCTCTCCTGTGTGATACTGTCTGCTGATCCGTGTATCGAATCCTGTCCTGTGTGATACTGTCTGCTGAGCCGTGTATCTAATCCTCTCCTGTGTGATACTGTCTGCTGAGCCGTGTATCTAATCCTATCCTGTGTGATACTGTCTGCTGAGCCGTGTATCTAATCCTCTCCTGTGTGATACTGTCTGCTGAGCCGTGTATCTAATCCTATCCTGTGTGATACTGTCTGCTGAGCCGTGTATCTAATCCTCTCCTGTGTGATACTGTCTGCTGAGCCGTGTATCTAATCCTCTCCTGTGTGATACTATCTGCTGAGCCGTGTATCTAATCCTCTCCTGTGTGATACTGTCCACTGAGCCGTGTATCTAATCCTCTCCTGTGAGACACTGTCTTCTGAGCCGTGTATCTAATCCTCTCCTGTGTGATACTGTCTGCTGAGCCGTGTATCTAATCCTATCCTGTGTGATACTGTCTGCTGAGCCGTGTATCTAATCCTCTCCTGTGTGATACTGTCTGCTGAGCCGTGTATCTAATCCTCTCCTGTGTGATACTGTCTGCTGAGCCGTGTATCTAATCCTCTCCTGTGTGATACTGTCTGCTGAGCCGTGTATCTAATCCTCTCCTGTGTGATACTGACTGTTGAGCCGTGTATCTAATCCTCTCCTGTGTGATACTGTCTGCAGAGCTGTGTATCTAATCCCTTCCTGTGTGATACTGTCTGCTGAGCCGTGTATCTAATCCTCTCCTGTGTGATACTGTCTGCTGAGCCGTGTATCTAATCCTCTCCTGTGTGATACTGTCTGCTGAGACGTGTATCTAATCCTCTCCTGTGTGATACTGTCTGCTGAGCCGTGTATCTAATCCTCTCCTGTGTGATACTGTCTGCTGAGCCGTGTATCTAATCGTCTCCTGTGTGATACTGTCTGCTGAGCCGTGTATCTAATCCTCTCCTGTGTGATACTGTCTGCTGAGCCGTGTATCTAATCCTCTCCTGTGTGATACTGTCTGCTGAGCTGTGTATCTAATCCTATCCTGTGTGATACTGTCTGCTGAGCCGTGTATCTAATCCTCTCCTGTGTGATACTGTCTGCTGAGCCGTGTATCTAATCCTCTCCTGTGTGATACTGGCTGCTGAGCCGTGTATCTAATCCTCTCCTGTGTGATACTGTCTGCTGAGCCGTGTATCTAATCCTGTCCTGTATGATACTGTCTGCTGAGCCGTGTATCTAATCCTCTCCTGTGTGATACTGTCTGCTGAGCCGTGTATCTAATCCTCTCCTGTGTGATACTGTCTGCTGAGCCGTGTATCTAATCCTCTCCTGTGTGATACTGTCTGCTGAGCCGTGTATCTAATCCTATCCTGTGTGATACTGTCTGCTGAGCCGTGTATCTAATCCGATCCTGTGTAATACTGTCTGCTGAGCCGTGTATCTAATCCGATCCTGTGTGATACTGTCTGCTGAGCCGTGTATCTAATCCGATCCTGTGTGACACTGTCTGCTGAGCCGTGTATCTAATCCTCTCCTGTGTGATACTGTCTGCTGAGCCATGTATCTAATCCTATCCTGTGTGATACTGTCTGCTGAGCCGTGTATCTAATCCTCTCCTGTGTGATACTGTCTGCTGAGCCGTGTATCTAATCCTCTCCTGTGTGATACTGTCTGCTGAGCCGTGTATCTAATCCTCTCCTGTGTGATACTGTCTGCTGAGCCGTGTATCTAATCCGATCCTGTGTGATACTGTCTGCTGAGCCGTGTATCTAATCCGATCCTGTGTGATACTGTCTGCTGAGCCGTGTATCTAATCCTCTCCTGTGTGATACTGTCTGCTGAGCCGTGTATCTAATCCTCTCCTGTGTGATACTGTCTGCTGAGCCGTGTATCTAATCCTCTCCTGTGTGATACTGTCTGCTGAGCCGTGTATCTAATCCTCTCCTGTGTGATACTGTCTGCTGAGCCGTGTATCTAATCCGATCCTGTGTGATACTGTCTGCTGAGCCGTGTATCTAATCCTCTCCTGTGTGATACTGTCTGCTGAGCCGTGTATCTAATCCTCTCCTGTGTGATACTGTCTGCTGAGCCGTGTATCTAATCCTCTCCTGTGTGATACTGTCTGCTGAGCCGTGTATCTAATCCTCTCCTGTGTGATACTGTCTGCTGAGCTGTGTATCTAATCCCTTCCTGTGTGATACTGTCTGCTGAGCCGTGTATCTAATCCTCTCCTGTGTGATACTGTCTGCTGAGCCGTGTATCTAATCCTCTCCTGTGTGATACTGTCTGCTGAGACGTGTATCTAATCCTCTCCTGTGTGATACTGTCTGCTGAGACGTGTATCTAATCCTCTCCTGTGTGATACTGTCTGCTGAGCCGTGTATCTAATCGTCTCCTGTGTGATACTGTCTGCTGAGCCGTGTATCTAATCCTCTCCTGTGTGATACTGTCTGCTGAGCCGTGTATCTAATCCTCTCCTGTGTGATACTGTCTGCTGAGCCGTGTATCTAATCCTATCCTGTGTGATACTGTCTGCTGAGCCGTGTATCTAATCCTCTCCTGTGTGATACTGTCTGCTGAGCCGTGTATCTAATCCTCTCCTGTGTGATACTGTCTGCTGAGCCGTGTATCTAATCCTGTCCTGTGTGATACTGTCTGCTGAGCCGTGTATCTAATCCTCTCCTGTGTGATACTGTCTGCTGAGCCGTGTATCTAATCCTCTCCTGTGTGATACTGTCTGCTGAGCCGTGTATCTAATCCTCTCCTGTGTGATACTGTCTGCTGAGCCGTGTATCTAATCCTATCCTGTGTGATACTGTCTGCTGAGCCGTGTATCTAATCCGATCCTGTGTAATACTGTCTGCTGAGCCGTGTATCTAATCCGATCCTGTGTGATACTGTCTGCTGAGCCGTGTATCTAATCCTCTCCTGTGTGATACTGTCTGCTGAGCCGTGTATCTAATCCTATCCTGTGTGATACTGTCTGCTGAGCCGTGTATCTAATCCTCTCCTGTGTGATACTGTCTGCTGAGCTGTGTATCTAATCCTCTCCTGTGTGATACTGTCTGCTGAGCCGTGTATCTAATCCTCTCCTGTGTGATACTGTCTGCTGAGCCGTGTATCTAATCCTCTCCTGTGTGATACTGTCTGCTGAGCCGTGTATCTAATCCTCTCCTGTGTGATACTGTCTGCTGAGCCGTGTATCTAATCCGATCCTGTGTGATACTGTCTGCTGAGCCGTGTATCTAATCCGATCCTGTGTGATACTGTCTGCTGAGCCGTGTATCTAATCCTCTCCTGTGTGATACTGGCTGCTGAGCTGTGTATCTAATCCTCTCCTGTGTGATACTGGCTGCTGAGCTGTGTATCTAATCCTCTCCTGTGTGATACTGTCTGCTGAGCCGTGTATCTAATCCTCTCCTGTGTGATACTGTCTGCTGAGCCGTGTATCTAATCCTATCCTGTGTGATACTGTCTGCTGAGCCGTGTATCTAATCCTCTCCTGTGTGATACTGTCTGCTGAGCTGTGTATCTAGTCCTCTCCTGTGTGATACTGTCTGCTGAGCTGTGTATCTAATCCTCTCCTGTGTGATACTGTCTGCTGAGCTGTGTATCTAATCCTCTCCTGTGTGATACTGTCTGCTGAGCTGTGTATCTAGTCCTCTCCTGTGTGATACTGGCTGCTGAGCTGTGTATCTAATCCTCTCCTGTGTGATACTGGCTGCTGAGCTGTGTATCTAATCCTCTCCTGTGTGATACTGTCTGCTGAGCCGTGTATCTAATCCTCTCCTGTGTGATACTGTCTGCTGAGCCGTGTATCTAATCCTATCCTGTGTGATACTGTCTGCTGAGCCGTGTATCTAATCCTCTCCTGTGTGATACTGTCTGCTGAGCCGTGTATCTAATCCTCTCCTGTGTGATACTGTCTGCTGAGCCGTGTATCTAATCCTCTCCTGTGTGATACTGTCTGCTGAGCCGTGTATCTAATCCTCTCCTGTGTGATACTGTCTGCTGAGCTGTGTATCTAGTCCTCTCCTGTGTGATACTGTCTGCTGAGCCGTGTATCTAGTCCTCTCCTGTGTGATACTGTCTGCTGAGCCGTGTATCTAATCCGATCCTGTGTGATACTGTCTGCTGAGCTGTGTATCTAATCCGATCCTGTGTGATACTGTCTGCTGAGCCGTGTATCTAATCCTCTCCTGTGTGATACTGTCTGCTGAGCCGTGTATCTAATCCTCTCCTGTGTGATACTGTCTGCTGAGCCGTGTATCTAATCCTATCCTGCGTGATACTGTCTGTTGAGCCTTGTATCTAATCCTCTCCTGTGTGATACTGACTGCTGAGCCGTGTATCTAATCCTCTCCTGTGTGATACTGTCTGCTGAGCCGTGTATCTAATCCTCTCCTGTGTGATACTGTCTGCTGAGCCGTGTATCTAATCCTCTCCTGTGTGATACTGTCTGCTGAGCCGTGTATCTAATCCGATCCTGTGTGATACTGTCTGCTGAGCCGTGTATCTAATCCTCTCCTGTGTGATACTGTCTGCTGAGCCGTGTGTCTAATCCTCTCCTGTGTGATACTGTCTGCTGAGCCGTGTATCTAATCCTCTCCTGTGTGATACTGTCTGCTGAGCCGTGTATCTAATCCTATCCTGTGTGATACTGTCTGCTGAGCCGTGTATCTAATCCTCTCCTGTGTGATACTGTCTGCTGAGCCGTGTATCTAATCCGATCCTGTGTGATACTGTCTGCTGAGCCGTGTATCTAATCCTCTCCTGTGTGATACTGTCTGCTGAGCCGTGTATCTAATCCTATCCTGCGTGATACTGTCTGTTGAGCCTTGTATCTAATCCTCTCCTGTGTGATACTGACTGCTGAGCCGTGTATCTAATCCTCTCCTGTGTGATACTGTCTGCTGAGCCGTGTATCTAATCCTCTCCTGTGTGATACTGTCTGCTGAGCCGTGTATCTAATCCTCTCCTGTGTGATACTGTCTGCTGAGCCGTGTATCTAATCCGATCCTGTGTGATACTGTCTGCTGAGCCGTGTATCTAATCCTCTCCTGTGTGATACTGTCTGCTGAGCCGTGTGTCTAATCCTCTCCTGTGTGATACTGTCTGCTGAGCCGTGTATCTAATCCTCTCCTGTGTGATACTGTCTGCTGAGCCGTGTATCTAATCCGATCCTGTGTGATACTGTCTGCTGAGCCGTGTATCTAATCCGATCCTGTGTGATACTGTCTGCTGAGCCGTGTATCTAATCCTCTCCTGTGTGATACACTCTCATACATTGCTGTCTGCAGCAGCTCTTTTTCTGGGTATGTGCAGCTTTAATGGGCGTTGCCAGGGGCGGGTCTTGGACTGTACTATTTATGTGACTGGGGGGAGGAGCACAGTGAGACAGGAAGAATAGAAGGTGCCAGAGCTGCCGCAGGTAGGTCAGTGATCCTGGCAGTGACCTGTCCCCTGTGCAGCCGCCTCCTGACACTGAGGAGCCGGAGAGACAGCTGCTGTCACATGATCGCCGGGCCAGGGGGGTGCTGGGATATAGCAGAGCTGGGGGTGAATGGGACACCTGGGTTATAGCTGCTGAACAGTATCACACAGGATAGGATTAGATACACGGCTCAGCAGACAGTATCACACAGGAGAGGATTAGATACACGGCTCAGCAGACAGTATCACACAGGATAGGATTAGATACACAGATCAGCAGACAGTATCACACAGGAGAGGATTAGATACATAGCTCAGCAGACAGTATCACACAGGAGAGGATTAGATACACGGCTCAGCAGACAGTATCACACAGGACAGGATTAGATACATAGCTCAGCAGACAGTATCACACAGGAGAGGATTAGATACACGGCTCAGCAGACAGTATCACACAGGACAGGATTAGATACACAGCTCAGCAGACAGTATCACACAGGAGAGGATTAGATACAGCTCAGCAGACAGTATCACACAGGAGAGGATTAGATACAGCTCAGCAGACAGTATCACACAGGATAGGATTAGATACACGGCTCAGCAGACAGTATCACACAGGAGAGGATTAGATACACGGCTCAGCAGACAGTATCACACAGGAGAGGATTAGATACACGGCTCAGCAGACAGTATCACACAGGAGAGGATTAGATACACAGCTCAGCAGACAGTATCACACAGGATAGGATTAGATACACGGCTCAGCAGACAGTATCACACAGGATAGGATTAGATACACGGCTCAGCAGACAGTATCACACAGGATAGGATTAGATACACGGCTCAGCAGACAGTATCACACAGGAGAGGATTAGATACACGGCTCAGCAGACAGTATCACACAGGAGAGGATTAGATACACGGCTCAGCAGACAGTATCACACAGGAGAGGATTAGATACACGGCTCAGCAGACAGTATCACACAGGGGAGGATTAGATACACGGCTCAGCAGACAGTATCACACAGGGGAGGATTAGATACACGGCTCAGCAGACAGTATCACACAGGAGAGGATTAGATACACGGCTCAGCAGACAGTATCACACAGGGGAGGATTAGATACACGGCTCAGCAGACAGTATCACACAGGGGAGGATTAGATACACGGCTCAGCAGACAGTATCACACAGGAGAGGATTAGATACACGGCTCAGCAGACAGTATCACACAGGAGAGGATTAGATACACGGCTCAGCAGACAGTATCACACAGGAGAGGATTAGATACACTGCTCAGCAGACCGTATCACACAGGAGAGGATTAGATACACGGCTCAGCAGACCGTATCACACAGGAGAGGATTAGATACACGGCTCAGCAGACCGTATCACACAGGAGAGGATTAGATACACGGCTCAGCAGACCGTATCACACAGGAGAGGATTAGATACACGGCTCAGCAGACCGTATCACACAGGAGAGGATTAGATACACGGCTCAGCAGACAGTATCACACAGGAGAGGATTAGATACACGGCTCAGCAGACAGTATCACACAGGAGAGGATTAGATACACGGCTCCGCAGACAGTATCACACAGGACAGGATTAGATACACGGCTCAGCAGACAGTATCACACAGGACAGGATTAGATACACGGCTCAGCAGACAGTATCACACAGGATAGGATTAGATACACGGCTCAGCAGACAGTATCACACAGGATAGGATTAGATACACGGCTCAGCAGACAGTATCACACAGGAGAGGATTAGATACACGGCTCAGCAGACAGTATCACACAGGACAGGATTAGATACACGGCTCAGCAGACAGTATCACACAGGAGAGGATTAGATACACGGCTCAGCAGACAGTATCACACAGGAGAGGATTAGATACACGGCTCAGCAGACAGTATCACACAGGGGAGGATTAGATACACGGCTCAGCAGACAGTATCACACAGGAGAGGATTAGATACACGGCTCAGCAGACAGTATCACACAGGAGAGGATTAGATACACGGCTCAGCAGACAGTATCACACAGGAGAGGATTAGATACACAGCTCAGCAGACAGTATCACACAGGATAGGATTAGATACAGGGCTCAGCAGACCGTATCACACAGGAGAGGATTAGATACACGGCTCAGCAGACAGTATCACACAGGAGAGGATTAGATACACGGCTCAGCAGACAGTATCACACAGGAGAGGATTAGATACACGGCTCAGCAGACCGTATCACACAGGAGAGGATTAGATACACGGCTCAGCAGACAGTATCACACAGGAGAGGATTAGATACACGGCTCAGCAGACAGTATCACACAGGAGAGGATTAGATACACGGCTCAGCAGACCGTATCACACAGGAGAGGATTAGATACACGGCTCAGCAGACCGTATCACACAGGAGAGGATTAGATACACGGCTCAGCAGACCGTATCACACAGGACAGGATTAGATACACGGCTCAGCAGACAGTATCACACAGGAGAGGATTAGATACACGGCTCAGCAGACAGTATCACACAGGAGAGGATTAGATACACGGCTCAGCAGACCGTATCACACAGGAGAGGATTAGATACACGGCTCAGCAGACCGTATCACACAGGAGAGGATTAGATACACGGCTCAGCAGACAGTATCACACAGGACAGGATTAGATACACGGCTCAGCAGACAGTATCACACAGGAGAGGATTAGATACACGGCTCAGCAGACAGTATCACACAGGACAGGATTAGATACACGGCTCAGCAGTCAGTATCACACAGGACAGGATTAGATACAGCAGTGAGGATGAGCAGCTGGTGCTGTAGTGTAATATTGGGGGTCTGGTGTTTGGCTGCACAGGTGACTTTGCTGGGGTCATTACCCGTCTCCTCGGGACGTTCATCTCTTGCGCTCACTTTCGCTGCTTCTGCTGTATTATGTGGCCTTTTTGACTCTAACTGCTGGAGAACTACAAATCCCAGCAGCTCTACAGAGAGGTGTTTGGGGCTCGTTATAACTCTGATTGTCGGCTCACACAAGTTGACGCGTTTCAGTCACTTTTCCTATAACTGGAAGCTGAGAAAAATGTGAAAGATTTTATCTGATTGTCACAGAAAACAAGGTGACTGTTCACACCATTGGTGACATCAGAGCAGTTATGTCACATCTGGTCCACGACGCCCATACAGCGAAATGATGGAGGAAGAAAGGAGCGTCAGCTGGGGCCCCCGCTCCCATCATTCCCCCGCGGCGTCTGACGTCTCAGCGCAGCGGCACATTGACGTCATTACACCGCACCCGCTGTACTGAGGTGTGTAGAGAAGCTGAAGAGACCGGAGCAGCGGGGGAGCGGGCACAGGTGAGTATTTAATGTGGGGCCCAGTATTCTGTATGGAGGACTATGTGGGGCCATTATACTGTATGGAGGACTATGTGGGGCCATTATACTGTATGGAGGACTATGTGGGGCCATTATACTGTATGGAGCACTATGTGGGGCTCATTATACTGTATGGAGGGCTATGTGGGGCCCATTATACTGTATGGAGGGCTATGTGGTTCCCCTTATTCTGTATGGAGGGCTATGTGGTTCCCATTATACTGTACGGAGGGCTATGTGGGGCCCATTATACTGTACGGAGGGCTATGTGGGGCCCATTATACTGTACGGAGGGCTATGTGGGGCCCATTATACTGTACGGAGGGCTATGTGGGGCCCATTATACTGTACGGAGGGCTATGTGGGGCCCATTATACTGTATGGAGGGCTATGTGGGGCCCATTACACTGTATGGAGGACTATGTGGGGCCCATTATTCTGTATGGAGGACTATGTGGGGCCCATTATTCTGTATGGAGGACTATGTGGGGCCCATTATTCTGTACGGAGGGCTATGTGGGGCCCATTATACTGTACGGAGGGCTATGTGGGGCCCATTATACTGTACGGAGGGCTATGTGGGGCCCATTATACTGTACGGAGGGCTATGTGGGGCCCATTATACTGTATGGAGGGCTATGTGGGGCCCATTATACTGTATGGAGGGCTATGTGGGGCCCATTATACTGTATGGAGGGCTATGTGGGGCCCATTATACTGTATGGAGGGCTATGTGGGTCCCATTATACTGTATGGAGGACTATGTGGGGCCCATTATACTGTATGGAGGACTATGTGGGTCCCATTATACTGTATGAGGACTATGTGGGGCCCATTATACTGTATGGAGGACTATGCGGCGCCCATTATACTGTATGGAGGACTATGTGGGATTACAGTAGGAGAGTCATACTGTGATGGGGTCACCATTCTTTGTCGGGGGGATAGCGGGAGGGGGTACAGTGAGGTCACCATACCGTGCTTGTGGAAGAACTCACTGTGGGGGGTGTCTTACTGTGTTTTGGGGCACTTTTGTTGGTATCTATCTGGATTGCTCAATGTGTTTTTTTTCCTTTGTTATTACATATTTATATTAGGCCATTGGGCCATATGCGTTTACTGCTCTTACCTAACATATTATTCCAGTATTTTATTCTAAGATCTATTCATTAAAATTTTCTTTGTTCTTGGGACCCCTTTAAGTTTGATTCCATATGAAAAAGTTAATTGTTATATTTGATGAGGATCTTCCTCAATTGTAGACCTTTTTTTAATAAATATCAAGGTTGTCCCACTTTTAATTTTGGCCCTCTGTGTATTTGAATTTGACATCCCTGCATTAGAGGAAACCAAATATCCCATTACTGACTAGAATACCATCTCTTCTAGAGTCAGAAATGACAAATGTCCTGGTGCATGGAGTGATAAGTGAGCACATATACTGGAGGATGACATAAGGAAAAGTTCCCGTATTCCCCATGGGTCAATTCAGGCTATATAGAGGGGGAGAGATGACTTGACAGGGGTGATAACATAAATATATGTCTCTGTATCCTCCTGGTGTAAATAGTCTGCGAGGAAGTAAGTGGGGGTGATAACATACAGAAAAGTCCCTGTAAATGCCAGCCAGTGTCTTTTAAGGATGTCCATGGGGGAGAGATGACAACTGGCTGTGCATGGTAAGAGACATTGCTGTATACCTCCTTGCAGAAGCCAGAGGCTGTTGTCAGTCACTGTATATGCCACCTGGAGGCTATACATGGAAAGAGAAGACCATAACAAGCTGTTTTTTATTTTTTTTTTTCATTCCATGACATTTGCAGCTCCCAAGTAGTCATAGGTGGGATGGCCGGTTTGTTTTCCTATTTCCTTATAACAAAAAATTGATGGTTGGGGAACCGCAATGGGGTTTGCATTGACCCCTGCTGACAGTGCTGATGCAATATCTTGTACTCAGCTTATCTTAGGTAGCAGATGTTTAATTAATTCTGTGGTTTTTGGTGGAGATGAAAGAAAAAGTCTTTAGTTAACTCATGTAAAGACAAGTGCAGGGTATTGCCTGGTCCCTGTAGACCAATGACATCACAGATATAAATATTAGGAGGTGAGAAAGACTCAGATGGCTCTGGAGGAGTAACACAACAAACTACTGGTGGTAATTAGGTTTATTATACCACAGATAATGTGACAATGCAATATAACCTATTAGAAAATGACATCTAATTGCAGATGGCTGACTTGCATTTGTAAACAGGTCAGTACTGTTTTCTGTTCCCACAATGGGTGGAGGACCCAGAAGTGGGATCCCCCATTATCAGACAGATAAGGCAGTTTGTGGTGTCACATAAATTCATTAGATGAGGGCGATACAAGTACAAAATCTACAATACTCTAGATGGCGTGAGCGAAACGTCTCCGATCTCTGCTAATCCTGGGTGATTAGTGGCCCCATCGTTGTTTATTCAGTTCCAGTCAAATTGATAATTTGATGCTTGAATTGCTTGTTCTCAAAAGGAAGTAGAGGTGACATCCACATGACTGCCCGAAAGGGATTTTCATGCCTGAGTAACGCTGCTATTAATTCAGATACACAAATTTCCTAAGTAATAAATCACCCTCATTCCTCATGTGTGTATATAATGGCAAAGTCCCTGAAGTCCAGCCAATAATATCACGGCTCCGCCCCATTGCCCATAATTATCCCATTGTATAAAAAAAAAGGAAAAGCTTAAATTGTAATAAAATTACTACATGTATTCCTGACGTGGAGAAACAATGGCTGAGTGTGTGACCACATCCAGGGCTGAAAATCCACTGCACCTCGAATATACTATTACTATTATTATATACTATTGTCACCGCCATCATGTGGAATCCATTCATAATTAACAGAATGGAGAGGAACTGAAACCCAAAGTATTATAATTCTGCAAAATATATTACCCATACGTACAAGAATATAACTACTATAATACTGCCCCTATATACAAGAATATAACTGCTATAATACTGCCCCCTATGTACAGGAATATAACTACTATAATACTGCCCCATGTACAAGAATATAACTACTATAATACTGCTCCTATGTACAAGAATATAACTACTATAATACTGCCCCCTATGTACAAGAATATAACTACTATAATACTGCCCCCTATGTACAAGAATATAACTACTATAATACTGCCCCCTATGTACAAGAATATAACTACTATAATACTGCCCCCTATGTACAAGAATATAACTACTATAATACTGCCCCCTATGTACAAGAATATAACTACTATAATACTGCCCCCTATGTACAAGAATATAACTACTATAATACTGCCCCCTATGTACAAGAATATAACTACTATAATACTGCTCCCTATGTACAAGAATATAACTGCTATAATACTGCTCCCTATGTACAAGAATATAACTACTATAATACTGCCCCCTATGTACAAGAATATAACTACTATAATACTGCCCCCTATGTACAAGAATATAACTACTATAATACTGCTCCCTATGTACAAGAATATAACTGCTATAATACTGCCCCCTATGTACAGGAATATAACTACTATAATACTGCCCCATGTACAAGAATATAACTACTATAATACTGCTCCTATGTACAAGAATATAACTACTATAATACTGCCCCCTATGTACAAGAATATAACTACTATAATACTGCCCCATGTACAAGAATGTAACTACTATAATACTGCCCCCTATGTACAGAATATAACTACTATAATACTGCCCCCTATGTACAAGAATATAACTACTATAATACTGCCCCCTATGTACAAGAATATAACTACTATAATACTGCCCCCTATGTACAAGAATATAACTACTATAATACTGCCCCCTATGTACAAGAATATAACTACTATAATACTGCCCCCTATGTACAAGAATATAACTACTATAATACTGCCCCCTATGTACAAGAATATAACTACTATAATACTGCCCCCTATGTACAAGAATATAACTACTATAATACTGCCCCCTATGTACAAGAATATAACTACTATAATACTGCCCCCTATGTACAAGAATATAACTACTATAATACTGCCCCCTATGTACAAGAATATAACTACTATAATACTGCTCCCTATGTACAAGAATATAACTGCTATAATAGTGCTCCCTATGTACAAGAATATAACTGCTATAATACTGCCCCCTATGTACAGGAATATAACTGCTATAATACTGCCCCCTATGTACAGGAATATAACTACTATAATACTGCCCCCTATGTACAAGAATATATCTACAATAATACTGTCCCTATATACAAGAATATAACTACTGTAATACTGCTCCATGTACAAGAATATAACTACTATAATACTGGCCCCTATGTACAAGAATATAACTACTATAATACTGCCCCCTATGTACAAGAATATAACTACTATAATACTGCCCCCTATGTACAAGAATATAACTACTATAATACTGCCTCTATGTACAAGAATATAACTACGCGGCCTCGACCAATCAGCAGAGCGTTGTTTAAATTTGGCGCCAATCTCGCTGATTGGTCGCGGCTGGCGTCCGCGACCAATCAGCACAGCAGTGTTTAAATGTGGCGGCAAGATCAGTGATTGGTCGCGGCCGCTATTTAAATGTGGCGCCCAAATCGGTGATTGGTCGCGGCCGCTGCCCATCAGCAGAGCGGTGTTTAACTTTAGCGCCAAGATCACTGATTGGTCGCGTGCGGAGAGCGCGACCAATCAGCGAATCGTATTGGTGAGGACCGGGGAGCGCCGCTGCCTGTGCGGCTACTTCCGCTGCGAGAAGCCGGGAGATGAGCGACTGCTCGCAGCAGAAGTATCCCGACCCGCAGCGGCGCTCCCCGGTCCTCCCTTCACACCCTAGCCGTTGATGTCAACACAGCATGGATCAGCGATTTTTAACACAAATGTCCGGATCTTTGTAACACCATGCGGATACTGTGGGGACATCAGCGGCTAGGGTGTGAAGGGAAGACCGGGGAGCGGCGCTGCCTGTGCGGATACTTCCGCTGCGAGAACCAGGGACATGAGCGGGCGCTCGCAGCAGAAGTATCCCGCCCCGCAGCGCCGCTGACATCCATGCGGCTATGGTGTGAAGGGAGGACCGGGGAGCGCCGCTGACATCCAATTGGTTGCGGCCGCTATTTAAATGTGCCGCACAAATCGGTGATTGGTCGCGGGCCAAGACCGATCACTGATTTGGGCGCCAAATTTAAATATCGGCCGCGACCAATCACCGATCTTGGCTCCACATTTAAACACTGCTGTGCTGATTGGTCGCGGACGCTATTTAAATGTGGCAACAAAATCGGTGATTGGTCGCGCCCAGCGTCGGCGACCAATCAGCACAGCGGTGTTTAAACGTGGAGCCAAGATCGGTGATTGGTCGCGTCCGATATTTAAATGTGGCGCCCAAATCGGTGATTGGTCGCGGGCAGCGTCCGCGACCAATCAGCACAGCGGTGTTTAACTTTTCCGGTAAGATCAGTGATTGGTCGGGTCTGAAGACCGCGACCAATCATCGAATCGTCTTGGTGAGGACCGGGGAGCGGCGCTGCCTGTGCGGGTACTTCCGCAGCGAGAACCCGGGACATGAGCGGGCGCTCGCAGCAGAAGTATCCCGACCCGCAGCGCCGCTCCCCGGTCCTCTCTTCTGCATGGAGGTCAGCGGCGCCTGCGGTCATTCCGCTGCTACCGGCCGGGACATGACCGCCTCGCGCCGCTCATCTCCCGGCTGCATCTCCTTCCCGCAGATGGGTCCGGCGGTCGAGGTCCTTCTGCTGTTACCGGCCAGGAGATGAGCGCCTCGCGGTGCTCATCTCCCGGCTGCATCGCCGCTGAGCTCCGTCCCGCAGATGAGCTGCTAACGGCCGCCATCTTTTTTCAGAAATCCCGAGGCGCTGATTGGCCGCTGCCGGACCAATGAGCGACGCGGTATTTCCAGGACAGACAGACAGGATAAGATAATTATATAGTAGATAATACTGCCCCTATGTACAAGAATATAACTACTATAATACTGCCCCTTATTTACAAGAATATAACTACTATAATACTGCCCCTATGTACAAGAATATAACTACTATAATACTGCCCCCTATTTACAAGAATATAACTACTATAATACTGCCCCTATGTACAAGAATATAACTACTATAGTACTGCCCTCTATATACAAGAATATAACTACTATAATACTGCCCCTATGTACAAGAATATAACTACTATAATACTGCCCCCTATTTACAAGAATATAACTACTATAATACTGCTCCTATGTACAAGAATATAACTACTATAATACTGCCCCTATGTACAAGAATATAACTACTATAATACTGCCCCCCTATGTAAAAGAATATAACTACTATAATACTGCCTCCTATGTACAAGAATATAACTACTATAATACTGCCTCCTATGTACAAGAATATAACTACTATAATACTGCCCCCTATGTACAAGAATATAACTACTATAATACTGCCCCCTATGTACAAGAATATAACTACTATAGTACTGCCCTCTATGTACAAGAATATAACTACTATAATACTGCTCCTATGTACAAGAATATAACTACTATAGTACTGCCCTCTATGTACAAGAATATAACTACTGTAATAATGCTCCCTATGTACAAGAATATAACTGCTATAATACTGCCCCCTATGTACAATATAACTACTATAATACTGCCCCCATGTACAAGAATATAGCTACTATAATACTGCTCCTATGTACAAGAATATAACTACTATAATACTGCCCCCTATGTACAAGAATATAACTACTATAATACTGCCCCCTATGTACAAGAATATAACTACTATAATACTGCATCTATGTACAAGAATATAACTACTATAATACTGCCCCCTATGTAAAAGAATATAACTACTATAATACTGCCTCCTATGTACAAGAATATAACTACTATAATACTGCCTCCTATGTACAAGAATATAACTACTATAATACTGCCCCCTATGTACAAGAATATAACTACTATAATACTGCCCCCTATGTACAAGAATATAACTACTATAATACTGCCCCCTATGTACAAGAATATAACTACTATAGTACTGCCCTCTATGTACAAGAATATAACTACTATAATACTGCTCCTATGTACAAGAATATAACTACTATAGTACTGCCCTCTATGTACAAGAATATAACTACTGTAATAATGCTCCCTATGTACAAGAATATAACTGCTATAATACTGCCCCCTATGTACAATATAACTACTATAATACTGCCCCCATGTACAAGAATATAGCTACTATAATACTGCTCCTATGTACAAGAATATAACTACTATAATACTGCCCCCTATGTACAAGAATATAACTACTATAATACTGCCCCCTATGTACAAGAATATAACTACTATAATACTGCATCTATGTACAAGAATATAACTACTATAATACTGCATCTATGTACAAGAATATAACTACTATAATACTGCCCCTATGTACAAGAATATAACTACTATAATACTGCCCCTATGTACAAGAATATAACTACTATAATACTGCCCCCTATGTACAAGAATATAACTACTATAATACTGCCCCCTATGTACAAGAATATAACTACTATAATACTGCCCCCTATGTACAAGAATATAACTACTATAATACTGCCCCCTATGTACAAGAATATAAATACTATAATACTGCTCCTATGTACAAGAATATAACTACTATAATACTGCCCCCTATGTTCAGGCACTACGATCTGATCGGGCTTTTCTTCTACCTTCTCTCATCTTTTAGGTCTCTTATAAGGATGAGCGCAGAACTGATTTTTGTCTCCTTCTTGGAGTGTCAGAAAATCGATGATCCTGACTTCAAGTCTGAGCTCCAGTCTATAGTGCAGTCTGTGAATAAAGATGGCGACCTGGAGACAGACAGTCATGCTGGAATATCCTTTCGATATCTGGAGACAGATGGAGGTAAGAACGTGACTTGTTTGGGACTAAGCAGGTCACCGCTATCACATCACTGCACCCCCAGAGAATTGTCCGTCTCATCATAATGAGTGAATATTAGGGCAGCGCTCCGTCCTCCGCATTCAGTATAACTGCTGTTTATCACCGAGTATAAGGGGAATAATTCTGATACAATTCCATTAGAATTCTATTCGGCTGTTATAACCTGACTGTGGTCGACCAATTCTATTTCCCTCAGGGGCGCTGCCTGAAATTGACGAAGATCTCTGCCGCAGGATAGGCGCCCAGCTGGCGCAGATGGGAGACCGATTTGAACAAGAAGGGACAATTAAAGCGGAAGTTGTGGAATGTTTAGTGAACGATATTCTCAACAATTCTCTGACCGAGGACGTGAGTATAGAAATCGGCTGCAGAATTTAGAGTACAGCTCCGGCTGTTGGGTCAAGGCCTGTCCTGTGTTCACGGCATGCATCATGTATAAGGTTCCCCCCCTCCTATTCTTTAAGAACCTCTGTAAGCAGTATTCTCTTTGCAGCGTTTTGCAGATGCCGTAAAGCGTTCCCTAGATAACCTTCCCCCTGGGATGGATCTGGAGAAGGCTACGTTGGCGATCGCGATGTCTTTAACCAGCAAAGTTGGCAGTAATGTCCCCAATCTACTGCAGAACTGCTACTCGACGGCGCTGACCTTCATCCGGAGGAACTACAGGTCGTGTATAGATCAACTGACCAGACAGGTGAGTGCGTGGAGGGTTAAAGCGGTGTGTCTCATGGTGTCAGAGTGGGCGTGTCATCCCAGTGTGAGGAGGGCTCTAACTATGGTGTCTTATCCCACTGTCAACACTCCCGCCTTCGCCTCTGGCAGCAAGTGATCCTGCAGCTGCATCTCCCTCCTCCCATCCACCATTTACCCCATTACCAGATTTCATTTCTTTTTTGCAGGGGTGACCGCCGACTATCACCAACCGCACTGCTGCAAAGAAATGTGAAGCTTTTTTTTTTTCCACCATGTGACACGGTATCGGTTCCGTATTTTACCCATTTTCTTTGCGTCTTCCATTGTTGTTCGTTTTTGTTACCCACGTGCTGTGACGTCGGCCATCTTGTCAGAATCCTTCATCTGAAATCCGTTATATCAACAAAATTGTGAAGCACCAACCCCCCCCCCTCTCCATCTCTGAAATGTCGTGACATCACCAAGGCCAAAAGTGATGTCATTACCTCCTGCCAATCTGATTGGCTCAGACACAACGAGAACACTCAGGTTTATGATCTTTATGTGACGGCCTATGAATTTTTCTTGTCGTTTATTTGCAGTCAGATGAGGAAAAATACTTTTGTACCTTCAGCTGTCGGGAAATGTTATTGAATGTGTTTTTTCTTGTCGAAATGTTTTAATAAATTTTTAAAAACTTTAAAATTGCACCCCTCGTAATTTTCAGACGGTCACAGGAATGCCCCTCGAAGTGGGTGGAGCTTTTGTCAGTTACTACAAAATGGAGAAAAGGGGCGTTCTTGGGCTGCTTAGAGGCGGAGCTTAAATATCCCACAAAATGGGGATACAAATGGCAGGAGGCCCGAAATTAGGAAAATTTATAAAAAGTGAATTTGCTCACCCTGCATGTAAAAGAAAAATGATATCTGATTGGTTGCTATGGGAAAAAAAAGTTGCTTTGTCTCTTCAGCATCCAATCATATCGATGGTTTCATTTTTCAGCCTGCAGTCTGATTGGTTGCTATGCATCAGCTGCAGCCAATGAGATTACTCGTTTCATTTTCCAGCCTGCACCAGGTAATGCACAGTGTGACGTCCGTGGCCTTATGGTAACCATAGCAACCAGAGTTGTTGGGAAACATCAGGCTTCAGCCTTGTCATCTATATATGATCTAAGGCTCTTTCTAGATCTGCCGCATATCAGTCGGTGTGACGACCAATCACCCTCCGCAGAACAGAGTCTTCGTAAAGGCCATCTTGAGGTCTCAAAAAAAAAAAAAAATATATATATATATATTTTCAACCACAAAAATGCTAGAAAAATCTCCCGAACTAGTAGTACCGGCAGTTTCCACTAGAGGACGCTATGGTTCTTACTTTATACGGTCGTATTGATTTAATTTGTTTACGTTGCAGCCGTTACCAGTGCTCCCTCTAGTGGCAGTTGTAATGTATGCACATTATATCAGTGAACAATACCTCCAACAGCTCACACTGAGCACACAATTATCAGGTAGTGAGGACGGTGACAAGATCAACATTTTTATGCAGATTTTCCAACTCTAAAGTGTATAAACCTGATAGCTGATCAGGTGATGTGTATTTGTGTAATGAGGGGGTGCGGCCTAAGGTTGATCAGGGGGTGAAAAATTAGACAAAATGGGCCAAAAAAAAAAAGAGAATTACCTGAATCTGTAAAGACTCCTCACAGGGCAGATCATCGGGATGTACAGTAGTGTTCAAAATACTAGCAGTCGTGTTCTTTTTTTGGTCCAAGGGCCGCAGACAGTTCATCAGACGACCCCCAAACTCTGCATTTAGCCACAGTACACCCTGCAGACAGTGAAGCATGGTGGAAGCATCGTGATATGGGCACGTTTCTCTTACTATAGTGCCGGACCTATTTACTGCATACCAGGGATCATGGAGCAGTTTGCAGATATTGAAATACTTGAAGAGGTCATGTTGCCTTACGCTGAAGAGGATATGCCCCTGAAATGGGTGTTTCTCCAAGATAATGACCCTAAACACACCAGTAAACGAGCAAAATCTTGGTTAAAGTCCAACAAAATTTGAGGTTCTGGAGTGGCCGCCCAATCCCAGAACCTTAATCCGACAGAACACTTGTGGGGTGACATCAAAAATGCTGTTTCTGAGGCAAAGACAACAAATGCCAAAAAATTGTGAGATGTAGTCAAAGCCTCCTGGGCTGGAATAATGGCTGACAGGGGCCAGAAGTTGGTTGACTCTATGCAACATAGATGTGAAGCAGCTCTAAAAAACTGTGGGTAACAACTACATATTAGGTGAGTGATTCACAGGAATGCTAAATCCTCAAAAAAAGAGACATATTGTGAGTTTGTAAAGACAAATGCAGAAACTACTATTTTTTAGAACAGAACAATGTTCATTTTTTGTTATTTTCTGTAAAGTAGTTAAAAATCATATACATTTCTCTTCATGTTGTGAATTAGAAAAAAGTCTGCAATGTTCCCAATGCTGGAAATAACAACTAGGAGAAAGATTTTGTGCTTCATTCATGGTTTTGATCGCACTACTGTATAGACGCCATGTTTTCTTACTCGTGGTCTTTCACATGAATTGTATGATCAGTAAATCTCATCAATCATCTGCAATGTCAGAGTCTCATATTGATTATAAGGATAAATCATTGCAGGAGGTCGTTACGTCAAAATCAATGTGCGCGGCGTGATGATAATATGGAATATCTGAATAATTATTACTGCACATAATTATCCTAAAGTTACATAGAAACTTAGAAGAAAGTGCAAAGTGTCATTAACTAGGGAAGCTCCGAGTGTAATGTGCTCTGATGGCTGCACCCCAGCGTTATACAAAAAGGACTTTCAGGGCAAAAGCCGCATCACCGCCTCATATACAGAAGCCATAGATCTCCAGACTACAAAGAAATAACACAAAATTACATCAAGAGCAAAAGAGGGAGAAGAGAAGAAGAGATCCACTACAGCCAGAGCAACGCCACATCCTACTGGATAAAGACGTCTCCAATCAGACTCTGCTCCCTGTGAGGTCACCAGTTGCCGGGTAGATTTCTCCTATGACGACGATTCCTCACAGCTGCTCCCTGATATCATTATAGAACCTTTATATACAGATAACGCAGCAAGGAGGGACTCGGTGAAGGTGTGTAAGTGTCTGATGGGGTCACACAGCGCATAAAAGGACAGCTGCCCGGCCTCATAATCCAGACATATCCTGACTCTATCACTGGAGATCTGGTGAGATAACCGGATCTCATTACGGTCACGTAATTCTCAGTATTCAGTGATACAACACAGCCCTCCATATCAACACCAGGACTTATCTCCAATCTATGACTGACGCCCCCTCCTGTCTATACTGGGGTAACACATCCCCACACTCCACCATCCTGATCTACTGATCTCCACATCCCAGTAATTTCGTCACCTCCATCATCTCCCCAGTGTCATCACCTCCATCATGTCTTCCCGTGTCCTCATCCCCCTATGTCCACCCTTGTCCTCATCACCTCCATCATGTCCCCGTGTCCTCATCACCTCCCCAGTGTCCTCATCACCTCCATTGTCCCCCCCGTGTCCTCATCACCTCCATCATGTCCTCATCACCTCCATCATGTCCCCCTGTGTCCTCATCACCTCCATCATGTCCCCCCGTGTCCTCATCACCTCCATCATGTCCCCCCCCTGTGTCCTCATCACCTCCATCATGTCCCCCGTGTCCTCATCACCTCCATCATGTCCCCCCGTGTCCTCATCACCTCCATCATGTCCTCATCACCTCCATCATGTCCCCCCTGTGTCCTCATCACCTCCATCATGTCCTCATCACCTCCATCATGTCCCCCCTGTGTCCTCATCACCTCCATCATGTCCCCCCTGTGTCCTCATCACCTCCATCATGTCCCCCCGTGTCCTCATCACCTCCATCATGTCCTCATCACCTCCATCATGTCCTCATCACCTCCATCATATCCCCCCGTGTCCTCATCCCCTCCATCATGTTCCCCCATCCTTAGCCTCCTTCTCAGGATCACACAAGTCACCTGTATCCAGTTCCTGTCAGTGGATCAGTCATGTTACACAGCTCCTCCATGTGCCTCATCTTCCTAGACAGCTCATTCTTCTTTATTTCCAGCTGACAGATCACATCAGACAGTGGCAGTGACACCTGGAGATCTTACGCAGGACCCTCTTCTCCAGGTCGTCCACCCTTCTCCTGATGTCTATGAACAGGGCAGTGACTCTCTCGGCTTCTCCAGCTGCTTTTTCTTGAGCTTTTCTCCTACGCTTCTCCAGACTTTGGACTCTTTCCTCAGTCTTCTTTCTCTTTGTGATCAGTTTCAGGAGGACATTTCTCAGTTTCTTCTTCTTCTTCTCAGAGGCCTCATCCAGCGTCTCCACCCGATGTCCCCGATGTTCTCCGGCCAAACTGCAGGATACACAGATACAAGCAGCGTCCTCAGTGCAGTAATACTTCAGGAGCTCCTTACGGACAGAACATTTCCTGGTCTACAGAGAAGTGCTGGGATCAGTGAGGACGTGTTCTGGTCCTTTACAGAGAAGCCTCATAGTGTAGACAGGACTTAACAGCAGGTACAGGACAATGAATACGGGAGGTGATCTCCTGAGGCAGATGAGTCAAAACTCTCACGATGTTACACAGAATTAAGTTCCTCTTCAGCGTCAGCCGCTCCTGAAACTCTTCTCTACATTCAGGACAGGAAAAAACTCCAGACCCGTCCTGTGTATTCAGGACCTGATCAATACAGACCCGGCAGAAGTTGTGTCCACATCTCAGGGTTACAAGATCAGTTAAAGGGCCAAACAGAGCAAAGCAGCTCGTTTCTGAGATTAGCAGATGCGATCATGGACAGCAGATGGAAGAAATGTAAGCTAAATTCTCTAAAGCTCAAACAATAGTTGTATGCACCACCAAGAACCAGAGCATGGTCAGGTTCTTCCATTCGTAGAGTCAAGGTCATTTAACCATTTTTCTTAGGCTACATTCACACTTTGCAGCGGAGAACGTAAGCAAGGCTGAGCCGTGGTGGTCTATTTTTACTGCAAAATCACACAGCCGATTATAATGTGCTGCTGTAGTTTTCAGCCGCTTCAAAGTTGCAGCCCCAGATTAACGGACTCCTTCAAAGTGAATCCAACATGGCCGGTATTAGAATATATATATTTTTTATATATACAATAAAGGTAGATGCATATTACTCAGAATCTACTTTTGCATTTTTAGTCTCAGTGGTGGTCAACTAGACAGATTTTGAAGGCCCCAAAATCTAATCCTTGAATCCAGTAGCCCAACCCATTTAGTTAGAACCAGGACAATGGGTAGTCATAATATTGGTGGGGATCACTAATTCATAATTAACACAGGGTGGTCTTCAAACCTCTGGAAGCTAGGGTGTGTTATGAGTGAGTAACCTGCACTAGTATAGTAGAATAATTTGCAGTCTAATAATTAAGGCCATTAGGCCCCCAGAGAAACAATGGAAAACCCAGAGACATCATCCTAAAAATTACTTACTTCCGCTCAAGTGATGACGATGGAGAGGAAAAAGAAGAAAGATTTAATGCCGCCATATACATTCGATTGTTGTATTTGTTTAGTCCATAGCCATCTGTGCTTGATCGGATGAGCATGACTGTTTTCTATGAAAAAGCCGTCGACAGACGTCTCTAGCGGCAGCTTATCTCTGGGAGAATTAAGTGATTTGCAGTCCAAAACTGGACATGCCCAATTGTCATTTTCCCGTTAATCAGTTGGCCGGCGCCCCCATATTCATTAGAATGTTGGCCGAACCTGTCGACATTGGTGGGTGCAGCCAACCTTAGTTTAATGTGTATGGGAGCTTTAGCTAGCAAATATTTGCAGAGCTAGCCCCGGTCACAATACAAAAAACACAGGGTCTTCAAAGAATATCTAACGATCTTACAATCTAGCAATATCCCGTACTGTAGGGGTTTCCCTCACTCCACACATTCTCAAATCAAGAGGAACTGTGAATCAAGATGCTTGAATGGGGACTTCCCCTTCTGACGGCTAAAACAACCACTACCTCCTCGGAAGGAAACCTCTGCAACCAGTATGAGATCCAGATTCCACCAAGAAACCTAAAAAGACTGCCCTCAGGCCAACAAGGTGCTCCACCACCGCTTCCCTACTTGACCACCACAGAAGTAGCATTTGGTATGAATCTTTTTATTTGCAATGTGCAGATTGCAGACCCTACTGGAAGGCACCATGCATGACATTGAAGTGATATTTGTATCAAGCTACACCCCTAATACCTTTCAACCCAATTTATTCTTGCACTTATTATCATCCAAACTCAAAGGGTCTCTAATCTAGTGTTTCAGCCCTCCTTGGACAAGTATCCCCCCTCCTCCCCAACAATTTTCTCCTTCCCCAAACTTCAGGTCCTTTGGTTGGGACTTTAGCGGAGGGATTAGACTCTCTCAAGGAATCCACCAGGCTAAAGATTTTTCCTCCTCATCTCACAGACGCACAACTCTCCACATCTTTACCCCACAACCTGCCCTTTCTCTGATATCCGCAGGTAAAATTGTTTCTTGCTCTTACTATAGTCTGATCATTCTCGTGAACTACTAGAAACTATCGAATAGTAAATATCACAATTGCCATCTCATTCCCCTACCCAAATTCATGCTGCTCTTCAATCTTCTTCTTCGGTACCCTCACAGGTTACCCTCCGAGAAACCCACAAGGCAACCCTTCGAAGTGAACTTATACCCATCGCTTCCTACCGCACAAAAAATTAAGACGAGATAAAATACATCTGAACGGTTTAACTAGCAGCTATAGAGGAGTCCCGGAAAAATAATCCACCAGAGACCAACAAATGCCAGGTCAAGGCTGTGCGCAGAGAATAAGATCAAGCAGAGAAAGAAGACACTGGGCCCTGAATTACAAACCTGGCTGCCTTCTAGAAGATAAATTGAAAACCCCTACACAGCCCCCAATTAAATTTAGGCGTCCCGACTGTACTGTATTTTGAGGGTTAGCAGTAATGGTATTTCAGCCTCCCATCTCTTAAAACTTTCTCAGTTTAGCCAACTCCTTTTTGAGGGTTTATTCCAAGACAAATTTAACTTTAATGGAGAAGATATTTCCCCATTGGAAATGGTTTCTCGGCCTTCTACTACAAGACATTTTCACACATCCTGAACCCTCACATTGACTCAAGTGTTTAACGTTGTGATATCGGATCCACATCTCCTTTCATCATCTCAACGGGCAAAGATTGCGATGATCCCTAAAATGAATAAAGACTCCCTCAACCACAATTCTGGACCGATTTTCTTCTTAACACAGACATAAGCTCTTCGCTAAAATCCTAGCTTACCAGAATGAACAGTTTCCTACTTCAACCTATCTATAAAGATCAAGCAGGCCGTCATAGAGAAAAATTAAAATAAATAAGACATCTACGGAGAGGAGACGCATCACCCTCACACTGAACATATGGGATTAATTCTCGCTTGGGAAGAGAGAAACTAATTATCACTGGGGAAGTGAGACAGTAAACATGTCAACCTCCATTGAAGTAGGGGTCTCCTGCAGTAAACAGGTAATCACCCAGGAGATTTGTTCTGGGAAAAAGATACCAAGCCTGAGATTAGTTTATTCAGAGGCAGAGAAGGACAGGCACTTCCTGTGTTCAAAGGATTTTTCTGACAGTGTTCCAGACGTTTTGGAGCCGGTGGTCAGTGATGAATATTGGGGTTTGAATCGATCCGATATTTATAGGAGATATATTTTCTGGAGTCATAGGGAAGGGATGCACGTTACGCCTTCACTCACATCACCGTAAGGCCATTCTAACCCCTCCAACTTAATATCGGGCCCAATAGATGGTGCTATCCATGCCATATCTCTATAGACAAGTACAATCGCGATAAACATGACAATATCTAGAACCTAGGACCTCCAGGGTGAAGATATCCTGAAAGTTTGGAATCTCAAAAAATGATAACAGACCTAGCACATCCCCCACAACAATCCCCCATATGAGCTCACCAATGGGGGGGGGGGGGTAGTATGATAGCAATTTTGTCTTTATCCTTTCAGGAAGACAGTTCGCTGTGAGATTAGTCCATTTTCCCAGTTGGAGTGCTTCCTTCCATAAAGATAAGAGCCATTTCTGCAACACCAGATTTAGTAATTCTTTTGTTAGTCCTTTTAATTTTATGTAACTGTATATACACCATATTGTTTTGTTCCCATTTTGTATCATCTTGTATATTGTTATGAAAACTGCCTATCTTTCTGGATTTAATACATAACATTTAAATCTCTCTGGTCCTCTTCTTCTGTAAACTGCACCTCTGAAGCCATACGCTACCGGTAATGTAGTGATGTGTTGGAATGTGAGGTGTATATACCATAAGTTCACTGTGAGTTCCCCAATAACCGCCCTAGTAGTGGAAACAACCGCAGCCTCGTCCATCACTCATCAGTCAATTGCGTAATTACCCTAATAGGAGGCAGCGGAGTTGCGGTCCTTGACGAACTGGTGACAGTGGTGGGATCTCCCCAGTGTCATCCTTCACAATTGGTGGCAGCCGTGGAATCTGTGCACCCCCCTGGCTGTTATCTGTGATAAAGGCTTTACACCTAAAGGAGGTGAATCAAGCCCTAGAGAAATTCGAAGCCTGCTCAGGTATAAATATGAACACCAGTAAGTGCTTGGCTATGAGCAGAACATGAAAGTTTCCATTTTAAATTGGTCCACTTCTGGGATAGAATATCTGGGTGTTTGGATCACTCCTTTATATTCTCAATTGTTTCAAGCCCACTATCCACCCACAGGGCAGGTGCAGACGGCTGTATTATTGGTCTGAGTGTGATCAGACAAAACATCAGATCACACCAGGGCCAATGTTAGTCTATGGCGCCGTGCACATGTCCAATTTTTACCTCGGACAAATTCTGTCAGTTCAAAAAGAAAAACAGCTGCATGTCCAAGTTTGATCCAATTTGGATCACACTCGGCCATGCCAGTCAATGAGAGCGTGTAAATCATCGGACTGCACACGGATGACATCTGAGTGCAGTCTGATTTCTGAAGTTGACACAATAGAGAAGATGGAGAATTTTTGTTCTCCATCTTCTCTTCAGTGTGCTCCCATTCTCTCATTCGAGAGAATCGGATCACACTATGTTGACACTCTGAGCAAACTCTGATCAGAGTGTCATTTGCATAATCGGCCAGATTCTCTCGGATGAGAGAATCTACGGCCATCTGCACCTGCCCTTACGCACAGAACTTACCTTTCTTCTAACCAAGTGGAAGGAAATCCCAACTATCGTGGATGGAGCAGATTGTGGCTGTCAAGATGACCCTTTTCCCAAAACATTTATATCTGTTCAGAATCTTACGGGTCTCCATACCTTCCCACATCTTCAAGATCCTACAGGGTGGAACATTCACATTTATATGGCAAGCCCTCGAGTTTCTAGGACCGCAATGTCTATCCATAATAAACAAGGACTGAGCAGGCCCAATATAACTAAACATTACTCTGCAGCAGCTATTGCTCAACTTTCCCTTTTGCATGCCAAGTCTAATATACCTGCTTTCTTCCTGTACACTCTTTTCCAGCGGACTCCCCTCCAGGCCAATGTCCCCTAATGCAGCACTTCTTAACTACTTGGGACCGTGTAAAGTATTTTAGGAAACTGATCTCTTTTTGTCTTCCGCTATCGAGCTTCTGGGTCAATATGAACTTTGTTCCAGGATCCTCAAACGTCCTAACTTTTTATTGGTAAATAATTAATGGTATCACTAAAGTTTTTCATCTCTCTTCCCCTCCGGTGATTCCCTTTGCGGACACTAGACCAGATCCATCGAGGCTGGCGATGTCCATGTCGGTCTAGATGAGGGGGTATATAGTGGACTCAGACGCTCCTGATTCATTAGGAAGCATGAGGTCTCTTAATAAATTCAGAGTGTCTGACAAGGGGCGTGCCACAAATCTTGGCCGCTGTCCTGCCATTATGGCAGAGCTGGGGGAAAGTGGCGCGATTTGCCTTAAATTTTGCAACTTTTTAAAGCAATTTATGCCAGGATTCTGGTGAAATCACTCTGATGAATCAGGGCGATTGTCACTCAACAGAACTACCCTCTAGTAGTGAAAGATTTTGGCACCCACTGGACCGGAAGTTTCTTCATCCATTATTACCCAGTCTGTAAATTGACCAATTTTGAGTCAATATGTTTAAACTCCCCTCTAAGGACTTTATCAGATTCCTCTACGCCCCTCATGTATCTAAATGGAAGTCCAACCCGGGGGGTAAGCAGAAAGGTCGTGGAATGGGGCTGTGCCCATATTTCTTCTTGTCCCATCAGT
Source organism: Phyllobates terribilis (assembly GCF_046119375.1). NCBI lineage: Eukaryota > Metazoa > Chordata > Amphibia > Anura > Dendrobatidae > Phyllobates > Phyllobates terribilis. Next base: position 193,621,846 of record NW_027362770.1, on the reverse strand, counting down.
TCCATATTCGGTATTCACCCAAATCACCAATCCCCCCCCCCCCCCATTGTTTTCGAGGGTGCAGAGGAGACATGTTCCATAGTTTCTGGTCTTGCCATAGACTGACGCGGTTCTGGACTAGAGTTTAATTCTCTCTTTTCTACATTGACCTCCCGAAAAATCTCAAGTTACAACCTCCACGTTCAAACTTTTTTTCCTACGTGGTTCTAGCGGCAAACGATCGTTGTCCCATTTTACGAATCCAGACTCGAAGGATTTTTAATCAATGAGTATTTTTTTACCGATACCCATGGAAAATTCACCAAAATCTGGGTGCCATTGATCACACACACACGCTCATCCACAACTTGCATCGGAGGCCATGGGTTTTAGGAGGTCACCTTGCCGTTCTTGAACCATCCCGCTCTTCTTTTTTCCTCTTACCAGTTACTCCCGTCAACTTTAATGGGGTCTGTGGCCATGAAGATAGATAATAAAAAGAATTACACACCTTGTGGCTCATGGACAGCTTCTCAGTTATAGGTCGGCCATTTTCCCCTCATCAGTGCAGTTTTCCTCACACACTGACCAGCACTTATATAGTGGCTGCAGGGGGAGGAACATGTGACCACATCAGGCCATCAGCCTCCTCCAATAGGAAAACACCTCACATGGGAAAGCTGCTTTCCTATTGGAGGAGGCTGATGGCCTGATCAGCTCACATGCTCCTCCCCCTGCAGCCACTGTGTGAGGTAAAGGACGCTGACAAGAGACAGTGCCGGGGTTGTGAGACTGCTCCGTAATGGCGGACATATTGGTTGTCCCCCAGATATCCTAGTCACGGCTCAAGCGTCAAAGATTAGATGTTTCATTTTTTTTTTTTCTTTCTGTCTTTTAATATTCTACAATTTACAATTTTTTCGACTGCTCCATAAAATAAGTGCTTCATTCTCCATCGTTAAAAATAAAATATGTACCTTTGCAAAGCAGGAAACTTAACCCCTCCCCCCCAACTGGTGTGACCGCCGACAGCGAGACTCCATGTTGTCCCCCCACAGGAAGAAGTGTCGTCACTCGGGGGGGGGGGGGGGGGGTCGGGGTCAACAATAAAAATGTTACCAAAACGTATTACTTTTTCATCTTTACATTTAATTAAAATAAATTGGCGCCGTGTAATTTACCGTTATCAAATTAAGAAAATAAACTGCTCTTGTACTAAACCTGCGCACGTGAAACGCGTCTTCCCCTTAATCCCTATGCTGGGGGTAGGGGAGACTGATCATGGGTGAGCGCCATCATACTCAGGGTCGCGCAGGTGCCCAGTGCCCGGGTGTCAGACTAAGTAACGATGGCAGCTGCACCATTCCCTGATGTGGTTATAGTTACAGCCTCCCTGGGGAACCATTCTACGACCCCAGGTCCCATATATATATTTGGTATTTTTAATGGCCGCTAGCACTACATGCCTTGGTCATCGTTGCATAATTTTGCCGGCACAATGAGCCGTTCTGGCGGCCGCCCTGGCAGTGATGGCAAAGGAAGATTGAACAGCTCGGTTAAGCCTGTGCAGTGAAAATATATCAGCAGCAGGGAGGTCTCGCACAGATCCCCCCCCAACAGATTCACAGGAGCTTCTCGACCCCCTCTTTATTTAGGTCGTTTTTTTACTGGCTTGGGTATGCGCGACGAGGGTGGCACGAGAGGGGAACTGGGCAGGCAGAGGGAGAAGCAACCTCCTGCCATTTACTTCTACTTTTTTCTCAGCGCCACCACCATGGCCACCGCCACCGCCAAGACAGCCACTGCCGCTGCTCCTCCATACAGGAGGATGGATTTCCCCTCTGTGATGAACACAGGTTTTTCTTCCCCCGTTTCGATCGGCTGAGGCAGCAGGGGGGATATGGAGGATTCTACTTTTTCCTTTGACTCCAGTAGTGAAGGACCCGAGACGTCTTCTTTAAACTCCTCAGGAGATGGAGTCTCCTTTCCTGAAGCTCCCATTTTGGCTATGTCCACCTTTGGGGCCTCCGATACTGGTGGTGGGAGGCTCTCCTCCTCTTCTACTCGAGAGGGAGGAGATGGGGCGGCGAGTGTAGTCGTCATGGCAGAAGGGATCACCAAGATTTCCCTTTCTTCATCCTCAATCTCTTCCTCTTCTTCTTCTTGCTCCTGTTGCTCAAGTCTCTCCTCGACCACGGCAGCCTCCTCGATGACCTCCGCTATCTCCTCCTTCTCCACGTGGACGATGTCAGAGTTAGAGGAGTTGTTCTCGCTGCGTTCCTCCCCTCCACCATTGCTGTCCAGGCTCTTTAGCTCCTCGGGATCCATAGCCACCTGCTGCCAGGACTCGGGACCCAGGGATGTGGGCAAGCTTTCGGTGTGCCAGGAGGAAGAGACAGCCAGGCTCTCAGGAGGGCTCACCTGCTCAGAGTTATCGCTAGTCAGGATGTAGATGTCGTTACTGTCCTCAGCGATCAGACCTGGGACATCGTCTTCCTCAGTGTCCAGGCTGAAAACTGTGCCCTAAAAAGACACAAGAAAGGAATTAAAGGAATCCTCCACCCCAGCATCATTTATGTCCCTAAATTTTCCCACAATTTGTACCATGTTGGGGCACAAAATAATTAATGCAGGCTATATTTCAGCAGTGCCCACCGGTGTCCATTTCTCCGCTGTAAACGACATTACAACAATACCCACTAGTGGATATTTCACAGTTTACTGCTACAATAGAACAGTATCCATCAATGAATGTTGCTCAGTTTTACACTTGAACAGTGCCTAATCCTAGTGGATATTTCTCAAATTTATACTACAAGAGTGCCTCCTAGTGGATATTTCCCAGTCTTATCCACTAAGGGGCACTGTTGTATTGTAGTATAAAACTAAGAAATATCTTTTAGGGGGCACTGTTATATTGTAGTGTATTTAATGGTTCTCTAAGGGCACATGTTTAACGCCGCCATCTAGTATGGTCTAACGTTACACGACGAGACGTGGAAAGATGGGTCAGGATGGGCACTGCGGGACCTGGCACCGTCTACGCCACAATAAAGAGTTGTATGCGGCGTTGCAAGGACTGAAGCAATTACAGAAAAGTCTGTTACGATGTGTTTACAGGAACATAAACTCCACCGAGAAGAGATTCACCGCACCCTCCTGTGGCCGTAATTCTGGAGTTATGATGGGATGTCTCATTAATAACTAATATATAAGAGCATCAAGACCCCGAGCATAATAACCATCTACCAAAGCACAAAGGGTTCAGGAATAGTCTCCAGAGTATATACAGTCAGGGCCGAAAGTGCTGGCATCCTTGAAATTGTTCCAGACAATGAAGCATTTCCCCCAGAACATTATCACAGGTCCCCAGCTTTTCTTATACACAGGTTTATTTCCTTTGTGTTTATTGGAACAACATAAAAAAACAGAGAAAAAAGGCAAATTGGAGATAATTTCACAAAAAAAAAAAAAAAATGTTCCGGACACAATTGTTTCCCCTCCTTAATATTTGGTGTCGCCCTCTGGAATAAATAAATCAGTCGCTTCCTATAACATCAGCTTGTTCCTCCTCAGCCAGGATCTTGGACTCTTCTTACAATCGTCTCCAGGTCGCTCATATCTGAAGACGTCTTGTAAGATCTCTCCACAGGGGTCAATGGGATTTACATCCCGACTCATTGCTGCCACTTCAGAACTCTCCAGTGCTTTGTTTCCATCCATTTTTGGGGGCTTCTTAAAGAATGTTTGGGGTCATTGTCCTGCTGGAAGACCCATGACCTAGGCCGCACACCCAGCTTTCTGACACTGGGCGCTACATTGCCACCCAAAATCCTCTGGTAAACTTCAGATTTCATGATGCCTTGCCCACAGTCAAGGCACCCAGTGCCAGAGGCATTAAAACAACCCCAAAACATCTGTGACCCTCCACCATATCTGACTGTAGGTACTGTGTTCATTTCTTTGTAGGCCTCATTCAGTTTTCGGTAAACAGTACAATGATGTGCTTTACCACGAAGCTCTAACTTGGTCTCATCTATCCACAAGACGCTTTTCCCAGAAGGATTTTGGCTTACTGACGTACATTTTGGCAAACTGCAGTCTAGCTTTCTTATGTCTCTGTCAGCTGTTGGGTCCTCCGGGGTCTCCTGCCAAAGCGTTTCATTTCATTCACATGTGGACAGAAAATTGTTGCTGACACTGACGCACCCTGAGCCTGCAGGACAGCTTGGATTTCTCTGGAACTTGATTGGGGCTGCTTATCCACCATATGGACTGTCCTGTGCTGCAACAGTTCATCAACTTTCCTCTGCCATCCACGTCCAGGCAGACTAGCAGCAGTGCCATGGGCTGTAAACTTCTTGATTATGTTCCGCACCGTGGACAAAGTAACATCAAGATCTCTGGAGATGGACTTGTAACCCTGAGATTGTTGATATTTTTCAACAATTCAGATTCTCCAGTCTTCAGACAGTTCTCTTCTCCTCTCTCTATTCTCCATGCTTAGTGTGGCACACACAGACACACAATGCAAAGACTGAGGCAACTTCTCCCCTTTTTATCTGGTTTCAGATGTGATTTTCATATTGCCCACACCTGTTACTTGCCACAGGTGAGTGTGAACGAGCATCATATGCTGGAAACAAAGTTGTTTACCCACAATTCTGGAAAGGTGGCAAAAAATTTGACCTACCCACTTTTGGGGTTTTGCCTGAAATTATGTCCAGTTTGCCTTTTTTCAGGTTTTTTGTGTTGTTCCAATACACATAAAGGAAATAAACATGTGTATAACAAAACATGGGGAACTGCAATAATTTTCTGTGAGAAATCCTTCCTTTTCAGGAACAATTTCAAGGGTGCCAACACTTTCGGCCATGAATGTAACTACTATAATACTGCCCCCTATGTACAAGAATATAACTACTATAATACTGCCCCCTATGTACAAGAATATATCTACTATAATACTGCTCCTATGTACAAGAATATAGCTACTATAATACTGCTCCTATGTACAAGAATATAACTACTATAATACTGCCCCTATGTACAAGAATATAACTACTATAATACTGCCCCCTATATACAAGAATATAACTACTATAATACTGCCCCCTATATACAAGAATATAACTACTATAATACTGCCCCCTATGTACAAGAATATAACTACTATAATACTGCTCCCATGTACAAGAATATAACTACTATAATACTGCCCCCTATGTACAGAATATAACTACTATAATACTGCTCCCATGTACAAGAATATAACTACTATAATACTGCCCCCTATGTACAGAATATAACTACTATAATACTGCCCCTATGTATAAGAATATAACTACTATAATACTGCTCCTATGTACAAGAATATAACTACTATAATACTGCCCCCTATGTACAAGAATATAACTACTATAATACTGCCCCCTATGTACAAGAATATAACTACTATAATACTGCCCCCTATATACAAGAATATAACCACTATATTACTGCTCCCTATGTACAAGAATATAACTACTATAATACTGCCCCCTATGTACAAGAATATAACTACTATAATACTGCCCCTATGTAAAAGAATATATCTACTATAATACTGCTCCCTATGTACAAGAATATAACTACTATAATACTGCCTCCTATGTACAAGAATATAACTGCTATAATACTGCCCCTATGTACAAGAATATAACTACTATAATACTGCTCCTATGTACAAGAATATAACTGCTATAATACTGCCCCTATGTACAAGAATATAACTACTATAATACTGCTCCTATGTACAAGAATATAACTACTATAATACTGCCCCCTATGTACAAGAATATAACTACTATAATACTGCCCCCTATGTACAGAATATAACTGCTATAATACTGCCGCTATGTACAAGAATATAACTACTATAATACTGACCCTATGTACAGAATATAACTGCTATAATACTGCCCCCTATGTACAAGAATATAACTACTATAATACTGCTCCTATGTACAAGAATATAACTACTATAATACTGCCCCCTATGTACAAGAATATAACTACTATAATACTGCCCCCTATGTACAAGAATATAACTACTATAATACTGCCCCCTATGTACAAGAATATAACTACTATAATACTGCCCCCTATGTACAAGAATATAACTACTATAATACTGCCCCCTATGTACAAGAATATAACTGCTATAATACTGCCCCTATGTACAAGAATATAACTACTATAATACTGCTCCTATGTACAAGAATATAACTGCTATAATACTGCCCCTATGTACAAGAATATAACTACTATAATACTGCTCCTATGTACAAGAATATAACTACTATAATACTGCTCCCTATGTACAAGAATATAACTACTATAATACTGCTCCTATGTACAAGAATATAACTACTATAATACTGCTCCTATGTACAAGAATAGAACTGCTATAATACTGCCCCTATGTACAAGAATATAACTACTATAATACTGCTCCTATGTACAAGAATATAACTACTATAATACTGCCCCCTATGTACAAGAATATAACTACTATAATACTGCCCCCTATGTACAGAATATAACTGCTATAATACTGCCGCTATGTACAAGAATATAACTACTATAATACTGATCCCTATGTACAGAATATAACTACTATAATACTGCGCCTATGTACAAGAATATAACTACTATAATACTGCCCCCTATGTACAAGAATATAACTACTATAATACTGCTCCTATGTACAAGAATATAACTACTATAATACTGCCCCCTATGTACAAGAATATAACTACTATAATACTGCCCCCTATGTACAGAATATAACTGCTATAATACTGCCCCCTATGTACAGAATATAACTGCTACAATAGTACAGAAGGCAGCAGATGTGATTAGGAGACGCCCTTTGCTTTCTTCCAGGCCTTCGGCTCGCAGCCTCCTCGGGGACAGACGCTCTCGGCAGTAATAAGTTGGGATTTGTACAGTAAGTAACTTCTGAGACGCGGTAAGGTCTCGGAGGAGCGGAGTATCTACCAGTAATTATTAGCGCTCGACTCACAGCAGACGGAAAGTGACGTCACCGGACCTCGTCTCTGCTGGGTCTGCAGCTGCTGATTCACAGAGTGGAGCTCCGCCATTAATATTGGCTGCGGGATGGATGACATCAGCTTGCTGACGGTTTCCAGGTCTTTGTAACTTTACTTGTACCATAATTTGAGGTGTGTGTCACTTTAAATGCTCGGGACCGAAATTCATCAGTGCGGACACTAAAGCTGCTTTATTTGCAGGAATGTCACAGAATAAATACCCAGCATGCCCCTCTTCTCGCTGCCTGGACCAGCTGCTTATGTAACAGGCAGTAAGTCTGTGCATGGGAGGATGGGGGAGGGGTTCAAGATGGCGCCACGCTCCAGTCCCATCCAAAGCTGCAGCACCATGCCTAATGCTCCAGTCACAGCCAAAGCTGCAGCACCATGCCTAATGCTCCAGTCACAGCCAAAGCTGCAGCCCGAGGCCTAATGCTCCAGTCACAGCCAAAGCTGCAGGACGAGGCCTAATGCTCCAGTCACAGCCAAAGCTGCAGGACGAGGCCTAATGCTCCAGTCACAGCCAAAGCTGCAGGACGAGGCCTAATGCTCCAGTCACAGCCAAAGCTGCAGGACGAGGCCTAATGCTCCAGTCACAGCCAAAGCTGCAGGACGAGGCCTAATGCTCCAGTCACAGCCAAAGCTGCAGGACGAGGCCTAATGCTCCAGTCACAGCCAAAGCTGCAGGACGAGGCCTAATGCTCCAGTCACAGCCAAAGCTGCAGGACGAGGCCTAAAGCTCCAGTCACAGTAAAAGCTGCAGGACGAGGCCTAAAGCTCCAGTCACATCCAAAGCTGCAGGACGAGGCCTAATGCTCCAGTCACATCCAAAGCTGCAGCACGAGGCCTAATGCTCCAGTCACATCCAAAGCTGCCGTACAAGCTTTAATGCTCCAGTCACATCCAAAGCTGCCGTACAAGCTTTAATGCTCCAGTCACATCCAAAGCTGCCGTACAAGCTTTAATGCTCCAGTCACATACATTGTGAGGGTGACTGCAGCTTTGTATCAGTGTGGGGCAGTATGTGAACTGGGCCCAGCTGCACCTGCACTGACACACTGCGACAAACCCCCATCCAAATCCAGGAGTGTTCACATTCACTGACAGCAGAGACCTTGAAGATGGTGATTAATTATAAAGCTGCAGAACTTTACATGGGAGGATAGCGCCCCCCAATGGCCGCCATTAACACCCGATCAATGATCACCCAGGCCCGATGCATTATGGGACAAAGCCGTTCTTGGCTCCCATTAATAAAACGCATTATGGATAAATTACAGTAATGATCACAGTGACTGGACCCCCACCATTGAGGGGACCCCCGCCATCGAGGCGGCTCTTAAAGGGGTACAGCACACAGAGTTGCATCATGGGAGATGTAGTCTCATCGGAACGCACCAGAGCTGCAACACGTCAACTGCAAATGCAGCTCTGCAGAATCGCTCATAGGTTCATGGCTCGATGGGTTAATGGCGGGCGGAGCGCCTGAACCTGGAGGACGGGTGTGTGAACGCTGCGGGGTAACGGAGCGGAAGAAGTGAAGCTGACAGAACCCATCCTGCGTGAGACCGAGAGGAATCCCAGCCGCGGGCGGCCATACAGCACGTACAGACTACCACTCCTACCAATCATCAGGGCTCTATCATGCTCACCATGCATCAGGTGGCTCAGGATGAACAAAAGCTAAGAAGATACCAGGGCAGCAGAAGGAACGACCAGATCCCGGCGTCTTTATATAAGGGGCTTCTGCTTGTAGAGAGCAGGAGACTATTATACTGTTATATTATCACGGAACCGTGATGATGTCAAACTATTATCCAGCGCTGGCCCTTTAAATTCTAGAAAAATAAAAAAAGAAAGGTCTGAAAATTATAAAAATAAATAAGTTGCTGTGAAAAAAAAAAATAAGCAAAAAAAACGACGCAACACGAAATAAAAAAAAAAAAAAAGTAATAAAATGTCTCCGCTCTCTGTTATTACGAAATAATACGGTCCTGAAAGGGTTAAAAGAAAGCCGCACCCGCCTCTACCCCCCCCCCCCAATAAATAAATAGGTGCCACATAAGTGAATGTCTTACCCCGCGAGACGGCTGGAGAGCTGCGGATTCCAGAGAGGAGACAGTAACATCTGCGCGGGGAGCAGCAGAGCCGAGTGCGCGGCCACGACAGAGCGCGTGCACAGCAGACACGGGGAGGAGGGGCGACCCAGATATTGTTTAGGCTTCGGGGCAAATGGCGAAGTGATGCCAAAATAATGCTGGAGAGAAAGTGAGAGGGAACGAGAGCGAGCGGGCACAAACCGCGGATTACACAGTCAGGCCACAAGCCATTGTCCTCTGTTATCAGCCGCTCCAGGCAGGGGTGAGGCTGAAAGTACACAGCTATTGCTCTCGGTTGTCAGCCACTGTAGTGTGTGGGAACCACTCTGTCCCCTATGATCAGTGGCTCCTCTTATAATGCTACAGCACTATTATAAGATGGGGGTTACCGGCCCTTTAATTAATGAAGGTCCCGCACCCCCCCAACGCGCACTGTCAATGCACCTGCCTTCTTTACAGGGTGCCCGATCATAAGCAGTGCCGGTTCAAGGTCTCACAATAGGGCGGCCAGCAAAAACTAAAAAAAAAACAAAAAAAAAACACAGCGGCGCCCCCATGAGCATTAAACAAGAAGTACATGGCCGCCCCCCAAATATCTGCAGATAAGAAAGGGTACGACGGCAGAAGGAGCAATATGGCCGCAGCAGAGCGGAGAGTCCGAGAGAAAGGAGGTCACATTGGGAGCGCAGAGCGCGGAGCATCCTCACGTGTCCGACATCTGCAGAGCGAAAGGCGCCTGTAATCCACCAGGAAATGACTCCATCAGCAGCAGCTTTATCCCCGGAGAATTTACCTTCTATCCAGCTGGACGGCCGCGACCCCTAATCCCCGAGTATGATCTCTGAGCCGGAGGCCGAGGCTCAGACATATGGAGGACAGAGGCAGCAAGGAGCGGTGGCAGAGGCGTCTACAGGGAGCGGCACAAGGGGAGGAAAGCGACAGACGGGGGGCACAAGAGGACAAGGTCCAAATATCAACTCCCCGAGGGGAGAAGAAGCAGCCGACGACAGAGGAAACTCCAAGACAGACGTGCAATCTATAGAAATAATACTGCCCCCTATGTACAAGAATATAACTACTATAATACTGCCCCTATGTACAAGAATATAACTACTATAATACTGCCCCTATGTACAAGAATATAACTACTATAATACTGCTCCTATGTACAAGAATATGACTACTATAATACTGCCCCCTATATACAAGAATATAACCACTATATTACTGCCCCCTATGTACAAGAATATAACTACTATAATACTGCCCCTATGTACAAGAATATAACTATTATAATACTGCTCCTATGTACAAGAATATAACTACTATAATACTGCCCCCTATGTACAAGAATATAACTACTATAATACTGCCCCCTATGTACAAGAATATAACTACTATAATACTGCCCCCTATGTACAAGAATATAACTACTATAATACTGCCCCCTATGTACAAGAATATAACTACTATAATACTGCCCCTATGTACAAGAATATAACTACTATAATACTGCCCCTATGTACAAGAATATAACTACTATAATACTGCCCCTATGTACAAGAATATAACTACTATAATACTGCCCCTATATACAAGAATATAACTACTATAATACTGCCCCCTATGTACAAGAATATAACTACTATAATACTGCTCCTATGTACAAGAATATAACTACTATAATACTGCTCCTATGTACAAGAATATAACTACTATAATACTGCCCCCTATGTACAAAAATATAACTACTATAATACTGCCCCCTATGTACAAGAATATAACTACTATAATACTGCCCCCTATGTACAAGAATATAACTACTATAATACTGCTCCTATGTACAAGAATATAACTACTATAATACTGCTCCTATGTACAAGAATATAACTACTATAATACTGCTCCTATGTACAAGAATATAACTACTATAATACTGCCCCTATGTACAAGAATATAACTACTATAATACTGCCCCTATGTACAAGAATATAACTACTAGAACACTGCTCCCTATGTACAAGAATATAACTACTATAATACTGCCCCTATGTACAAGAATATAACTACTAGAACACTGCTCCCTATGTACAAGAATATAACTACTATAATACTGCCCCTATGTACAAGAATATAACTACTATAATACTGCCCCTATGTACAAGAATATAACTACTATAATACTGCCCCTATGTACAAGAATATAACTACTATAATACTGCTCCCTATGTACAAGAATATAACTACTATAATACTGCCCCCTATGTACAAGAATATAACTACTATAATACTGCTCCTATGTACAAGAATATAACTACTATAATACTGCCCCCTATGTACAAGAATATAACTACTATAATACTGCTCCTATGTACAAGAATATAACTACTATAATACTGCCCCTATGTACAAGAATATAACTACTATAATACTGCCCCTATGTACAAGAATATAACTACTAGAACACTGCTCCCTATGTACAAGAATATAACTACTATAATACTGCCCCTATGTACAAGAATATAACTACTAGAACACTGCTCCCTATGTACAAGAATATAACTACTATAATACTGCCCCTATGTACAAGAATATAACTACTATAATACTGCCCCTATGTACAAGAATATAACTACTATAATACTGCTCCCTATGTACAGGAATATAACTACTATAATACTGCTCCCTATGTACAAGAATATAACTACTATAATACTGCCCCCTATGTACAAGAATATAACTACTATAATACTGCTCCTATGTACAAGAATATAACTACTATAATACTGCTCCCTATGTACAGGAATATAACTACTATAATACTGCCCCCTATGGACAAGAATATAACTACTATAATACTGCTCCTATGTACAAGAATATAACTACTATAATACTGTTCCTATGTACAAGAATATAACTACTATAATACTGCTCCCTATGTACAGGAATATAACTACTATAATACTGCCCCCTATGGACAAGAATATAACTACTATAATACTGCTCCTATGTACAAGAATATAACTACTATAATACTGCTCCTATGTACAAGAATATAACTACTATAATACTGCTCCCTATGTACAGGAATATAACTACTATAATACTGCCCCCTATGGACAAGAATATAACTACTATAATACTGCCCCTATGTACAAGAATATAACTACTATAATACTGCTCCTATGTGCAAGAATATAACTACTATAATACTGCCCCTATGGACAAGAATATAACTACTATAATACTGCTCCTATGTACAAGAATATAACTACTATAATACTGCTCCTATGTACAAGAATATAACTACTATAATACTGTTCCTATGTACAAGAATATAACTACTATAATACTGCCCCTATGTACAAGAATATAACTACTATAATACTGCCCCTATGTACAAGAATATAACTACTATAATACTGCCCCTATGTACAAGAATATAACTACTATAATACTGCCCCCTATGTACAAGAATATAACTACTATAATACTGCCCCCTATGTACAAGAATATAACTACTATAATACTGCCCCCTATATACAAGAATATAACTACTATAATACTGCTCCTATGTACAAGAATATAACTACTATAATACTGCCCCCTATGTACAAGAATATAACTACTATAATACTGCTCCCTATGTACAAGAATATAACTACTATAATACTGCCCCTATGTACAAGAATATAACTACTATAATACTGCCCCTATGTACAAGAATATAACTACTATAATACTGCCCCTATGTACAAGAATATAACTACTATAATACTGCTCCCTATGTACAAGAATATAACTACTATAATACTGCTCCCTATGTACAAGAATATAACTACTATAATACTGCTCCCTATGTACAAGAATATAACTACTATAATACTGCTCCCTATGTACAAGAATATAACTACTATAACACTGCCCCTATGTACAAGAATATAACTACTATAATACTTCCCCTATGTACAAGAATATAACTACTATAATAATTCCCCCTATGTACAAGAATATAACTACTATAATACTGCCCCTATGTACAAGAATATAACTACTATAATACTGCCCCCTATGTACAAGAATATAACTACTATAATACTGCCCCCTATGTACAAGAATATAACTACTATAATACTGCCCCTATGTACAAGAATATAACTACTATAATACTGCCCCCTATGTACAAGAATATAACTACTATAATACTGCCCCCTATGTACAAGAATATAACTACTATAATACTGCCCCTATGTACAAGAATATAACTACTATAATACTGCTCCCTATGTACAAGAATATAACTACTATAATACTGCCCCCTATGTACAAGAATATAACTACTATAATACTGCTCCTATGTACAAGAATATAACTACTATAATACTGCCCCTATGTACAAGAATATAACTACTATAATACTGCTCCCTATGTACAAGAATATAACTACTATAATACTGCCCCCTATGTACAAGAATATAACTACTATAATACTGCTCCCTATGTACAAGAATATAACTACTATAATACTGCCCCCTATGTACAAGAATATAACTACTATAATACTATAGTATTATAGTAGTTATACTCCTGTACACAGGGGGCAGTAGTACGGTTCCTGTACCCATCATGTTGTCACCTCTTTACACCTGACTACTTGTGCACACTATGACGGTATTACACATCGTACCCATCCTCCTTGCTGGATGATGAAGTCAGCGCACACGTCTTCCACATACGAGACCCCGAGTTGTACGAGATTGTCTAGTTGACGATTGCCGCTTCTCGTCTGCTCCAGCAGGAGGCGCTGCAGGAGGACAAGAGGTACCAGTACCTGCAGGAGACAGAATCTGGTGTCAGTACTACAACTCTCAGCATGCCCTGACAGCAGCCTGCTGGCAGTTCTGCATAGTCAGGCAGCGATATAATGTGAAATGACAGGTAATTAATTCTTTGTATGAAGTTTGGTGCCTGAGGCAGAGGAGGCGCCGCAGCTGGTACCTCACCGCGGCCTCTCACCACACAGGGGGCACAGACATCACCCACCTTGTTCCAGCCGGTGGTCTGTGACGAGGCGTCATCTGATTCCTTCCTGAACACCTCATAGGTGAGGCTCCTGCGAGGAGGAAGCAGACATGTTATTTTATGTGGCGCCCCCTACACCGCAGTGTGGTACAAAGAACATCGGATATAACTGTAAACCGTCACAAGGGGGCAGAGGAGAGCAGCAGGTTAACGCTCACCCGCTAAGGAGGATGTGTGCCGCTTTATCCAGGGCGGCCGCCATCTCCAGACACATCCGGTCGGCGAGCTGCGCCAAACACTCCTCAATGGTGCTGTCCGGACTGGCGGGACTGAAGACCGGAGACGTGTGCATGTCAAAGCCGGTGCTGGGGAAGGCTGAAAGCAGAGAGACATCGCTGAGAACACCGCCCATCACCAGAGATCAGCGGTGACATCACTGAGAACACCGCCCATCACCAGAGATCAGCGGTGACATCACTGAGAACACCGCCCATCACCAGAGATCAGCGGTGACATCACTGAGAACACCGCCCATCACCAGAGATCAGCGGTGACATCACTGAGAACACCGCCCATCACCAGAGATCAGCGGTGACATCACTGAGAATGCTGCCTATCCATCACTAGAGATCAGCGGTGACATCACTGAGAATGCCGCCTATCCATCACCAGAGATCAGCGGTGACATCACTGAGAATGCCGCCTATCCATCACTAGAGATCAGAGGTGACATCACTGAGAATGCCGCCTATCCATCACTAGAGATCAGCGGTGACATCACTGAGAATGCCACCTATCCATCACCAGAGATCAGCGGTGACATCACTGAGAACACCGCCCATCACCAGAGATCAGCGGTGACATCACTGAGAACACCGCCCATCACCAGAGATCAGCGGTGACATCACTGAGAACACCGCCCATCACCAGAGATCAGCGGTGACATCACTGAGAATGCCGCCTATCCATCACTAGAGATCAGCGGTGACATCACTGAGAATGCCGCCTATCCATCACCAGAGATCAGCGGTGACATCACTGAGAATGCCGCCTATCCATCACCAGAGATCAGCGGTGACATCACTGAGAACACCGCCCATCACCAGAGATCAGCGGTGACATCACTGAGAATGCCGCCTATCCATCACCAGAGATCAGCGGTGACATCACTGAGAATGCCGCCTATCCATCACCAGAGATCAGCGGTGACATCACTGAGAATGCCGCCTATCCATCACCAGAGATCAGCGGTGACATCACTGAGAATGCCGCCTATCCATCACCAGAGATCAGCGGTGACATCACTGAGAATGCCGCCTATCCATCACCAGAAATCAGCGGTGACATCACTGAGAATGCCGCCTATCCATCACCAGAGATCAGCGGTGACATCACTGAGAATGCCGCCTATCCATCACCAGAGATCAGCGGTGACATCACTGAGAATGCCGCCTATCCATCACCAGAGATCAGCGGTGACATCACTGAGAATGCCGCCTATCCATCACCAGAGATCAGCGGTGACATCACTGAGAATGCCGCCTATCCATCACCAGAGATCAGCGGTGACATCACTGAGAATGCCTCCTATCCATCACCAGAGATCAGCGGTGACATCACTGAGAATGACGCCTATCCATCACTAGAGATCAGCGGTGACATCACTGAGAATGCCGCCTATCCATCACTAGAGATCAGCGGTGACATCACTGAGAATGCCGCCTATCCATCACCAGAGATCAGCGGTGACATCACTGAGAATGCCGCCTATCCATCACTAGAGATCAGCGGTGACATCACTGAGAATGCTGCCTATCCATCACCAGAGATCAGCAGTGACATCACTGAGAATGCCACCTATCCATCACCAGAGATCAGCGGTGACATCACTGAGAATGCCTCCTATCCATCACCAGAGATCAGCGGTGACATCACTGAGAATGCCTCCTATCCATCACCAGAGATCAGCGGTGACATCACTGAGAATGACGCCTATCCATCACTAGAGATCAGCGGTGACATCACTGAGAATGCCGCCTATCCATCACTAGAGATCAGCGGTGACATCACTGAGAATGCCGCCTATCCATCACCAGAGATCAGCGGTGACATCACTGAGAATGCCGCCTATCCATCACTAGAGATCAGCGGTGACATCACTGAGAATGCCGCCTATCCATCACCAGAGATCAGCGGTGACATCACTGAGAATGCCGCTGTGATGAACCTGTAGCCGCCATCTTGGTAATGATAAATCATATCCAGGGATGGCCACACTTCAGCAGCCCCCACCCTTGGGACCTTCTGTTAAAATGTCAACTAGATAGTTTCCCCCCATCCAGGCTCCTGTAAGATAAGAAGCCCCGGGGCCTACTTAACACTTGAATGCTAGGAGCTTCAAAGACTTCGAGAGGAAACACAGCCAGCAGGGGGGGGTGCTTCGTCTATCTGTACCTGACCATTTGTCCCATAGGACTAGTTTCTTTGTCTGTCACAAGCATGGAGGCATAAGATATAGAAACATGAATAGTACACGCATGTTGCGTGGGATGGGCCAATAAAAAAATATCACGGCGTCCCGGAGCCATTGCGCACACAAGCCTCCGCGGTAGACGTTTGTACGTGCTCTGGAAGCCAAGATATAGCGCGGAGCCATTCCTGAGGACCGTATGGTATCATAATTGATATCAAAAGGTCGGTTACGGCGGCCCGAATCCATGGGAACCCCTGGGGGTATCATGAGACCATCCCAGAAGAAGTTATTGGGTTCCATAGAATTTGGGCTTCTGATCGAAGTTAGACCTGAGGGTGGAGACTGAGCCAGCTGACCTCACCAGCAGTGGGCGGGACGGGGCAGGTAAGATAGCAGGACAGACAAGAGACAAGCCAGTCTTGACCCAAGAGTGGTGTGCTGAACATCTGAGCACCAGCTGAGGCCACCAAGGGGAGGAGCAGTTTGACCATGCGGTGGTAGGCCTCAGCCTGTAACAAAGAACCGTGCCTGCGACCGCAGAATCCTCTCCCTGCGTCACAAGAAAATCAAGAAACCGGTAACTGATATGCTGTGGTGATTCTGTGTGTTGTATTCCATTGTTGTATAGTTTAGCCTGACCTTATACCTGTGTATATTTAGTTGTATATCGTGTATCTAGTGTATTATTATAATCAATTACCTCAAGTAATTGTGGGCCTGCCTTTTATTCTGCATAACGAACGCACGTCCGTGTGAGCTCGGCTCAAGCCAAAAACGCTACCCAGGGTTGGTTCCTGACCCGATATAGGCCCATTCACGGACTGGGCGTATATCTAAAATAGGGACTGGTGGCAGCATACCAACTGGGGATTGGGGAAGGCTGGTAGTGACGGTCGGAGGTTCAGATATATATATTCCTGGCGCGGCCAAGGAAGATATATATACCACCCTCACTACAGAGGGCCCCGATACCCAGTAGGTTACAGGACAGTCTCCCTGGCGACCGCTTATCCTAGGTGCAGTTCCTTGACTGACCTGAGGCTAAGAAGGCGCTAGCGAGTTGTGCTGTGTAGTGACGTTACGGTTTAGTGACGTTGAAGGGATAACACACTACCGTGTTCCCTGCGCTGGTTGCAGCTTCCTGGCACTACTTTCTCTAGGTGCAGTACCTTGACTGACCTGAGAGGTAAGGGGGCGCCAGAGAGCTGCACCCACCGGCCGGCTTTCATCACAGCCGCCTATCCATCACTAGAGATCAGCGGTGACATCACTGAGAATGCCTCCTATCCATCACCAGAGATCAGCAGTGACATCACTGAGAATGCCGCCTATCCATCACTAGAGATCAGCGGTGACATCACTGAGAATGCCACCTATCCATCACCAGAGATCAGCGGTGACATCACTGAGAATGCCTCCTATCCATCACCAGAGATCAGCGGTGACATCACTGAGAATGCCTCCTATCCATCACCAGAGATCAGAGGTGACATCACTGAGAATGCCGCCTATCCATCACCAGAGATCAGCGGTGACATCACTGAGAATGCCGCCTATCCATCACCAGAGATCAGCGGTGACATCACTGAGAATGCCGCCTATCCATCACCAGAGATCAGCGGTGACATCTCTGAGCGCCGCTCGTCCTCACTGACCTGCAGAGATCTCCTCCTCCAGCCTCTTCAGCTCCTCCTCGATGTCGGCCTTGTCCGGCTCGTCGGTGGCCGGTGTCTGCCGGGCGCCTGTAATGTAGATTATATCCCCCATTATTATATTATAACGCTCCGGCCTCGTGTTATTCTCCATCATTCTGTGCGGTTACATCGGCCTCAGAGGTGTCAGTCCTCGCATTCTATTCATACACCAGGAGGCTCAGGGCGAGCAGAGCCCAGTAAGTGGATGGTGGTGGATCCGCTCTGTGATGGATTGTGCAGGTCTGGTCTCCGGCAGCAGCGAGATCCTGATCTCCCCCGACAGCCTGTCAGCCCAAATCAGAAGCCGAGCGGAAACCCGGGAGCAGCGGGGGTGAAGTGGGGAGCGCCGCTGTGCGGGATCCACAGACTGGCTGAGGATCAGGGGCCCCCTGCACCGCTCCCTGACTGCAGGACGGCCCCCCGGCCTCAGAATGTCGCAGTGTAATAAATATGGTGGATGAACAGAACTCCAGGCGGCAGTGAAGACAGACACCAGTACATTACTGAGCAGACCTGTGCTTACCTGCTCCGGCTGTAGAGGGCGCCTCCTGCAGGCGGTACCCCAGGTAGCTGAGCACCACATACTTCGTCTCACAGTGGAACCCAAAAGGCACCGAGGACACTGACGCCATGAGCGAGTCCAGAGGTGTCGGGGGGCGGCAGAGCTCCTGCAAGACGGACAGTTATATCAGGACCCCCGGAGAGAAGCGGCAAAATATGCTGCACCGTACTCTAGTCACATCCAAAGCCCCTGCAACACACCGTTACGTCAGGACCCCCAGATATACGCAGGAAATACACTACATTAAAGAAGCGCCCCACCCAAGACCACCAGACAGCGCTGAGGAATACTCTAGTCACATCCAGAGCTGCATCCACATCTACTCATTGTAAGTGGGAATGTGGATGCAGCTCTGGAGGTGACTGGCGTGTACATGATAACTGTGGATGAAGCTCTGGAGGTGACTGGAGTGTACATAATAACTGTGGATGCAGCTCTGGAGGTGACTGGAGTGTACATGATAACTGTGGATGCAGCTCTGGAGGTGACTGGAGTGTACATGATAACTGTGGATGCAGCTCTGGAGGTGACTGGAGTATAAGACGTGACATAAGTGTGGATGCAGCTCTGGAGGTGACTGGAGTATAAGACGTGACAAAAGTGTGGATGCAGCTCTGGAGGTGACTGGACTATAAGACGTGACAGAAGTGTGGAAACAGCTCTGGAGGTGACTGGAGCGTAGGACGTGACAGAAGTGTGGACGCAGCTCTGGAGGTGACTGGAGCGTAGGATGTGACAGAAGTGTGGATGCAGCTCTGGAGGTGACTGGAGCGTAGGACGTGTATGCCAGGCCATGTGCTCGGGATCAGATGATGCACCAGGAGGCTCTGCCTTTACAAGTCTCAGCAGGATGAGCGGGGCTGTGCGGTCTTCTTAGCCGCCTGTCACTGCTGTCAGCCGCTGTCTGTCAGGGTGGGGGGGGGGGGAGGCCCCCGATGCTGCTCTCGCTGTGACTAGTGGAGGCTATGAGGGGCACTGCACAGAGTATATATATATATACACACACACACATACACAGCCCCCCCCCCCCCACGAGGCAGAGGAGCAGCTCCGGCAGAGGACACGACCTTCATGCATTTATAGCCGGTGCACATGACTGGCGCTCGGGGGACGGTAGCTCCTCCGCGTCCGGTGTTACGTGCAGAGCTGGCGAGGAGGAACGCTCTGCACACACGGCTTCAACCCCTCTGCTTGCTGTCACTGGATGAAACATCGCAGCTTACAATATCCAGAGCTGAGGACTTGTTACAATTGCATCCACAGAACAGAATAAAAGTTATTCCGGGCAGTGGCCCCTCATATTGGGGCTTATCAGGGGGCTGCAGCCTTATACCGAGGGGGCTGATAATATCGGGACCAGGAGGCGTCTGCACTTATCTCCACACCGGGGCCTGAAGTGGCTGATAACAGGGAGCAGTAGATGAGCAGAGGGGTGCTGGCGGGTGGAGCGTCCCTTTAATGGTCACCACCTACATGTGTGGTCACCGTAAGGAGCAGCAGCGGCCACATCCCCTACTCATGAGGCAGCAATGGACGATGCTCTATTGTTTTCAGGTATCAGCAGCTGTGTGTCTGGCTGTACAGCGTGTGGGGGAGGGAACGACCAAGCAAGGGATGTGTTATATCTGCAGGGGTCCCGAGGGGGTGGGGGGCTCCGACAGCAGGAATCACAAGAGGATTATCTGTAACAACAGAGGCCCCAAACACAGACAGCGGAGGAGTCAGATAATAGACGTATTACGCTCCAATCTCTCTCTGTATTACACGAGTATAACTCTCTGATCTCTAAATACTGAAGGTGGTTCTGGTGACGTATTCATGTACTATCGATGGCTCTGGTGTTCTATTCATGTACTGATGATGGTTCTGGTGATCAATGATGAATACGGCCCCAGAGCCACCGTCCGTGCCCCAATACGGCCCCAGAGCCACCATCAGTACATGAATACGGCCCCAGAGCCACCATCAGTACATGAATACGGCCCCAGAGCCACCATCAGTACATGAATACGGCCCCAGAGCCACCGTCCGTGCCCCAATACGGCCCCAGAGCCACCATCAGTACATAAATACGGCCCCAGAGCCACCATCAGTACATGAATACGACCCCAGAGCCACCATCAGTACATGACTACGACCCCAGAGCCACCATCAGTACATGAATACGACCCCAGAGCCACCATCAGTTTTGTTGCAAACTATTTGCCACATGATGGACGCAAACGTGTCTTTTTAGTTTCCATTGCGGTATCCGCCAAATGCTGGACACATTAATTGAAACCAAACGGCCCTGACAAGGGTCTGACGTTTAAAGGGGTTGTCTGATCCAAATCGATAAATCTGCAGTCACTATGTGTGACTGCAGACTTATGAGGATATGTATGAGCTATACCTACCCCTAGACAGTGGGCATGGCCTCACTTCCATACAAGTGTATGGAGTGAGGCCACGCCCATGAGCTGGTTCTGGCTCAGAAACCGGCGAATCCCTGCAGTGCACGCGCTGGGGGGGGATTCATAAGTCTGCAGGCCGGTGTGCTACGCGGGGAGGAAGGGCCGGTAGATATAGGTATTATGCAGAATGCCGGACAATAAACCACTGTCCTGAACGTCTAGTAATATATAATGAGCCGCGGCGTGGCACACCTCGGAGCGGCAGACCTCGGCGCGGAGCGGCAGACCTCGGCGCGGAGCAGCACACCTCGGATCGGCAGACCTCGGAGCGGCAGACCTCGGCGCGGGGCGGCAGACCTCGGAGCGGCAGACCTCGGCGCGGAGCGGCAGACCTCGGAGAGGCACACCTCGGCGCGGAGCGGCAGACCTCGGAGAGGCACACCTCGGCGCGGAGCGGCAGACCTCGGAGAGGCACACCTCGGCGCGGAGCGGCAGACCTCGGAGAGGCACACCTCGGAGAGGCACACCTCGGCGAGGCACACCTCGGCGCAGAGCGGAACACCTCGGAGAGGCACACCTCGGCGCGGAGCGGAACACCTCGGAGAGGCACACCTCGGCGCGGAGCGGAACACCTCGGAGAGGCACACCTCGGCGCGGAGCGGAACACCTCGGAGCGGAAGACCTCGGAGCGGCGCGGAGCGGAAGACCTCGGAGCGGCGCGGAGCGAAGCGGAAGACCTCGGAGCGGCGCGGAAGACCTCGGAGCGGCGCGGAAGACCTCGGAGCGGCGCGGAAGACCTCGGAGCGGCGCGGAAGACCTCGGAGCGGAGCGGAAGACCTCGGCACGGAAGACCTCGGCACGGAGCAGCAGATCTCGGCACGGAGCAGCACACCTTGGAGCGGCAGACCTCGGAGCACCACACTTCGGCGCGGAGCGGCACACCTTGGAGCGGCAGACATCGGCGCGGAGCAGCACACCTTGGAGCGGCAGACCTCGGCGCGGAGCAGCACACCTCGGCGCGGAGCAGCACATAGAGGGAATACTGCATCCACAGCAGGGGCCACAGGTCGCACAGTCGGGGATTGTAGGGATATTACACTGCACCCCATATAACGGATTATTGGGGGCTCTGACCTAACACTAGTGGCACAGAGCCCTCTTTATGGGGCAGATGACACCACTGTGGTTTGGGAGATTCCCTGCCCCTCCATCAAGGGGCGCTGTGCAGAGGTCACTTATGAGGGTGCACTTCCCCACCAGTGGCCAGCCTGCATATCATACTACGGGTCATTCCAAGCGCCGCCACTAGTGGGCGGAGGACTGAGCCCCACAATAGGGCAAACACAGCACAGGGGGGCAGTTACTGCACCCGGCACCAAACACGGGAATCACCCCGCTGTCCCGCACCGGGGCCCACACGTCGTCCTGCGCCGCCGCCCCGCTCACCTGTGGCTGCAGCTCGGACACTCAGGTCCCTCCAGTCCCGGCTCCCGTTCTACACAGGAGCCGCAGCCATGATGGGGGGCGGAGCTCTCCGAGGAGACGTGCTAGGCGTGACGTGAGGGCGCTGCGCAGGTGGGGACACGCCCACAATTGTCAACGGCCGCCCAATGGCAGAGATTGATAAACAAGGTGGGTGTGGCCAGCAACAAGCGTTAATAATGAAGAATGGGCGGTGCTTAAATCTAGAGCGAGGCTTGACACGCGGGAAAGTGATCACTAATAGCCGGTGGGCGGGGCTGTGACGTCACAGCAGCTGGGCTGGTCTGTTAAAGGGACACAGCGTCCTCTGACTCTGAGTCACCTCTGGCTGTCAGTCATGTAGTGCGCAGCATTATACAGGTGACCTGTGCTGGGGTCTGCTCAGAGGCTTTCCCTTATGCTTTACACTGCAGTCATTGCTCTATTTGGGAGTCACTTTGATCAGTGACCTTTTCTCTATTCCTGATCAACCCCTTCTTGCTTTACACTGCAGCTTTGCTCATTCACAGTGGCTGTCCCCATGTATGATACAGGTGCATCTCACAAAATTAGAATATCAAAAAGTTAATTTATTTCAGTTCTTCAATACAAAAAGTGAACCTCCTATATTATATAGAGTCATTACACACAGAGGGATCTATTATATAGAGTCATTACACACAGAGCGATCTATTATATAGAGTCATTACACACAGAGTGATCTATTATATAGAGTCATTACACAGAGGGATCTATTATATAGAGTCATTACACGCAGAGGGATCTATTATATAGAGTCATTACACACAGAGGGATCTATTACCTCTGCGTGTAATGACTCTATATAATAGATCCCTCTGCGTGTAATGACTCTATATAATAGATCCCTCTGCGTGTAATGAATCTATATAATAGATCCCTCTGTGTGTAATGACTCTATATAATAGATCACTCTGTGTGTAATGACTCTATATAATAGATCCTTCTGTGTGTAATGACTCTATATAAAAGATCCCTCTGCGTGTAATGACTCTATATAATAGATCCCTCTGTGTGTAATGACTCTATATAATAGATCCCTCTGTGTGTAATGACTCTATATAATAGATCCCTCTGCGTGTAATGACTCTATATAATAGATCCCTCTGCGTGTAATGACTCTTTATAATAGATCCCTCTGTGTGTAATGACTCTATATAATAGATCCCTCTGTGTGTAATGACTCTATATAATAGATCCCTCTGTGTGTAATGACTCTATATAATAGATCCCTCTGTGTGTAATGACTCTATATAATAGATCCCTCTGTGTGTAATGACTCTATATAATAGATCCCTCTGTGTGTAATGACGCTATATAATAGATCCCTCTGTGTGTAATGACTCTATATAATAGATCACTGTGTGTAATGACTCTATATAATAGATCCCTCTGTGTGTAATGACTCTATATAATAGATCCCTCTGTGTGTAATGACTCTATATAATAGATCACTGTGTGTAATGACTCTATATAATAGATCCCTCTGTGTGTAATGACTCTATATAATAGATCCCTCTGCGTGTAATGACTCTATATAATAGATCCCTCTGTATGTAGTGACTCTATATAATAGATCCCTCTGCGTGTAATGACTCTATATAATAGATCCCTCTGCGTGTAATGACTATATAATAGATCCCTCTGCGTGTAATGACTCTATATAATAGATCGCTCTGTGTGTAATGACTCTATATAATAGATCACTGTGTGTAATGACTCTATATAATAGATCCCTCTGTGTGTAATGACTCTATATAATAGATCCCTCTGTGTGTAATGACTCTATATAATAGATCCCTCTGTGTGTAATGACTCTATATAATAGATCCCTCTGTGTGTAATGACTCTATATAATATAGGAGGCTCACTTTTTGTATTGAAGATCTGAAATAAATTAACTTTTTGATGATATTCTAATTTAGTGAGATGCACCTGTATCTGACCATACAAAAGCCACCACAGCTCCGCTGAGCCCATAATTGCAGAGTCCACACGGCAAACACTGCGCCTCCGCCTGGAGCTTCATGGCGCAACAGCTGCATGCAGCCGTACATCACCAAGCACAATGCCGAGCGTCGGATGGAGTGGTGTAAAGCTGCCACGACTGGACTCTGGAGGAGACGTGTTCTGTGCAGTGATTGCACTTCTCTATCTGCGTCTGATGGACCTTATCTGTCCCCCATGACTGTGCCCAGTGCAGGAGCTCCATACAGATATGGGGGGGACAGGAGCAGGTTCTCATTTTGCAGATTGCTTCAGCTCTATGTCGCCATCTGCTGGTGACCAGTTACATTGCAGACGTGTTTCATTCCTGACTGCTTTAATCCACAAATTGGCACAGAGAAGAGATGAGCTGGAGATAAAGCAACTGATGTCACACATGGGGTTAATTAGAATCAGGAATCAGATGTATATGGAGCTTCTCCTCCTATAAGCACACAGGTGATTGACAGGGGCGTAATGATCGCAGAAGTTGTCTCCGCGACCGAGCCCCTGCTGGAGGGGGGCTGCCGACACCAGCGCCTATTTCAGCTGAATCTGTGTCCAAGGAAGCACGATCACCTGAAGCGTATTGTGGTGCAGAGACCTGCCGACTCCCTGCACTGCATTATACGCCGCCGGCCAATCAGAGGCCGGCAGCTGACATCTGTCTGCCTGTTATGAGAAGCGCATGGCAGTGACATCATGCGCCACTTATGGCGGGCACCATGAAGTCAGCTGCAGGCTAAAAGGAAGGGGCACAGGATGGGGGACATTATACCAGAAAGAGGCCCAAGACAGAGAACATTAGACCAGGAAGGGGCACAGGACGGGGAACATTATACCAGGAATTGGATAAGGATAGGGACATTATGCCAGGAATTGGATAAGGATAGGGGACATTATACCAGGAATTGGATAAGGATAGGGACATTATGCCAGGAATTGGATAAGGATAGGGGACATTATACCAGAAATAGGCATTGGATGGGGGACATTATACCAGGAAGGGCCACAGGACGGGGAACATTATACCAGGAAGGGGCACAGAGCTTGGGACATTATAACAGCACGGGGCACAAGATTAAGGAATTTCTACCAGGAAGGATCTAATTATGGGAGACTTTATAACAGGAAGGTGACTTGGATGGGTGATATTATACCAGAAAGGGGCCCAAGATAGGGTATATTATACCAGGAAGGGGCCCAGGATGAGGAACATTATTACAGAAAGGGGCAAGGATAGGGGAAATAATTACAGAAAAAGGCCCAGGATCAGAGACATTATACCAGGAAAGGGTCCTGTAATGGAGAACATTATTACTGGAAGGCGCTCAGGATGGGGAACATTATACAAGTTAGGGGTCCATCAAAGGGAACATTATAAAAGAAAAAGGCCCAGGACAGGTGCCATTATAAGAGGAAGGAGCACAGGATGAAGGACTTTATTAGAGAATAAGGACCCGGATGGGGGACATTATTATAAGAGGGTGGCAGTATGGGGACATTAATACATGACTACATGGAGGGACATATAATTGTTTATAGGACAAAGAATGCTACAAAGGCCCATACATCTGATCAACATGAAGGATGGGATCAAGGTCCAAATATGTAACATTGAACCATCAGACTCTGGAAACGCCACAGGTGATAGATGTATATGGGGATCCCCCTCCTATAAGGACACAGGTGATAGATGTATATGGGGCTCCTCCTCCTATAAGGACACAGGTGATAGATGTATATGAGGCTCCTCCTGCTATAAGGACACAGGTGATAGATGTATATGGGGCTCCCCCTCCTATAAGGACACAGGTGATAGATGTATATGGGGATCCCCCTCCTATAAGGACACAGGTGATAGATGTATATGGGGCTCCTCCTCCTATAAGGACACAGGTGATAGATGTATATGAGGCTCCTCCTGCTATAAGGACACAGGTGATAGATGTATATGAGGCTCCCCCTCCTATAAGGACACAGGTGATAGATGTATATGGGGCTCCTCCTCCTATAAGGACACAGGTGATAGATGTATATGGGGATCCTCCTCCTATAAGGACACAGGTGATAGATGTATATGAGGCTCCCCCTCCTATAAGGACACAGGTGATAGATGTATATGGGGCTCCTCCTCCTATAAGGACACAGGTGATAGATGTATATGGGGATCCTCCTCCTATATGGACACAGGTGATAGATGTATATGAGGCTCCTCCTCCTATATGGACACAGGTGATAGATGTATATGAGGCTCCCCCTCCTATAAGGACACAGGTGATAGATGTATATGGGGCTCCTCCTCCTATAAGGACACAGGTGATAGATGTATATGGGGCTCCTCCTCCTATAAGGATACAGGTGATAGATGTATATGGGGCTCCTCCTCCTATAAGGACACAGGTGATAGATGTATATGAGGCTCCTCCTCCTATAAGGACACAGGTGATAGATGTATATGAGGCTCCCCCTCCTATAAGGACACAGGTGATAGATGTATATGGGGCTCCTCCTCCTATAAGGACACAGGTGATAGATGTATATGGGGCTCCTCCTCCTATAAGGACACAGGTGATAGATGTATATGGGGCTCCTCCTCCTATAAGGACACAGGTGATAGATGTATATGGGGCTCCTCCTCCTATAAGGACACAGGTGATAGATGTATATGAGGCTCCTCCTCCTATAAGGACACAGGTGATAGATGTATATGGGGCTCCCCCTCCTATAAGGACACAGGTGATAGATGTATATGAGGCTCCTCCTCCTATAAGGACACAGGTGATAGATGTATATGAGGCTCCTCCTCCTATAAGGATACAGGTGATAGATGTATATGGGGCTCCTCCTCCTATAAGGACACAGGTGATAGATGTATATGGGGCTCCTCCTCCTATAAGGACACAGGTGATAAATGTATATGAGGCTCCCCCTCCTATAAGGACACAGGTGATAGATGTATATGGGGCTCCTCCTCCTATAAGGATACAGGTGATAGATGTATATGGGGCTCCTCCTCCTATAAGGACACAGGTGATAGATGTATATGGGGCTCCCCCTCCTATAAGGACACAGGTGATAGATGTATATGAGGCTCCTCCTCCTATAAGGATACAGGTGATAGATGTATATGGGGCTCCTCCTCCTATAAGGACACAGGTGATAGATGTATATGGGGCTCCTCCTCCTATAAGGACACAGGTGATAGATGTATATGGGGCTCCTCCTCCTATAAGGACACAGGTGATAGATGTATATGGGGCTCCCCCTCCTATAAGGACACAGGTGATAGATGTATATGGGGCTCCTTCTCCTATAAGGACATAGGTGATAGATGTATATGGGGCTCCCCCTCCTATAAGGACACAGGTGATAGATGTATATGGGGCTCCCCCTCCTATAAGGACACAGGTGATAGATGTATATGGGGCTCCTCCTCCTATAAGGACACAGGTGATAGATGTATATGAGGCTCCTCCTCCTATAAGGACACAGGTGATAGATGTATATGGGGATCCTCCTCCTATAAGGACACAGGTGATAGATGTATATGGGGCTCCTCCTCCTATAAGGGCACAGGTGATAGATGTATATGGGGCTCCTCATCCTATAAGGACACAGGTGATAGATGTATATGGGGCTCCTCCTCCTATAAGGACACAGGTGATAGATGTATATGGGGCTCCTCCTCCTATAAGGATACAGGTGATAGATGTATATGGGGCTCCCCCTCCTATAAGGACACAGGTGATAGATGTATATGAGGCTCCTCCTCCTATAAGGATACAGGTGATAGATGTATATGAGGCTCCTCCTCCTATAAGGACACAGGTGATAGATGTATATGGGGCTCCTCCTCCTATAAGGACACAGGTGATAGATGTATATGGGGCTCCTCCTCCTATAAGGACACAGGTGATAGATGTATATGGGGCTCCCCCTCCTATAAGGACACAGGTGATAGATGTATATGGGGCTCCTTCTCCTATAAGGACATAGGTGATAGATGTATATGGGGCTCCCCCTCCTATAAGGACACAGGTGATAGATGTATATGGGGCTCCTCCTCCTATAAGGATACAGATGATAGATGTATATGGGGATCCTCCTCCTATAAGGACACAGGTGATAGATGTATATGGGGATCCTCCTCCTATAAGGACACAGGTGATAGATGTATATGGGGATCCTCCTCCTATAAGGACACAGGTGATAGATGTATATGGGGATCCTCCTCCTATAAGGACACAGGTGATAGATGTATATGGGGCTCCCCCTCCTATAAGGACACAGGTGATAGATGTATATGGGGCTCCCCCTCCTATAAGGACACAGGTGATAGATGTATATGGGGCTCCCCCTCCTATAAGGACCCAGGTGATAGATGTATATGGGCCTCCTCCTCCTATAAGGACACAGGTGATAGATGTATATGGGGCTCCTCCTCCTATAAGGACACAGGTGATAGATGTATATGGGGCTCCTCCTCCTATAAGGACACAGGTGATAGATGTATATGGGGCTCCCCCTCCTATAAAGATACTGGTGATAGATGTATATGGGGCTCCCTTTCCTATAAGGACACAGGTGATAGATGTATATGAGGCTCCTCCTCCTATAAGGATACAGGTGATAGATGTATATGGGGCTCCTCCTCCTATAAGGACACAGGTGATAGATGTATATGGGGCTCCTCCTCCTATAAGGACACAGGTGATAGATGTATATGGGGCTCCTCCTCCTATAAGGACACAGGTGATAGATGTATATGGGGCTCCCCCTCCTATAAGGACACAGGTGATAGATGTATATGGGGCTCCCCCTCCTATAAGGACACAGGTGATAGATGTATATGGGGCTCCTTCTCCTATAAGGACACAGGTGATAGATGTATATGGGGCTCCCCCTCCTATAAGGACACAGGTGATAGATGTATATGGGGCTCCTTCTCCTATAAGGACACAGGTGATAGATGTATATGAGGCTCCTCCTCCTATAAGGATACAGGTGATAGATGTATATGGGGCTCCTCCTCCTATAAGGACACAGGTGATATATGTATATGGGGCTCCTCCTCCTATAAGGACACAGGTGATAGATGTATATGGGGCTCCTCCTCCTATAAGGACACAGGTGATAGATGTATATGGGGCTCCCCCTCCTATAAGGACACAGGTGATAGATGTATATGGGGCTCCTCCTGCTATAAGGATACAGGTGATAGATGTATATGGGGCTCCCCCTCCTATAAGGACACAGGTGATATATGTATATGGGGCTCCTCCTCCTATAAGGATACAGGTGATAGATGTATATGGGGCTCCCCCTCCTATAAGGACACAGGTGATAGATGTATATGGGGCTCCTCCTCCTATAAGGACACAGGTGATAGATGTATATGAGGCTCCTCCTCCTATAAGGACACAGGTGATAGATGTATATGGGGCTCCTCCTCCTATAAGGACACAGGTGATAGATATATATGGGGCTCCTCCTTCTATAAGGGCACAGGTGATAGATGTATATGGGGCTCCTCATCCTATAAGGACACAGGTGATAGATGTATATGGGGCTCCTCCTCCTATAAGGACACAGGTGATAGATGTATATGGGGCTCCCCCTCCTATAAGGACACAGGTGATAGATGTATATGGGGCTCCTCCTCCTATCAGGACACAGGTGACAGATGTATATGGGGATCCCCCTCCTATAAGGATAGAGGTGATAGATGTATATGGGGCTCCTCATCCTATAAGGACACAGGTGATAGATGTATATGGGGCTCCCCCTCCTATAAGGACACAGGTGATAGATGTATATGGGGCTCCTCCTCCTATAAGGACACAGGTGATAGATGTATATGGGGATCCCCCTCCTATAAGGACACAGGTGATAGATGTATATGGGGCTCCTCCTCCTATAAGGATACAGGTGATAGATGTATATGGGGCTCCCCCTCCTATAAGGACACAGGTGATAGATGTATATGGGGCTCCCCCTCCTATAAGGACACAGGTGATAGATGTATATGGGGCTCCCCCTCCTATAAGGACACAGGTGATAGATGTATATGGGGCTCCCCCTCCTATAAGGACCCAGGTGATAGATGTATATGGGCCTCCTCCTCCTATAAGGACACAGGTGATAGATGTATATGAGGCTCCTCCTCCTATAAGGACACAGGTGATAGATGTATATGGGGCTCCTGCTCCTATAAGGACACTGGTGATAGATGTATATGGGGCTCCCCCTCCTATAAAGATACTGGTGATAGATGTATATGGGGCTCCTCCTCCTATAAGGACACAGGTGATAGATGTATATGGGGCCTCTCCTCCTATAAGGATAAAGGTGATAGATGTATATGAGGCTCCTCCTCCTATAAGGACACAGGTGATAGATGTATATGAGGCTCCCCCTCCTATAAGGACACAGGTGATAGATGTATATGGGGCCCCTCCTCCTATAAGGACACAGGTGATAGATGTATATGGGGCTCCTCCTCCTATAAGGACACAGGTGATAGATGTATATGGGGCTCCTCCTCCTATAAGGACACAGGTGATAGATGTATATGGGGCTCCTCCTCCTATAAGGACACAGGTGATAGATGTATATGGGGCTCCTCCTCCTATAAGGATAAAGGTGATAGATGTATATGGGGCTCCTCCTCCTATAAGGACAAAGGTGATAGATGTATGTAGCACCCTGAGGATTCGGCTGCTACAGGGGTATTGCACCTCAAGCCAGAGGTGTGGTATTCCACTCCCGGGTAAGGATGGAGTGTGGAACTGAGCTAGTAGGCTGCATGCACTACATACATCCCATTTCCGGGGGACAGAACTACGGTACTCCCACCAGTATATGTGCAGGTACGACAGCGTCTGTCCCTGGCTGGAGTGGGAGGGGGGTGGAACATCCCAGTAGTGTAGGGGCAGATAGGGGGAGCAGTCTGGGTAAAGCTAGGAGCTCATTGGGTGCTGGTCACCTGGGCTCACACATAGAGGGAGTATAAAAGGTGGGCACCATCTTAGATCAGAGTTCAGTTCAGGCAGGAGGAGAAGAGCAGAGGAGCTCAGCCAGGAGGGCTGACAGGGAGCTGTGGCTCCGGCTGGGCCCAGCTCCAGAGCAAGGCCTGCAGTGAAGCAGAGGAGAGAGAGGAGTCAGAAGGACCCAGAGAAAGAGTCAGAAGGAACCCCAAGATCCCAGAATAAGGACAGAAGGGTGAAGGGTTGGCGGACACGGGTACCGGAACCCAAGCTGGCAGAGGCAGAAGTAAACCTTAGCCAGGAACCGGAGGTCGTGGGCAAGTTTTGCCACGACCCTCACCATATCCACCAGGAAGGCACACCACGAGTAGGGCCAGGGAAGCCAGAGAAGGTTCAACCACTAAGAGGCCCGAGGGAGCTGGACAGAGGTGGATCCCTGGTGGGGACGGCCAGGAGAAAGAGAGTGAGAGGGAAGCTCAGGACCACGCTCCGGAACTGCCTGGGGGTTAGCCGAGTCCCGCACCTGGTGGACGCAGCACGGCTCAGGTGGTCACTCAAGGCCAGAGTGACTAAAGCAACATCAGTGAGTAAAAACCCTGAAACTGCATCTCCTGACTCTGCCTCTCCTTCCTGCATCATCACAACCCCCATCATCCACACCTGCTGCCCTGAGGCCATACCCCTCCCGTTGGGGGTTATACCATCACTGCTGCACATATACCACCGGCCTCAGCGGACTGCTCTGCAGCGGCGGCTTCAAAGCCGCACTCAACGGGTGGCGTAGTCGACACTTAACAACATCTACTGCCATAGACTGCCACTTAGTTTGACACCCTGGGCACGGACCGGGTCACCGCCACAAGGACTACTACCCCATACAGATCCGGCTCCGGGTATCCCCTTGAACATGGCCCAGGGGGCGCGTCAACTTTTGGCGTAGTCGGCAGGATCACGTGCCCGCAACTACCGGGTACTGCGTGCCTGAAGAAAAGTCTAAATGTACCGTAAAAAGAAGTCTCCCGCCAGTTCCGGAGGGTCCCCGCCATCGGACGCCATCTCGGATCGGTTCCCGCCGTTTGCCCGCCATCTGCAGCTTTTTCCCGCCATCCACAGAGTTTCCCGCCATTGGGAAGCGGTTCCCGCCATCTGAGAAGATTTCCCGCCTTGGCAGAGCGGACGCCATTATGGGCGTGCCAGAGGGTGGCAAGAGGCCACCTCCCATCGTGGGTCAGGACCAAGAATGGCGCCAAAAACGAAGACCGCCCCCACCAGCAGAGACTGTGATGCTTGAGATGTCCATCAGCGTGAGGGGACTGCCCCTGGGACTGACAATCACCAAGTTGCCCCGGGACCACTCTCAGTGTGGGCGGACCGAGAACAAAAGAGTGAAGATGGGAGCAGCTTGGAGGAGTCTGGAGGAGCCGTACCCGGAGATGGAGGGGGAGGCAGGCAGCACCGACCCAGTGGTCAGGAGCCTGCTGCAAGCGACAACCCCACTAGGCCTGGTGGAGATCCTGGCACAGCTCCCCGAGACCGGGAGTGTGCGCAGACCGAGCTGGAGCGCCTCGCACGGAGGATGGCCCAGGTGCAGCGAGAAACGCTGACGGAGTGGAGCAGAGAGATGGCCCTGCAGGCAGGAACCCGCCAACGGAGCACGCCACCCGAGACGAGGAGTCAGACCGCCTCTGAGGATGGCGCAGGAGGAATCAAGGCCGGAGACGACGCCGAGGAAGGAGCTAAAGAAACGGAGGCAGGTAAAGGGGACGTCACTACCCCGAGCCGAGAAGCCGTGAGCCTGCCCCAGCTCCCCGTCGCAGAGCCCGAAATTTCCCCTGCCGTGCCCGTCGTTGCACC
The DNA here is from genome assembly GCF_046119375.1 of Phyllobates terribilis. NCBI lineage: Eukaryota > Metazoa > Chordata > Amphibia > Anura > Dendrobatidae > Phyllobates > Phyllobates terribilis. The sequence goes on along the minus strand of NW_027362770.1, from coordinate 193,588,201 downwards.
GTCACCGCTCCCGACTAGGCCTCAAACAGAAGCCGCGGCCACGCCCCCTGTGACGTCACGCGCCTCAACCCTGAGCGCGGCCAAGCAGGAGACGCCACCGGCCTGGTCGCAAGGCCGAGTGCCCCCGGGCGCCGCAGTACCAACAGCGCCCTCTACCTCTGCCGAGCCACCGGCCTGGTCGCTGGGCCAAGTAACCCCGGGCGCCGCCGTCTTCACGGTGCCCTTCACCTTCAGGGTGCCCCAGGCCTGGTCGCAAGGCCTGGTGAACCCGGGCGCCGCTACCACCACCGCGCCCTCAGCGTCCACAGCGCCACACCTGGGTGAAGACCTATTTGCCCAGCACACTTGCCCGGATGGGCAGCCCCCTGTGTGGCCACCGGAGTACCACCATCCCCGACTCCGGAAAGAAAGACCCCTGGATGAGCCCCTGATCCCGGCGCCCGCCAAGATCACCCCACTCTCGTTGGAGGAAGCGCAGTTTGCGTGGGACCCCACAGGAGAAGACCTCATCGGGTTCACCCAAGAGACCCGGGCTGCCGCAGCTGAGCGTGCGGAGTGCTGCCGGCAGCAGCTAGAGGTCTTTGACAGAGAAAGGAGAGAGAGGCGGGTCCGTGAGCAGCGGCTGCAAATAAAAAGTGCAGAGCAGAAAAGCCGGACCCGAAGGAACCCCCGTGCAGCCCACGGTCCCCGTGCCACCGGGACTGTAATCAAATTCCAACTGCAGCACGGTTGGGGCTTCATCAGAGATCATCATACCCCCGGCGACGTCTTCGTGACCAGAAGAGATGTCGAGTCCCACCTACCGGAGGGACACAGAGGTCGTGACCTTTACCTGGGTGATGAGGTCACCTTTACCCGGCACCAGTGTGCCAAAGGACCCTATGCACTTCATGTACATCGCCTGACGGAAGAGGAGTTGCGGTGTGAGGAAGGTCAAGAGGACCCGGACGGGTCCGAAGCCTACCCTCAGGAAGGAGCAGGAGGGCATCGTCACCATTAAGAGGTGAACTGAAACTGTAAAATAGTTACCCGTTAGGGTATATGCCATGCTGCTAATTTAAATATGGTCCCCGTTGGGACAAGTGTGAACTGTTCCAGTGTGTCCCATTTCCCCACTGGCCGAGGACTGAGAGCGGCCACCTCCCCTTGTATATAGTTGCGCTTTCTAAGGCGCCCCCTACCGGTTTTATAGGAAACTGTTGTTTTTTTCTACAAGAGACTGTGGCACTTACCCGGTCACAAGTTGCACCGTGGCCGGAGGAACAAGAATGTTTACTATGAAAAGTTTTATGCTGATGATATATATAATGTTTTATATGTTTATGATGTTTTTGAAAAAATTAGTATGTTTGTGGATGTTTTGATTCTTTTACAGCCCGAGGACGTGCTGTGATTTACCAGGGGGGAATGTAGCACCCTGAGGATTCGGCTGCTACAGGGGTATTACACCTCAAGCCAGAGGTGTGGTATTCCACTCCCGGGTAAGGATGGAGTGTGGAACTGAGCTAGTAGGCTGCATGCACTACATACATCCCATTTCCGGGGGACAGAACTACGGTACTCCCACCAGTATATGTGCAGGTACGACAGCGTCTGTCCCTGGCTGGAGTGGGAGGGGGGTGGAACATCCCAGTAGTGTAGGGGCAGATAGGGGGAGCAGTCTGGGTAAAGCTAGGAGCTCATTGGGTGCTGGTCACCTGGGCTCACACATAGAGGGAGTATAAAAGGTGGGCACCATCTTAGATCAGAGTTCAGTTCAGGCAGGAGGAGAAGAGCAGAGGAGCTCAGCCAGGAGGGCTGACAGGGAGCTGTGGCTCCGGCTGGGCCCAGCTCCAGAGCAAGGCCTGCAGTGAAGCAGAGGAGAGAGAGGAGTCAGAAGGACCCAGAGAAAGAGTCAGAAGGAACCCCAAGATCCCAGAATAAGGACAGAAGGGTGAAGGGTTGGCGGACACGGGTACCGGAACCCAAGCTGGCAGAGGCAGAAGTAAACCTTAGCCAGGAACCGGAGGTCGTGGGCAAGTTTTGCCACGACCCTCACCATATCCACCAGGAAGGCACACCACGAGTAGGGCCAGGGAAGCCAGAGAAGGTTCAACCACTAAGAGGCCCGAGGGAGCTGGACAGAGGTGGATCCCTGGTGGGGACGGCCAGGAGAAAGAGAGTGAGAGGGAAGCTCAGGACCACGCTCCGGAACTGCCTGGGGGTTAGCCGAGTCCCGCACCTGGTGGACGCAGCACGGCTCGGGTGGTCACTCAAGGCCAGAGTGACTAAAGCAACATCAGTGAGTAAAAACCCTGAAAATGCATCTCCTGACTCTGCCTCTCCTTCCTGCATCATCACAACCCCCATCATCCACACCTGCTGCCCTGAGGCCATACCCCTCCCGTTGGGGGTTATACCATCACTGCTGCACATATACCACCGGCCTCAGCGGACTGCTCTGCAGCGGCGGCTTCAAAGCCGCACTCAACGGGTGGCGTAGTCGACACTTAAACAACATCTACAAAGACTGCCACACACTTAGTTTGACACTCTGGGCACGGACCGGGTCACCGCCACAAGGACTACTACCCCCATACAGATCCGGCTCCGGGTATCCCCTTGAACATGGCCCAGGGGGCGCGTCATGTATATGGGGCCCCTCCTCCTATAAGGATACAGGTGATAGATGTATATGGGGCTCCCCCTCCTATAAGGATACAGGTGATAGATGTGTATGGGGCTCCTCCTCCTATAAGGACACAGGTGATAGATGTATATGGGGCCCCTCCTCCTATAAGGACACAGGTGATAGATGTATATGGGGCCTCTCCTCCTATAAGGATACAGGTGATAGATGTATATGGGGCTCCCCCTCCTATAAGGACACAGGTGATAGATGTATATGGGGTTCCCCCTCCTATAAGGACACAGGTGATAGATGTATATGAGGCTCCTCCTCCTATAAGGACGCAGGTGATAGATGTATATGGGGCTCCTCCTCCTATAAGGATATAGGTGATAGATGTATATGGGGCTCCCCCACCTATAAGGAAACAGGTGATAGATGTATATGGGGCTCCCCCTCCTATAAGGACACAGGTGATGGATGTATATGGGGCTCCTCCTCCTATAAGGACACAGATGATGGATGTATATGGGGCTCCTCCTCCTATAAGGACACAGGTGACAGATGTATATGGGGCTCCCCCTCCTATAAGGATACAGGTGATAGATGTATATGGGGCTCCTCCTCCTATAAGGACACAGGTGATGGATGTATATGGGGCTCCTCCTCCTATAAGGACACAGGTGATGGATGTATATGGGGCTCCTCCTCCTATAAGGACACAGGTGACAGATGTATATGGGGCTCCCCCTCCTATAAGGATACAGGTGATAGATGTATATGGGGCTCCTCCTCCTATAAGGACACAGGTGATGGATGTATATGGGGCTCCTCCTCCTATAAGGACACAGGTGATGGATGTATATGGGGCTCCTCCTCCTATAAGGACACAGGTGATAGATGTATATGGGGATCCCCCTCCTATAAGGAAACAGGTGATAGATGTATATGGGGCTCCCCCTCCTATAAGGACACAGGTGATGGATGTATATGGGGCTCCTCCTCCTATAAGGACACAGGTGATGGATGTATATGGGGCTCCTCCTCCTATAAGGACACAGGTGACAGATGTATATGGGGCTCCCCCTCCTATAAGGATACAGGTGATATATGTATATGGGGCTCCTCCTCCTATAATGACACAGGTGATGGATGTATATGGGGCTCCTCCTCCTATAAGGACACAGGTGACAGATGTATATGGGGCTCCCCCTCCTATAAGGATACAGGTGATAGATGTATATGGGGCTCCTCCTCCTATAAGGACACAGGTGATAGATGTATATGGGGCCTCTCCTCCTATAAGGACACAGGTGATAGATGTATATGGGGCTCCTCCTCCTATAAGGACACAGGTGATAGATGTATATGGGGCTCCTCCTCCTATAAGGACACAGGTGATAGATGTATATGGGGCCTCTCTTCCTATAAGGACACAGGTGATAGATGTATATGAGGCTCCTCCTCCTATAAGGACACAGGTGATAGATGTATATGGGGCTCCTCCTCCTATAAGGACACAGGTGATAGATGTATATGGGGCTCCTCCTCCTATAAGGATACAGGTGATAGATGTATATGGGGCCTCTCCTCCTATAAGTATACAGGTGATGGATGTATATGGGGCTCCTCCTCCTATAAGGACACAGGTGATAGATGTATATGGGGCTCCTCCTCCTATAAGGACACAGGTGATAGATGTATATGAGGCTCCTCCTCCTATAAGGACACAGCTGATAGATGTATATGGGGCTCCTCCTCCTATAAGGACACAGGTGATAGATGTATATGGGGCTCCTCCTCCTATAAGGATACAGGTGATAGATGTATATGGGGCCTCTCCTCCTATAAGTATACAGGTGATGGATGTATATGGGGCTCCTCCTCCTATAAGGATACAGGTGATAGATGTATATGGGGCTCCTCCTCCTATAAGGACGCAGGTGATGGATGTATATGGGGCTCCCCCTCCTATAAGGATACAGGTGATAGATGTATATGGGCTCACCCTCCTATAAGGATACAGGTGATAGATGTATATGGGGCCCCTCCTCCTATAAGGGCACAGGTGATATATGTTTATGGGGCTCCTCCTCCTGTAAGGATACAGGTGATCGATGTATATGGGTCTCCTCCTCCTATGAGGGGACAGGTGATAGATGTATATGGGGCTCCTCCTCCTATAAGGGCACAGGTGATAGATGTATATGGGGTTCCCCCTCCTATAAGGACACAGGTGATAGATGTATATGGGGCTCCCCCTCCTATACGGATACAGGTGATAGATGTATATGAGGCTCCTCCTCCTATAAGGATACAGGTGATAGATGTATATGGGGCTCCTCCTCCTATAAGGATACAGGTGATAGATGTATATGAGGCTCCTCCTCCTATAAGGATACAGGTGATAGATGTATATGGGGCTCCTCCTCCTATAAGGACACAGGTGATAGATGTATATGGGGCTCCTCCTCCTATAAGGACACAGGTGATAGATGTATATGGGGCCCCTCCTCCTATAAGGACACAGGTGATAGATGTATATGGGGCTCCTCCTCCTATAAGGACACAGGTGATAGATGTATATGGGGCTCCTCCTCCTATAAGGACACAGGTGATAGATGTATATGGGGCCCCTCCTCCTATAAGGATACAGGTGATAGATGTATATGGGGCTCCCCCTTCTATAAGGACACAGGTGATAGATGTATGTGGGGCCCCTCCTCCTATAAGGACACAGGTGATAGATGTATATGGGGCTCCTCCTCCTATAAGGACACAGGTGATAGATGTATATGGGCCTCCCCCTTCTATACGGATACAGGTGATAGATGTATATGGGGCCCCTCCTCCTATAAGGATACAGGTGATAGATGTATATGGGGCTCCCCCTCCTATAAGGACACAGGTGATAGATGTATGTGGGGCTCCTCCTCCTATAAGGACACAGGTGATAGATGTATATGAGGCTCCTCCTCCTATAAGGACACAGGTGATAGATGTATATGGGCCTCCCCCTCCTATAAGGATACAGGTGATAGATGTATATGGGGCTCCCCCTTCTATAAGGACACAGGTGATAGATGTATGTGGGGCCCCTCCTCCTATAAGGACACAGGTGATAGATGTATATGGGGCTCCTCCTCCTATAAGGACACAGGTGATAGATGTATATGAGGCTCCTCCTCCTTTAAGGACACAGGTGATAGATGTATATGGGGCTCCTCCTGCTATAAGGGCACAGGTGATAGATGTATATGAGGCTCCTCCTCCTATAAGGACACAGGTGATAGATGTATATGGGGCTCCTCCTCCTATAAGTGGACAGGTGATAGATGTATATGGGGCTCCTCATGCTATAAGGACACAGGTGATAGATGTATATGAGGCTCCTCCTCCTATAAGGACACAGGTGATAGATGTATATGGGGCTCCTCCTCCTATAAGTGGACAGGTGATAGATGTATATGGGGCTCCTCCTCCTATAAGGATACAGGTGATAGATGTATATGGGGCTCCTCCTCCTATAAGGATACAGGTGATAGATGTATATGAGGCTCCTCCTCCTATAAGGATACAGGTGATAGATATATATGGGGCTCCCCCTCCTATAGGGACACAGGTGATAGATGTATATGGGGCTCCCCCTCCTATAAGGACACAGGTGATAGATGTATATGAGGCTCCTCCTCCTATAAGGACACAGGTGATAGATGTATATGGGGCTCCTCCTCCTATAAGGACGCATGTGATGGATGTATATGGGGCTCCTCCTCCTATAAGGATACAGGTGATAGATGTATATGGGGCTCCTCCTCCTATAAGGATACAGGTGATAGATGTATATGGGGCTCCTCCTCCTATAAGGACACAGGTGATAGATGTATATGGGCCTCCCCCTCCTATAAGGAAACAGGTGATAGATGTATATGGGGCCCCTCCTCCTATAAGGATACATGTGATAGATATATATGGGGCTCCTCCTCCTATAAGGACACAGGTGATAGATGTATATGGGGCCCCTCCTCCTATAAGGATACAGGTGATAGATGTATATGGGGCTCCCCCTCCTATAAGGACACAGGTGATAGATGTATATGGGGCCCCTCCTCCTATAAGGATACAGGTGATAGATGTATATGGGGCTCCCCCTCCTATAAGGACACAGGTGATAGATGTATGTGGGGCCCCTCCTCCTATAAGGACACAGGTGATAGATGTATATGAGGCTCCTCCTCCTATAAGGACACAGGTGATAGATGTATATGGGCCTCCCGCTCCTATAAGGATACAGGTGATAGATGTATATGGGGCTCCCCGTCCTATAAGGACACAGGTGATAGATGTATATGGGGCCCCTCCTCCTATAAGGATACAGGTGATAGATGTATATGGGGCTCCTCCTCCTATAAGGACACAGGTGATAGATGTATGTGGGGCCCCTCCTCCTATAGGACACAGGTGATAGATGTATATGGGGCTCCTCCTCCTATAAGGACACAGGTGATAGATGTATATGGGGCTCCCCCTCCTATAAGGACACAGGTGATAGATGTATATGAGGCTCCTCCTCCTATAAGGACACAGGTGATAGATGTATATGGGCCTCCCCCTTCTATAAGGATACAGGTGATAGATGTATATGGGGCTCCTCCTCCTATAAGGACACAGGTGATAGATGTATATGGGGCTCCTCCTCCTATAAGGACACAGGTGATAGATGTGTAGCACCCTGAGGACTCTGCTGCTACAGGGGTATTGCACCTCGACCCAGAGGTGTGGTATTCCACTCCCGGGTAAGGATGGAGTGTGGAACTGAGCTTAGTAGGCTGCATGCACTACATACATCCCATTTCCGGGGGACAGACCAACGGTACTCCCACCAAGTAAATGTGCAGGTACGACAGCATCTGTCCCTGGCTGGAGTGGGAGGGGGGTGGAACATCCCAGTAGTGTAGGGGCAGATAGGGGGAGTAGTCTGGGTAAAGCTAGGAGCCCATTGGGTGCTGGTCACCTGGGTTCACACACAGAGGGAGTATATAAGGTGGGCACCATCTTAGAATAGGGTCTTTAGTCAGAGAGAGGAGGAGCAGAGCAGAGGAGCTCAGCCAGGAGGGCTGACAGGGAGCTGTGGCTCCGGCTGGGCCCAGCTCCAGAGCAAAGCCTGCAGTGAAGAGAGAGAGGAGGAAGAAAGGCCCAGAGAAGCAGAGACAGAGGGAACATTAAGATCCCAGAATCAGACCAGAAAGGGTGAAGGGTTGGCAGAAGAGGGCACCGGATCCCAAGCTGGCGGAGGCAGAAGTAACCCTTAACCAGGAACCGGAGGTCGTGGGCAAGTTTTGCCACGACCCTCACCATATCCACCAGGAAGGCACACCACGAGTAGGGCCAGGGAAGCCAAAGAAGGTTCAACCACTAAGAGGCCCGAGGGAGCTGGACAGAGGTGGATCCCTGGTGGGGACGGCCAGGAGAAAGAAAGTGAGAGGGAAGCTCAGGACCACGCTCCGGAACTGCCTGGGGGTTAGCCGAGTCCCGCACCTGGTGGACGCAGCACGGCTCGGGTGGTCACTCAAGGCCAGAGTGACTAAAGCAACATCAGTGAGTAAAAACTCTGAAACTGCATCTCCTGACTTTGCCTCTCCTTCCTGCATCATCACAACCCCCATCATCCACACCTGCTGCCCTGAGGCCATACCCCTCCCGTTGGGGGTTATACCATCACTGCTGCACATATACCACCGGCCTCAGCGGACTGCTCTGCAGCGGCGGCTTCAAAGCCGCACTCAACGGGTGGCGTAGTCGACACTTAAACAACATCTACAAAGACTGCCACACACTTAGTTTGACACCCTGGGCACGGACCGGGTCACCGCCACAAGGACTACTACCCCCATACAGATCCGGCTCCGGGTATCCCTTGAACATGGCCCAGGGGGCGCGTCAACTTTGGCGTAGTCGGCAGGATAACGTGCCCGCAACCACCGGGTACTGCGTGCCTGAAGAAAAGTTCGCATTTACCTCAAAAAGAAGTCTCCCGCCGGTTCCGGAGGGTCCCCGCCATCGGACGCCATCTCGGATCGGTTCCCGCCATTTGCCCGTCATCTGCAGTCTTTTCCCGCCATCTGCAGTGTTTCCCGCCACTGGGAAGCGATTCCCGCCATCTAAGAAGATTTCCCGCCCTGGCAGAGTGGACGCCATTATGGGCGTGCCAGAGGGTGACAAGAGGCCACCTCCCATCGTGGGCCAGGACCAAGAATGGCGCCAAAAACGAAGACCGCCCCCACCAGCAGAGACTGCAATGATTGAGATGTCCATCAGCGTGGGGGGTCTGCCCCTGGAACTGACAATCAGCAAGTTGCCCCAGGACCGCCCTCAATGGGGGCGGATACAGAACAAAAGAGAGAAGATGGGAGCAGCTTGGAGGAGTCTAGAGAGAACATACCCGGAGATGGAGGGAGAGTCAGGCAGCACCGACCCTGTGGTCAGGAGCCTGTTGCAGGCCGCCACTCCAGAAGGCCTGCTGGAGATCCTGGCGCAGCTCCCCGGAGATCGGCAGCGTGCACAGACCGCGCTGGAGGGCCTCGCACGGAAGATGGCCCGAGTGCAGCAGGAAGCGCTGGCGGAGTGGAGCAAGGAGATGGCCCAGCAGGCTGGAACCCGCCAGCGAAGCACGCCACCCACGACAAGGAGCATGTCCGCCTCTGAGGAAGGTGCAGGAGGGACGACGGCCGGAGACGACGCTGCGGAGGGAGTTGAAGAAAAGGGAGCAGGTAATGGGGACGACAACACCCCGTGCCCAATGGTCGCAAGCCTGCCCCAGCTCCCCGTCGCAGAGCCCGAGACCCCACTCACCACTCACGTTGCTGCATCGTCACCGCTCCGAGCTAGGCCTCAAGCGGCAGGAGCCGCGGCCACGCCCCCTGCTACGTCATGCGCCTCGACTCAGAGCGCGGCCAAGCAAGAAGCGCCCCCGGCCTGGTCGCAAGGCCAAGTACCCCCGGGCGCAGCCGTCTTCACAGCGCCCTCTACCTCCATCATGCCACCGGCCTGGTCGCAAGGCCTGGTAGACCCGGGCGCCGCAGCCTTTAAAGCGCCCTTTGTGTTCAGGCTACCTTCGGCCTGGACGCAAGGCCAGGAGCCCCTGGGCGCCGCAAACACCACAGCGCCCTCTGCCTCCACAGCACCCCGTCTGGGCGAAGACCGCTCCGCACAAAACACCACCCAGGACGGGCTGCTCTTCGTGTGGCCACCTGAATATATTCACCCTCGATTCCGGAGGGAACGGCCTCTGGATGAGCCTCTAATTCCGGCTCCTGCGCTCGCCAAACTCGATCCGCTTCCGTTGGAGGACGTCGCCACTGATGTACAGTTGGAGCACTGTAAATAGTTACCCGTGAAGGTACAATAACTGTTGCCAGTAAGATATAGTCCCCGTTGGGACCAGTGAACTGTTCCAGTGTGTCCCATCTCCCCACAGGCTGAGGACTGTGAGCAGCCATCCCTTTTCCCCACTGGCCGAGGACTGAGAGCGGCCATATACCTTGTAAATAGTTGCGCTTCTTAAAGTGCCCCCTACTGGTTTTATAAGGAACTGTGTTTTTCCCAGAAGAGACTGTTGCACTTTACCCGGTCACAAGTTGCACCGTGGCCGGAGGAACAAGAATGTTAATAATGAAAAGTTTTATATGAAGAGTTTTATGCTGCTGATAATATATATAGTGTTTTATATGTTTATGATGTTTTGAAAAAAAAAAATTGTATGTTTTTGGATATTTTATTCTTTTACAGCCCGAGGACGTGCTGTGATTTACCAGGGGGGAATGTAGCACCCTGAGGACTCGGCTGCTACAGGGGTATTGCACCTCGACCCAGAGGTGTGGTATTCCACTCCCGGGTAAGGATGGAGTGTGGAACTGAGCTTAGTAGGCTGCATGCACTACATACATCCCATTTCCGGGGGACAGACCAACGGTACTCCCACCAAGTAAATGTGCAGGTACGACAGCGTCTGTCCCTGGCTGGAGTGGGAGGGGGGTGGAACATCCCAGTAGTGTAGGGGCAGATAGGGGGAGTAGTCTGGGTAAAGCTAGGAGCCCATTGGGTGCTGGTCACCTGGGTTCACACATAGAGGGAGTATATAAGGTGGGCACCATCTTAGAATAGGGTCTTTAGTCAGAGAGAGGAGGAGCAGAGCAGAGGAGCTCAGCCAGGAGGGCTGACAGGGAGCTGTGGCTCCGGCTGGGCCCAGCTCCAGAGCAAAGCCTGCAGTGAAGAGAGAGAGGAGGAAGAAAGGCCCAGAGAAGCAGAGACAGAGGGAACCCTAAGATCCCAGAATCAGACCAGAAAGGGTGAAGGGTTGGCAGAAGAGGGCACCGGATCCCAAGCTGGCGGAGGCAGAAGTAACCCTTAACCAGGAACCGGAGGTCGTGGGCAAGTTTTGCCACGACCCTCACCATATCCACCAGGAAGGCACACCACGAGTAGGGCCAGGGAAGCCAAAGAAGGTTCAACCACTAAGAGGCCCGAGGGAGCTGGACAGAGGTGGATCCCTGGTGGGGACGGCCAGGAGAAAGAGAGTGAGAGGGAAGCTCAGGACCACGCTCCGGAACTGCCTGGGGGTTAGCCGAGTCCCGCACCTGGTGGACGCAGCACGGCTCGGGTGGTCACTCAAGGCCAGAGTGACTAAAGCAACATCAGTGAGTAAAAACCCTGAAACTGCATCTCCTGACTCTGCCTCTCCTTCCTGCATCATCACAACCCCCATCATCCACACCTGCTGCCCTGAGGCCATACCCCTCCCGTTGGGGGTTATACCATCACTGCTGCACATATACCACCGGCCTCAGCGGACTGCTCTGCAGCGGCGGCTTCAAAGCCGCACTCAACGGGTGGCGTAGTCGACACTTAAACAACATCTACAAAGACTGCCACACACTTAGTTTGACACCCTGGGCACGGACCGGGTCACCGCCACAAGGACTACTACCCCCATACAGATCCGGCTCCGGGTATCCCTTGAACATGGCCCAGGGGGCGCGTCAATTTTGGCGTAGTCGGCAGGATAACGTGCCCGCAACCACCGGGTACTGCGTGCCTGAAGAAAAGTTCGCATTTACCTCAAAAAGAAGTCTCCCGCCGGTTCCGGAGGGTCCCCGCCATCGGACGCCATCTCGGATCGGTTCCCGCCATTTGCCCGTCATCTGCAGTCTTTTCCCGCCATCTGCAGTGTTTCCCGCCACTGGGAAGCGATTCCCGCCATCTAAGAAGATTTCCCGCCCTGGCAGAGCGGACGCCATTATGGGCGTGCCAGAGGGTGACAAGAGGCCACCTCCCATCGTGGGCCAGGACCAAGAATGGCGCCAAAAACGAAGACCGCCCCCACCAGCAGAGACTGCAATGATTGAGATGTCCATCAGCGTGGGGGGTCTGCCCCTGGAACTGACAATCACCAAGTTGCCCCAGGACCGCCCTCAATGGGGGCGGATACAGAACAAAAGAGAGAAGATGGGAGCAGCTTGGAGGAGTCTAGAGAGAACACACCCGGAGATGGAGGGAGAGTCAGTCAGCACCGACCCTGTGGTCAGGAGCCTGTTGCAGGCCGCCACTCCAGAAGGCCTGCTGGAGATCCTGGCGCAGCTCCCCGGAGATCGGCAGCGTGCACAGACCGCGCTGGAGGGCCTCGCACGGAAGATGGCCCGGGTACAGCAGGAAGCGCTGGCGGAGTGGAGCAAGGAGATGGCCCAGCAGGCTGGAACCCGCCAGCGAAGCACGCCACCCACGACAAGGAGCATGTCCGCCTCTGAGGAAGGTGCAGGAGGGACGACGGCCGGAGACGACGCTGCGGAGGGAGTTGAAGAAAAGGGAGCAGGTAATGGGGACGACAACACCCCGTGCCCGATGGTCGCAAGCCTGCCCCAGCTCCCCGTCGCAGAGCCCGAGACCCCACTCACCACTCACATTGCTGCATCGTCACCGCTCCGAGCTAGGCCTCAAGCGGCAGGAGCCGCGGCCACGCCCCCTGCTACGTCATGCGCCTCGACTCAGAGCGCGGCCAAGCAAGAAGCGCCCCCGGCCTGGTCGCAAGGCCAAGTACCCCCGGGCGCCGCCGTCTTCACAGCGCCCTCTACCTCCATCATGCCACCGGCCTGGTCGCAAGGCCTGGTAGACCCGGGCGCCGCAGCCTTTAAAGCGCCCTTTGTGTTCAGGCTACCTTCGGCCTGGACGCAAGGCCAGGAGCCCCTGGGCGCCGCAAATACCACAGCGCCCTCTGCCTCCACAGCACCCCGTCTGGGCGAAGACCGCTCCGCACAAAACACCACCCAGGACGGGCTGCTCTTCGTGTGGCCACCTGAATATATTCACCCTCGATTCCGGAGGGAACGGCCTCTGGATGAGCCTCTAATTCCGGCTCCTGCGCTCGCCAAACTCGATCCGCTTCCGTTGGAGGACGTCGCCACTGATGTACAGTTGGAGCACTGTAAATAGTTACCCGTGAAGGTACAATAACTGTTGCCAGTAAGATATAGTCCCCGTTGGGACCAGTGAACTGTTCCAGTGTGTCCCATCTCCCCACAGGCTGAGGACTGTGAGCAGCCATCCCTTTTCCCCACTGGCCGAGGACTGAGAGCGGCCATATACCTTGTAAATAGTTGCGCTTCTTAAAGCGCCCCCTACTGGTTTTATAAGGAACTGTGTTTTTCCCAGAAGAGACTGTTGCACTTTACCCGGTCACAAGTTGCACCGTGGCCGGAGGAACAAGAATGTTAATAATGAAAAGTTTTATATGAAGAGTTTTATGCTGCTGATAATATATATAGTGTTTTATATGTTTATGATGTTTTGAAAAAAAAAAATTGTATGTTTTTGGATATTTTATTCTTTTACAGCCCGAGGACGTGCTGTGATTTACCAGGGGGGAATGTAGCACCCTGAGGACTCGGCTGCTACAGGGGTATTGCACCTCGACCCAGAGGTGTGGTATTCCACTCCCGGGTAAGGATGGAGTGTGGAACTGAGCTTAGTAGGCTGCATGCACTACATACATCCCATTTCCGGGGGACAGACCAACGGTACTCCCACCAAGTAAATGTGCAGGTACGACAGCGTCTGTCCCTGGCTGGAGTGGGAGGGGGGTGGAACATCCCAGTAGTGTAGGGGCAGATAGGGGGAGTAGTCTGGGTAAAGCTAGGAGCCCATTGGGTGCTGGTCACCTGGGTTCACACATAGAGGGAGTATATAAGGTGGGCACCATCTTAGAATAGGGTCTTTAGTCAGAGAGAGGAGGAGCAGAGCAGAGGAGCTCAGCCAGGAGGGCTGACAGGGAGCTGTGGCTCCGGCTGGGCCCAGCTCCAGAGCAAAGCCTGCAGTGAAGAGAGAGAGGAGGAAGAAAGGCCCAGAGAAGCAGAGACAGAGGGAACCCTAAGATCCCAGAATCAGACCAGAAAGGGTGAAGGGTTGGCAGAAGAGGGCACCGGATCCCAAGCTGGCGGAGGCAGAAGTAACCCTTAACCAGGAACCGGAGGTCGTGGGCAAGTTTTGCCACGACCCTCACCATATCCACCAGGAAGGCACACCACGAGTAGGGCCAGGGAAGCCAAAGAAGGTTCAACCACTAAGAGGCCCGAGGGAGCTGGACAGAGGTGGATCCCTGGTGGGGACGGCCAGGAGAAAGAGAGTGAGAGGGAAGCTCAGGACCACGCTCCGGAACTGCCTGGGGGTTAGCCGAGTCCCGCACCTGGTGGACGCAGCACAGCTCGGGTGGTCACTCAAGGCCAGAGTGACTAAAGCAACATCAGTGAGTAAAAACCCTGAAACTGCATCTCCTGACTCTGCCTCTCCTTCCTGCATCATCACAACCCCCATCATCCACACCTGCTGCCCTGAGGCCATACCCCTCCCGTTGGGGGTTATACCATCACTGCTGCACATATACCACCGGCCTCAGCGGACTGCTCTGCAGCGGCGGCTTCAAAGCCGCACTCAACGGGTGGCGTAGTCGACACTTAAACAACATCTACAAAGACTGCCACACACTTAGTTTGACACCCTGGGCACGGACCGGGTCACTGCCACAAGGACTACTACCCCCATACAGATCCGGCTCCGGGTATCACTTGAACATGGCCCAGGGGGCGCGTCAGATGTATATGAGGCTCCTCCTCCTATAAGGACACAGGTGATAGATGTATATGGGGCTCCTCCTCCTATAAGGACACAGGTGATAGATGTATATGGGGCTCCTCCTCCTATAAGGACACAGGTGATAGATGTATATGGGGCACCTCCTGCTATAAGGACACAGGTGATAGATGTATATGGGGCTCCTCCTGCTATAAGGGCACAGGTGATAGATGTATATGAGGCTCCTCCTCCTATAAGGACACAGGTGATAGATGTATATGGGGCTCCTCCTCCTATAAGGATACAGGTGATAGATGTATATGGGGCTCCTCCTCCTATAAGGATACAGGTGATAGATGTATATGAGGCTCCTCCTCCTATAAGGATACAGGTGATAGATGTATATGAGGCTCCTCCTCCTATAAGGATACAGGTGATAGATGTATATGGGGCTCCCCCTCCTATAAGGACACAGGTGATAGATGTATATGGGGCTCCCCCTCCTATAAGGACACAGGTGATAGATGTATATGAGGCTCCTCCTCCTATAAGGATACAGGTGATAGATGTATATGGGGCTCCCCCTCCTATAAGGACACAGGTGATAGATGTATATGGGGCTCCCCCTCCTATAAGGACACAGGTGATAGATGTATATGAGGCTCCTCCTCCTATAAGGACACAGGTGATAGATGTATATGGGGCTCCTCCTCCTATAAGGACACAGGTGATAGATGTATATGGGGCTCCTCCTCCTATAAGGACACAGGTGATAGATGTATATGGGGCACCTCCTGCTATAAGGACACAGGTGATAGATGTATATGGGGCTCCTCCTGCTATAAGGGCACAGGTGATAGATGTATATGAGGCTCCTCCTCCTATAAGGACACAGGTGATAGATGTATATGGGGCTCCTCCTCCTATAAGGATACAGGTGATAGATGTATATGGGGCTCCTCCTCCTATAAGGATACAGGTGATAGATGTATATGAGGCTCCTCCTCCTATAAGGATACAGGTGATAGATGTATATGAGGCTCCTCCTCCTATAAGGATACAGGTGATAGATGTATATGGGGCTCCCCCTCCTATAAGGACACAGGTGATAGATGTATATGGGGCTCCCCCTCCTATAAGGACACAGGTGATAGATGTATATGAGGCTCCTCCTCCTATAAGGATACAGGTGATAGATGTATATGGGGCTCCCCCTCCTATAAGGACACAGGTGATAGATGTATATGGGGCTCCCCCTCCTATAAGGACACAGGTGATAGATGTATATGAGGCTCCTCCTCCTATAAGGACACAGGTGATAGATGTATATGGGGCTCCTCCTCCTATAAGGACGCATGTGATGGATGTATATGGGGCTCCTCCTCTTATAAGGACACAGGTGATAGATGTATATGGGGCTCCCCCTCCTATAAGGACACAGGTGATAGATGTATATGGGGCTCCTCCTCCTATAAGGACACAGGTGATAGATGTATATGAGGCTCCTCCTCCTATAATGACACAGGTGATAGATGTATATGGGGCTCCCTCTCCTATAAGGACACAGGTGATAGATGTATATGGGGCTCCCCCTCCTATAAGGACACAGGTGATAGATGTATATGAGGCTCCTTCTCCTATAAGGACACAGGTGATAGATGTATATGAGGCTCCTCCTCCTATAATGACACAGGTGATAGATGTATATGGGGCTCCCTCTCCTATAAGGGCACAGGTGATAGATGTATATGGGGCTCCTCCTCCTATAAGGACGCATGTGATGGATGTATATGGGGCCCCTCCTCCTATAAGGACACAGGTGATAGATGTATATGAGGCTCCTCCTCCTATAAGGACGCATGTGATGGATGTATATGGGGCCCCTCCTCCTATAAGGACACAGGTGATAGATGTATATGGGGCTCCTCCTATAAGGACACAGGTGATAGATGTATATGGGGCTCCTCCTATAAGGATACAGGTGATAGATGTATATGGGGCACCCTCTCCTATAAGGACACAGGTGATAGATGTATATGGGGCTCCTCCTCCTATAAGGACACAGGTGATAGATGTATATGGGGCTCCTCCTGCTATAAGGGCACAGGTGATAGATGTATATGGGGCTCCTCCTCCTATAAGGACACAGGTGATAGATGTATATGGGGCTCCTCCTGCTATAAGGGCACAGGTGATAGATGTATATGGTGCTCCTCCTCCTATAAGGACACAGGTGATAGATGTATATGGGGCTCCCTCTCCTATAAGGACACAGGTGATAGATGTATATGGGGCTCCTCCTCCTATAAGGACGCATGTGATGGATGTATATGGGGCCCCTCCTCCTATAATGACACAGGTGATAGATGTATATGGGGCTCCCTCTCCTATAAGGACACAGGTGATAGATGTATATGGGGCTCCCCCTCCTATAAGGACACAGGTGATAGATGTATATGGGGCCCCTCCTCCTATAATGACACAGGTGATAGATGTATATGGGGCTCCCTCTCCTATAAGGACACAGGTGATAGATGTATATGGGGCTCCTCCTCCTATAAGGACACAGGTGATAGATGTATATGGGGCTCCCTCTCCTATAAGGACACAGGTGATAGATGTATATGGGGCTCCTCCTCCTATAAGGACGCATGTGATGGATGTATATGGGGCCCCTCCTCCTATAAGGACACAGGTGATAGATGTATATGGGGCTCCTCCTCCTATAAGGACACAGGTGATAGATGTATATGGGGCTCCTCCTATAAGGATACAGGTGATAGATATATATGGGGCTCCCCCTCCTATAAGGACACAGGTGATAGATGTATATGAGGCTCCTCCTCCTATAAGGACACAGGTGATAGATGTATATGATGCTCCTCCTCCTATAAGGATACAGGTGACAGATGTATATGGGGCTCCTCCTCCTATAAGGATACAGGTGATAGATGTATATGAGGCTCCTCCTCCTGTCAGGACACAGGTGATAGATGTATATGGGGCTCCTCCTCCTATAAGGACACAGGTGATAGATGTATATGGGGATCCCCCTCCTATAAGGACACAGGTGATAGATGTATATGGGGCTCCTCCTCCTATAAGGATACAGGTGATAGATGTATATGGGGCTCCTCCTCCTATAAGGACACAGGTGATAGATGTATATGAGGCTCCTCCCCCAATAAGGATACAGGTGATAGATGTATATGGGGCTCCCCCTCCTATAAGGACACAGGTGATAGATGTATATGGGGCTCCTCCTCCTATAAGGACACAGGTGATAGATGTATATGGGGCTCCTTCTCCTATAAGGACACAGGTGATAGATGTATATGGGGCTCCTCCTCCTATAAGGACACAGGTGATAGATGCATATGGGGCTCCTCCTCCTGTCAGGACACAGGTGATAGATGTATATGAGGCTCCTCCTCCTATAAGGACACAGGTGACAGATGTTAGAACCTTGCTGTTAGGTTTTTTTTCCTTTGCTGGTCACATGACCTTGTTGGCCTATTTAATCCTGCTCCGCCCTTCTGGCTTTGCTGGACTTCATTGTATATCTACTTTCTAGCTAGCCTGTGCTCTGTATCTAACTCTGTTAGTTTGCTTGGTCTACGGACCTCTAGGTTCTATCTATTTTGTTTGTTCGTCTGTCTGCTACTATTTCTGTTAGGAGGTGTCCCATATTCCTCCCAGTCCTTAGTACTTGTAGGGATTCCCTCCCCAAATCTATAGGTCTCCGTACAGACTAGATTAGGACTTTAGCAGGTCTGATCGCAGGATCAGGTTCCCTGTTACATCGTAGGGATTCAGCTGAGTCTTATAGTAGGGACAGATCTCCTCTCTTTCCTTAGCTTTGGTAGCAGAACATAACAGTAAGTCCAGCCTGCAAATTCTCTAAGGAAAGATTTTTTTTTGTTCCATCATGGTGTCGGTTCAGGATTTGGCTAAACACCTGCAGGGACTCTCTCTGGAAGTGGCCGAGCTCCGTCAGCACGTGAGTAACTGTCCTGGAGCATATTTCTTGGAGCCTAAGGTATGTTTGCCGGATTTATTTTTTGGTGAACATCGAGAATTTTTTTCATTTAAAAATGCTTGCTTATTGTATTTTCGTTTGAGACCCAAGTCCTCTGGGGATGAATCCCAGCGCGTAGGGTTCATAATGTCACTTTTGCGCAAAGAGCCTCAGGAGTGGGCCTTTTCTTTGCAACCTAGTGATACATGCTTCAGATCAGTGGATAGTTTTTTTTCTGCTTTAGGACTATTATATGATGATCCTGACCGTGTGGCATCAGCTGAGACTGAGTTGAGACGTTTAAAACAAGGATCAGGTAATATGGAAAAATATTGTACACATTTTCGTCGTTGGTCCACTCAAACAGGGTGGAACGATTCTGCTCTGAAAAGTCTATTTCTTGCTGGGCTCAGTGAAAAGGTTAAAGACCTGCTAATTGCTTATCCTACACCTGAGGATTTGCAACAGGCTATGCAATTAGCTATACGGGTGGACAGAAGACTGCGTGCTAGGGTTAATGAGAGCAAATCCTCTGCTATGTCAGTTTCTGGTTATGATAATGTGTGTACTAACAGTGGTGAACCGATGGAGATTGGATCGGTGGCACCTCGCTCTCAAGAAAAACACCGTCGTTTTTCAGAAGGCTTGTGTTTCTATTGCGGGAAATCTGGTCATTTGATTAAAGGCTGTGAGCTTCGTATGAAGAAAGAAAAAAAAATGGTCAGTCACGCCCGTATTGCCTGTTTAAATTCCAAGGGTATATTTTTAGCTGCTTCCACGATTGCTCAGGAAAAATTAATGGAATTTCGGGTGTTTGTTGATTGCGGGTCTACACTGAATGTTATTGATGGGGGATTCGTGGAAAAACTCAATTTAAAACCTGAACCTTTATCATCCCCCATTGCTGTGGTTTCTGTGGATGGCTCCCCTTTGAAGACTATTACTCTCAAGGTCAGTGAATTTCCTCTCACTATTAATGGTGTTCACCATGAGAAATTGGATTTGGTAGTGTTGAATAACTTGCCTTCTCCAGTAATATTGGGTTTGCCCTGGTTAAAATTTCACAATCCTGTACTGGATTGGTCTACCAGTGAAATTAAATCCTGGAGCCATAAATGTTATGACAAGTGTTGTAACGGGCGTATTGCAGCTTTGGATAGGGGAGAATTGCCTGTTCCTATTCAGGATTTTTGGAGAGTTTTTTCTGAGAAAGAATCGCAGGTTTTGCCTCCCCATAGAGACTATGATTGTTCTATTGAATTTGTCCCTGGAGCGACTCTTCCTAAAAGTCGTTTATTTAACCTTACTATTCCTGAGAGGAAAGCTTTGGAGGAATACATACAGACAAGTTTGGCCGCCGGTCACATTAGGCCCTCTAAGTCTCCTGTGGCGGTTGGATTTTTTTTTGTAAAAAAAAAGGACGGCGGTTTACGTCCTTGTCTGGATTTTCGTGAGATTAACAAAATTACGGTACGCAATCCTTACCCACTGCCATTGATTCCTGATCTGTTTAACCAGTTATTGGGGGCCAAGTGGTTCTCTAAAATTGACCTTAAGGGGGCATACAATCTGTTGCGCATGAAGGAGGGTGACGAATGGAAGACTGCTTTTAACACTCCTGTGGGTCATTTTGAGAATCTGGTGATGCCTTTTGGTCTTACTAATGCTCCTGCATTTTTTCAGAATCTGATTAATGACATCCTTAGACCTTTGATCGGTAAAAATGTGGTTGTGTATTTGGATGACATTTTGATTTATTCGCCAGATCTGGAGTCTCATTGGCGGAGCGTGCGTGAGGTATTACAGTTATTAATGGACAATTCGCTTTTTGCTAAGCTGGAGAAATGTGAGTTCGCTGTACAGAGAATTAGTTTTTTGGGCTACATTATCTCCAGCAAAGGTTTTGAGATGGATCCGGTTAAGGTTCAGGCTGTGCAGGAATGGCCTAGGCCTATTGGTTTGAAATCAATACAGAGGTTTTTGGGTTTCGCCAATTACTATAGAAAATTCATAAAAAATTTTTCTAGTATTGTCAAACCTCTGACTGATCTCACCAGGAAAGGTGCTGATGCGGTTCAGTGGTCTTCTGAGGCCATTGAAGCTTTTGTGTATCTCAAGGAGAGGTTCACCTCTGCTCCCATCCTTATGCAGCCTGATGTTACTAGGCCGTTTTTGGTTGAGGTTGATGCTTCCTCTGTGGGGGTTGGCGCAGTATTGTCTCAGGATAACGGGGATGGATTACATCCCTGTGCATTTTTTTCAAAAAAATTTTCGGAGACTGAATTGAATTACGATATTGGTAATCGGGAATTATTGGCTATTAAACTCGCATTTGAACACTGGCACCACTTCTTGGAAGGTGCGGAATTTCCCGTTCAGGTTCTTACGGATCATAAAAATCTGATATATCTTGACGCTGCCAAGCGCCTGAATGCCCGTCAGGCTAGGTG
Organism: Phyllobates terribilis; assembly: GCF_046119375.1. Taxonomy (NCBI): domain Eukaryota; kingdom Metazoa; phylum Chordata; class Amphibia; order Anura; family Dendrobatidae; genus Phyllobates; species Phyllobates terribilis. The sequence continues at coordinate 193,567,005 of NW_027362770.1, read as the reverse complement.
GGCACTGTTTTTCTCGCGGTTTAATTTCTCCGTTACTTACATCCCTGGTACTAAGAATGTTAAGGCGGATGCCTTGTCTCGCAGTTTTTCTCCCATAGTCGGTGCTGAGAAAGAGGAAAACATTTTACAAGAAGGTGTTGTGATAGCTGCTTTAGACTCCGTTTTGGAAGATGAGATTCTTAAAGCTCAGGAGAATGCCCCATCTAACACTCCTCATGGGAGGTTGTTTGTGCCTGGGACCTTTAGGAGAGATTTGTTTGTTGAGTGTCACGAATCTCGGTTGGCAGGTCATCCCGGAATCTCTGAGACCAAGAGACTGGTGGGTCGCAGTTTTTGGTGGCCTGGATGGCAGAAGGAAGTCATTAAGTGGGTGCGCCAATGTACTATATGTGCTAGATCTAAGTCCTCACATACTCCTGCTGCGGGGTTGCTTTGTCCTTTGGAGGTCCCCAGTGCTCCTTGGACACATTTGGCTATGGACTTTATAACTGACCTTCCCCCCTCTGAGGGTTTTACTGTCATCTGGGTGGTCGTGGACCGTTTTAGCAAGATGTGTCACTTGGTTCCCTTCGTCAAACTGCCCTGCGCTAAAACTCTCGCTAAGGCCTTTGTCAAGGAAATTGTCAGACTTCATGGCGTTCCTACTGACATTGTTTCTGATAGGGGTCCTCAGTTCGTGGCTCGTTTTTGGCGTGCCTTTTGTGACAGGTTGGGAATTCATTTGTCGTTTTCGTCCGGATATCATCCTGAATCTAATGGCCAGACAGAAAGGAAAAACCAGGATGTTGAGCAGTTCTTGCGTTGTTTTGTGGCAGACAATCAAGAGGGGTGGTCTGAGTTTCTGCCACTTGCCGAATTTGCTCTGAACAATCATACATCTTCTTCTGCTGGTTGTTCGCCTTTTTTTTGTTGTTCTGGGAGACATCCGTCGTTTGGGTCGTTCTCCAAGTTGGGATCTGCCGTGCCTGAGGAGGAGAATTTTTCCGGTGATTTGGAAAGAGTTTGGACGGATGTGCGTGGTAATCTTCAGGAGGCCAACAGAAAATCTAAAGACTACTTTGATAGGAAACGACAGGAGGTTTTGTTCGCTGTTGGTGACATGGTTTGGTTGTCCTCTAGGAATCTGCGGTTGAGGATTCCTTCTAAGAAATTGGGTCCCAAGTTTATAGGGCCCTTTAAGGTGCTTCAGGTTGTCAACCAATCTGCTGTTAGGTTGGAGGTTCCTACCTCCTGGAGAATTAATCCGGTCTTTCATGTCTCTCTGTTAAAAAAAGCTGTTGTGTCGGATGGTGACGCCTCTGCCTCTGTTCCTCCGGTGGTGGAGGACGGGGAATATGAAATTTCTCGCATCCTTGACTCTAGACGGTATAGAGGTAGTTTGCAGTATCTTGTGGCCTGGAAAGGTTTCGGACCCGAGGATAACTCTTGGGTGAGGTCAGATGATGTTTCCGCGTCCAGACTTATCAGAGCGTTTCACAGGAGATTTCCTGATAAGCCTGGTCCTAGGGGATCCGGAGGATCCTCTTAGAAGGGGGGGTACTGTTAGAACCTTGCTGTTAGGTTTTTTTTCCTTTGCTGGTCACATGACCTTGTTGGCCTATTTAATCCTGCTCCGCCCTTCTGGCTTTGCTGGACTTCATTGTATATCTACTTTCTAGCTAGCCTGTGCTCTGTATCTAACTCTGTTAGTTTGCTTGGTCTACGGACCTCTAGGTTCTATCTATTTTGTTTGTTCGTCTGTCTGCTACTATTTCTGTTAGGAGGTGTCCCATATTCCTCCCAGTCCTTAGTACTTGTAGGGATTCCCTCCCCACATCTATAGGTCTCCGTACAGACTAGATTAGGACTTTAGCAGGTCTGATCGCAGGATCAGGTTCCCTGTTACATCGTAGGGATTCAGCTGAGTCTTATAGTAGGGACAGATCTCCTCTCTTTCCTTAGCTTTGGTAGCAGAACATAACAACAGATGTATATGGGGCTCCCCCTCCTATAAGGATACAGGTGATAGATGTATATGGGGCTCCTCCTCCTATAAGGATATAGGTGATAGATGTATATGGGGCTCCTCCTCCTATAAGGATATAGGTGATAGATGTATATGGGGCCCCTCCTCCTATAAGGATACAGCTGATAGATGTATATGGGGCTCCTCCTCCTATAAGGACACAGGTGATAGATGTATATGGGGCTCCCCCTCCTATAAGGACACAGGTGATGGATGTATATGGGGTTCCTCCTTCTATAAGGACACAGGTGACAGATGTATATGGGGCTCCCCCTCCTATAAGGATACAGGTGATAGATGTATATGGGGCTCCCCCTCCTATAAGGACACAGGTGATAGATGTATATGAGGCTCCTCCTCCTATAAGGATATAGGTGATAGATGTATATGGGGCTCCCCCTCCTATAAGGACACAGGTGATAGATGTATATGGGGCCCCTCCTCCTATAAGGATACAGGTGATAGATGTATATGGGGCTCCTCCTCCTATAAGGATACAGGTGATAGATGTATATGGGGCTCCTCCTCCTATAAGGACACAGGTGATTGATGTATATGGGGCTCCTCCTCCTATAAGGACACAGGTGATAGATGTATATGGGGCTCCTCCTCCTATAAGGACACAGGTGATAGATGTATATGGGGCTCCCCCTCCTATAAGGATACAGGTGATAGATGTATATGGGGCTCCCCCTCCTATAAGGATACAGGTGATAGATGTATATGGGGCTCCTCCTCCTATAAGGATACAGGTGATAGATGTATATGGGGCTCCTCCTCCTATAAGGACACAGGTGATAGATGTATATGAGGCTCCCCCTCCTATAAGGATACAGGTGATAGATGTATATGGGGCTCCTCCTCCTATAAGGATACAGGTGATAGATGTATATGGGGCTCCTCCTCCTATAAGGATACAGGTGATAGATGTATATGGGGCTCCTCCTTCTATAAGGATACAGGTGATAGATGTATATGGGGCTCCTCCTCCTATAAAGACACAGGTGATAGATGTATATGGGGCTCCTCCTCCTATAAGGACACAGGTGATAGATGTATATGGGGCTCCCCCTCCTATAAGGACACAGGTGATAGATGTATATAAGGCTCCTCCTCCTATAAGGATATAGGTGATAGATGTATATGGGGCTCCCCCTCCTATAAGGACACAGGTGATAGATGTATATGGGGCCCCTCCTCCTATAAGGATACAGGTGATAGATGTATATGGGGCTCCTCCTCCTATAAGGATATAGGTGATAGATGTATATGGGGCCCCTCCTCCTATAAGGATACAGCTGATAGATGTATATGGGGCTCCTCCTGCTATAAGGACACAGGTGATAGATGTATATGGGGCTCCTCCTCCTATAAGGACACAGGTGATAGATGTATATGGGGCTCCCCCTCCTATAAGGATACAGGTGATAGATGTATATGGGGCTCCTCCTCCTATAAGGATATAGGTGATAGATGTATATGGGGCTCCTCCTCCTATAAGGATATAGGTGATAGATGTATATGGGGCCCCTCCTCCTATAAGGATACAGCTGATAGATGTATATGGGGCTCCTCCTCCTATAAGGACACAGGTGATAGATGTATATGGGGCTCCCCCTCCTATAAGGACACAGGTGATGGATGTATATGGGGTTCCTCCTTCTATAAGGACACAGGTGACAGATGTATATGGGGCTCCCCCTCCTATAAGGATACAGGTGATAGATGTATATGGGGCTCCCCCTCCTATAAGGACACAGGTGATAGATGTATATGAGGCTCCTCCTCCTATAAGGATATAGGTGATAGATGTATATGGGGCTCCCCCTCCTATAAGGACACAGGTGATAGATGTATATGGGGCCCCTCCTCCTATAAGGATACAGGTGATAGATGTATATGGGGCTCCTCCTCCTATAAGGATACAGGTGATAGATGTATATGGGGCTCCTCCTCCTATAAGGACACAGGTGATTGATGTATATGGGGCTCCTCCTCCTATAAGGACACAGGTGATAGATGTATATGGGGCTCCTCCTCCTATAAGGACACAGGTGATAGATGTATATGGGGCTCCCCCTCCTATAAGGATACAGGTGATAGATGTATATGGGGCTCCCCCTCCTATAAGGATACAGGTGATAGATGTATATGGGGCTCCTCCTCCTATAAGGATACAGGTGATAGATGTATATGGGGCTCCTCCTCCTATAAGGACACAGGTGATAGATGTATATGAGGCTCCCCCTCCTATAAGGATACAGGTGATAGATGTATATGGGGCTCCTCCTCCTATAAGGATACAGGTGATAGATGTATATGGGGCTCCTCCTCCTATAAGGATACAGGTGATAGATGTATATGGGGCTCCTCCTTCTATAAGGATACAGGTGATAGATGTATATGGGGCTCCTCCTCCTATAAAGACACAGGTGATAGATGTATATGGGGCTCCTCCTCCTATAAGGACACAGGTGATAGATGTATATGGGGCTCCCCCTCCTATAAGGACACAGGTGATAGATGTATATAAGGCTCCTCCTCCTATAAGGATATAGGTGATAGATGTATATGGGGCTCCCCCTCCTATAAGGACACAGGTGATAGATGTATATGGGGCCCCTCCTCCTATAAGGATACAGGTGATAGATGTATATGGGGCTCCTCCTCCTATAAGGATACAGGTGATAGATGTATATGGGGCTCCTCCTCCTATAAGGACACAGGTGATTGATGTATATGGGGCTCCTCCTCCTATAAGGGCACAGGTGATAGATGTATAAGAGGCTCCCCCTACTATAAGGACACAGGTGATAGATGTATATGGGGCTCCTCCTCCTATAAGGATACAGGTGATAGATGTATATGGGGCTCCTCCTCCTATAAGGACACAGGTGATTGATGTATATGGTGCTCCTCCTCCTATAAGGACACAGGTGATAGATGTATATGGGGCTCCTCCTCCTATAAGGATACAGGTGATAGATGTATATGGGCTCCTCCTCCTATAAGGACACAGGTGATTGATGTATATGGGGCTCCTCCTCCTATAAGGACACAGGTGATTGATGTATATGGGGCTCCTCCTCCTCTAAGGACACAGGTGATAGATGTATATGGGGCTCCTCCTCCTATAAGGATACAGGTGATAGATGTATATGGGGCTCCTCCTCCTATAAGGATACAGGTGATAGATGTATATGGGGCTCCTCCTCCTATAAGGACACAGGTGATTGATGTATATGGGGCTCCTCCTCCTATAAGGACACAGGTGATAGATGTATATGGGGCTCCTCCTCCTATAAGGACACAGGTGATAGATGTATATGGGGCTCCCCCTCCTATAAGGATACAGGTGATAGATGTATATGGGGCTCCTCCTCCTATAAGGGCACAGGTGATAGATGTATATGGGGATCCCCCTCTTATAAGGACACAGGTGATAGATGTATATGAGACTCCTCCTCCTATAAGGATACAGGTGCTAGATGTATATGGGGCTCCTCCTCCTATAAGGATACAGGTGATAGATGTATATGGGGCTCCTCCTCCTATAAGGATACAGGTGATAGATGTATATGGGGCTCCTCTTCCTATAAGGACACAGGTGATAGATGTATATGGGGCTCCTCCTCCTATAAGGACACAGGTGATAGATGTATATGGGGCTCCCCCTCCTATAAGGATTCAGGTGATAGATGTATATGGGGCTCCTCCTCCTATAAGGACACAGGTGATAGATGTATATGGGGCTCCTCCTCCTATAAGGATACAGGTGATAGATGTATATGGGGATCCCGACACAGGTGATAGATGTATATGAGACTCCTCCTCCTATAAGGATACAGGTGATAGATGTATATGGGGCTCCTCCTCCTATAAGGATACAGGTGATAGATGTATATGGGGCTCCTCCTCCTATAAGGACACAGGTGATAGATGTATATGAGGCTCCTCCTCCTATAAGGGCACAGGTGATAGATGTATATGGGGATCCCCCTCCTATAAGGACACAGGTGATAGATGAATATGAGGCTCCTCCTCCTATAAGGACACAGGTGATAGATGTATATGGGGCTCCTCCTCCTATAAGGACACAGGTGATAGATGTATATGGGGCTCCTCCTCCTATAAGGACGCAGGTGATGGATGTATATGGGGCTCCCCCTCCTATAAGGATACAGGTGATCGATGTATATGGGGCTCCTCCTCCTATAAGGGCACAGGTGATAGATGTTTATGGGGCTCCTCCTCCTATAAGGATACAGGTGATCGATGTATATGGGGCTCCTCCTCCTATAAGGGCACAGGTGATAGATGTATATGGGGCTCCCCCTCCTATAAGGACACAGGTGATAGATGTATATGAGGCTCCCCCTCCTATAAGGATACAGGTGATAGATGTATATGGGGCTCCTCCTCCTATAAGGATACAGGTGATAGATGTATATGGGGCTCCCCCTCCTATAAGGGCACAGGTGATAGATGTATATGGGGCTCCTCCTCCTATAAGGGCACAGGTGATAGATGTATATGAGGCTCCCCCTCCTATAAGGACACAGGTGATAGATGTATATGGGGCTCCTACTCCTATAAGGGCACAGGTGATAGATGTATATGAGGCTCCCCCTACTATAAGGATACAGGTGATAGATGTATATGGGGCTCCTCCTCCTATAAGGATACAGGTGATAGATGCATATGGGGCTCCTCCTCCTATAAGGACACAGGTGATAGATGCATATGAGGCTCCCCCTCCTATAAGGACACAGGTGATAGATGTATATGGGGCTCCTCCACCTATAAGGATACAGGTGATAGATGTACATGAGGCTCCTCCTCCTATAAGGATACTGGTGATAGATGTATATGAGGCTCCTCCTCCTATAAGGACACAGGTGATAGATGTATATGAGGCTCCTCCTCCTATAAGGACACAGGTGATAGATGTATATGGGGCTCCTCCTCCTATAAGGACACAGGTGATAGATGTATATGAGGCTCCTCCTCCTATAAGGATACTGGTGATAGATGTATATGAGGCTCCTCCTCCTATAAGGATACTGGTGATAGATGTATATGAGGCTCCTCCTCCTATAAGGACACAGGTGATAGATGTATATGAGGCTCCTCCTCCTATAAGGACACAGGTGATAGATGTATATGGGGCTCCTCCTCCTATAAGGACACAGGTGATAGATGTATATGAGGCTCCCCCTCCTATAAGGATACAGGTGATAGATGTATATGGGGCTCCCCCTCCTATAAGGACACAGGTGATAGATGTGTGACACCCCAGGGGTCTGGTTGCCACAGTGATAGAGATATTACGTCTGAGAGCAGGTGGGAGGTCTCTTGGTCAGGGATCCTGTGCATGCCACACCTCCTGCCCAGTCCTGGGAGGGGAAGAACTTCCCCTATATAAACCTAGGGCTGAGGCAGGGTTAGTGAGTAGAGAAGAAGTAGAGACAGAGAAAAGAAGCAAATATAGGAACAGAACATCAGGAGCTCTGTGGGAGCAGTGTTACAAGGAGTCAGGGGCTGGCAGCTGCAGAGCTCGCCCTGACTGAGAAGATTTCTTACCGGACCCGGAGTCCGAGGCTGTGGGGACTAACTCCTACCCAGCAGCAGAATCCGTCAGTCAGGGGATTCCAGGTCCTCTCGCCAAGAAACCCGAAGGCCCCGAGTCACCGGCCATACGGGTGAGCACCACACGGTACACTGAGGGACGTGGGCTACTTATACCCGCCTCTAGCAAGGTAGCCAGAAGAGTACAGTTAGTTTGGGAGGCCTACAACTCCGCCTGGCCAGGGGAGATCCCATCTGCTCAAGGACTGACCAGGCCCCAATCGCTAGCCAGTACTCCGGGAGGGTCTATCTTTGTCACCAGTAAAGACCCTGAACTACACCGTACCGTCTCCGAGTGGTTCCTGCTATCCCCATCATCCACGTCGGCTGCCCTGAGGCCATACCCCTCCCGTTGGGGGTTATACTATCACGCTGCACAATCCTACCACCGGCCTCAGCGGTCTGCCCTGCAGCAGCAGCTCCTTAGCTGTACTCAACGGGTGGCGTAGTCGTCCAACATCTACCGCTGATACATCGCCGCTCAGTTTGACTCCCTGGGCACGGACCGGGTCACCGCCACGAGACTACAACCCTCAACAGATCCGGCTCCGGGTAAGCTCCCGCGTGCGCAACGCAGCGCGACACAGGCCCAGGGGCGCGTCAACTTTTGGCGTAGTCGGCAGGATTTCGTGCCCGCAACCACCGGGTACTGCGTGCCTGAAAAAGACTGTTCAAACTTACCTGTGGTGAAGATTCCCGCCATCCGGCGCCATCTTCAGCCTTCTTCTCGCCATCGGTGAAGATTCCCGCCATCCGGCGCCATTTTCAGCCTTCTTCCCGCCTTCCGTGAAGTTTTCCCGCCGTTGGACGCCATCTTGAAGACGTCGCGCGGGAAGAAGAGGGGCGTGGACTCCGAAAGCACGCGAGAACTGAAGCCCCGCCTCACGTCCGGACGTCGCGTAAGGTCTTGGAAGGAGCCCAGCAGACGCCGACGTCACAGGAGCGCGACGGAAGGTCCTCAACCCTGACGATCTACTGCGGAGCCGCGGCCTACGGAAGAGGATCATCGCAAGATAGGCCACGGTCCACTAGGGGGGAGGAGGATGTCGGATACGGAGGAGAGCTTCACTGCCTCAACCCCCGCCAGCGCCACCGCTGCTGCAGTCATGCCTTTCACCATGCCCTATATCCCGGGAGCGGCCTGGCTACCCCAGTACTCAGGGGAGTCACATACCCTGCATGACTTTAGAGAAAAGCTGGATAGCCTCTTCCAGGTGTACCCCCTCACAGAGGAGCAAAAAGTGAGCATCCTGGTGGCCCAATTAACTGGGGCAGCCCGAAGGGAGGTAAAGTCCTGGCCACCTGGGGGGAGGACTGTCGCAGGGATACTAACCCGGCTGAGGGACACCTTTGATACCCGCACCTCAGCCGAGATCAAGCTTAGATTCTACGGGTGCAAGCAGCGAGCACACGAGAGTATAAGGGACTATGCCCTGAACCTACAGGAGGCCCTGAGGGCCATTAAGCAGACCGACCCTGACGGCGTGGGAGACGAGGACAGGCTGTTGACTGAACAATTTATAGAGGGTTTATATTGCAATGCCCACCGAACCCAGTTGCGGGCAATGGCCTTTCAGGACCCTCATCTGGGATTTGCACAGTTCAAGGACAGAGCCATCCGGGTGCTCCGAGAACCGGCACCAGGTGGCGTTGTGACCCACAGACGCCCCACTACCACTTACCACCAGGAGGCGGCACCCTTGTCGGCAGGGCCTGTGGGAGCTGATGCGCAGGCTTTGAACAATGATCCGGCTCCAGACCTGCACCATCAGGTCCAAGAGCTAGCTAAAAGCGTTGCTGCGCTAACCCGAACTGTGCAGTCTTTACAGGTTTCCACTCCAGGGAAGATCCAGCTGGCATCCGGACCGGAGGACATCCCGTGGCGTCGACCAAGGAGGACCCCACCGGCCAGAGGGAGACCCAGCGACCGATACAACGAGGACGGACGACCCATCTGCCGCCGCTGCAATCAACCCGGACATATGGCAAGGTACTGTCCTTTAAACTGGCACAACCTGGGGTAGAGGGCCAACCCCCAGGAAAAAGATCACCAGGCCCATCGAACTGGCGCGACAAATATGTGGGAGGACGTCCAGTCTTACCCGTGGTACTGGATGGCATTCCTATGAGTGCCCTACTGGACACCGGGTCACAGGTCACCACCATCCCGTACGTGCTCTTCAAGCAGTACTGGAATGACTCGGATATAACCCGCTACCCTGACGACGACTTGAGTATCATCGCCAGCAATGGTCAGCCCGTGCCACAGATTGGATTTAAAGAGGTGACCATTAAAATCGGTAGAGTCGAACTGGCAGCACAGGGACTGATCATTGTAGACATTGACAAACACGAGAGTCACCCAAAGATAACTCTAGGAACTAATGTAATTGAAAATTGTCTTGCAGAGGTGATTTTCCTTTTACAGCAGGTTGCCAAGAACGCCAGCTCCGGCGAGCAGCGAGTCCTCCAAAAAGAGATCCGGGCACTGATGCGACGGCAACAGGTGGAACTCTCCGGCGGTGAGATTGGTAGCGTGAGAATGTGTGACCCTTTCCCTATTGCCATGCCCCCAAAAAGTGAAATGATGATTTGGTGCCAGGCAGCTATTGGTCTGAGAGGTAGAGATTACCAGGCAATGGTAGAACCAGTTTACTCAGACAGTAGGCCCACCATCTTGACAGCACGGGGGGTGGTTAATGTACGCCATGGGAGGGTGCCCGTTCGCATAATCAATATCGGGAAGAGGGAAGTGTACCTGCCCCGGTATGCCACGCTAGCCAAATTATATACCATTAACCAAAATGCTATACAATCTGTGGAACCCTTGCCTCCATCTCACCCGGAGGAAGGTAACGGCTCTAAGAAAACAATGGAGGACTGGTGTCAGCAACTACATTTGGGTACTGACTCCACTCCCTCACACCAGAAACAGGGAGTCTATCGGGTGGTTCAAGAGTACGAGAGAGTGTTTAGTAAACACCCGTTAGACTTCGGGCGAGTCAAGGGGGTAGAACACCACATCCCCACGGGAGACCATCCTCCCATAAAAGAGAGGTATCGACCCGTACCCCCTGCACACTACCAACACGCCAAGGGGATGCTTAGAGACATGAAGGAGGCTGGGGTGATCAGGGATAGCTGTAGCCCCTGGGCAGCTCCACTAGTCTTAGTCAAAAAGAAAGACAACACCATGAGGATGTGTGTAGATTACCGGAAAATCAACCGTATCACACACAAGGATGCGTACCCCTTACCAAGGATAGAGGAGTCTTTGGCTGCTTTAAGATCTGCTAATTTCTTCTCTACCTTGGATCTCACTAGTGGGTACTGGCAGGTTCCTGTAGCAGAGGCGGACCGGGAGAAGACCGCATTCACCACCCCGATGGGACTTAGCGAGTTTACCTGTATGCCGTTCGGACTCTGCAACGCACCAGGAACCTTCCAACGATTATTGTTGTGCTGTCTGGGCCACAGTAACTTCGAGACGGTCCTGTTGTACCTGGACGATGTCATCGTATATTCTAAGCCTTATGAGGACCAACTGAAACACCTGGCGGAAGTGTTCGAAGCTCTGGCAAGCTACGGCCTAAAGGTGAAACCCTCCAGGTGTCACCTCCTGAAACCAAAGGTGCAGTACCTGGGACACGTGGTGAGCGCTGACGGAGTGGCTCCCGACCCTGATAAGATCACCGCAATTAAGGAATGGCCAAGTCCCTCCAGTGTAAAGGAAGTGCGGCAGTTCCTCGGGTTGGTAGGCTACTACCGCAGGTTCATCCCCGGTTTCACCAAAAAGGCAGCTCCTATGCAGGACCTCCTGATAGGCCAGTCCCGGAAGGCCAAGAACCAGAAGCCGCCCTTCAGATGGGAGAAGTTGGAAGAAGAGTCCTTCCGCCAGCTGAAGATGGCCCTCACGGGGGATGAAATCCTGGCGTACCCGGATTACAGCCAGCCCTTTATCCTCTACACCGACGCAAGTAACATCGGGCTAGGAGCCGTGCTGTCCCAGATCCAGCAGGGGAAAGAGCGAGTAATCGCTTACGCCAGCCGAAAACTGCGACCCACCGAAAGAAACCCTGAGAATTACAGCTCATTTAAGCTAGAGTTCCTGGCAGTGGTGTGGACAGTCACCGAACGCTTTAAGCACTACCTCGCTTCTTCCCGGTTCGTCGTGTACACAGATAACAACCCGTTGACACACCTGGACACGGCAAGACTCGGTGCCCTAGAGCAGAGATGGATGGCCCGCCTGTCCAACTACGAGTTCACCATCAAATACCGGGCAGGACGCTCCAATACCAACGCGGACGCCCTGTCCAGGATGCCAAACCTACCGGACGTAGGAGAAGATCCAGAGGGACTGGAAGAAGTCATGGGACTATCCAGTATTCAAATCGGGTAAGGAGTAAGCAAGGCGCTACGCTTAACCCCTTACCTCACTACAACTGGGCGGAAACGCAAGACAGTGACCCTGCCGTCCGGCTGGTGAAGGAGATGCTGACTCGGCCAGAGGCTCGCCTTGACCCAGACGCTCCGGAGGAAGCCAAGCAACTGTGGGCAGAAAAGAGTAGACTGTTCCTTTACAAGGGGAAGTTGTGCCGCAGGATGGTTAACTCCCAGACGCATGAACTAATCTGGCAAGTAGTGGTGCCACGACGAGACGCAGCCATGGTGATGGAGGCATACCACGATGGAGCTGGGCATTTCGGATGGAAGAAGCTGGAGTTCCTGCTGCGCGGGCGGTTCCATTGGGTAGGCATGAGGGGAACCATCGAGAGGTGGTGCAGAGACTGTGGCCCGTGCAACCTGAGGAGGAAGGACCGTGCCAGCCAGAAGACTCCCCTGCAGTCCATCGTCACCCGGCAGCCGTTGGAACTGGTAGCCTTGGATCATGTAAAACTGACCCCAAGCAGAAGTGGCTACGTCTACGCACTAACCATCGTGGATCACTACTCCCGGTTCTTGGTTGTCGTCCCCGTCAAGGACTTAACAGCTCGAACAGCAGCTAAAGCCTTCCAGCAGCATTTCTGCCGTCCATACGGGTACCCGGACCAAGTGTTGACAGACCAGGGACCTGCCTTTGAAGCGGAGGTCTTCCAAGAATTCTGCACTCTGTATGGCTGCCGGAAGATAAGGACGACACCCTATCATCCGCAAACTAATGGACTTTGTGAGAAAATGACCCAGGTGGTGATAGATCTTCTGAAAACATTGCCCCTGGAAGAACGCAGTCTGTGGCCTGAGAAGCTGCCCGACCTAGTGGACCTATACAACCACATCCCGGTAGGTTCCACCAACTGTACCCCGGCTTACCTGATGAGGGCAAGACCTGGGAAGCTACCTGTTGACCTGGAGATGGGAGTCCTGACACCCGAGGACACTTCACCAGAAGCAGACTGGGACACAGAGAGGCAGCAGCAGTACCAGAAAGTACAGGAGAGCGTGGAGCGAAGTCTCTGTCAAGCTAGGGAAAGACAAGAGAAAACTTACAACCAGTGTGCTCCCACTGTTCCCCTGGTACCCGGAGAGCAGGTCTTGAAGAGGAAAAGGCGGCTCCACAAGTTGGACGACCAGTGGGAGAAGGACCCGTACATCGTACTGCCCTCAAGCCACGACAACCCAAAGGTCTGTACCATCAGTAAAGACGGAGGGGAAACCACAACCATTGTATCCCGGGATCACCTGAAGAAGTGTCCCGAACAGCTACGGAACCCTGAAGAGGAACAAGAAGACCCTCGACCCGTAGAGGAAAGGGAAGATATGGTTAGTACTGTGCTCGGAGACTTCCCTCGGTCTTGGACTCAAGTCAATGGCGCAGTTGTGGTACCCGTACTCACCTTCCTCCAACCAGCATCCCAAGCACCTACGGAGCAACAGCTAGAGCTGGAAGAACAGCCAGTCCAGGAGGCAGAAGACCCCACACCAGCAGACCAGGAGGATCAACCCTCTGCTTATAGTGAACCTGCCATGCCTCTAGTGAGCCAAAGGGCCCGTGGACAGCTGCCCAGTTTACCCTTGACAGTTCCTACACCCTGTAGTTCGGGGCTAGACAGTCAGCTCCGTAGGTCCACTAGGGCCACTAGAGGCCAGTTACCCGCACGATGGAGGATTTGAAGTGTATAAGTTGTTTTATTTATGGTTACCTGTTTTTCTTGTTGATTGTAAATAATTATGTGTTTCTAGTTATTTTTAGGAGTCCTTGGTGGATTTACCGGAAATCCTTGTACAATTAGTTGGAGCGTAACCCAGGATGGACTAAAAGACTGATAAGGACTCGGGGCAGGACAGACCCCTACCTGGTTACGTCTCCCTGTTTTGGTGAAATGGACACCTTTGTTTTCTTCAAAACTGCACCCGGTTGCGGACACGCCGTAACCATCTTTATGTGTTTTTCTTATTGTATTATTATTGTTTATACCTTGTTATGTTTTTTCTAAAAATATGTTTAGTCCCGGAGTACTAAAGTTCACTAGGGGGGAATGTGACACCCCAGGGGTCTGGTTGCCACAGTGATAGAGATATTACGTCTGAGAGCAGGTGGGAGGTCTCTTGGTCAGGGATCCTGTGCATGCCACGCCTCCTGCCCAGTCCTGGGAGGGGAAGAACTTCCCCTATATAAACCTAGGGCTGAGGCAGGGTTAGTGAGTAGAGAAGAAGTAGAGACAGAGAAAAGAAGCAAATATAGGAACAGAACATCAGGAGCTCTGTGGGAGCAGTGTTACAAGGAGTCAGGGGCTGGCAGCAGATCCCATCTGCTCAAGGACTGACCAGGCCCCAATCGCTAGCCAGTACTCCGGGAGGGTCTATCTTTGTCACCAGTAAAGACCCTGAACTACACCGTACCGTCTCCGAGTGGTTCCTGCTATCCCCATCATCCACGTCGGCTGCCCTGAGGCCATACCCCTCCCGTTGGGGGTTATACTATCACGCTGCACAATCCTACCACCGGCCTCAGCGGTCTGCCCTGCAGCAGCAGCTCCTTAGCTGTACTCAACGGGTGGCGTAGTCGTCCAACATCTACCGCTGATACATCGCCGCTCAGTTTGACTCCCTGGGCACGGACCGGGTCACCGCCACGAGACTACTACCCTCAACAGATCGGGCTCCGGGTAAGCTCCCGCGTGCGCAACGCAGCGCGACACAGGCCCAGGGGCGCGTCAGATGTATATGGGGCTCCTCCTCCTATAAGGACACAGGTGATAGATGTATATGGGGCTCCCCCTCCTATAAGGACACAGGTGATAGATGTATATGGGGCTCCCCCTCCTATAAGGACACAGGTGATAGATGTATATGAGGCTCCTCCTCCTATAAGGATACAGGTGATGGATGTATATGGGGCTCCCCCTCCTATAAGGATACAGGTGATAGATGTATATGAGGCTCCTCCTCCTATAAGGACACAGGTGATAGATGTATATGGGGCTCCCCCTCCTATAAGGACACAGGTGATAGATGTATATGAGGCTCCTCCTCCTATAAGGACAAAGGTGATAGATGTATATGGGGCTCCTCCTCCTATAAGGATACAGGTGATAGATGTATATGGGGCTCCTCCTCCTATAAGGATACAGGTGATAGATGTATATGGGGCTCCTCCTCCTATAAGGACACAGGTGATAGATGTATATGGGGCTCCCCCTCCTATAAGGACACAGGTGATAGATGTATATGAGGCTCCTCCTCCTAAAAGGACACAGGTGATAGATGTATATGGGGCTCCTCCTCCTATAAGGATACAGGTGATAGATGTATATGGGGCTCCCCCTCCTATAAGGACACAGGTGATAGATGTATATGAGGCTCCTCCTCCTATAAGGACACAGGTGATAGATGTATATGGGGCTCCCCCTCCTATAAGGACAGGTGATAGATGTATATAAGGCTCCTCCTCCTATAAGGACACAGGTGATAGATGTATATGAGGCTCCTCCTCCTATAAGGACAAAGGTGATAGATGTATATGAGGCTCCTCCTCCTATAAGGATACAGGTGATAGATGTATATGGGGCTCCTCCTCCTATAAGGATACAGGTGATAGATGTATATGGGGCTCCTCCTCCTATAAGGATACAGGTGATAGATGTATATGGGGCTCCTCCTCCTATAAGGACACAGGTGATAGATGTATATGGGGCTCCCCCTCCTATAAGGACACAGGTGATAGATGTATATGAGGCTCCTCCTCCTAAAAGGACACAGGTGATAGATGTATATGGGGCTCCTCCTCCTATAAGGATACAGGTGATAGATGTATATGGGGCTCCCCCTCCTATAAGGACACAGGTGATAGATGTATATGAGGCTCCTCCTCCTATAAGGACACAGGTGATAGATGTATATGGGGCTCCCCCTCCTATAAGGACAGGTGATAGATGTATATAAGGCTCCTCCTCCTATAAGGACACAGGTGATAGATGTATATGGGGCTCCTCCTCCTATAAGGACACAGGTGATAGATGTATATGGGGCTCCTCCTCCTATAAGGACACAGGTGATAGATGTATATGAGGCTCCTCCTCCTATAAGGACACAAGTGATAGATGTATATGGGGCTCCTCCTCCTATAAGGATACAGGTGATAGATGTATATGGGGCTCCTCCTCCTATAAGGATACAGGTGATAGATGTATATGGGGCTCCCCCTCCTATAAGGACACAGGTGATAGATGTACATGAGGCTCCTCCTCCTATAAGGATACAGGTGATAGATGTATATGAGGCTCCTCCTCCTATAAGGACACAGGTGATAGATGTATATGAGGCTCCTCCTCCTATAAGGACACAAGTGATAGATGTATAAGGGGGTCCTCCTCCTATAAGGACACAGGTGATGGATGTATATGGGGCTCCCCCTCCTATAAGGACACAGGTGATAGATGTATATGGGGCTCCTCCTCCTATAAGGACACAGGTGATAGATGTATATGAGGCTCCTCCTCCTATAAGGATACAGGTGATAGATGTATATGGGGCTCCTCCTCCTATAAGGACACAGGTGATAGATGTATATGGGGCTCCTCCTCCTATAAGGATACAGGTGATAGATGTATATGAGGCTCCCCCTCCTATAAGGATACTGGTGATAGATGTATATGGGGCTCCTCCTCCTATAAGGATACAGGTGATAGATGTATATGGGGCTCCTCCTCCTATAAGGACACAGGTGATAGATGTATATGGGTCTCCTCCTGCTATAAGTACACAAGTGATAGATGTATATGGGGCTCCTCCTCCTATAAGGGCACAGGTGATAGATGTATATGGGGCTCCTCCTCCTATAAGGACACAGGTGATAGATGTATATGGGGATCCTCCTCCTATAAGGATACAGGTGATAGATGTATATGGGGCTCCTCATCCTATAAGGACACAGGTGATAGATGTATATGGGGCCCCTCCTCCTATAAGGACACAGGTGATAGATGTATATGGGTCTCCTCCTGCTATAAGGGCATAGGTGATAGATGTATATGGGGCTCCTCCTCCTATAAGGGCACAGGTGATAGATGTATATGGGGCTACCCCTCCTATAAGGACAAATGTGATAGATGTATATGGGGCTCCTCCTCCTATAAGGATACAGGTGATAGATGTATATGGGGCCCCTCCTCCTATAAGGACACAGGTGATAGATGTACATGAGGCTCCCCTCCTATAAGGACACAGGTGATAGATGTATATGGGCTCCCCCTCCTATAAGGACACATGTGATAGATGTATATGGGACTCCTCCTCCTATAAGGATACAGGTGATAGATGTATATGAGGCTCCTCCTCCTATAAGGATACAGGTGATAGATGTATATGAGGCTCCTCCTCCTATAAGGACACAGGTGATAGATGTATATGGGGCTCCTCCTCCTATAAGGATACAGGTGATAGATGTATATGGGGATCCCCCTCCTATAAGGACACAGGTGATAGATGTATATGAGGCTCCTCCTCCTATAAGGACACAGGTGACAGATGTATATGGGGCTCCTCCTCCTATAAGGACACAGGTGATAGATGTATATGGGGCTCCTCCTCCTATAAGGATAAAGATGATAGATGTATATGAGGCTCCTCCTCCTATAAGGATACAGGTGATAGATGTATATGGGGCTCCCCCTCCTATAAGGATACAGGTGATAGATGTATATGGGGCTCCCCCTCCTATAAGGACACAGGTGATAGATGTATATGGGGCTCCTCCTCCTATAAGGGTACAGGTGATAGATGTATATGGGGCTCCTCTTCCTATAAGGACACAGGTGATAGATGTATATGGGGCTCCTCCTCCTATAAGGACACAGGTGATAGATGTATATGGGGCTCCCCCTCCTATAGGACACAGGTGATAGATGTATATGGGGCTCCTCCTCCTATAAGGGCACAGGTGATAGATGTATATGGGGCTCCTCCTCCTATAAGGATACAGGTGATAGATGTATATGAGGCTCCCCCTCCTATAAGGATACTGGTGATAGATGTATATGGGGCTCCTCCTCCTATAAGGATACAGGTGATAGATGTATATGGGGCTCCTCCTCCTATAAGGACACAGGTGATAGATGTATATGGGTCTCCTCCTGCTATAAGTACACAAGTGATAGATGTATATGGGGCTCCTCCTCCTATAAGGGCACAGGTGATAGATGTATATGGGGCTCCTCCTCCTATAAGGACACAGGTGATAGATGTATATGGGGATCCTCCTCCTATAAGGATACAGGTGATAGATGTATATGGGGCTCCTCATCCTATAAGGACACAGGTGATAGATGTATATGGGGCCCCTCCTCCTATAAGGACACAGGTGATAGATGTATATGGGTCTCCTCCTGCTATAAGGGCACAGGTGATAGATGTATATGGGGCTCCTCCTCCTATAAGGGCACAGGTGATAGATGTATATGGGGCTACCCCTCCTATAAGGACAAATGTGATAGATGTATATGGGGCTCCTCCTCCTATAAGGATACAGGTGATAGATGTATATGGGGCCCCTCCTCCTATAAGGACACAGGTGATAGATGTACATGAGGCTCCCCTCCTATAAGGACACAGGTGATAGATGTATATGGGCTCCCCCTCCTATAAGGACACATGTGATAGATGTATATGGGACTCCTCCTCCTATAAGGATACAGGTGATAGATGTATATGAGGCTCCTCCTCCTATAAGGATACAGGTGATAGATGTATATGAGGCTCCTCCTCCTATAAGGACACAGGTGATAGATGTATATGGGGCTCCTCCTCCTATAAGGATACAGGTGATAGATGTATATGGGGATCCCCCTCCTATAAGGACACAGGTGATAGATGTATATGGGGCTCCTCCTCCTATAAGGATACAGGTGATAGATGTATATGGGGCCCCTCCTCCTATAAGGACACAGGTGATAGATGTACATGAGGCTCCCCTCCTATAAGGACACAGGTGATAGATGTATATGGGCTCCCCCTCCTATAAGGACACAGGTGATGGATGTATGTGGGGCTCCTCCTCCTATAAGGATACAGGTGATAGATGTATATGAGGCTCCTCCTCCTATAAGGATGCAGGTGATAGATGTATATGAGGCTCCTCCTCCTATAAGGATGCAGGTGATAGATGTATATGAGGCTCCTCCTCCTATAAGGACACAGGTGATAGATGTATATGAGGCTCCTCCTCCTATAAGGACACAGGTGATAGATGTATATGGGGCTCCTCCTCCTATAAGGATACAGGTGATAGATGTATATGGGGATCCCCCTCCTATAAGGACACAGGTGATAGATGTATATGGGGCTCCTCCTCCTATAAGGATACAGGTGATAGATGTATATGGGGCCCCTCCTCCTATAAGGACACAGGTGATAGATGTACATGAGGCTCCCCTCCTATAAGGACACAGGTGATAGATGTATATGGGCTCCCCCTCCTATAAGGACACAGGTGATGGATGTATGTGGGGCTCCTCCTCCTATAAGGATACAGGTGATAGATGTATATGAGGCTCCTCCTCCTATAAGGATACAGGTGATAGATGTATATGAGGCTCCTCCTCCTATAAGGACACAGGTGATAGATGTATATGGGGCTCCTCCTCCTATAAGGATACAGGTGATAGATGTATATGGGGATCCCCCTCCTATAAGGACACAGGTGATAGATGTATATGAGGCTCCTCCTCCTATAAGGACACAGGTGACAGATGTATATGGGGCTCCTCCTCCTATAAGGACACAGGTGATAGATGTATATGGGGCTCCTCCTCCTATAAGGATAAAGATGATAGATGTATATGAGGCTCCTCCTCCTATAAGGATACAGGTGATAGATGTATATGGGGCTCCCCCTCCTATAAGGATACAGGTGATAGATGTATATGGGGCTCCCCCTCCTATAAGGACACAGGTGATAGATGTATATGGGGCTCCTCCTCCTATAAGGGTACAGGTGATAGATGTATATGGGGCTCCTCTTCCTATAAGGACACAGGTGATAGATGTATATGGGGCTCCTCCTCCTATAAGGACACAGGTGATAGATGTATATGGGGCTCCCCCTCCTATAGGACACAGGTGATAGATGTATATGGGGCTCCTCCTCCTATAAGGGCACAGGTGATAGATGTATATGGGGCTCCTCTTCCTATAAGGACACAGGTGATAGATGTATATGGGGCTCCTCCTCCTATAAGGACACAGGTGATAGATGTATATGGGGCCCCTCCTCCTATAGGACACAGGTGATAGATGTATATGGGGCTCCTCCTCCTATAAGGACACAGGTGATAGATGTATATGGGGCTCCTCCTCCTATAAGGACACAGGTGATAGATGTATATGGGGCTCCTCCTCCTATAAGGATACAGGTGATAGATGTATATGGGGCTCCCCCTCCTATAAGGATACAGGTGATAGATGTATATGGGGCTCCTCCTCCTATAAAGACACAGGTGATAGATGTATATGGGGATCCCCCTCCTATAAGGACACAGGTGATAGATGTATATGGGGCTCCTCCTCCTATAAGGGCACAGGTGATAGATGTATATGAGGCTCCTCCTCCTATAAGGACACAGGTGATAGATGTATATGAGGCTCCCCCTCCTATAAGGACACAGGTGATAGATGTATATGGGGCTCCTCCTCCTATAAGGACACAGGTGATAGATATATATGGGGCTCCTCCTCCTATAAGGATACAGGTGATAGATGTATATGGGGCTCCTCCTCCTATAAGGATACAGGTGATAGATGTATATGGGGCTCCCCTTCCTATAAGGACACAGGTGATAGATGTACATGAGGCTCCTCCTCCTATAAGGATACAGGTGATAGATGTATATGAGGCTCCTCCTCCTATAAGGACACAGGTGATAGATGTATATGGGGCTCCTCCTCCTATAAGGACACAGGTGATAGATGTATATGAGGCTCCTCCTCCTATAAGGACACAAGTGATAGATGTATAAGGGGGTCCTCCTCCTATAAGGACACAGGTGATAGATGTATATGGGGCTCCCCCTCCTATAAGGATACAGGTGATAGATGTATAAGGGGGTCCTCCTCCTATAAGGACACAGGTGATGGATGTATATGGGGCTCCTCCTCCTATAAGGATGCAGGTGATAGATGTATATGGGGCTCCTCCCCCTATAAGGACACAGGTGATAGATGTATATGAGGCTCCTCCTCCTATAAGGACACAAGTGATAGATGTATAAGGGGGTCCTCCTCCTATAAGGACACAGGTGATAGATGTATATGGGGCTCCTCCTCCTATAAGGATACAGGTGATAGATGTATATGAGGCTAATCCTCCTATAAGGATACAGGTGATAGATGTATATGGGGCTCCTTCTCCTATAAGGACACAGGTGATAGATGTATATGGGGCCCCTCCTCCTATAAGGACACAGGTGATAGATTTATATTGGGCTCCTCCTCCTATAAGGATACAGGTGATAGATGTATATGAGGCTCCCCCTCCTATAAGGATACTGGTGATAGATGTATATGGGGCTCCTCCTCCTATAAGGGCACAGGTGATAGATGTATATGGGGCTCCTCCTCCTATAAGGGCACAGGTGATAGATGTATATGGGCCCCTCCTCCTATAAGGACACAGGTGATAGATGTATATGGGTCTCCTCCTGCTATAAGGACACAGGTGATAGATGTATATGGGGCTCCTCCTCCTATAAGGATACAGGTGATAGATGTATATGGGGCTCCTTCTCCTATAAGGACACAGGTGATAGATGTATATTGGGCTCCTCCTCCTATAAGGATACAGGTGATAGATGTATATGGGGCTCCTCCTCCTATAAGGACACAGGTGATAGATGTATATGGGGCTCCTCCTCCTATAAGGATACAGGTGATAGATGTATATGGGGCCCCTCCTCCTATAAGGACACAGGTGATAGATGTATATGGGTCTCCTCCTGCTATAAGGACACAGGTGATAGATGTATATGAGGCTCCTCCTCCTATAAGGATACAGGTGATAGATGTATATGGGGCTCCTTCTCCTATAAGGACACAGGTGATAGATGTATATGAGGCTCCTCCTCCTATAAGGACACAGGTGATAGATTTATATTGGGCTCCTCCTCCTATAAGGATACAGGTGATAGATGTATATGAGGCTCCCCCTCCTATAAGGATACTGGTGATAGATGTATATGGGGCTCCTCCTCCTATAAGGGCACAGGTGATAGATGTATATGGGGCTCCTCCTCCTATAAGGGCACAGGTGATAGATGTATATGGGGCCCCTCCTCCTATAAGGACACAGGTGATAGATGTATATGGGTCTCCTCCTGCTATAAGGACACAGGTGATAGATGTATATGGGGCTCCTCCTCCTATAAGGGCACAGGTGATAGATGTATATGGGGCTCCCCCTCCTATAAGGACACATGTGATAGATGTATATGGGGCTCCTCCTCCTATAAGGATACAGGTGATAGATGTATATGGGGCTCCTCCTCCTATAAGGATACAGGTGATAGATGTATATGGGGCCCCTCCTCCTATAAGGACACAGGTGATAGATGTATATGAGGCTCCTCTCCTATAAGGACACAGGTGATAGATGTATATGGGCTCCCCCTCCTATAAGGACACAGGTGATAGATGTATATGGGGCTCCTCCTCCTATAAGGACACAGGTGATAGATGTATATGGGGCTCCTCCTCCTATAAGGATACAGGTGATAGATGTATATGAGGCTCCTCCTCCTATAAGGACACAGGTGATAGATGTATATGGGGCTCCTCCTCCTATAAGGACACAGGTGATAGATGTATATGGGGCTCCTCCTCCTATAAGGATACAGGTGATAGATGTATATGGGGCTCCTCCTCCTATAAGGATACAGGTGATAGATGTATATGGGGATCCCCCTCCTATAAGGACACAGGTGATAGATGTATATGAGGCTCCTCCTCCTATAAGGACACAGGTGATAGATGTGACGCGCCCCTGGGCCTGTGTCGCGCTGCGATGCGCACGCGGGAGCTTACCCGGAGCCGGATCTCTTGAGGGTTGTAGTCTCGTGGCGGCGACCCGGTCCGTGCCCAGGGAGTCAAACTGAGCGGCGATGTACTAGCAGTAGATGGTTGGTGACTACGCCACCCGTTGAATGCAGCTATGGAGCTGCCGCTGCAGGGCAGACCGCTGAGGCCGGTGGAAGGATGGTGCAGCGTGGATGGTATAACCCCCAACGGTAGGGGTATGGCCTCAGGGCAGCCGACGTGGATGATGGGGGTAGCAGGAACCACTCAGAGACGGTGCGGTGTAGTTCAGGGTCTTTACTGGTGACAAAGAAAGACCCTCCCGGAGTACTTGCTAGTGATAGGGGCCTGGTCAGTCCTTGAGCAGATGGGATTTCCCCTGGCCAGGCGGAGTTGTAGGCCTTCCCAACTAACTGTACTCTTCTGGCTACCTTGCTAGAGGCGGGAATAAGTAGCCCACGTCCCTGAGTGTACCGTGTGGTGCTCACCCGTATGGCCGGTGACTCGGGGCCTTCTAATGGCTTCCGCTCCACGATGGCGGTGCTGGTCCCACGCGTGTGACCGTGCCTTCGGGCTTCTGGGCCAGAGGACCTGAAATCCTCTGCCGGACGGTTTCTGCTGCTGGGTAGGAGTTAGTCCCCACAGCCTCGGACTCCGGGTCCGGTTAGAAATCTTCTCAGTCAGGGCAAGCTCGGCAGCTGCCAGCCCCTGACTCGTTGTAACACTGCTCCCCACAGAGCTCCTGATGTTTCTTGCTATGCTGCTTCTCTTCTCTACTCTTGTTCTGTCTTCTTTCTCACTCACTCTGCCTCAGCCCCGGGTTTATATAGGGGAAGTCCTTCCCCTCCCAAGACTGGGCAGGAGGTGTGGCATGCACAAGATCCCTGACCAAAGGACCTCCCACCTGCTCTCAGACGTAATATCTCTATCACTGTGGCAACCAGACCCCTGGGGTGTCACATTCCCCCCTAGTGAAATTTAGTACTCCGGGACTAAACATATTTTTTTAGAAAAACATAACAAAGTATAGCAATAACAATACAACAAGAAAAACACATAAGATGGTTACGGCGTGTCCGCAACCGGGTGCAGTTTTGAAAAGCAAGGTGTCCATTTCACCAAAACAGGGAGACGTAACCAGGTAGGGGCCTGTCCTGCCCCGAGTCCTTAACAGTCTTTAGTCCATCCTGGGTTACGCTCCAACTATATACAAGGATTCCCGGTAAATCCACCAAGGACTCCTAAAAAGAACTAGAAACACAAAATTATACACAAGCAACTATAAACAAGTAAACAGTATAAGATAGCTTAAACATTTAGATCCTCCAACGTGCGGGTAGCTGGCCTCTAGTAGCCCTAGTGGACCTACGGAGCTGACTGTCTGGCCCTGAACTACAGGGTGTAGGAGCTGTCAAGGGTAAACTGGGCAGCTGTCTATGGGCCCTCTGGCTCACTAGGGGTATGGCAGGCTCACTATAAGCAGAGGGTTGACTTTCCGGGTCTGCTTGTGTAGAGTCTTCTGCCTCCTGGACCGGCTGTTCTTCCAGCTCTACCGGTTGCTCCGTAGGTTCTTGGGATGATGGTTGGAGGAAGGTGAGTACGGGTACCACGACTGCACCATTGACTTGAGTCCAAGACCGAGGGAAGTCCCCGAGCACGGTACTAACCATATCTTCCCTTTCCTCTACGGGTCGATGGTCTTCTTGTTCCTCTTCAGGGTTCCTCAGTTGTTCGGGACACTTCTTCAGGTGGTCCCGGGATACAATGGCTGTGGTTTCCCCTCCGTCTTTACTGATGGTACAGACCTTCGGGTTTTCGTGGCTTGAGGGCAGTACGGTGTACGGGTCCTTCTCCCACTGGTCGTCCAACTTGTGGAGCCGTCTCTTCCTCTTCAAGACCTGCTCTCCGGGTACCAGGGGAACAGCGGGAGCATACTGGTTATAAGTTTTCTCTTGTCTTTCCCTAGCCTGACAGAGACTTCGCTCCACGCTCTCCTGTACTCTCCGGTACTGCTGCTGCCTCTCTGTGTCCCAGTCTGTTTCCGGTGAAGTGTCCTCGGGTGTCAGGACTCCCATTTCCAGGTCAACAGGTAACTTACCAGGTCTTGCCCTCATTAGGTAAGCCGGGGTACAGTTGGTGGAACCTACCGGGATGTGGTTGTATAGGTCCACCAGATCGGGCAACTTTTCAGGCCACAGACTGCGTTCTTCCAGGGGCAACGTTTTTAGAAGATCCATTACCACCTGGTTCATTTTTTCACAAAGTCCATTAGTCTGCGGATGGTAGGGTGTCGTCCTTATCTTCCGGCAGCCATACAGATTGCAGAATTCCTGGAAGACCTCCGCTTCAAAGGCAGGTCCCTGGTCCGTCAGCACTTGGTCCGGGTACCCGTGTGGACGGCAAAAGTGCTGCTGGAAGGCTCTAGCTGCTGTTTGAGCCGTTAAGTCCTTGACGGGGACGAAAACCAGAAACCGGGAGTAATGATCCACGATGGTTAACGCGTAGACGTAGCCACTTCTGCTTGGGGTCAGTTTTACATGATCCAAGGCTACCAGTTCCAACGGTTGCCGGGTGACGATGGACTGCAGGGGAGTCTTCTGGCTGGCGCGGTCCTTCCTTCTCAGGTTGCACGGGCCACAGTCTCTGCACCACTTCTCAATGGTTCCCCTCATGCCTACCCAATGGAATCGCTCGCGCAGCAGGAACTCCAGCTTCTTCCACCCGAAGTGTCCAGCTCCGTCGTGGTATGCCTCCATCACCATGGCTGCGTCTCTTCGTGGCACCACTACTTGCCAGAGTAATTCATGCGTCCGGGAGTTAACCATGCTGCGGCACAACTTCCCTTTGTAAAGGAACAGTCGACTCTTCTCTGCCCATAGTTGTTTGGCTTCCTCCGGAGCGTCTGGTTCAAGGCGAGCCTCCGGCCGAGTCAGCATCTCCTTCACCAGTCGGACGGCAGGGTCGCTGTCTTGCGTTTCCGCCCAGTTGTAGTGAGGTAAGGGGTTCAACGTAGCAGCCTGCTTACTCCTTACCCGATGGGAATACTGGATAGTCCCATGACGGTGGAACGCAGGGAGTTCAATCTCTTCCAGTCCCTCCGGATCTTCTCCTTCGTCCGGCAGGTTGGGCATCCTGGACAGGGCGTCCGCGTTAGTATTGGAGCGCCCTGCCCGGTATTTGATTATGAACTCGTAGTTGGACAGACGGGCCATCCACCTCTGCTCCAGGGCACCGAGTCTTGCCGTGTCCAGGTGTGTCAACGGGTTGTTATCCGTGTACACGGTGAACCGGGAAGAAGCAAGGTAATGCTTAAAGCGCTCAGTGACTGCCCATACCACGGCCAGGAACTCTAGCTTGAATGAGCTATAATTCTCGGGGTTCCTTTCAGTGGGTCGCAGTTTTCGGCTGGCGTAGGCGATTACTCGTTCTTTCCCCTGCTGGATCTGGGACAGTACGGCTCCTAGCCCGATGTTACTGGCGTCGGTGTAGAGGATGAAGGGCTGGCTATAATCCGGGTACGCCAAGATTTCATCCCCCGTGAGGGCCATCTTCAGCTGGCGGAAGGACTCTTCTTCTAGCTCTTCCGATTTGAAGGGCGGCTTCTGGTTCTTGGCCTTCCGGGACTGGCCTATCAGGAGGTCCTGCATAGGCGCTGCCTTTTTGGTGAAACCGGGAATAAACCTTCGGTAGTAGCCTACCAACCCGAGGAACTGCCGCACTTCTTTTACGCTGGAGGGGCTTGGCCATCCCTTAATTGCGGTGATCTTATCGGGGTCGGGAGCCACTCCGTCAGCGCTCACCACGTGTCCCAGGTACTGCACCTTTGGTTTCAGGAGGTGACACTTGGAGGGTTTCACCTTTAGGCCGTAACTCGCCAGAGCTTCGAACACCTCCGCCAGGTGTTTCAGGTGGTCCTCATAAGTTTTGGAGTATACAATGACATCGTCCAGGTACAACAGGACCGTCTCGAAGTTTCTGTGGCCCAGACAGCACTCCATTAATCGTTGGAAGGTTCCTGGGGCGTTGCAGAGTCCGAACGGCATGCAGGTGAACTCGCTAAGTCCCATCGGGGTGGTGAATGCGGTCTTCTCCCGGTCCGCCTCTGCTACAGGAACCTGCCAGTACCCGCTAGTGAGATCCAAGGTAGAGAAGAAGTTAGCAGACCTTAAAGCAGCCAATGACTCCTCTATCCTTGGTAAGGGGTACGCATCCTTGTGTGTGATACGGTTGATTTTCCGGTAATCTACACACATCCTCATAGTGTTGTCTTTCTTTTTGACTAAAACTAGCGGGGCTGCCCAGGGGCTACAACTATCCCGGATTACCCCAGCCTCCTTCATGTCTCTAAGCATCCCCTTGGCGTGTTGGTAATGTGCAGGGGGTACGGGTCGATACCTCTCTTTTATGGGAGGATGATCTCCCGTGGGGATGCGGTGTTCTACCCCCTTGACTCGCCCGAAGTCTAACGGGTGTTTACTAAACACTCTCTCATACTCTTGAACCACCCGGTAGACTCCCTGTTTCTGGTGGGAGGGAGTGGAGTCAGTTCCCAAGTGTAGTTGCTGACACCAATCCTCCATTACTTTCTTAGAGCCGTTACCTTCCTCCGGGTGAGATGGAGGCAAGGGTTCCACAGACTGTATAGAGTTTTGGTTGATGGTATATAATTTTGCTAGCGTGGCATACCGGGGCAGGTACACTTCCCTCTCCCCGATATTGATTATGCGAACGGGCACCCTCCCATGGCGTACATTGACCACCCCCCGTGCTGTCAAAATGGTGGGCCTACTGTCTGAGTAAACTGGTTCTACCATTGCCTGGTAATCTCTACCTCTCAGACCAATAGCTGCCCGGCACCAAATCATCATTTCACTTTTTGGGGGCATGGCAATAGGGAAAGGGTCACACATTCTTACGCTACCAATCTCACCGCCGGAGAGTTCCACCTGTTGCCGTCGCATCAGTGCCCGGATCTCTTTCTGGAGCACTCGCTGCTCGCCGGAGCTGGCGTTCTTGGCAACCTGCTGTAGAAGGAAAATCACCTCTGCAAGACAATTTTCAATTACATTAGTTCCTAGAGTTATTTTTGGGTGGCTCTCATGTTTGTCAATGTCTACAATGATCAGTCCCTGTGCTGCCAGTTCGACTCTACCGATTTTGATGGTCACCTCTTTAAATCCGATCTGTGGCACGGGCTGGCCATTGCTGGCGATGATACTCAAGTCGTCGTCAGGGTAGCGGGTAATATCCGAGTCATTCCAGTACTGCTTAAAGAGCACGTACGGGATGGTGGTGACTTGTGACCCGGTGTCCAGTAGGGCACTCATGGGAATGCCATCCAGTACCACAGGCAAGACTGGACGTCCTCCCATATATCTGTCGCGCCAGTTCGATGGGCCTGGTGATCTTTTTCCTGGGGGTTGGCCCTCTACCCCAGGTTGTGCCCGTTTAAAGAACAGTACCTTTCCATATGTCCGGGTTGATTGCAGCGGCGGCAGATGGGTCGTCCGTCCTCGCTGTATCGGTCACTGGGTCTTCCTCTGGCCGGTGGGGTCCTCCTTGGTCGACGCCACGGGATGTCCTCCGGTCCGGATGCCAGCTGGATCTTCCCTGGGGTGGAAACCTGTAAAGACTGCACAGTTCGGGTTAGCGCAGCAATGCTCTTAGCTAGCTCTTGGACCTGATGGCGTAGGTCTGGAGCCGGGTCATTGTCCAAAGCCTGCGCATCAGCTCCCACAGGCCCTGCCGACAAGGGCGCCGCCTCCTGGTGGTAAGTGATAGCTGGGCGCCTGTGGGTCACAACGCCACCCGGTGCCGGTTCTCGGAGCACCCGGATGGCTCTGTCCTTGAACTGTGCAAAGTCTAGATGGGGATCCTGTAAGGCCATTGCCCGCAACTGGGTTCGGTGGGCATTGCAATATAAACCCTCTATAAATTGTTCAGTCAACAGCCTGTCCTCGTTTCCCACCCCATCAGGGTCGGTCTGCTTTATGGCCCTCAGGGCCTCTTGTAGGTTTAGTGCATAGTCCCTTATACTCTCCTGCGCTCGCTGCTTGCACCCGTAGAATCTAAGCTTAATCTCGGCTGAGGTGCGGGTATCAAAGGTGTCCTTCAGCCGGGTTAGTATCCCTGCGACAGTCTTCCTCCCAGGTGGCCAGGATTTTACTTCCCTTTTGGCTGCCCCAGTTAGTTGGGCCACCAGGATGCTCACTTTTTGCTCTTCTGTGAGGGGGTACACCTGGAAGAGGCTATCCAGCTTTTCTCTAAAGTCATGCAGGGTATGTGACTCCCCTGAGTACTGGGGTAGCCAAGCTGCTCCCGGGATATAGGGCATGGTGAAGGGCATAACTGCAGCAGCGGTGGCGCTGGCGGGGGTTGAGGCAGTGAAGCTCTCCTCCGTATCCGACATCTTCCTCCCCCCTAGTGGACCGTGGCCTACCTTGCGATGATCCTCTTCCGTAGGCCGCGGCTCCGCAGTGGATCGTCAGGGTTGAGGACCTTCCGTCGCGCTCCGGTGACGTCGGCGTCTGCTGGGCTCCTTCCAGGACCTTACGCAACGTCAGGACGTGAGGCGGGGCTTCAGTTCTCGCGCGCTTTCGGAGTCCACGCCCCTCTTCTTCCCGCGCGGCGTCCTCAAGATGGCGTCCAATGGCGGGAAAACTCCACGGATGGCGGGAAGAAGGTCGAAGATGGCGCCGGATGGCGGGAAAACTTCGCGGATGGCGGGAAGAAGGTAGAAGATGGCGCCGGATGGCGGGAAACCTCCACGGATAGCGGGAATCTTCACCACTGGTAAGTTTGAACAGTCTTTGCTTTTCAGGCACGCAGTACCCGGTGGTTGCGGGCACGAGATCCTGCCGACTACGCCAAAGTTGACGCGCCCCTGGGCCTGTGTCGCGCTGCGATGCGCACGCGGGAGCTTACCCGGAGCCGGATCTCTTGAGGGTTGTAGTCTCGTGGCGGCGACCCGGTCCGTGCCCAGGGAGTCAAACTGAGCGGCGATGTACTAGCAGTAGATGGTTGGTGACTACGCCACCCGTTGAATGCAGCTATGGAGCTGCCGCTGCAGGGCAGACCGCTGAGGCCGGTGGAAGGATGGTGCAGCGTGGATGGTATAACCCCCAACGGGAGGGGTATGGCCTCAGGGCAGCCGACGTGGATGATGGGGGTAGCAGGAACCACTCAGAGACGGTGCGGTGTAGTTCAGGGTCTTTACTGGTGACAAAGAAAGACCCTCCCGGAGTACTTGCTAGTGATAGGGACCTGGTCAGTCCTTGAGCAGATGGGATTTCCCCTGGCCAGGCGGAGTTGTAGGCCTTCCCAACTAACTGTACTCTTCTGGCTACCTTGCTAGAGGCGGGAATAAGTAGCCCACGTCCCTGAGTGTACCGTGTGGTGCTCACCCGTATGGCCGGTGACTCGGGGCCTTCTAATGGCTTCCGCTCCACGATGGCGGTGCTGGTCCCACGCGTGTGACCGTGCCTTCGGGCTTCTGGGCCAGAGGACCTGAAATCCTCTGCCGGACGGTTTCTGCTGCTGGGTAGGAGTTAGTCCCCACAGCCTCGGACTCCGGGTCCGGTTAGAAATCTTCTCAGTCAGGGCGAGCTCGGCAGCTGCCAGCCCCTGACTCGTTGTAACACTGCTCCCCACAGAGCTCCTGATGTTTCTTGCTATGCTGCTTCTCTTCTCTACTCTTGTTCTGTCTTCTTTCTCACTCACTCTGCCTCAGCCCCGGGTTTATATAGGGGAAGTCCTTCCCCTCCCAAGACTGGGCAGGAGGTGTGGCATGCACAAGATCCCTGACCAAAGGACCTCCCACCTGCTCTCAGACGTAATATCTCTATCACTGTGGCAACCAGACCCCTGGGGTGTCACAGATGTATATGAGGCTCCTCCTCCTATAAGTACACAGGTGATAGATGTATATGGGGCTCCTCCTCCTATAAGGATACAGGTGATAGATGTATATGGGGATCCCCCTCCTATAAGGACACAGGTGATAGATGTATATGGGGCTCCTCCTCCTATAAGGATAAAGGTGATAGATGTATATAAGGCTCCTCCTCCTATAAGGATACAGGTGATACATGTATATGGGGCTCCTCCTCCTATAAGGATACAGGTGATAGATGTATATGGGGCTCCGCCTCCTATAAGGATACAGGTGATGGATGTATATGAGGCTCCTCCTCCTATAAGGATACAGGTGATAGATGTATATGGGGCTCCCCCTCCTATAAGGATACAGGTGATAGATGTATATGGGGCTCCTCCTCCTATAAGGACACAGGTGATAGATGTATATGGGGCTCCTCCTCCTATAAGGATACAGGTGATAGATGTATATGGGGCTCCTCCTCCTATAAGGACACAGGTGATAGATGTATATGGGGCTCCTCCTCCTATAAGGATAAAGGTGATAGATGTATATGAGGCTCCTCCTCCTATAAGGATACAGGTGATACATGTATATGGGGCTCCTCCTCCTATAAGGATACAGGTGATAGATGTATATGGGGCTCCCCCTCCTATAAGGATACAGGTGATAGATGTATATGGGGCTCCTCCTCCTATAAGGACACAGGTGATAGATGTATATGGGGCTCCTCCTCCTATAAGGATACAGGTGATAGATGTATATGGGGCTCCTCCTCCTATAAGGACACAGGTGATAGATGTATATGGGGCTCCTCCTCCTATAAGGATAAAGGTGATAGATGTATATGAGGCTCCTCCTCCTATAAGGATACAGGTGATACATGTATATGGGGCTCCTCCTCCTATAAGGATACAGGTGATAGATGTATATGGGGCTCCCCCTCCTATAAGGATACAGGTGATAGATGTATATGGGGCTCCTCCTCCTATAACGATACAGGTGATAGATGTATATGAGGCTCCCCCTCTTATAAGGATACAGGTGATACATGTATATGGGGCTCCTCCTCCTATAAGGATACAGGTGATAGATGTATATGGGGCTAACCCTCCTATAAGGATACAGGTGATAGATGTATATGGGGCTCCTCCTCCTATAAGGGCACAGGTGATAGATGTATATGGGGCTCCTCCTCCTATAAGGACACAGGTGATAGATGTATATGGGGCTCCTCCTCCTATAAGGGCACAGGTGATAGATGTATATGAGGCTCCTCCTCCTATAAGGGCACAGGTGATAGATGTATATGAGGCTCCTCCTCCTATAAGGGCACAGGTGATAGATGTATATGGGGCTCCTCCTTCTATAAGGACACAGGTGATAGATGTATATGAGGCTCCCCCTCCTATAAGGATACAGGTGATAGATGTATATGGGGCTCCTCTTCCTATAAGGACACAGGTGATAGATGTGTGACACCCCAGGGGTCTGGTTGCCACAGTGATAGAGATATTATGTCTGAGAGCAGGTGGGAGGTCCTTTGGTCAGGGATCCTGTGCATGCCACACCTCCTGCCCAGTCTTGGGAGGGGAAGAACTTCCCCTGTATAAACCCGGGGCTGAGGCAGGGTGAGTCAGACAAGGAGAGTGGAGAAGAGAAGCAGCATAGGAAACTGCAGAGTTACAAGGAGTCAGGGGCTGGCAGCTACAGAGCTCGCCCTGACTAAGAAGATTCTTTACCGGACCCGGAGTCCGAGGCTGTGGGGACTACATCCTACCCAGCAGCAGAATCCGTCGGGCAGGGGATTTCAGGTCCTCTGGCCCAGAAGCCTGAAGGCACGGTCACACGCGTGGGACCAGCACCGCCATCGTGGAGCGGAAGCCATTAGAAGGCCCCGAGTCACCGGCCATACGGGTGAGCACCACACGGGACACTCAGGGACGTGGGCTACTTACATCAGCTTCTAGCAAGGTAGCCAGAAGAGTACAGTCAGTTTGGGAGGCCTACAACTACGCCTGGCCAGGGGAGATCCCATCTGCTCAAGGACTGACCAGGCCCCGTTCGCTAGCAAGTACTCCGGGAGGGTCTATCGTTGTTACCAGTAAAGACCCTGAACTACACCGTACCGTCTCTGAGTGGTTCCTGCTACCCCCATCATCCACGTCGGCTGCCCTGAGACCATACCCCTCCCGTTGGGGGTTATACTATCACGCTGCACAATCCTACCACCGGCCTCAGCGGTCTGCCCTGCAGCAGCAGCTTCCTGGCTGCACTCAACGGGTGGCGTAGTCATCAACTATTTACTACTAATAGACTGCCGTCTAGTTTGACTCCCTGGGCACGGACCGGGTCACCGCCACGAGATTACAACCCTCCACGGATCCGGCTCCGGGTAAGCTCCCGCGTGCTCACCGCAGCGCGACACAGGCCCAGGGGCGCGTCAACTTTGGCGTAGTCGGCAGGATTTCGTGCCCGCAACCACCGGGTACTGCGTGCCTGAAAAGCAAAGACTGTTCAAACTTACCAGTGGTGAAGGTTTCCCGCCATCCGGCGCCATCTTCTACCTTCTTCCCGCCATCCGTGGAGTTTTCCCGCCATTGGACGCCATCTTGAGGACGCCGCGCGGGAAGAAGAGGGGCGTGGACTCCGAAAGCGCGCGAGAACTGAAGCCCCGCCTCACGTCCGGACGTTGCGTAAGGTCCTGGAAGGAGCCCAGCAGACGCCGACGTCACAGGAGCGCGACGGAAGGTCCTCAACCCTGACGATCCACTGCGGAGCCGCGGCCTACGGAAGAGGATCATCGCAAGGTAGGCCACGGTCCACTAGGGGGGAGGAAGATGTCGGATACGGAGGAGAGCTTCACTGCCTCAACCCCCGCCAGCGCTACCGCTGCTGCAGTTATGCCCTTCACCATGCCCTATATCCCGGGAGCAGCTTGGCTACCCCAGTACTCAGGGGAGTCACATACCCTGCATGACTTTAGAGAAAAGCTGGATAGCCTCTTCCAGGTGTACCCCCTCACAGAAGAGCAAAAAGTGAGCATCCTGGTGGCCCAACTAACCGGGGCAGCCAAAAGGGAAGTAAAATCCTGGCCACCTGGGAGGAAGACTGTCGCAGGGATACTAACCCGGTTGAAGGACACCTTTGATACCCGCACCTCAGCCGAGATTAAGCTTAGATTCTACGGGTGCAAGCAGCGAGCGCATGAGAGTATAAGGGACTATGCACTAAACCTACAAGAGGCCCTGAGGGCCATAAAGCAGACCGACCCTGATGGGGTGGGAAACGAGGACAGGCTGTTGACTGAACAATTTATAGAGGGTTTATATTGCAATGCCCACCGAACCCAGTTGCGGGCAATGGCCTTACAGGATCCCCATCTGGACTTTGCACAGTTCAAGAACAGAGCCATCCGGGTGCTCCGAGAACCGGCACCAGGTGGCGTTGTGACCCACAGACGCCCCACTACCACTTACTACCAGGAGGCGGCGCCCTTGCCAGCAGGGCCTGTGGGAGCTGATGCGCAGGCTTTGGACAATGACCCGGCTCCAGACCTACACCATCAGGTCCAAGAGCTAGCTAAGAGCGTTGCTGCGCTAACCCGAACTGTGCAGTCTTTACAGGTTTCCACCCCAGGGAAGATCCAGCTGGCATCCGGACCGGAGGACATCCCGTGGCGTCGACCAAGGAGGACCCCACCGGCCAGAGGAAGACCCAGTGACCGATACAGTGAGGACGGACGACCCATCTGCCGCCGCTGCAATCAACCCGGACATATGGCAAGGTACTGTTCTTTAAACGGGCACAACCTGGGGTAGAGGGCCAACCCCCAGGAAAAAGATCACCAGGCCCATCGAACTGGCGCGACAGATATGTGGGAGGACGTCCAGTCTTGCCTGTGGTACTGGATGGCATTCCCATGAGTGCCCTACTGGACACCGGGTCACAGGTCACCACCATCCCGTACGTGCTCTTCAAGCAGTACTGGAATGACTCGGATATTACCCGCTACCCCGACGACGACTTGAGTATCATCGCCAGCAATGGTCAGCCCGTGCCACAGATCGGATTTAAAGAGGTGACCATCAAAATTGGTAGAGTCGAACTGGCCGCACAGGGACTGATCATTGTAGATATCGATAAACATGAGAGTCACCCAAAAATAACTCTAGGAACTAATGTAATTGAAAATTGTCTTGCAGAGGTGATTTTCCTTTTACAGCAGGTTGCCAAGAATGCCAGCTCCGGCGAGCAGCGGGTGCTCCAGAAAGAGATCCGGGCACTGATGCAACGGCAACAAGTGGAACTCTCCGGCGGTGAGATTGGTAGCGTAAGAATGTGTGACCCTTTTCCTATTGCCATGCCCCCAAAAAGTGAAATGATGATTTGGTGCCGAGCAGCTATTGGTCTGAGAGGTAGAGATTACCAGGCAATGGTAGAACCAGTTTACTCAGACAGTAGGCCCACCATTTTGACAGCACGGGGGGTGGTCAATGTACGCCATGGGAGGGTGCCCATTCGCATAATAAATATCGGGGAGAGGGAAGTGTACCTGCCCCGGTATGCCACGCTAGCCAAATTATATACCACTAATCAAAGTTCTATACAATCTGTGGAACCCTTGCCTCCATCTCACCCGGAGGAAGGTAACGGCTCTAAGAAAGACATGGAGGACTGGTGTCAGCAACTACATTTGGGTACTGACTCCACTCCCTCACATCAGAAACAAGGAGTCTATCGGGTGGTTCAAGAGTATGAGAGAGTGTTTAGTAAACACCCGTTAGACTTCGGGCGAGTCAAGGGGGTAGAACATCGCATCCCCACGGGAGATCATCCTCCCATAAAAGAGAGGTATCGACCCGTACCCCCTGCACATTACCAACACGCCAAGGGGATGCTTAGAGATATGAAGGAGGCTGGGGTAATCCGGGATAGTTGTAGCCCCTGGGCAGCCCCATTAGTTTTAGTCAAAAAGAAAGACAACACCATGAGGATGTGTGTAGATTACCGGAAAATCAACCGTATCACACACAAGGATGCGTACCCCTTACCAAGGATAGAGGAGTCATTGTCTGCTTTAAGATCTGCTAACTTCTTCTCTACCTTGGATCTCACTAGCGGGTACTGGCAGGTTCCTGTAGCAGAGGCGGACCGGGAGAAGACCGCATTCACCACCCCGATGGGACTTAGCGAGTTCACCTGCATGCCGTTCGGACTCTGCAACGCACCAGGAACCTTCCAACGCCTAATGGAGTGTTGTCTGGGCCACAGAAACTTCGAGACGGTCCTGTTGTACCTGGACGATGTCATCGTATATTCCAAGACGTATGAGGACCACCTGAAACACCTGGCGGAAGTGTTCGAGGCTCTGGCGAGTTACGGCCTAAAGGTGAAACCCTCCAAGTGTCACCTCCTGAAACCAAAGGTGCAGTACCTGGGACACGTGGTGAGCGCTGACGGAGTGGCTCCCGACCCCGATAAGATCACCGCAATTAAGGGATGGCCAAGCCCCTCCAGCGTAAAAGAAGTGCGGCAGTTCCTCGGGTT
Organism: Phyllobates terribilis; assembly: GCF_046119375.1. Lineage (NCBI taxonomy): Eukaryota > Metazoa > Chordata > Amphibia > Anura > Dendrobatidae > Phyllobates > Phyllobates terribilis. Next base: position 193,530,442 of record NW_027362770.1, on the reverse strand, counting down.
GGTAGGCTACTACCGAAGGTTTATTCCCGGTTTCACCAAAAAGGCAGCACCTATGCAGGACCTCCTGATAGGCCAGTCCCGGAAGGCCAAGAACCAGAAGCCGCCCTTCAAATGGGAAGAGCTGGAAGAAGAGTCCTTCCGCCAGCTGAAGATGGCCCTCACAGGGGACGAAATCCTGGCGTACCCGGATTATAGCCAGCCCTTTATCCTCTACACCGACGCCAGTAACATCGGGCTAGGAGCCGTACTGTCCCAGATCCAGCAGGGGAAGGAACGAGTAATCGCCTACGCCAGCCGAAAACTGCGACCCACCGAAAGGAACCCCGAGAATTACAGCTCATTTAAGTTAGAGTTCCTGGCCGTAGTATGGGCAATCACTGAGCGCTTTAAGCATTACCTCGCTTCTTCCCGGTTCACCGTGTACACGGATAACAACCCGCTGACACACCTGGACACGGCAAGACTCGGTGCCCTGGAGCAGAGGTGGATGGCCCGTCTGTCCAACTACGAGTTCACAATTAAATACCGGGCAGGACGCTCCAATACCAACGCGGACGCCCTGTCCAGGATGCCCAACCTGCCGGACGGAGGAGAAGATCCGGAGGGACTGGAAGAAGTTGAACTCCCTGCGTTCCACCGTCATGGGACTATTCAGTATTCCCACCGGGTAAGGAGTAAGCAGGCTGCTACGTTGAACCCCTTACCCCACTACAACTGGGCGGAAACGCAAGACAGCGACCCTGCCGTCCGACTGGTGAAGGAGATGCTGACTCGGCCGGAGGCTCGCCTTGAACCAGACGCTCCGGAGGAAGCCAAACAACTATGGGCAGAGAAGAGTCGACTGTTCCTTTACAAAGGGAAGTTGTGCCGCAGAATGGTTAACTCCCGGACGCATGAATTACTCTGGCAAGTAGTGGTGCCATGAAGAGACGCAGCCATGGTGATGGAGGCATACCACGACGGAGCTGGACACTTTGGGTGGAAAAAGCTGGAGTTCCTGCTGCGCGAGCGGTTCCACTGGGTAGGCATGAGGGGAACCATCGAGAAGTGGTGCAGAGATTGTGGCCCGTGCAACCTGAGAAGGAAGGACCGAGCCAGCCAGAAGACTCCCCTGCAGTCCATCGTCACCCGGCAACCGTTGGAACTGGTAGCCTTGGATCATGTAAAACTGACCCCAAGCAGAAGTGGCTACGTCTACGCGTTAACCATCGTGGATCATTACTCCCGGTTCTTGGTTGTCGTCCCCGTCAAGGACTTAACGGCTCAAACAGCAGCTAGAGCCTTCCAGCAGCACTTCTGCCGTCCACACGGGTACCCGGACCAAGTGCTGACGGACCAGGGACCTGCCTTTGAAGCGGAGGTCTTTCAGGAATTCTGCAATCTGTATGGCTGCCGGAAGATAAGGACGACACCCTACCATCCGCAGACTAATGGACTTTGTGAAAAAATGAACCAGGTGGTAATGGATCTTCTAAAAACGTTGCCCCTGGAAGAACGCAGTCTGTGGCCTGAGAAGCTGCCCGATCTGGTGGACCTATACAACCACATCCCGGTAGGTTCCACCAACTGTACCCCGGCTTACCTAATGAGGGCAAGACCTGGTAAGTTACCTGTTGACCTGGAAATGGGAGTCCTGACCCCCGAGGACACTTCACCAGAAACAGACTGGGACACAGAGAGGCAGCAGCAGTACCGGAGAGTACAGGAGAGCGTGGAGCGAAGTCTCTGTCAGGCTAGGGAAAGACAAGAGAAAACTTACAACCAGTATGCTCCCGCTGTTCCCCTGGTACCCGGAGAGCAGGTCTTGAAGAGGAAGAGACGGCTCCACAAGTTGGACGACCAGTGGGAGAAGGACCCGTACACCGTACTGCCCTCAAGCCACGAGAACCCGAAGGTCTGTACCATCAGTAAAGACGGAGGGGAAACCACAGCCATTGTATCCCGGGACCACCTGAAGAAGTGTCCCGAACAACTGAGGAACCCTGAAGAGGAACAAGAAGACCATCGACCCGTGGAAGAAAGGGAAGATATGGTTAGTACCGTGCTCGGGGACTTTCCTCAGTCTTGGACTCAAGTCAATGGTGCAGTTGTGGTACCCGTACTCACCTTCCTCCAACCATCATCCCAAGAACCTACGGAGCAACGGGTAGAGCTGGAAGAACAGCCGGTCCAGGAGGCAGAAGACTCCACACAAGCAGAACAGGAGAATCAACCCTCTGCTTATAGTGAGCCTGCCGTACCCCTAGTGAGACAAAGAGCCGGTAGACAGCTGCCCAGTTTACCCTTGACAGCTCCTACACCCTGTAGTTCAGGGCCAGACAGTCAGCTCCGTAGGTCCACTCGGGCCACTAGAGGCCAGTTACCCGCACGCTGGAGAATTTAAAGTGTATAAATTGTTTTATCTATGTTTTTCTGTGTCTTGTTGCTTGTGTATAATTTTGTGTTTCTAGTTATTTTTAGGAAACCTTGGTGGATTTACCGGGAATCCTTGTATATAGTTGGAGCGTAACCCAGGATGGACTAGAGACTGTTAAGGACTCGGGGTAGGACAGACCCCTACCTGGTTACGTCTCCCTGTGTTGGTGAAATGGACACCTTTGCTTTTCTTCAAAGACTGCATCCGGTTGCGGACACGCCGTAACCATCTTATGTGTTTTTCTTATAGTATTGTTATTGTTATACTTTGTTATGTTTTTCTAAATGTGTTTAGTCCCGGAGTACTAAATTTCACTAGGGGGGAATGTGACACCCCAGGGGTCTGGTTGCCACAGTGATAGAGATATTATGTCTGAGAGCAGGTGGGAGGTCCTTTGGTCAGGGATCCTGTGCATGCCACACCTCCTGCCCAGTCTTGGGAGGGGAAGAACTTCCCCTGTATAAACCCGGGGCTGAGGCAGGGTGAGTCAGACAAGGAGAGTGGAGAAGAGAAGCAGCATAGGAAACAGCAGAGTTACAAGGAGTCAGGGGCTGGCAGCTACAGAGCTCGCCCTGACTAAGAAGATTCTTTACCGGACCCGGAGTCCGAGGCTGTGGGGACTACATCCTACCCAGCAGCAGAATCCGTCGGGCAGGGGATTTCAGGTCCTCTGGCCCAGAAGCCTGAAGGCACAGTCACACGCGTGGGACCAGCACCGCCATCGTGGAGCGGAAGCCATTAGAAGGCCCCGAGTCACCGGCCATACGGGTGAGCACCACACGGGACACTCAGGGACGTGGGCTACTTACATCAGCTTCTAGCAAGGTAGCCAGAAGAGTACAGTCAGTTTGGGAGGCCTACAACTACGCCTGGCCAGGGGAGATCCCATCTGCTCAAGGACTGACCAGGCCCCGTTCGCTAGCAAGTACTCCGGGAGGGTCTATCGTTGTTACCAGTAAAGACCCTGAACTACACCGTACCGTCTCTGAGTGGTTCCTGCTACCCCCATCATCCACGTCGGCTGCCCTGAGACCATACCCCTCCCGTTGGGGGTTATACTATCACGCTGCACAATCCTACCACCGGCCTCAGCGGTCTGCCCTGCAGCAGCAGCTTCCTGGCTGCACTCAACGGGTGGCGTAGTCATCAACTATTTACTACTAATAGACTGCCGTCTAGTTTGACTCCCTGGGCACGGACCGGGTCACCGCCACGAGATTACAACCCTCCACGGATCCGGCTCCGGGTAAGCTCCCGCGTGCGCACCGCAGCGCGACACAGGCCCAGGGGCGCGTCAGATGTATATGGGGCTCCTCCTCCTATAAGGACACAGGTGATAGATGTATATGGGGCTCCTCCTCCTATAAGGATACAGGTGATAGATGTATATGGGGCTCCCCCTCCTATAAGGATACAGGTGATAGATGTATATGGGGCTCCTCCTCCTATAAGGATACAGGTGATAGATGTATATGGGGCTCCCCCTCTTATAAGGATACAGGTGATACATGTATATGGGGCTCCTCCTCCTATAAGGATACAGGTGATAGATGTATATGGGGCTCCCCCTCCTATAAGGATACAGGTGATAGATGTATATGGGGCTCCTCCTCCTATAAGGGCACAGGTGTTAGATGTATATGGGGCTCCTCCTCCTATAAGGACACAGGTGATAGATGTATATGGGGCTCCTCCTCCTATAAGGACACAGGTGATAGATGTATATGAGGCTCCTCCTCCTATAAGGGCACAGGTGATAGATGTATATGAGGCTCCCCCTCCTATAAGGATACAGGTGATAGATGTATATGGGGCTCCTCTTCCTATAAGGACACAGGTGATAGATGTATATGGGGCTCCTCCTCCTATAAGGACACAGTTGATAGATGTATATGGGGCTCCTCCTCCTATAAGGATACAGGTGATAGATGTATATGGGGCTCCCCCTCCTATAAGGATACAGGTGATAGATGTATATGGGGCTCCTCCTCCTATAAGGACACAGGTGATAGATGTATATGGGGATCCCCCTCCTATAAGGACACAGGTGATAGATGTATATGGGGCTCCCCCTCCTATAAGGATACAGGTGATAGATGTATATGGGGATCCTCCTCCTATAAGGATACAGGTGATAGATGTATATGGGGATCCTCCTCCTATAAGGACACAGGTGATAGATGTATATGAGGCTCCTCCTCCTATAAGGGCACAGGTGATAGATGTATATGAGGCTCCTCCTCCTATAATGACACAGGTGATAGATGTATATGGGGCTCCCCCTCCTATAAGGACACAGGTGATAGATGTATATGAGGCTCCTCCTCCTATAAGGACACAGGTGATAGATGTATATGGGGCTCCCCCTCCTATAAGGATACAGGTGATAGATGTATATGAGGCTCCTCCTCCTATAAGGACACAGGTGATAGATGTATATGGGCCTCACCCTCCTATAAGGACACAGGTGATAGATGTATATGAGGCTCCTCCTCCTATAAGGACACAGGTGATAGATGTATATGGGGCTCCTCCTCCTATAAGGACACAGGTGATAGATGTATATGGGGCTCCTCCTCCTATAAGGACACAGGTGATAGATGTATATGGGGCTCCTCCTCCAATAAGGATACAGGTGATAGATGTTTATGGGGCTCCCCCTCCTATAAGGACACAGGTGATAGATGTATATGGGGCTCCTCCTCCTATAAGGACACAGGTGATAGATGTATATGGGGCTCCTCCTCCTATAAGGACACAGGTGATAGATGTATATGGGGCTCCCTCTCCTATAAGGACACAGGTGATAGATGTAGATGGGGCTCCTCCTGTTATAAGGACACAGGTGATAGATGTATATGGGGCTCCTCCTCCTATAAGGACACAGGTGATAGATGTATATGGGGCTCCTCCTCCTATAAGGATACAGGTGATAGATGTATATGGGGCTCCTCCTACTATAAGGACACAGGTGATAGATGTATATGGTGCTCCTCCTCCTATAAGGATACAGGTGATAGATGTATATGAGGCTCCTCCTCCAATAAGGATACAGGTGATAGATGTTTATGGGGCTCCTCCTCCTATAAGGACACAGGTGATAGATGTATATGGGGCTCCTCCTGCTATAAGGACACAGGTGATAGATGTATATGGGGCTCCTCCTCCTATAAGGACACAGGTGATAGATGTATATGGGGCTCCTCCTACTATAAGGACGCATGTGATGGATGTATATGGGGCTCCTCCTCCTATAAGGACACAGGTGATAGATGTATATGGGGCTCCTCCAACTATAAGGACACAGGTGATAGATTTATATGGGCTCCTCCTCCTATAAGGACGCATGTGATGGATGTATATGGGGCTCCTCCTCCTATAAGGATACAGGTGATAGATGTATATGGGGCTCCTCCTCCTATAAGGATACAGGTAATAGATGTATATGGGGCTCCTCCTTCTATAAGGACACAGGTGATAGATGTATATGGGGCTCCTCCTGCTATAAGGATACAGGTGATAGATGTATATGGGGCTCCTCCTCCTATAAGGACACAGGTGATAGATGTATATGGGGCTCCTCCTCCTATAAGGACACAGGTGATAGATGTATATGGGGCTCCTCCTCCTATAAGGACACAGGTGATAGATGTATATGGGGCTCCTCCTCCTATAAGGATACAGGTGATAGATGTCTATGGGGCCCCTCCTCCTATAAGGATACAGGTGATAGATGTATATGGGGCTCCTCCTCCTATAAGGACACAGGTGATAGATGTATATGTGGCTCCTCCTGCTATAAGGATACAGGTGATAGATGTATATGGGGCTCCTCCTCCTATAAGGACACAGGTGATAGATGGATATGGACTCCCCCTCCTATAAGGACACAGGTGATAGATGTATATGAGGCTCCTCCTGCTATAAGGACACAGGTGATAGATGTATATGAGGCTCCTCCTCCTATAAGGACACAGGTGATAGATGTATATGGGGGTCCTCCTCCTATAAGGACCCAGGTGATAGATGTATATGGGGCTCCTCCTCCTATAAGGACACAGGTGATAGATGTATATGGGGCTCCTCCTCCTATAAGGACACAGGTGATAGATGTATATGGGGCTCCCCCTCCTATAAGGACACAGGTGATAGATGTATATGGGGCTCCTCCTCCTATAAGGACACAGGTGATAGATGTATATGGGGCTCCTCCTCCTATAAGGACACAGGTGATAGATGTATATGGGGCTCCTCCTCCTATAAGGACACAGGTGATAGATGTATATGGGGCTCCTCCTCCTATAAGGGCACAGGTGATAGATGTATATGGGGCTCCTCCTCCTATAAGGACACAGGTGATAGATGTATATGGGGCTCCTCCTGCTATAAGGATACAGGTGATAGATGTATATGGGGCTCCTCCTCCTATAAGGATACAGGTAATAGATGTATATGGGGCTCCTCCTTCTATAAGGACACAGGTGATAGATGTATATGGGGCTCCTCCTGCTATAAGGATACAGGTGATAGATGTATATGGGGCTCCTCCTCCTATAAGGACACAGGTGATAGATGTATATGGGGCTCCTCCTCCTATAAGGACACAGGTGATAGATGTATATGGGGCTCCTCCTCCTATAAGGACACAGGTGATAGATGTATATAGGGCTCCTCCTGCTATAAGGACACAGGTGATAGATGTATATGGGGCTCCTCCTCCTATAAGGACACAGGTGATAGATGTATATGGGGCTCCTCCTCCTATAAGGACACAGGTGATAGATGTATATGGGGCTCCTCCTGCTATAAGGATACAGGTGATAGATGTATATGGGGCTCCTCCTCCTATAAGGATACAGGTGATAGATGTATATGGGGCTCCTCCTTCTATAAGGACACAGGTGATAGATGTATATGGGGCTCCTCCTGCTATAAGGATACAGGTGATAGATGTATATGGGGCTCCTCCTTCTATAAGGACACAGGTGATAGATGTATATGGGGCTCCTCCTGCTATAAGGATACAGGTGATAGATGTATATGAGGCTCCTCCTCCTATAAGGACACAGGTGATAGATGTATATGGGGCTCCTCCTGCTATAAGGACACAGGTGATAGATGTATATGGGGCTCCTCCTCCTATAAGGACACAGGTGATAGATGTATATGGGGCTCCTCCTGCTATAAGGATACAGGTGATAGATGTATATGGGGCTCCTCCTCCTATAAGGATACAGGTGATAGATGTATATGGGGCTCCTCCTTCTATAAGGACACAGGTGATAGATGTATATGGGGCTCCTCCTGCTATAAGGATACAGGTGATAGATGTATATGGGGCTCCTCCTTCTATAAGGACACAGGTGATAGATGTATATGGGGCTCCTCCTGCTATAAGGATACAGGTGATAGATGTATATGGGGCTCCTCCTCCTATAAGGACACAGGTGATAGATGTATATGGGGCTCCCCCTCCTATAAGGACACAGGTGATAGATGTATATGGGGCTCCTCCTCCTATAAGGATACAGGTGATAGATGTATATGGGGCTCCTCCTCCTATAAGGACACAGGTGATAGATGTATATGGGGCTCCCCCTCCTATAAGGACACAGGTGATAGATGTATATGGTGCTCCTCCTGCTATAAGGATACAGGTGATAGATGTATATGGGGCTCCTCCTCCTATAAGGATACAGGTGATAGATGTATATGGGGCTCCTCCTTCTATAAGGACACAGGTGATAGATGTATATGAGTCTCCCCCTCCTATAAGGACACAGGTGATAGATGTATATGGGGCTCCTCCTCCTATAAGGATACAGGTGATAGATGTATATGGGGCTCCTCCTCCTATAAGGACACAGGTGATAGATGTATATGGGGCTCCCCCTCCTATAAGGACACAGGTGATAGATGTATATGGGGCTCCTCCTGCTATAAGGATACAGGTGATAGATGTATATGGGGCTCCTCCTCCTATAAGGATACAGGTGATAGATGTATATGGGGCTCCTCCTTCTATAAGGACACAGGTGATAGATGTATATGGGGCTCCCCCTCCTATAAGGACACAGGTGATAGATGTATATGGGGCTCCTCCTCCTATAAGGATACAGGTGATAGATGTATATGGGGCTCCCTCTCCTATAAGGACACAGGTGATAGATGTATATGGGGCTCCCCCTCCTATAAGGACACAGGTGATAGATGTATATGGGGCTCCTCCTGCTATAAGGATACAGGTGATAGATGTATATGGGGCTCCTCCTCCTATAAGGACACAGGTGATAGATTTATATGGGGCTCCTCCTCCTATAAGGATACAGGTGATAGATGTATATGGGGCTCCTCCTCCTATAAGGACACAGGTGATAGATGTATATGGGGCTCCTCCTCCTATAAGGACACAGGTGATAGATGTATATGGGGCTCCTCCTCCTATAAGGACACAGGTGATAGATGTATATGGGGCTCCTCCTGCTATAAGGATACAGGTGATAGATGTATATGGGGCTCCTCCTCCTATAAGGACACAGGTGATAGATGTATATGGGCTCCCCCTCCTATAAGGTCACAGGTGATAGATGTATATGAGGCTCCTCCTGCTATAAGGACACAGGTGATAGATGTATATGGGGCTCCTCCTCCTATAAGGATACAGGTGATAGATGTATATGGGGCTCCTCCTCATATAAGGACACAGGTGATAGATGTATATGAGGCTCCCCCTCCTATAAGGATACAGGTGATAGATGTATTTGGGGCTCCTCCTCCTATAAGGACACAGGTGATAGATGTATATGGGGATCCTCCTCCTATAAGGACACAGGTGATAGATGTATATGGGGCTCCTCCTGCTATAAGGATACAGGTGATAGATGTATATGGGGCTCCTCCTCCTATAAGGATACAGGTGATAGATGTATATGGGGCTCCCCCTCCTATAAGGACACAGGTGATAGATGTATATGGGGCTCCTCCTCCTATAAGGACACAGGTGATAGATGTATATGGGGCTCCTCTGCTATAAGGATACAGGTGATAGATGTATATGGGGCTCCTCCTCCTATAAGGACACAGGTGATAGATGTATATGGGGCTCCTCCTCCTATAAGGACACAGGTGATAGATGTATATGGGGCTCCTCCTCCTATAAGGACACAGGTGATAGATGTATATGGGGCTCCCCCTCCTATAAGGACACAGGTGATAGATGTATATGGGGCTCCTCCTCCTATAAGGATACAGGTGATAGATGTATATGTGGCTCCTCCTGCTATAAGGACACAGGTGATAGATGTATATGGGGCTCCTCCTCCTATAAGGACACAGGTGATAGATGTATATGAGGCTCCTCCTCCTATAAGGACACAGGTGATAGATGTATATGGGGCTCCTCCTCCTATAAGGACACAGGTGATAGATGTTTATGGGGCTCCTCCTGCTATAAGGACACAGGTGATAGATGTATATGGGGCTCCTCCTCCTATAAGGATACAGGTGATAGATGTATATGGGGCCCCTCCTCCTATAAGGATACAGGTGATAGATGTATATGGGGCTCCTCCTCCTATAAGGACACAGGTGATAGATGTATATGGGGCTCCTCCTGCTATAAGGATACAGGTGATAGATGTATATGGGGCTCCTCCTCCTATAAGGACACAGGTGATAGATGTATATGGACTCCCCCTCCTATAAGGACACAGGTGATAGATGTATATGAGGCTCCTCCTGCTATAAGGACACAGGTGATAGATGTATATGGGGCTCCTCCTCCTATAAGGACACAGGTGATAGATGTATATGGGGCTCCTCCTCCTATAAGGACACAGGTGATAGATGTATATGGGGCTCCTCCTCCTATAAGGACACAGGTGATAGATGTATATGGGGCTCCTCCTCCTATAAGGACACAGGTGATAGATGTATATGGGGCTCCTCCTCCTATAAGGATACAGGTGATAGATGTCTATGGGGCCCCTCCTCCTATAAGGATACAGGTGATAGATGTATATGGGGCTCCTCCTCCTATAAGGACACAGGTGATAGATGTATATGGGGCTCCTCCTGCTATAAGGATACAGGTGATAGATGTATATGGGGCTCCTCCTCCTATAAGGACACAGGTGATAGATGTATATGGACTCCCCCTCCTATAAGGACACAGGTGATAGATGTATATGAGGCTCCTCCTGCTATAAGGACACAGGTGATAGATGTATATGAGGCTCCTCCTCCTATAAGGACACAGGTGATAGATGTATATGGGGGTCCTCCTCCTATAAGGACCCAGGTGATAGATGTATATGGGGCTCCTCCTCCTATAAGGACACAGGTGATAGATGTATATGGGGCTCCTCCTCCTATAAGGACACAGGTGATAGATGTATATGGGGCTCCCCCTCCTATAAGGACACAGGTGATAGATGTATATGGGGCTCCTCCTCCTATAAGGACACAGGTGATAGATGTATATGGGGCTCCTCCTCCTATAAGGACACAGGTGATAGATGTATATGGGGCTCCTCCTCCTATAAGGACACAGGTGATAGATGTATATGGGGCTCCTCCTCCTATAAGGATACAGGTAATAGATGTATATGGGGCTCCTCCTTCTATAAGGACACAGGTGATAGATGTATATGGGGCTCCCCCTCCTATAAGGACACAGGTGATAGATGTATATGGGGCTCCTCCTCCTATAAGGACACAGGTGATAGATGTATATGGGGCTCCTCCTCCTATAAGGACACAGGTGATAGATGTATATGGGGCTCCTCCTCCTATAAGGACACAGGTGATAGATGTATATGGGGCTCCTCCTCCTATAAGGATACAGGTAATAGATGTATATGGGGCTCCTCCTTCTATAAGGACACAGGTGATAGATGTATATGGGGCTCCTCCTGCTATAAGGATACAGGTGATAGATGTATATGGGGCTCCTCCTCCTATAAGGACACAGGTGATAGATGTATATGGGGCTCCTCCTCCTATAAGGACACAGGTGATAGATGTATATGGGGCTCCTCCTCCTATAAGGACACAGGTGATAGATGTATATAGGGCTCCTCCTGCTATAAGGACACAGGTGATAGATGTATATGGGGCTCCTCCTCCTATAAGGACACAGGTGATAGATGTATATGGGGCTCCTCCTCCTATAAGGACACAGGTGATAGATGTATATGGGGCTCCTCCTGCTATAAGGATACAGGTGATAGATGTATATGGGGCTCCTCCTCCTATAAGGATACAGGTGATAGATGTATATGGGGCTCCTCCTTCTATAAGGACACAGGTGATAGATGTATATGGGGCTCCTCCTGCTATAAGGATACAGGTGATAGATGTATATGGGGCTCCTCCTTCTATAAGGACACAGGTGATAGATGTATATGGGGCTCCTCCTGCTATAAGGATACAGGTAATAGATGTATATGAGGCTCCTCCTCCTATAAGGACACAGGTGATAGATGTATATGGGGCTCCTCCTGCTATAAGGACACAGGTGATAGATGTATATGGGGCTCCTCCTCCTATAAGGACACAGGTGATAGATGTATATGGGGCTCCTCCTGCTATAAGGATACAGGTGATAGATGTATATGGGGCTCCTCCTCCTATAAGGATACAGGTGATAGATGTATATGGGGCTCCTCCTTCTATAAGGACACAGGTGATAGATGTATATGGGGCTCCTCCTGCTATAAGGATACAGGTGATAGATGTATATGGGGCTCCTCCTTCTATAAGGACACAGGTGATAGATGTATATGGGGCTCCTCCTGCTATAAGGATACAGGTGATAGATGTATATGGGGCTCCTCCTCCTATAAGGACACAGGTGATAGATGTATATGGGGCTCCCCCTCCTATAAGGACACAGGTGATAGATGTATATGGGGCTCCTCCTCCTATAAGGATACAGGTGATAGATGTATATGGGGCTCCTCCTCCTATAAGGACACAGGTGATAGATGTATATGGGGCTCCGCCTCCTATAAGGATACAGGTGATAGATGTATATGGGGCTCCTCCTCCTATAAGGACACAGGTGATAGATGTATATGGGGCTCCCCCTCCTATAAGGACACAGGTGATAGATGTATATGGGGCTCCTCCTCCTATAAGGACACAGGTGATAGATGTATATGGGACTCCTCCTCCTATAAGGACACAGGTGATAGATGTATATGGTGCTCCTCCTGCTATAAGGATACAGGTGATAGATGTATATGGGGCTCCTCCTCCTATAAGGATACAGGTGATAGATGTATATGGGGCTCCTCCTTCTATAAGGACACAGGTGATAGATGTATATGAGTCTCCCCCTCCTATAAGGACACAGGTGATAGATGTATATGGGGCTCCTCCTCCTATAAGGATACAGGTGATAGATGTATATGGGGCTCCTCCTCCTATAAGGACACAGGTGATAGATGTATATGGGGCTCCCCCTCCTATAAGGACACAGGTGATAGATGTATATGGGGCTCCTCCTGCTATAAGGATACAGGTGATAGATGTATATGGGGCTCCTCCTCCTATAAGGATACAGGTGATAGATGTATATGGGGCTCCTCCTTCTATAAGGACACAGGTGATAGATGTATATGGGGCTCCCCCTCCTATAAGGACACAGGTGATAGATGTATATGGGTCTCCTCCTCCTATAAGGATACAGGTGATAGATGTATATGGGGCTCCCTCTCCTATAAGGACACAGGTGATAGATGTATATGGGGCTCCCCCTCCTATAAGGACACAGGTGATAGATGTATATGGGGCTCCTCCTGCTATAAGGATACAGGTGATAGATGTATATGGGGCTCCTCCTGCTATAAGGATACAGGTGATAGATGTATATGGGGCTCCTCCTGCTATAAGGACACAGGTGATAGATGTATATGGGGCTCCTCCTCCTATAAGGACAGAGGTGATAGATGTATATGGGGCTCCCCCTCCTATAAGGACACAGGTGATAGATGTATATGGGGCTCCCTCTCCTATAAGGACACAGGTGATAGATGTATATGGGGCTCCTCCTGCTATAAGGATACAGGTGATAGATGTATATGGGGCTCCTCCTGCTATAAGGACACAGGTGATAGATGTATATGGGGCTCCTCCTCCTATAAGGACAGAGGTGATAGATGTATATGGGGCTCCTGCTCCTATAAAGACACAGGTGATAGATGTATATGGGGCTCCCTCTCCTATAAGGACACAGGTGATAGATGTATATGGGGCTCCCCCTCCTATAAGGACACAGGTGATAGATGTATATGAGGCTCCTCCTCCTATAAGGACACAGGTGATAGATGTATATGTGGCTCCTCCTGCTATAAGGATACAGGTGATAGATGTATATGGGGCTCCTCCTGCTATAAGGACACAGGTGATAGATGTATATGGGGCTCCTCCTCCTATAAGGACACAGGTGATAGATGTATATGGGGCTCCCCCTCCTATAAGGACACAGGTGATAGATGTATATGGGGCTCCTCCTCCTATAAGGATACAGGTGATAGATGTATATGTGGCTCCTCCTGCTATAAGGATACAGGTGATAGATGTATATGGGGCTCCTCCTCCTATAAGGATACAGGTGATAGATGTATATGAGGCTCCTCCTCCTATAAGGACACAGGTGATAGATGTATATGGGGCTCCTCCTCCTATAAGGACACAGGTGATAGATGTATATGGGGCTCCTCCTCCTATAAGAACACAGGTGATAGATGTATATGGGGTTCCTCCTCCTATAAGGACACAGGTGATAGATGTATATGGGGCTCCTCCTCCTATAAGGATACAGGTGATAGATGTATATGTGGCTCCTCCTGCTATAAGGATACAGGTGATAGATGTATATGGGGCTCCTCCTCCTATAAGGACACAGGTGATAGATGTATATGGGGCTCCTCCTCCTATAAGGACACAGGTGATAGATGTATATGAGGCTCCTCCTCCTATAAGGACACAGGTGATAGATGTATATGGGGCTCCTCCTCCTATAAGGATACAGGTGATAGATGTATATGGGGCTCCTCCTCCTATAAGGATACAGGTGATAGATGTATATGGGGCTCCTCCTCCTATAAGGACACAGGTGATAGATGTTTATGGGGCTCCTCCTCCTATAAGGATACAGGTGATAGATGTATATGGGGCTCCTCCTCCTATAAGGACTCAGGTGATAGATGTATATGAGGCTCCTCCTCCTATAAGGACACAGGTGATAGATGTATATGGGGCTCCTCCTCCTATAAGGACACAGGTGATAGATGTATATGGGGCTCCTCCTCCTATAAGGATACAGGTGATAGATGTATATGGGGCTCCTCCTCCTATAAGGATACAGGTGATAGATGTATATGGGGCTCCCCCTCCTATAAGGACACAGGTGATAGATGTATATGGGGCTCCTCCTCCTATAAGGATACAGGTGATAGATGTATATGTGGCTCCTCCTGCTATAAGGACACAGGTGATAGATGTATATGGGGCTCCTCCTCCTATAAGGACACAGGTGATAGATGTATATGAGGCTCCTCCTCCTATAAGGACACAGGTGATAGATGTATATGGGGCTCCTCCTCCTATAAGGACACAGGTGATAGATGTATATGGGGCTCCTCCTCCTATAAGGATACGGGTGATAGATGTATATGGGGCTCCTCCTGCTATAAGGATACAGGTGATAGATGTATATGGGGCTCCTCCTGCTATAAGGACACAGGTGATAGATGTATATGGGGCTCCTCCTCCTATAAGGACACAGGTGATAGATGTATATGGGGCTCCTCCTGCTATAAGGATACAGGTGATAGATGTATATAAGGCTCCTCCTGCTATAAGGATACAGGTGATAGATGTATATGGGGCTCCTCCTCCTATAAGGACACAGGTGATAGATGTATATGGGGCTCCTCCTGCTATAAGGACACAGGTGATAGATGTATATGGGGCTCCTCCTCCTATAAGGACACAGGTGATAGATGTATATGGGGCTCCTCCTCCTATAAGGATACAGGTGATAGATGTATATGGGCCTCCTCCTCCTATAAGGACACAGGTGATAGATGTATATGGGGCTCCTCCTCCTATAAGGACACAGGTGATAGATGTATATGGGGCTCCTCCTCCTATAAGGAAACAGGTGATAGATGTATATGGGGCTCCTCCTCCTATAAGGACACAGGTGATAGATGTATAAGGGGCTCCCCCTCCTATAAGGACACAGGTGATAGATGTTTATGGGGCTCCTCCTGCTATAAGGACACAGGTGATAGATGTATATGGGGCTCCTCCTCCTATAAGGACACAGGTGATAGATGTATATGGGGCTCCCCCTGCTATAAGGATACAGGTGATAGATGTATATGGGCTCCCCCTCCTATAAGGACACAGGTGACAGATGTATATGGGGCTCCCCCTCCTATAAGGACACAGGTGATAGATGTATATGGGGCTCCTCCTGCTATAAGGACATAGGTGATAGATGTATATGGGGCTCCTCCTCCTATAAGGACACAGGTGATAGATGTATATGGGGATCCTCCTCCTATAAGGACACAGGTGATAGATGTATATGGGGCTCCCCCTCCTATAAGGACACAGGCGATAGATGTATATGGGGCTCCTCCTCCTATAAGGACACAGGTGATAGATGTATATGGGGCTCCTCCTCCTATAAGGACACAGGTGATAGATGTATATGGGGCTCCCCCTCCTATAAGGACACAGGTGATAGATGTATATGGGGCTCCCCCTCCTATAAGAACACAGGTGATAGATGTATATGAGGCTCCTCCTCCTATAAGGACACAGGTGGTAGATGTATATGGGGCTCCCCCTCCTATAAGGACACAGGTGATAGATGTATATGGGGCTCCCCCTCCTATAAGGACACAGGTGATAAATGTATATGGGGCTCCCCCTCCTATAAGGATACAGGTGATAAATGTATATGGGACTACCCCTCCTATAAGGACACAGGTGATAGATGTGACGCGCCCCTTGGGCCTGTGCTGCTGCTGCTGTGCAGGGGGAATACCCGGAGCCGGATCTGATAGGGGTAGTAGTCCTCGTGGCGGTGACCCGGTCCGTGCCCAGGGTGTCAAACCAAGTGGCAGAACTTAGAATAAGATGTTATATTGTTCGACTACGCCACCCGTTGATTGCGGCTATGAAGCCGCCGCTGCAGGGCAGACCGCTGAGGCCGGTGGTACGGGTGTGCAGCGTGGATAGTATAACCCCCAACGGGAGGGGTATGGCCTCAGGGCAGCGGACGTGGATGATGGGGATAGCAGAATTGCACGCAGGCACTAGGAACCACTCAGAGACGGTGCGGTGTAGTTCAGGGTCTTTACTGGTGGCATAGGTAGACCCTCCCGGGAGTACTGGCTAGCGATCGGGGCCTGGTCAGTCTGTGAGCAGATAGAATCTCCCCCGGCCAGGCGGAGTTGTAGGCCTCCCCAACTTATTGTACTCTCCCTGGCTACCTTGCTAGAAGCGGGTAAAAGTAGCCCACGTCCCTGAGTGTACCGTGTGGTGCTCACCCGTATGGCCGGTGACTCGGGGCCTTCTGGTAGCCTCCGCTCCACAACGGCGGTGCTGGTCCCTTGCGTGTGACCGTGCCTTCGGGTTTCTTGGCCAGAGGACCTGAAATCCCCTGCCTGACGGTTTCTGCTGCTGGGTATGGATCAGTCCCCACTGCCTCGGACTCCGTGTCCGGTGAGATCTCTTCAGTCAGGACGAGCTCTACAGCTTCCAGTCTCTGACCCCTTTTATCACTGCTCCCACAGAGCTCCTGATCTTGCTCTCCCTGTATCTGCTCCACTCCAGACCAGACTGTGTCTCTGTCTGGGACTCCTCTTCTTCTCCTCTAACCCCGCCTCAGCCCCAGTTTATATAGGGGAAGTTCTTCCCCTCCCAGGACTGGGCAGGAAGTGTTGCATGCTTAGGGTTCCTGACCAGGAGACCTCCCACCTGCTCTCAGACGTAATATTGCTATTACTGTGGTAACCAGACCCCTGGGGTGCCAAATTCCCCCCTAGTAAAATTTAGTACTCCGGGACTAAACATATTTTTGAAAACATAACAGGGTATAAACAGGAACAATACAATAAGGGAAAACACGTTAGGGCGGTCACAGCGTGTCTGCAACCGGGTGCAGTTTTTGAAGCAATAAGGGTGTCCATTTCACCAAAGAACAGGGAGCCGTAACCAGGTGGGGGTCTGTCCTACCCCGAGTCTTTAGCAGTCTTAGTCCATTCCTGGGTTACGCTCCAAACATATATACAAAGAATTCCGGTTAATCCACAAAAGACACCTATAAAATAACTGGAAAACATAATTATTTACAAGCAACAGTAAACAGGTAAATACCAATAAAACAGTCTGAACACTTTAGATCCTCCAACGTACTGGCAACTGGCCTCTAGTGGCCCTAGTAGACCTATGGAGCTTACTGACCGGTCCTAAGCTACAGGGTGTAGGAGCTGTCAAAGGTAAGCTGGGCAGCTGTCTACGCGTTCTTTGGCTCACTAGGGGCACGGCAGGCTCACTATAAGCAGAGGGTCGATTCTCCTGGTCTGCTTGTGTGGGGTCTTCTGCCTCCTGGACCGGCTGCTCTTCCAGCTCTACCTGTTTTTCCGTAGGCACTTGGGATGCTGGCTGGAGGAAGAGGACGGGTACCACAACAGCGCCATTTACTTGTGTCCAAGACCGAGGGAAGTCTCCGAGTACAGTACTGACCATTTCTTCCCTTTCCTCTGCGGGTCGAGGGTTTTCTTGATCTTCTTCAGGGTTTCGTAGCTGCTCGGGACACTTCTTCAGGTGATCTCGGGAGACAATGGCTGTGGATTCTCCTCCATTCTTACTGATTGTGCAGATTTTTGGGTTTTCATGGCTTGATGGCAGTACGGTGTACGGGTCCTTCTCCCACTGGTCGTCCAACTTGTGGAGCCGTCTCTTCCTTTTCAAGACCTGCTCTCCAGGTACCAGGGGAACAGCGGGAGCATACTGGTTGTAAGTCTTCTCCTGTCTTTCTCTTGCTTGACAGAGACTTCGCTCAACGCTCTCCTGTACTTTCCGGTACTGCTGCTGCCTCTCTGTGTCCCAGTCTGCTTCTGGTGAAGTGTCCTCGGGTGTCAGGACTCCCATATCCAGATCAACAGGCAGCTTACCAGGTCTTGCTCTCATTAGGTAAGCCGGGGTACAGTTGGTAGAACCTACAGGGATGTGGTTGTATAGGTCCACCAGATCAGGCAGTTTCTCAGGCCACAGACTACGTTCTTCCAGGGGCAACGTTTTCAGAAGGTCTATCACCACCTGGTTCATCTTCTCGCAGAGTCCATTGGTTTGCGGATGATAGGGTGTTGTTCTTATCTTCCGGCAGCCATACAGAGTGCAGAACTCCTGGAAGACTTCCGCTTCAAAGGCAGGTCCCTGGTCCGTCAGCACCTGCTCTGGGTATCCGTGTGGACGGCAGAAGTGCTGCTGAAAGGCTCTAGCTGCTGTTTGAGCCGTTAAGTCCTTGACGGGGACTACAACCAAGAACCGGGAGTAGTGATCCACGATGGTTAACGCATAGACGTAGCCACTTCTGCTGGGGGTCAGTTTTACATGATCCAAGGCTACCAGTTCCAACGGCTGCCTGGTGACGATGGACTGCAGGGGAGTCTTCTGACTGGCACGGTCCTTCCTTCTTAGGTTGCATGGGCCACAGTCTCTGCACCACCTCTCGATGGTTCCTCTCATGCCTACCCAGTGGAACCGCCCGCGCAGCAGGAACTCCAGCTTCTTCCATCCGAAGTGCCCAGCTCCGTCGTGGTATGCCTCCAGTACCATAGCCGCGTCTCTTCTTGGCACCACTACTTGCCAGATCAGTTCATGCGTCCGGGAGTTAACCATTCTACGGCACAACTTCCCCTTGTAAAGGAACAGTCGACTCTTCTCAGCCCACAGTTGCTTGGTTTCCTCCGGAGCGTCTGGGTCAAGGCGAGCATCTGGCTGAGTCAGCATCTCCTTCACCAGTCGGACGGGGGGTCACTGTCTTGCGTTTCCGCCCAGTTGTAATGAGGTAAGGGGTTGAACGTAGCGGATTGCTTACCCCTTACACGGTGGGAATACTGGGTAGTCCCATGACGGTGGAACGCGGGGAGTTCAACTTCTTCCAGTTCCTCTGGATCTTCCCCTACGTCCGGTAGGTTTGGCATTCTGGACAAGGCATCCGCGTTGGTATTGGAGCGTCCTGCCCGGTATTTGATCGTGAATTCATAGTTGGACAGGCGGGCCATCCATCTCTGCTCCAGGGCACCGAGTCTTGCAGTGTCCAGGTGTGTCAACGGGTTGTTATCCGTGTACACGGTGAACCGGGAAGAGGCGAGGTAGTGCTTAAAGCGTTCGGTGACTGCCCACACCACTGCCAGGAACTCTAGCTTGAATGAGCTGTAATTCTCAGGGTTTCTTTCGGTGGGTCGCAGTTTTCGGCTGGCGTAAGCAATAACCCGTTCTCTCCCCTGCTGGATCTGGGACAGTACGGCTCCTAGCCCGATGTTACTTGCTTCGGTGTAGAGGATAAAGGGCTGGCTGTAATCAGGGTATGCCAGGATTTCATCCCCCGTGAGGGCCATCTTCAGCTGGCGGAAGGACTCTTCTTCCAGCTTCTCCCATCTGAAGGGCGGCTTCTGGTTCTTGGCCTTCCTGGACTGGCCTATCAGGAGGTCCTGCATAGGAGCTGCCTTTTTGGTGAAACCGGGAATGAATCTTCGGTAGTAGCCTACCAACCCGAGGAACTGCCGTACTTCCCTTACGCTAGAGGGTCTTGGCCATTCCTTAATCGCGGTGATCTTATCAGGGTCGGGAGCCACTCCGTCAGCACTCACCACGTGTCCCAGGTACTGCACTTTTGGTTTTAGCAGGTGACACTTCGACGGTTTCACCTTCAGACCGTAGTTTGCCAGGGCTTCAAACACTTCCGCCAGGTGTTTCAGGTGGTCCTCGTAGGTTTTGGAATAAACTATAACATCGTCCAGGTACAGCAGGACCGTCTCAAAGTTCCGGTGTCCCAGACAGCATTCCATCAATCGTTGGAAGGTTCCTGGTGCGTTGCAGAGTCCGAACGGCATGCAGGTAAACTCACTAAGTCCCATCGGGGTGGTGAATGCGGTCTTCTCCCGGTCCGCCTCTGCTACAGGAACCTGCCAGTACCCGCTAGTGAGATCCAAAGTGGAGAAGAAGTTAGCAGATTTTAAAGCAGCCAAAGACTCCTCTATCCTTGGCAAGGGGTACGCATCCTTGTGTGTGATACGGTTGATTTTCCGGTAGTCTACACACATTCTCATGGTGTGGTCTTTTTTTTTAACCAAGACTAGTGGAGCTGCCCAGGGGCTACAGCTATCCCTGATTACCCCAGCCTCCTTCATGTCTCTAAGCATCCCCTTGGCGTGTTGGTAGTGTGCAGGGGGTACGGGTCGGTATCTCTCCTTTATGGGAGGATGGTCTCCCGTGGGGATGTGGTGTTCTACCCCCTTTACTCGCCCGAAGTCTAACGGGTGTTTACTAAACACTCTCTCGTACTCTTGAACCACCCGATAGACTCCCTGTTTCTGGTGTGAGGGAGTGGAGTCAGTACCCAAATGTAGTTGCTGACACCAGTCCTCCATTTGTTGCTTAGAGCCGTTACCTTCCTCTGGTTGAGATGGAGGCAAGGGTTCCACGGCCTGTACAGAATTCTGGTTTATGGTGAACAATTTGGCTAGCGTGGCATACCGGGGCAGGTGTACTTCTCTCTCCCCGATATTTATGATGCGAACGGGCACCCTCCCATGGCGTACATCGACCACCCCCCGTGCTGTCAAAATGGTGGGCCTACTGTCTGAGTAGACTGGTTCCACCATTGCCTGGTAATCTCTACCTCTCAGACCAATAGCTGCCCGGCACCAAATCATCATTTCACTTTTCGGGGGCATGGCAATAGGGAAAGGGTCACACATTCTCACGCTACCAATCTCACCGCCGGAGAGTTCCACCTGTTGCCGTCGCATCAGTGCCCGGATCTCTTTCTGGAGCACTCGCTGCTGGCCGGAACTGGCGTTCTTGGCAACCTGCTGTAAAATGAGAATCACCTCTGCAAGACAATTTTCAATTACATTAGTTCCTAGAGTTATCTTTGGGTGACTCTCGCGCTTGTCAATGTCCACAATGATCAGTCCCTGTGCTGCCAGTTCGACTTTACCGATTTTAATGGTCATCTCTTTAAATCCAATCTGTGGCACGGGCTGACCATTGCTGGCGATGATACTCAAGTCGTCGTCAGGGTAGCGGGTTATATCCGAGTCATTCCAGTACTGCTTGAAGAGCACGTACGGGATGGTGGTGACCTGTGACCCGGTGTCCAGTAGGGCACTCATAGGAATGCCATCCAGTACCACAGGCAAGACTGGACGTCCTCCCACGTATTTGTCACGCCAGTTCGATGGGCCTGGTGATCTTATTCCTAGGGGTTGGCCCTCTACCCCAGGTTGTGCCAGTTTAAAGGACAGTACCTTGCCATATGTCCGGGTTGATTGCAGCGGCGGCAGATGGGTTGTCCGTCCTCGTTGTATCGGTCGCTGGGTCTTCCTCTGGCCGGTGGGGTCCTCCTTGGTCGGCGCCACGGGATGTCCTCCGGTCCGGATGCCAGCTGGATCTTCCCTGGAGTAGAAACCTGTAAAGACTGCACAGTTCGGGTTAGCGCAGCAACGCTTTTAGTTAGCTCTTGGACCTGATGGTGCAGGTCTGTAGCCGGGTCATTGTTTAAAGCCTGCGCATCAGCTCCCACAGGCCCTGCCGACAAGGGCGCCGTCTCCTGGTGGTAAGTGGTAGTAGGGCGTCTGTGGGTCACAGCGCCACCTGGTACCGGTTCTCGGAGCACCCGGATGGCTCTGTCCTTGAACTGTGCAAAGTCCAGATGAGGGTCCTGTAAGGCCATTGCCCGCAACTGGGTTCGGTGGGCATTGCAATGTAGACCCTCTATAAATTGTTCAGTCAACAGCTTGTCTTCGTTTCCCACGCCGTCAGGGTCGGCCTGCTTAATGGCTCTCAGGGCCTCTTGTAGGTTTAGTGCATAGTCCCTTATATTCTCATGTGCTCGCTGCTTGCACCCGTAGAATCTAAGCTTGATCTCGGCTGAGGTACGGGTATCAAAGGTGTCCTTCAGCCGGGCTAGTATCTCTTCGACAGTCCTCCTCCTCCCGAGTGGCCAGGACTTTACCTCCCTTTGGGCTGCCCCTGTTAATTGAGCCACCAGGATGCTCACTTTTTGCTCCTCTGTGAGGGGGTACACCTGGAAGAGGCTATCCAGCCTTTCTCTGAAGTCATTTAGGGTATGTGACTCCCCTGAGTACTGGGGTAGCCAGGCTGCCCCCGGGATATAGGGCATAGTGAAAGGCATGACCGCAGCAGCGGTGGTGCTGGCGGTGGCTGTGGCAGTGAAGCTCTCCTCTGTATCCGACATCCTCCTCCCCCCTAGTGGACCGTGGCCTACCTTGCGATGATCCTCTTCCGTAGGCCGCGGCTCCGCAGTGGATCGTCAGGGTTGAGGACCTTCCGTCGCGCTCCTGTGACGTCGGCGTCTGCTGGGCTCCTTCCAAGACCTTACGCAACGTCCGGACGTGAGGCGGAGCTTCAGTTCTCGCGCGCTTTCGGAGTCCACGCCCCTCTTCTTCCCGCGCGGCGTCCTCAAGATGGCGTCCAATGGCGGGAAAACTCCACGGATGGCGGGAAGAAGGCAGAAGATGGCGTCGGATGGCGGGAAAACTCCACGGATGGCGGGAAGAAGGCAGAAGACGGCGGGAAACGGTCCAAGATGGCGTCTGATGGCGGGAATCGGCTCCGGACGGCGGGAAACTTCACCACAGGTAAGTATAAAAGTCTCTTTTTCAGGCACGCAGTACCCAGTGGTTGCGGGCACGGTATCCTGCCGACTACGCCAAAGTTGACGCGCCCCCTGGGCCTGTGCTGCTGCTGTGCAGGGGGAATACCCGGAGCCGGATCTGATAGGGGTAGTAGTCCTCGTGGCGGTGACCCGGTCCGTGCCCAGGGTGTCAAACCAAGTGGCAGAACTTAGAATAAGATGTTATATTGTTCGACTACGCCACCCGTTGATTGCGGCTATGAAGCCGCCGCTGCAGGGCAGACCGCTGAGGCCGGTGGTACGGGTGTGCAGCGTGGATAGTATAACCCCCAACGGGAGGGGTATGGCCTCAGGGCAGCGGACGTGGATGATGGGGATAGCAGAATTGCACGCAGGCACTAGGAACCACTCAGAGACGGTGCGGTGTAGTTCAGGGTCTTTACTGGTGGCATAGGTAGACCCTCCCGGGAGTACTGGCTAGCGATCGGGGCCTGGTCAGTCTGTGAGCAGATAGGATCTCCCCCGGCCAGGCGGAGTTGTAGGCCTCCCCAACTTATTGTACTCTCCCTGGCTACCTTGCTAGAAGCGGGTAAAAGTAGCCCACGTCCCTGAGTGTACCGTGTGGTGCTCACCCGTATGGCCGGTGACTCGGGGCCTTCTGGTAGCCTCCGCTCCACAACGGCGGTGCTGGTCCCTTGCGTGTGACCGTGCCTTCGGGTTTCTTGGCCAGAGGACCTGAAATCCCCTGCCTGACGGTTTCTGCTGCTGGGTATGGATCAGTCCCCACTGCCTCGGACTCCGTGTCCGGTGAGATCTCTTCAGTCAGGACGAGCTCTACAGCTTCCAGTCTCTGACCCCTTTTATCACTGCTCCCACAGAGCTCCTGATCTTGCTCTCCCTGTATCTGCTCCACTCCAGACCAGACTGTGTCTCTGTCTGGGACTCCTCTTCTTCTCCTCTAACCCCGCCTCAGCCCCAGTTTATATAGGGGAAGTTCTTCCCCTCCCAGGACTGGGCAGGAAGTGTTGCATGCTTAGGGTTCCTGACCAGGAGACCTCCCACCTGCTCTCAGACGTAATATTGCTATTACTGTGGTAACCAGACCCCTGGGGTGCCACAGATGTATATGAGGCTCCTCCTCCTATAAAGACACAGGTGATAGATGTATATGGGGCTCCTCCTGCTATAAGGATACAGGTGATAGATGTATATGGGGCTCCTCCTCCTGTAAGGACACAGGTGATAGATGTATATGGGGCTCCTCCTGCTATAAGGATACAGGTGATAGATGTATATGGGGCTCCCCCTCCTATAAGGACACAGGTGATAGATGTATATGGGGCCCCTCCTCCTATAAGGACACAGGTGATAGATGTATATGGGGCTCCTCCTCCTATAAGGATACAGGTGATAGATGTATATGGGGCTCCTCCTCCTATAAGGACACAGGTGATAGATGTATATGGGGCCCCTCCTCCTATAAGGACACAGGTGATAGATGTATATGGGGCTCCTCCTCCTATAAGGACACAGGTGATAGATGTATATGGGGCTCCTCCTCCTATAAGGACACAGGTGATAGATGTATATGGGGCTCCCCCTCCTATAAGGACACAGGTGATAGATGTATATGGGGCCCCTCCTCCTATAAGGACACAGGTGATAGATGTATATGGGGCCCCTCCTCCTATAAGGACACAGGTGATAGATGTATATGGGGCTCATCCTCCTATAAGGATACAGGTGATAGATGTATATGGGGCTCCCCCTCCTATAAGGACACAGGTGATAGATGTATATGGGGCTCCCCCTCCTATAAGGGCACAGGTGATAGATGTATATGAGGCTCCTCCTCCTATAAGGATACAGGTGATGGATGTATATGGGGCTCCTCCTGCTATAAGGACACAGGTGATAGATGTATATGGGGCTCCCCCTCCTATAAGGACACAGGTGATAGATGTATATGGGGCTCCCCCTCCTATAAGGGCACAGGTGATAGATGTATATGAGGCTCCTCCTTCTATAAGGATACAGGTGATGGATGTATATGGGGCTCCTCCTCCTATAAGGATACAGGTGATGGATGTATATGGGGCTCCTCCTCCTATAAGGATACAGGTGATAGATGTATATGGGGCTCCTCCTCCTATAAGGACACAGGTGATAGATGTATATGGGGCTCCCCCTCCTATAAGGGCACAGGTGATAGATGTATATGAGGCTCCTCCTCCTATAAGGACACAGGTGATGGATGTATATGAGGCTCCTCCTCCTATAAGGATACAGGTGATGGATGTATTTGGGGCTCCTCCTCCTATAAGGATACAGGTGATAGATGTATATGAGGCTCCTCCTCCTATAAGGACACAGGTGATAGATGTATATGGGGCTCCCCCTCCTATAAGGGCACAGGTGATAGATGTATATGGGGCTCCTCCTCCTATAAGGACACAGGTGATAGATGTATATGGGGATCCCCCTCCTATAAGGACACAAGTGATAGATGTATATGGGGCTCCTCCTCCTATAAGGATACAGGTGATAGATGTATATGGGGCTCACCCTCCTATAAGGGCACAGGTGATAGATGTATATGAGGCTCCTCCTCCTATAAGGACACAGGTGATAGATGTATATGGGGCTCCTCCTCCTATAAGGATACAGGTGATAGATGTATATGGGGCTCCTCCTCCTATAAGGGCACAGGTGATAGATGTATATGGGGCTCCTCCTCCTATAAGGGCACAGGTGATAGATGTATATGGGGCTCCTCCTCCTATAAGGACACAGGTGATAGATGTATATGGGGCCCCTCCTCCTATAAGGACACAGGTGATAGATGTATATGGGGCTCCTCCTCTTATAAGGACACAGGTGATAGATGTATATGGGGCTCCTCCTCCTATAAGGACACAGGTGATAGATGTATATGGGGCTCCTCCTCCTATAAGGACACAGGTGATAGATGTATATGAGGCTCCTCCTCCTATAAGGATATAGGTGATAGATGTATATGGGGCTCCTCCTCCTATAAGGGCACAGGTGAGAGATGTATATGGGGCTCCTCCTCCTATAAGGGCACAGGTGATAGATGTATATGGGGCTCCTCCTCCTATAAGGACACAGGTGATAGATGTATATGGGGCTCCTCCTCCTATAAGGACACAGGTGATAGATGTATATGGGGCCTCCTATAAGGACACAGGTGATAGATGTATATGGGGCTCCTCCTCCTATAAGGGCACAGGTGATAGATGTATATGGGGCTCCTCCTCCTATAAGGACACAGGTGATAGATGTATATGGGGCTCCTCCTCTTATAAGGACACAGGTGATAGATGTATATGGGGCCTCCTATAAGGACACAGGTGATAGATGTATATGGGGCTCCCCCTCCTATAAGGGCACAGGTGATAGATGTATATGGGGCTCCTCCTCCTATAAGGATACAGGTGATAGATGTATATGAGGCTCCTCCTCCTATAAGGACACAGGTGATAGATGTATATGGGGCTCCCCCTCCTATAAGGGCACAGGTGATAGATGTTTATGGGGCTCCTCCTCCTATAAGGACACAGGTGATAGATGTATATGGGGCTCCTCCTCCTATAAGGATACAGGTGATAGATGTATATGAGGCTCCTCCTCCTATAAGGACACAGGTGATAGATGTATATGAGGCTCCTACTCCTATAAGGACACAGGTGATAGATGTATATGGGGCTCCTCCTCCTATAAGGATACAGGTGATAGATGTATATGGGGCTCCTCCTCCTATAAGGGCACAGGTGATAGATGTATATGGGGCTCCTCCTCCTATAAGGGCACAGGTGATAGATGTATATGGGGCTCCTCCTCCTATAAGGACACAGGTGATAGATGTATATGGGGCCCCTCCTCCTATAAGGACACAGGTGATAGATGTATATGGGGCTCCTCCTCTTATAAGGACACAGGTGATAGATGTATATGGGGCTCCTCCTCCTATAAGGACACAGGTGATAGATGTATATGGGGCTCCTCCTCCTATAAGGACACAGGTGATAGATGTATATGAGGCTCCTCCTCCTATAAGGATACAGGTGATAGATGTATATGGGGCTCCTCCTCCTATAAGGACACAGGTGATAGATGTATATGGGGCCCCTCCTCCTATAAGGACACAGGTGATAGATGTATATGGGGCTCCTCCTCCTATAAGGACACAGGTGATAGATGTATATGGGGCTCCTCCTCTTATAAGGACACAGGTGATAGATGTATATGGGGCTCCTCCTCTTATAAGGACACAGGTGATAGATGTATATGGGGCTCCTCCTCCTATAAGGACACAGGTGATAGATGTATATGGGGCTCCTCCTCCTATAAGGACACAGGTGATAGATGTATATGGGGCTCCTCCTCTTATAAGGACACAGGTGATAGATGTATATGGGGCTCCTCCTCCTATAAGGACACAGGTGATAGATGTATATGGGGCTCCTCCTCCTATAAGGACACAGGTGATAGATGTATATGAGGCTCCTCCTACTATAAGGATACAGGTGATAGATGTATATGGGGCTCCTCCTCCTATAAGGACACAGGTGATAGATGTATATGGGGCCCCTCCTCCTATAAGGACACAGGTGATAGATGTATATGGGGCTCCTCCTCCTATAAGGACACAGGTGATAGATGTATATGGGGCCCCTCCTCCTATAAGGACACAGGTGATAGATGTATATGGGGCTCCTCCTCTTATAAGGACACAGGTGATAGATGTATATGGGGCTCCTCCTCCTATAAGGACACAGGTGATAGATGTATATGGGGCTCCTCCTCCTATAAGAACACAGGTGATAGATGTATATGGGGCTTCTCCTCCTATAAGGACACAGGTGATAGATATATATGGGGCCTCCTATAAGGACACAGGTGATAGATGTATATGGAGCTCCTCCTCCTATAAGGACACAGGTGATAGATGTATATGGGGCTCCTCCTCCTATAAGGACACAGGTGATAGATGTATATGGGGCCTCCTATAAGGACACAGGTGATAGATGTATATGGAGCTCCTCCTCCTATAAGGACACAGGTGATAGATGTATATGGAGCTCCTCCTCCTATAAGGACACAGGTGATAGATGTATATGGGGCTCCTCCTCCTATAAGGACACAGGTGATAGATGTATATGGGGCCTCCTATAAGGACACAGGTGATAGATGTATATGGGGCTCCTCCTCCTATAAGGACACAGGTGATAGATGTATATGGGGCTCCTCCTCCTATAAGGACACAGGTGATAGATGTATATGGGGCCTCCTATAAGGACACAGGTGATAGATGTATATTGGAGCTCCTCCTCCTATAAGGACACAGTTGATAGATGTATATGAGGCTCCTCCTCTTATAAGGACACAGGTGATAGATGTATATGGGGCCTCCTATAAGGACACAGGTGATAGATGTATATGGGGCTCCTCCTCCTATAAGGACACAGGTGATAGATGTATATGGGGCTCCCCCTCCTATAAGGACACAGGTGATAGATGTATATGGGGCTCCTCCTCCTATAAGGGCACAGGTGATAGATGTATATGGGGCTCCTCCTCCTATAAGGACACAGGTGATAGATGTATATGGGGCTCCTCCTCCTATAAGGGCACAGGTGATAGATGTATATGGGGCTCCTCCTCCTATAAGGGCACAGGTGATAGATGTATATGGGGCTCCTCCTCCTATAAGGACACAGGTGATAGATGTATATGGGGCTCCTCCTCCTATAAGGATACAGGTGATAGATGTATATGGGGCTCCTCCTCCTATAAGGGCACAGGTGATAGATGTATATGGGGCTCCCCCTCCTATAAGGACACAGGTGATAGATGTATATGGGGCTCCCCCTCCTATAAGGACACAGGTGATAGATGTATATGGGGCTCCTCATCCTATAAGGACACAGGTGATAGATGTATATGGGGCTCCTCCTCCTATAAGGACACAGGTGATAGATGTATATGGGGCTCCTCATCCTATAAGGATACAGGTGATAGATGTATATGAGGCTCCTCCTCCTATAAGGACACAGGTGATAGATGTATATGGGGCTCCTCCTCCTATAAGGACACAGGTGATAGATGTATATGAGGCTCCTCCTCCTATAAGGACACAGGTGATAGATGTATATGGGGCTCCTCCTCCTATAAGGATACAGGTGATAGATGTATATGAGGCTCCTCCTCCTATAAGGACACAGGTGATAGATGTATATGGGGCTCCTCCTCCTATAAGGATACAGGTGATAGATGTATATGAGGCTCCTCCTCCTATAAGGACACAGGTGATAGATGTATATGGGGCTCCTCCTCCTATAAGGACACAGGTGATAGATGTATATGGGGCTCCTCCTCCTATAAGGATACAGGTGATAGATGTATATGGGGCTCCTCATCCTATAAGGACACAGGTGATAGATGTATATGGGGCTCCTCATCCTATAAGGACACAGGTGATAGATGTATATGGGGCTCCTCCTCCTATAAGGATACAGGTGATAGATGTATATGAGGCTCCTCCTCCTATAAGGACACAGGTGATAGATGTATATGGGGCTCCTCATCCTATAAGGACACAGGTGATAGATGTATATGGGGCTCCTCCTCCTATAAGTATACAGGTGATAGATGTATATGGGGCTCCTCCTCCTATAAGGATACAGGTGATAGATGTATATGGGGCTCCTCCTCCTATAAGGACACAGGTGATAGATGTATATGGGGCTCCTCCTCCTATAAGGACACAGGTGATAGATGTATATGAGGCTCCTCCTCCTATAAGGATACAGGTGATAGATGTATATGGGGCTCCTCCTGCTATAAGGATACAGGTGATAGATGTATATGGGGCTCCTCCTCCTATAAGGACACAGGTGATAGATGTATATGGGGCTCCTCCTCCTATAAGGATACAGGTGATAGATGTATATGAGGCTCCTCCTCCTATAAGGACACAGGTGATAGATGTATATGAGGCTCCTCCTCCTATAAGGACACAGGTGATAGATGTATATGGGGCTCCTCCTCCTATAAGGACACAGGTGATAGATGTATATGGGGCTCCTCCTCCTATAAGGACACAGGTGATAGATGTATATGGGGCTCCTCCTCCTATAAGGACACAGGTGATAGATGTATATGGGGCTCCTCCTCCTATAAGGACACAGGTGATAGATGTATATGGGGCTCCTCCTCCTATAAGGACACAGGTGATAGATGTATATGGGGCTCCTCCTCCTATAAGGATACAGGTGATAGATGTATATGAGGCTCCTCCTCCTATAAGGACACAGGTGATAGATGTATATGGGGCTCCTCATCCTATAAGGACACAGGTGATAGATGTATATGAGGCTCCTCCTCCTATAAGGACACAGGTGATAGATGTATATGAGGCTCCTCCTCCTTTAAGGACACAGGTGATAGATGTATATGGGGCTCCTCCTCCTATAAGGACACAGGTGATAGATGTATATGGGGCTCCTCCTCCTATAAGGACACAGGTGATAGATGTATATGGGGCTCCTCCTCCTATAAGGACACAGGTGATAGATGTATATGGGGCTCCTCCTCCTATAAGGACACAGGTGATAGATGTATATGGGGCTCCTCCTCCTATAAGGACACAGGTGATAGATGTATATGGGGCTCCTCCTCCTATAAGGATACAGGTGATAGATGTATATGAGGCTCCTCCTCCTATAAGGACACAGGTGATAGATGTATATGAGGCTCCTCCTCCTATAAGGACACAGGTGATAGATGTATATGGGGCTCCCCCTCCTATAAGGACACAGGTGATAGATGTATATGGGGCTCCTCATCCTATAAGGACACAGGTGATAGATGTATATGAGGCTCCTCCTCCTATAAGGACACAGGTGATAGATGTATATGAGGCTCCTCCTCCTATAAGGACACAGGTGATAGATGTATATGGGGCTCCCCCTCCTATAAGGACACAGGTGATAGATGTATATGGGGCTCCCCCTCCTATAAGGACACAGGTGATAGATGTATATGGGGCTCCTCCTCCTATAAGGACACAGGTGATAGATGTATATGGGGCTCCTCCTCCTATAAGGACACAGGTGATAGATGTATATGAGGCTCCTCCTCCTATAAGGATACAGGTGATAGATGTATATGGGGCTCCTCCTGCTATAAGGATACAGGTGATAGATGTATATGGGGCTCCTCCTCCTATAAGGACACAGGTGATAGATGTATATGGGGCTCCTCCTCCTTTAAGGATACAGGTGATAGATGTATATGAGGCTCCTCCTCCTATAAGGACACAGGTGATAGATGTATATGAGGCTCCTCCTCCTATAAGGACACAGGTGATAGATGTATATGGGGCTCCTCCTCCTATAAGGACACAGGTGATAGATGTATATGGGGCTCCTCCTCCTATAAGGACACAGGTGATAGATGTATATGGGGTTCCCCCTCCTATAAGGACACAGGTGATAGATGTATATGAGGCTCCTCCTCCTATAAGGACACAGGTGATAGATGTATATGGGGCTCCTCATCCTATAAGGACACAGGTGATAGATGTATATGAGGCTCCTCCTCCTATAAGGACACAGGTGATAGATGTATATGAGGCTCCTCCTCCTATAAGGACACAGGTGATAGATGTATATGGGGCTCCTCCTCCTATAAGGACACAGGTGATAGATGTATATGGGGCTCCTCCTCCTATAAGGACACAGGTGATAGATGTATATGGGGCTCCTCCTCCTATAAGGACACAGGTGATAGATGTATATGGGGCTCCTCCTCCTATAAGGACACAGGTGATAGATGTATATGGGGCTCCTCCTCCTATAAGGACACAGGTGATAGATGTATATGGGGCTCCTCCTCCTATAAGGATACAGGTGATAGATGTATATGAGGCTCCTCCTCCTATAAGGACACAGGTGATAGATGTATATGAGGCTCCTCCTCCTATAAGGACACAGGTGATAGATGTATATGGGGCTCCTCATCCTATAAGGACACAGGTGATAGATGTATATGGGGCTCCTCATCCTATAAGGACACAGGTGATAGATGTATATGAGGCTCCTCCTCCTATAAGGACACAGGTGATAGATGTATATGGGGCTCCTCCTCCTATAAGGACACAGGTGATAGATGTATATGGGGCTCCTCCTCCTATAAGGACACAGGTGATAGATGTATATGGGGCTCCTCATCCTATAAGGACACAGGTGATAGATGTATATGGGGCTCCTCCTCCTATAAGGGCACAGGTGATAGATGTATATGAGGCTCCTCCTCCTATAAGGATACAGGTGATAGATGTATATGAGGCTCCTCCTCCTATAAGGGCACAGGTGATAGATGTATATGAGGCTCCTCCTCCTATAAGGACACAGGTGATAGATGTATATGGGGCTCCTCCTCCTATAAGGGCACAGGTGATAGATGTATATGGGGCTCCTCCTCCTATAAGGACACAGGTGATAGATGTATATGGGGCTCCTCCTCCTATAAGGGCACAGGTGATAGATGTATATGGGGCTCCTCCTCCTATAAGGACACAGGTGATAGATGTATATGAGGCTCCTCCTCCTATAAGGATACAGGTGATAGATGTATATGGGGCTCCTCCTCCTATAAGGACACAGGTGATAGATGTATATGAGGCTCCTCCTCCTATAAGGATACAGGTGATAGATGTATATGGGGCTCCTCCTCCTATAAGGACACAGGTGATAGATGTATATGGGGCTCCTCCTCCTATAAGGACACAGGTGATAGATGTATATGGGGCTCCTCATCCTATAAGGACACAGGTGATAGATGTATATGGGGCTCCTCCTCCTATAAGGACACAGGTGATAGATGTAGTGATGTGTGAGGTGGGGCGTGGTTTCCGTACAGGGGGCGTGGTTTCTAGTATTTTGGGCGTGTTTATCCCCTGAGCAACCGGTCAGCTGACACGGAAGTGGGCGGGGCGCTGCTGTAGTCAGGTGACCGCCGTATAAGAGGAAGCCGTCGGTGATCGCTGTCATTGTCGTCTCCTATCTTCAGTCTCTTCTTCTTCGGCTGCGGCACTAATATCCCGGCACTATGGCCCTGAGCGACGCCGACGTCCAGAAGCAGGTGAGCGGGCTCTGGGCTGCGGCGCTGGAGGATGGGGGTAGTTGTTCCTGTGGGGCTGTGTGCAGACAGGGGGGTCGTTGCGTCCTGTGGTGCGGTCCCGGGGGCGGAGGCCTCAGTGTCATCAGGGGGTGCGAGTGTTGCGTCCTGGCTCCGGGGGGCTCTTCTCTTCTTTGGGGCGGAGTCTCCGGTTTAGGTGGGTATTTCTTGTCTGCTGGTTATAGGGACCGGACTCCTTGTTGTTGGGGGTCTTATATTGACCCCGTGACCTGTTTCTGCAGGGTCAGTCTTCTGTGTTTTGGGGGGTGGCATTGGTGGGGGTCTCTCCTCCTTATTGTGGGAGTCTTCTTTCATCCTGGGGGTCTTTCCTCATCCTGGGGGGGGTCTCCTTTTTTGGGGGGGCTTCTCCTCCATAGTGTTTGTGTTGGGGGTGTTTCTCCTTATTGGTGTGTGTGGCCTTTTCTCCTCTTTATTGTGGGGGTCTTCTCTCATCCTGGGGGTCTTTTCTTTATTGTGGGGGGGTGTCTCTTCTTTATTGTGGGGGGGCTTCTCCTCCATAGTATGTGTGTGGTGGTGGGGGGGGGTCTTTTCTCCTCTTTATTGTGGGGGTCTTCCCTGTCCTTGGGGTCCTCCCTCATTGTGTTCCCCGGCTCCTGTTCTCTGGGGGCTGCGGCCCCCCATCTGTGGTAGGTCTCTGCCCCCGCGCTGATGAATGGGCGCCTTCTTCTTTCTGAGTCACCTGATGTCTCGATCACATGATGATCGGCTGCAATTACAGGAACTACAACCCCCATCGCCCTGTGTCCGCCGCTGTGTGGAAATCCTGAGTGCAGATCACATCGGGGACCCTCCCCTGTGATACACACATTCAGGAGTTGTAGGGATAATGATCTCGTTGTTGGGGTACAGAGAGACCCGCCCCCCTCACTGTGTCTCCCCACCGGACCCCCGGTGGCCGCGGTTTTCTCCGTCACTTGGAGTCGACGTCGGATCAGGACGAGTCAAGGACGGCGGCTGTTTACTGTAAACGGTGATGGCGGCCGGTGCAGGAAACTGCAGGATCGGACCGACCGTCTGTTTACATGAAAACGCTTCGTCTGCGGATCCCCTCCCCCACCAGGACACGGCTGTGCACCAGGCGGCTCTGGATGAGCAGATGATGGGAGGACGTGACATTTCTTATTTATCTGTGATTGTTCCTGTGTAGAAGAACTCGCGCGACTACAGCGGCCATTACATGATAAATTCCTCCGCTTAATATGGGGGGGGCAGGTTAGATGCTGGGGTGATACATTCCTCCGCTCGGTATGGGGGGGGGGGGGCAGGTTAGATGCTGGGGTGATACATTCCTCCGCTCGGTATGGGGGGGGGGGCAGGTTAGATGCAGCGGTGATACATTCCTCCGCTCGGTATGGGGTGGGGGGGAGGCAGGTTAGATGCAGGGGTGGTACATTCCTCCGCTCGGTATGGGGTGGGGGGGAGGCAGGTTAGATGCAGGGGTGGTACATTCCTCCGCTCGGTATGGGGTGGGGGGGGGGCAGGTTAGATGCAGGGGTGGTACATTCCTCCGCTCGGTATGGGGTGGGGGGGGGCAGGTTAGATGCAGGGGTGATGCATTCCTCCGCTCGGTATGGGGTGGGGGGGGGCAGGTTAGATGCAGGGGTGATGCATTCCTCCGCTCGGTATGGGGTGGGGGGGGGCAGGTTAGATGCAGGGGTGATGCATTCCTCCGCTCGGTATGGGGTGGGGGGGGGCAGGTTAGATGCAGGGGTGATGCATTCCTCCGCTCGGTATGGGGTGGGGGGGGGGGGGGCAGGTTAGATGCAGGGGTGGTACATTCCTCCGCTCGGTATGGGGGGGGGGCAGGTTAGATGCAGGGGTGATGCATTCCTCCGCTCGGTATGGGGGGGAGGGGGGCTGGTTAGATGCAGGGGTGGTACATTCCTCCGCTCGGTATGGGGGGGGGGGCTGGTTAGATGCAGGGGTGATACATTCCTCCGCTCGGTATGGGGGGGGGGGCAGGTTAGATGCAGCGGTGATACATTCCTCCGCTCGGTATGGGGGGGGGGGGCAGGTTAGATGCAGCGGTGATACATTCCTCCGCTCGGTATGGGGGGGAGGGGGGCTGGTTAGATGCAGGGGTGGTACATTCCTCCGCTCGGTATGGGGGGGAGGGGGGCTGGTTAGATGCAGGGGTGGTACATTCCTCCGCTCGGTATGGGGGGGGGGGGCTGGTTAGATGCAGGGGTGATACATTCCTCCGCTCGGTATGGGGGGGGGGGGGGCTGGTTAGATGCAGGGGTGATGCATTCCTCTGCTCGGTATGGGGGGGGCAGGTTAGATGCAGCGGTGATACATTCCTCCGCTCGGTATGGGGGGGAGGGGGGCTGGTTAGATGCAGGGGTGATGCATTCCTCCGCTCGGTATGGGGGGGGGGGCAGGTTAGATGCAGGGGTGATACATTCCTCCGCTCGGTATGGGGTGGGGGGCTGGTTAGATGCAGGGGTGATGCATTCCTCCGCTCGCTATGGGGGGGGAGAATGACCTATCTGGGGGTCTTCATAGAGATGGAGAAGAAGATGGAAATGTTCTTTTTGAGATTGTCCTCATTCACTGCCACTAGTGCTGCTGTCACACGGGGGACGTTGTGCCGTCTCTTCTCACCGCCGTCTTCTGTCCCGCAGATTAAGCACATGATGGCGTTCATCGAGCAAGAAGCCAACGAGAAAGCCGAGGAGATCGACGCCAAGGTAACAGGAGCGAGATGGTGGCAGGTCGTGCGCCCCCTATTGTCCACCGGATGCACTTAAAGGAGGACTCCACTTTCTAGTATATAAGCTACACTCATTGTTATCTGACTGTAGACAGATTAAATGCATAAACGTGGAGTTCCCCTTAAAGCCTCCCTTTTTCAGGTTTGCTCTGAGACCCTCATTTTGTCTGTTCTCCCGTCAGGCGGAGGAGGAGTTCAACATCGAGAAGGGTCGTCTGGTGCAGACGCAGAGGCTGAAGATCATGGAGTACTACGAGAAGAAGGAGAAGCAGATCGAGCAGCAGAAGAAGATGTAAGGGTGGGCTGTGGCTGGCGGGTGCACCGGCCGTGGCTGGCGGGTGCACCGGCCGTGGCTGGCGGGTGCACCGGCCGTGGCTGGCGGGTGCACCGGCCGTGGCTGGCGGGTGCACCGGCCGGGGCGGCCCGGCCGTGGCTGGCGGGTGCACCGGCCGGGGTGGCCCGGCCGTGGCTGGCGGGTGCACCGGCCGGGGCGGCCCGGCTGTGGCTGGCGGGTGCACCGGCCGGGGCGAGCTCTCTGATCCCTGCTTATTTTGCCCCCTACAGTCAGATGTCCAACCTGATGAATCAGGCCCGGCTAAAGGTCCTGAAGGCCCGGGACGACCTCATCTCTGTGAGTATCTGACCTGGCGGTGGGGGGCGCACTGTTTGGGGGTCTCCACTGATTATTTTCTCCTCTTTTAGGATTTACTGAACGAGGCAAAGCAGAGGTTGGCGCGTGTGGTGAAGGACACGGCGCGGTACCAGGCGCTGCTGGACGGCCTCATCCTGCAGGTGGGGATTATTGTCCGGATACACGGTAACGCCTCGGCCTGCCATCTTCTGATCGCCGTGTTCCCTTCACCCCACAGGGTTTCTACCAACTGCTGGAAGCAAAAGTCCTGATCCGATGTCGTAAGCAGGACCTGCCCCTCGTCAAGGTAAGGACCGCATCCTAAAAGACCCCTCATCTGTAGAGACGACATAGTGCTGGTACAAAGCTCCAAAGCCTCTGCATAGTCCTAGAGGTAATAACGTAACTACCGGTAGCCGCCACCAGGAGAAGCTCGCTGCACGGATGTTCTGATGTCAGTGGCAGCTGCAGAATCTTATCATGTATCTCTGTATACAGGGAGCTCCCCCTAGTGGTGGCTGCAGACAGGATCTTATCATGTATCTCTGTATACAGGGAGCTCCCCCTAGTGGTGGCTGCAGACAAATACAGTAGTGAGAATGTGTATTTTTCTTCTTAATAGTGAAGTGTTTGTTCTCTTTTCTCCCCTCCTGTGATGTACCGTAACACTCGCTCATCTTGTGCCTTTTCCTGTTCTGTGACGTTCCTGGGTTTGGCCGCCGTTGTTATTACATACCCATGATTGTTGGTTTCTGCTTCCCTTTATTCCAGGCCTCGGTACAGAAGAGCATCCCCATCTACAAGGCGGCCACAAAGCGAGAGATCGAGGTGATCATCGACCAGGACACCCACCTCGCCCCGGAGATGTAAGTGACGCTGCTTCTGCCCCTTCCTTGCAGTGAGCACAGTAATGACGGTTTCCTCCTCTCTCAGCGCCGGAGGCATCGAGCTCTATAACGGGGACGGGAAGATCAAGGTCGCAAATACTCTGGAGAGTAGACTGGACCTGATGGCTCAGCAGGTGAGGAGTGGGGGGCTCAGAGAGGAGCCATTACTGTCTATCCTGCCTGCAGCGTTACTGCCGTCTGCTCCCTACTATACAGGGAAAGTGTCTGCCCTGCTGCCCCCTGTGGTGGATTTGTAGAACTGCTGTGCCACTAATACCGTATATTATATGTTGTCCCCCTACAGATGATGCCTGAGATTCGAGTCGCTTTATTTGGGGCCAACACAAACCGCAAGTTCCTGGACTGAGCGGAGCGCGGCCGTCCCGCTGTACAGAGATCATGTCCTGAATGTTTTCCCATGTGTCGCCTTCTTTACGTGCTAGATGTGAGGCCGCCGGGGTCAGGGGTGGTGATGGAGGGGCAGCCGCCGCCGGGTTCAGGGGTGGTGATGAAGACGGAGGGGCAGCCGCCGCCGGGCCCATCTGATTTTACCACGACAGTAGACCAGGCCCCAATGTGCATCACCCACCACTACCCCCATCATCCTGCCCGGTACGAGTCTCCTGTATACTGATGGCAGCCATTGTGATGTTGGCTTTTATTTATTATAATTAAACCTGTGAATCTCGCCTGTTTCTTCTTGATTATGAAGTGGGATCAGGGTAAGATTCTCATCTGAGTCACAAACAGTATGGCTGACACAAATCAGAGCGGGGGAAGGGAGGGGAGCGGGTGCCTTTCCCTGGGCATACGAGGAGCCGGCTCATGGGAAGAGTTGTAAGTGATTTATTAACCTTTATCTGAGATTTACATCATTAATGGACAGTGTTCACACCAAATCAACACCTATACAGCTTCACTCCAGATTATTAAAGGCTTTGGGAGAACTACAAGTCCCAGCTGTGGGCAGATCAGATAGACATTATAGTCTCCACTCATCATTGCAGTTTCTGCACTTATACACCTCTCGTAAGGTTTTTTTTTTCTGCCACCAAATGGTGGTGCTGTACCTGCAACTAAACACCTGCTGTACCTTCTCTCTACCACCAGATGGTGCTGCAACCGCAATTATAGACCTTCAGTAACTTTTTTCTGTCACTAGATGGTGCTGTTGTAACTGCAATTATAAACCTGCAGTAACCACTATCTGCCACCAGATGGTGCTGCAGTACCTGCAACTATAAACCTGCCATAATTCTCTCTGCCACCAGATGGCGCCTGTGTCCCACATGTACATTTTACTGCACAGGAAGGGGCAGTTCTGCTTGGTAAATCTTAATTACAATAATCTCCATCTGGAGGAGGCAGAAACCGCAGGATGATCAGAACAATCTCATATTACTAGTGTTCGCTCATCGTTCTTGTCTGTTTTCTCATTAACAGAAGCTAAAGAACTAGAACTTCTTCCATTAGACACTTTTTTTCCCCAAAAAAAAATAATGTATAAAAACATGATGGGAATAAGTCACTTTTTGTAAAAATATCTAAAAAAAAAATTAAAATACTCCACATCAAGAGCTGCACCCACAATTCTGCTTTGCTCCCAATATGGCCGCCATACCCGCGCTATCACTGGTTGTCACTCATCTTTCCCAAGTAGAAACACTTCTATTCTCATGACTTCCACCATTATCCGTTTTGGGGGGGGTTACGGTTCCTTTGCTCGGGATAGTTTCCGCATAGTCAGGTGCTGGGGGTCTTCAGACTATTTGTCACCCCCCCTGTAATTAATGGAGATACCCGAGGACGTATTCTCCGATGCCGATGAAATACACAACTTGAGCAATTCCAAAGAGCGGAGCGATGACCAGCGCCCGACACCAGGCCCCCTTCATGAACGCCGCCGGACCCTCATTCCGCCAAATCTTCCTGTTTCAATAAGCAAAAAAGAAAAGCGAGCGGTCAGCGCAGGGTCCGTGCTCGAGTATTGGGGGCACCGGTCGTTACGGCTCACCTGGCGCAGTCTACGATCCCACTGTACGTGTCTTCCCCGTGTCCCTTCTTCAGGGTCTGGATCCTCGTCTTCAGCACTAAATGAGACGCAGAGTTAAGGGGGTGGTCCGACAGGATTAGTCAGTCCTGGACCATCCCTTTAAGCAACTTTTACTAAAAGAATACCAGAACTGGACCCTTTAAGACAAATCCTCTTTTTTTTAATGCTGCGGAGGTTGTAAAGTCTCACCGTCCAGAGGTGTCACAGCGACGGCCGCCACCGAGCCGGCGACGCATCCGGCAATGAACGAATGGTAAAATGGCGCCTTCTCCCGCCGAGACTTCTGTCCGAGTTTGTTAATGTTGGCGAAGAGGGGGAAATAGATGATGGAGAAAGGAACGTCCCTGCGGAGGAGAGAAAAGCCGGCAGCCATGCCTGCTAATCTGGCTGGGAGTTTTTCCTTCATGAATAATGGACGCTTTCCCTTCTTACCTGAGCAGCGTGGCCCCCAGACCCTTATAGACCCCTGATATTCCCTGGGTCTGGAGCAGATCTCCCGCGATCAGCAGGGCGGAGGGTCTCTGAGGCCTGGCGACGGCTGCTGCTCCATCCTTCTGTTTCGCTAAAGACAAAAAAAAAAAAAAAAGAATCAAAACCAAAATCATTTAAATTCTCCAATTCATTTAGTAGGTGCATGGCTCTGAAAAGGGGCTGTGTACACAAAACGGTGAGGAAGCAAGGCTAACTAATGTGTAAAAGTTGTTGCATTTATATAAAAAAAGGAACAGAATTACCAGCAAGTCGAATTGTATTTTTTTTTTTTTAAGCTTCATCTTTTCTAATAACCCTCCATGACAGGATCACAGGAGAATGTCACCCCAACCTCATAGAGACCGGAATCACAAAGAGGTCAAATAGACCCTCTCCTGTGTTATTATAAAGGACCACAAGAGTGTTTATTATCATCCGATACAGAGGGCATGGAAGTACCCGTGCTGTCGCAGAGGGTTCTTGGAAACAGAGTTACTGGTAAGTCTAATGCTATTTTCTCCAATAACCCTCCACAACAGCATCACAGGAGGAATATACCAAAGACTAAGGTTTAGGGAAGGGCAATAGCCTGGAGAACTTTTTTCCCAAAGGCCAAATCTTTAATAGACATTAAAGGGGTATTCCCATCTCCAAGATCCTATCCCAATATGTAGTAGGCGAAATAATAATAATATTAGCAAATGCCTCCAATTAGAAATGTAATATAGTATTTTTTGATTCACTATCTCTCTTTCCTCATGTGCCGGCATCGCAGGACCTTAGGAACTCTTCCTTTTTCTTATTTGCCGGATTTCGGCAGGAGGGAAGAATTATTCCCTGTGACCTATGGAACTCGGAGACCACCTTGGGTAAAGTCGAAGAACAAGTCTGTCATCCAGGGCTCTCAAATATGGTTCATTGAGAGGGCTTGAAGTTCACAAACCCTCCTGACTGTAGTAATCACTACCAGGAAGGCTGTTTTCCAAGATAGTTTTGTCCAGTTCTATTGAAAATAAAGGTTCAAAAGGTGGTAATGTCAGACCCTTAAGGACGACATTAAGGTCTCAGGAGGGGACTAGGTTGATCGACGTAGGACGAAGACGGGAAGCTGCAGTCATGAACCTCTTTACCCAGTGATGGTCATCTAGGCTCCGGTCAAAACATGAACTTAATGATGCAACCTAAACCTTGAGGGTGTTGGGTCTCAGGTCCTTTTCCATACCTTCTTGCAAGAAGTTTAGTATCTGAGTGACACCCAGGTGATGGGGGTCTGGAGAATTAGGCGCACAGCACGACACATATTTTATGATATATGGTATTTGTCACCTGCTTTCTACTTTTCTGGAGGGTCCAAATGACTATCTGAGAGGACTTTAGTTTTTGAAATTATGAACTCAGAAGCCAGGCAGCCAGACACAGGCTTCCAGGGTCTGGGTGGTACATTGGACCCTGGTGGAGGAGGTTTCTGATTGGTGGGCGAATCAGGGCACCTTCTATGCTCAAGTTGTTGAAGGTGCCAAACCAGCTTCTCTTTGGCCAGAGAGGTGCTATTAGGATTGCTTTGACCTTTTCGGTTCTTATCCTCTGTAGTGCTCTTGGTAGGACGGAATGGGAGGAAAGGCGTATGCAACTTTGAATTTCCATGGGTGGGCAAATGCGTCCACGCCTAGACAGGCATCGTTTGGGTTCAGGGAAAAGTACTGATCCACTTTTGCATTTTGGCGTCCTGCAAAAAGATCTGCTTCTGGATAACCCAACCTTCTGGATAACCCAACCTTCTGGTTAACCCAACCTTCTGGATAACCCAACCTTCTGGATAACCCAACCTTCTGGTTAACCCAACCTTCTGGTTAACCCAACCTTCTGGATAACCCAACCTTCTGGTTAGCATCTGGAAGAATTCTGAATATAAATCCCATTCGCCTGGATGAATCTCTCCTGCTCAGGAAATCGGCTTGGATGTTGACTGAGCCTCTTATGTGGAGAGCGGATAGTGAGAGAAGATGTTCTTCTGCCCAAGAGAATATTCTTGCCGAGATTGTTTTCAGGTCTTCGTGCTTCCCTGATGGCAAAGGTGAGTGAACGTAGCCATGCTGTCCGAGTAGACCCTCACGTGAGTGCCCAGAATCATTGATGTTGCCGATTTGAGTACTTCCTCTACCGCCTTCAGCTCCCTGAAATTGGAGGATTGCTGG
Source organism: Phyllobates terribilis (assembly GCF_046119375.1). NCBI lineage: Eukaryota > Metazoa > Chordata > Amphibia > Anura > Dendrobatidae > Phyllobates > Phyllobates terribilis. The sequence goes on along the minus strand of NW_027362770.1, from coordinate 193,487,938 downwards.
CTGATTTCTCTTGTCTAGAGCCCTTGGAAGAAAGTTTGGGAGACCATAGCCCCCCTCATCCTCTTCTGCTGGCATCTACTGTTATAGTTACAAGAGGGTTCTGGATCCAGGGGACTCTTCTCTTTAGGTTCCCTGGACTGAGCCACCAGGTGAGAGGTTTTTACCCGAGCAGGTTCTGGAATTTTTCTGTTCAGGGATTCTGGGGATCTGCCCCAATTTGCAAGAATATAGGTTTGCAAAACCCTGGTATGTGCTTGGGCCCAGGTTACCATGTGGATGCATGATGTCATGGAGCCGAGGACTGACATGGCGAATCTTAATTTTTGGCTTCGCAGGAAGGCGATTCTGGATCTTAATTGGATCTATTTTTCTTTTGGAAAGAAGGATATTTGTTTGGAGAGAATCTAGTAGAACATCTAGGAACGTTGTTGTTGTCGTGGAGAGAACCATCTCCGATTGTTCTTCAGCCATCCTAGGGATGTTAGAATCCGGATTGTTGTTCGCAGATGTTCTCTGAGTAACGGTACGGATGGAGCCGCAAGTAAAAAAGCCGTCAAGATACGGGATTATATCAATATTTTTTTCTCCTGAAGGCAGCTAGGACTTCTGCCATGATCTTTGTGAAGATTCAGGGTTCTTATGATATTCCGAATGGTAAGACGTTGAATTACTTGGGAGGACCGTTGACTTGATGGACTCCATCTTGAATCTCCTGTATAAGATGCATCGGTTCAGAGGTTTCAAGCTGATTATAATTCTGTGAATGCCGCTTGTTTTTTTTTTTTATAAGGAAAGTAGTGACCCCCTGCTTCTGGAACTGGGCAGATTACTCCCGAAGATAGTAAGCCTTTCAGACCGGACATCAGCGCGTCTTGTAGCTTTGTAGAAGAGAGGTGAGATATTTTCAACCTCTGTGGACGATAGGAGGAAAATTCCATTTTTACTCCATCTTGGACCGCTTTCAGGATCCATGGGTTTGAGCAAGTTATTCGCCACTGAGGGAGGAATTCTGAAATGCGACCCCCCTACTATTCTGGAGTCATGGCTTGTTTCCTCTCCCACTTAGGGGGTTGTTCTTGAGGAGGCCAAAAGGATTTCTCTTTCTGAAGCTTTTTGGCTCGGACAGAGAATTTTTCTTGCCTGAGGTCTTCTCCAAGAGACCAGTCCAAAAATGCATTATCCCCGGAAGAGAATGGAACAGAGGTCTACCTTAGAAGTTACATCTAATTTTAGCCAGAGTGCACCTCTTACAGAGTTAGACAGAACTAACACTCTTTCCGCCACCCTCACCGATTCTGCCGATGTGCCTGCCAGAAAACCTTCAGGAGGAGAGGTAAGGAAGCCAGTATATCCTCTCTGGGAGTGCCCATACTAAGGAGTTCTTCCAACTGATCAAGCCACCGGGACATAGATCGTGCAACACACGTGGAGACATTTGTCTTCAGTAGGGCCGCTGAAGTCTCCCAGGGCTTCCTTCTTACTGTCCATCTTGCGTCCCAGAGGATCCTTAAGCGGAGAGAAATCTTCGAATGGTGACGTTGTCTTCTTAGCCACTCTCGCTACCTGAATGTCAATCTTATGTATTTCAGACCAACATTTTGAAGTTTCCTCATCCACTGGGAACCTGTTTTTTAGTTCGGCGGGAATACTCTGCCGCTTCTCGGGGGATTCCCAATCATCCAAAATTAAGTTTGGGATGTTTTTTGTGTATGGGAAATACCATCTTATTTTTTGACCGGAGGCCACCAAACATCTCTTCCTGAACCGTTCGGGTAGTCTTCTCTTTTTCCACTTCCATGGTTTTTCTTACCACAGTAAGGAGTTCCTCCATATTCTCAGAGAAAAAAATATTATTTTTTATTCTCTTGGACTACTTCTGGGGCTGGGCTTGGTTCACCCTCTTCCAGTAGTTCTTCCGGTATAGACATCTTGGGAGTCTTGAGTCTATTTCTTCCTCTAGTCTAATCTTCCTTTTCTTAGCCTTTGAAGGGATACTGGGTGTGGACTGCAAGAAATCGGCCAGGGAAGATTGGATTTCTTGGTGAACCATCACCTTGATTTCTTCCATTAAGGAAGGCTGCTTTTCCTTAATAATTTTTTTCAGTGCATCCTTGGCATAGTGGTTTTCTATGGGAGGATGACCGTTTTTTAGCGCATTTGCGGCTTGATATTTCGGTTTTACTCCATGGAGCACGATACTTGTCCCACTGAAAGAGAGGGTGTCAGGGAAATATTAAGAACATATTAACAAATTCTCCCAAACCCCTTTTCCCTCTCACTCCTCCCTTATTCCCTTATCCACCATTTGTCACAAGAGAAGAGCTGACAATCTAAAGGGCGATATCCTATGGAAACACACACAGCAGGAGTGACTCAATCATATGCTGGCCCAAGAGAGGTGCTACCAAGCCCATTTAAAACGCAAGGGTGTTGTCTTCTAACACAGACCTGCGACAATTTACCTCCAGCTGAGGAAGCTTGACTCCCGAGCTTCAAAAGGAAATCATAGTCAGGCCGGCACTGATATGGAATATGGAATATCTCAAGTTCCATACGTCCGATAAAAACGGGGCCTATATTTTTAGTGGCAAGGTCAGCCAAGGAACAATACGCTTATTTTTCCATAGCTGTGAGCCCCTCCGGGGAGCGGTAATGCAAAAGTACCAGAATAACGGATCGCAGCTACGCCATGCGTGGTCTCTAAAGAAAGGTAAATTCATAACGGAAAATATGATGTCGCTTGCAAGCTTCTGTGAGCAACCAGGGATAAGTTATTGCAGAAGTTAGATATTTTAATAAAAACAAAGGGTTGAGCCCAAGCCCACATGATGTCATCACAGGGGTGTGTGGGCCGATCTCCCCCTTCGGCATAAAAGAGCAAACTGAAGATTGATCCATATTCATTGCTAGGGGAGTATAGATACTATAAGCAACGGATCACGTTCGATAACACTCAAATCAAATCGGGGGGGGGGGGGGGGGGCCCTCCTCCGGCAATATTGATTCGCCTCCGTGAACTGTATAGTAAGCTTCTTCTGTAATCCTATTTATTTTATGTAACTGTCTATTCTGTACTGTAAATGTCCATTCGTAAAATCTTTGCAGATTTTTCCTAAACACTGCCTCCTTTTGGATTAAATATAAGATTTAATAGCCGTTTCTTTTGCTCTGTAATCGTTCCCTCCCCTGAAGCCATATACGCTATCAGAAAGCAGGCGACCGGCCAGGTCAGTATTATAGTTCAAACGCGGCCGGTGGAGGAAGCAAATAATATTAATTGGGCTATCGTGAAGCCGGCAATAACCATATGGGGCGTATACACATATTCCACGCGTTGGAATCCGGAGGTGTGACGCCATATGCTTTCTGCTCGCTTGCCGATAGCGAAGTATTGAGTAATCCCTGCTCAATCCTGTGAATAATTGACAGAGTGACGGCAGCGGCGAGATATTGTGTGATCTCCCTGTGCATCCCTTACAGAGGGGAATAACGCTAGAAAATACAATACCCTGCACCACGGAGAAGGACCCCCAATGCCAGGAAACTTACTGGGACTGGATCAGCGTTGGGCTCTGCAGATGCTACCTCTGGTCGCAAAGGTCGGAGGGAGAGGAGATAGGCTGGAAAGCTCAGGGAGACCTCCAGCCTAACACCCACCATACATTACCAGCAGGCACAGACTGGATGGGAAGTCCTGAGTCCGAGGAGACAGGAGCAGCATTGGATCGGTGAGGTATGAGCAATCGATCTCGGTGCCGCTATCCAGGTATTCTAAAACAGCGTCAGCCGCCGGCACAGAGCACATCTTCATCCCAATAAGGACAGGAAAAACCCTAGAGAGAGGATGAGGGAGGGGCTATTTGATCTGTGTTTCTTGACCCTATTAGGGTGGGGTGACATCCTCCTGTGTGCTGTCGTGGAGGGTTTTTGGAAAAAAAAGTAACGATGAGGAAGGATTCTTTACAGTATGAGCATTAAAAGAGTTAAATCCTCTTTTAATCGGGGAAAAAAAATGGTAAAATCCATGCAGGAAATATCACAACTGACCACCAGGGGGCGAGAGATAGATGACAGTGCAGCCACCTAGAGGCATTGTGTGCAGGTGCAGTCTAACTGCTGATTAGTACCCAAGCGTCCGGCGTCCTGCAGCTGGATTTTCAGCATCTCCATGGGCGAAGTTACCACCACCTGGCAGGTCCCCGCACCGCAGCCGGCCAACATCTCCCGCACCAACGTCAGCTCCTTCCTGCAACCAAAACAGGAAACGTCACCGAGCGACCAGAGCCGGCTGCACCACATCAAAGTTATTGTGACCCTTTGCTCTTCTCTTCGAGCCATTATTCACTTCCACAGGAGAGTTGGGAAAATCAGACTTCGACAGATCCCCATTATCTCAACAAAAAAGGTCGTCCACTCACTTATATTTTATTTAGTTCCTTTTGTCTACTTGGAATTTTAAGTAAAAAAATTAATAAAGAAAAGTTTATAATTGGAAAGGACGATGATTTATCAAATAAAACGTACCCCTCCTGGGACAAAATATTCCGGAAAAAATCATTGGCTGCTAGTTTGATGGCCTTCTCTGGAGTCACCAGGGTGAGATTCACAGCGGCCCCTGTACAGGTGGAGAAATAGATAGGATTATACTGCCCCCCTATGGACAAGAATATAACTACTATAATACTGCCCCCTATGTACAAGAATATAACTACTATAATACTGCCCCCTATGTACAAGAATATAACTACTATAATACTGCTCCTATGTACAAGAATATAACTACTATAATACTGCCCCCTATGTACAAGAATATAACTACTATAATACTGCCCCCTATGTACAAGAATATAACTACTATAATACTGCCCCCTATGTACAAGAATATAACTACTATAATACTGCCCCCTATGTACAAGAATATAACTACTATAATACTGCCCCCTATGTAGTAGAATATAACTACTGTAATACTGCCCCCTATGTAGTAGAATATAACTACTGTAATACTGCCCCCTATGTAGTAGAATATAACTACTGTAATACTGCCCCCTATGTACAAGAATATAACTACTGTAATACTGCCCCTATGTACAAGAATATAACTACTATAATACTGCCCCTATGTACAAGAATATAACTACTATAATACTGCCCCCCATGTACAAGAATATAACTACTATAATACTGCCCCTATGTACAAGAATATAACTACTATAATACTGCCCCTATGTACAAGAATATAACTACTATAATACTGCTTCTATGTACAAGAATATAACTACTATAATACTGCCCCCTATGTAGTAGAATATAACTACTGTAATACCGCCCCCTATGTAGTAGAAAATAACTACTGTAATACTGCCCCCTATGTAGTAGAATATAACTACTATAATACTGCTCCGGTGTACAAGAATATAACTACTATAATACTGCCCCCTATATACAAGAATATAACTACTATAATACTGCTCCTATGTACAAGAATATAACTACTATAATACTGCCCCCTATGTACAAGAATATAACTACTATAATACTGCCCCCTATGTACAAAAATATAACTAATATACTGCCCCCTATGTACAAGAATATAACTACTATAATACTGCCCCTATGTACAAGAATATAACTACTATAATACTGCCCCCTATGTACAAAAATATAACTAATATACTGCCCCCTATGTACAAGAATATAACTACTATAATACTGCCCCCTATATACAAGAATATAACTACTATAATACTGCCCCTATGTACAAGAATATAACTACTATAATACTGCCCCCTATGTACAAGAATATAACTACTATAATACTGCTCCTATGTACAGGAATATAACTACTATAGTACTGCCCCCTATGTATAAGAATATAACTACTATAATACTGCCCCCTATGTACAAGAATATAACTACTATAATACTGCTCCTATGTACAGGAATATAACTACTATAATACTGCTCCTTATGTACAAGAATATAACTACTATAATACTGCTCCTATGTACAAGAATATAACTACTATAATACTGCCCCCTATGTACAAGAATATAACTACTATAATACTGCTCCTATGTACAAGAATATAACTACTATAATACTGCTCCTATGTACAAGAATATAACTACTATAATACTGCCCCCTATGTACAAGAATATAACTACTATAATACTGCTCCTATGTACAGGAATATAACTACTATAATACTGCTCCTTATGTACAAGAATATAACTACTATAATACTGCTCCTATGTACAAGAATATAGCTACTATAATACTGCTCCTATGTACAATAATATAACTACTATAATACTGCCCCCTATGTACAGGAATATAACTACTATAATACTGCTCCTTATGTACAAGAATATAACTACTATAGTACTGCCCCCTATGTACAAGAATATAACTACTATAATACTGCCCCCTATGTACAAGAATATAACTACTATAATACTGCCCCCAATGTACAGGAATGTAACTACTATAATACTGCCCCCTATGTACAACAATATATCTACTATAATACTACCCCCTATGTACAAGAATATAACTACTATAATACTGCCCCCAATGTACAGGAATGTAACTACTATAATACTGCTCCTATGTACAAGAATATAACTACTATAATACTGCCCCCAATGTACAGGAATATAACTACTATAATACTGCTCCTATGTACAAGAATATAACTACTATAATACTGCCCCCAATGTACAGGAATATAACTACTATAATACTGCTCCTATGTACAAGAATATAACTACTATAATACTGCCCCCTATGTACAAGAATATAACTACTATAATACTGCCCCCAATGTACAGGAATATAACTACTATAATACTGCTCCTATGTACAAGAATATAACTACTATAATACTGCCCCCTATGTACAAGAATATAACTACTATAATACTGCCCCCAATGTACAGGAATGTAACTACTCTCCTTGCTGGTATTTTGGGGCAGTTTCTCAGTTCTCACCTCTGTACATTCCAAAAAATCCTTCTGATCTCACCGTCTTTATCAGGCAGTCATACCTGTGGATTAGTATATAGCGGTGTTAGATCAATGCACAATCCTGCGTGTTCTTTGAGGCACTAAAGATTGGGGTCACATTTCACCTACTGGATCGGCTCATCCTGATCTTCTAGGTTCACGTAGAGTGAGCTGTGTACAGTCTGGTGGAATATAATAACGCAAGGCGATGGTGGTCACGGACGCTGTAATGGCGGTATTTATAATGACGGCTCCCGTGATCTCGCATTCTTCCCATATCTCACGCTTTGCCTTGTGGACATGGTTTAACCCTGCGATGGTCCGTTCCTGGCGTCGTGGCTGTAGGTGACAGGTGCACTGTATATACCCTTTAATGACGTCATACAGCGGACATCTCGGTATCTGGCGTCGGCCCCTCTCGTTATCCTCTGCAGCCCCTCTCATTACCCCTCTGAACCTCCATTGTTGCCCAGACTCCTCCTGTGCTGCACCTTTCCCCTGGATTGCTCTTCCCCTGGGTTTCAGGGACATGGCTGCTCCCTGGTACAGAGGAGACCCTGGGGAGTGTTGGCAGAGCGCTGCCGGGGTGCGGTTAATAATAACAGATTCTGTAACATCTTGGATGTGGCGGAGCGTGAGTCATCCTCGGGGAGGACGGGCAGACGCCATTAAAGGGAATGTTTGTGCGCCAGCCTGAGAGTCGGGACCTGACGCCAACCTTTACGGCACAACGTTTTTGGTCACGGGGCTCTTAAAGGGGCAGTTATAAAACCTGGAGATTGAGGGCTGAGTTAAAGGGATGTGTTGCCTCATGTGTACGGCGGTCACCAGGGCGGCGCCACTTACATGCCCCTGTAGATCCCCTGCCCCTGCTGGTTCTGTAGTCGCGTCTTGGCCAGGTCGATGGGAAAGACACAGGTGACGCCCACCAGTCCGGCAATTCCGCCATTGATCAGTTTTGCGGGTAAGCTGTAATATAGAGGTCCGGATGTCACCAGATATAAGACGCCCCTCCCCCGTATAGGGCTCAGAGTATCGGACATGTCGCCTGCACGCTCACCTGATCTTCTCAGCCATATTTCCCTTCTGTGGTTGTCCTTGGCCTATAGGGGGAGACAGGGAGTCAGGGATAAATGCATCATTTCTTGGTGACTTCCCACTTTCCTGGGGTGCAGTACTCCACCACTGCTGCAGGTGGCACTATTTACATTGGGCTTTTACAACACTGACACCTGCAGGTAGTTATGGGTATTACACTATTTTGCATTCTGATATTCTCCAGCTGTTGTGACACTACAACTCCCAGCATGCAATGCAACTGGAAGTTTCCCAATGTTTACCCAGGAGTCACCACATGTGACCTCCGCACACAGCGCTGAGCACACACCGCGGCCCCTTCATCCCTGCACCCGGGGCGGCGACTACAGAGGCAGCGGACCTGCCAAATACCCACTACTGCCCCCCACAGGTGACCTCTGACCCTGAACCTGTACATAAGAGGTCAGGTGACCACCCTGCAGGTGAAGGTGCATCTACACACAGTGTATCACACAGGAGAGGATTAGATACACGGCTCAGCAGACAGTATCACACAGGAGAGGATTAGATACACGGCTCAGCAGACAGTATCACACAGGACAGGATTAGATACACGGCTCAGCAGACAGTATCACACAGGAGAGGATTAGATACACGGCTCAGCAGACACTATCACACAGGAGAGGATTAGATACACGGCTCAGCAGATTGTATCACACAGGAGAGGATTAGATACACGGCTCAGCAGACAGTATCACACAGGACAGGATTAGATACACGGCTCAGCAGACAGTATCACACAGGAGAGGATTAGATACACGGCTCAGCTGACAGTATCACACAGGAGAGGATTAGATACACGGCTCAGCTGACAGTATCACACAGGAGAGGATTAGATACACGGCTCAGCAGACAGTATCACACAGGAGAGGATTAGATACACGGCTCAGCAGACAGTATCACACAGGAGAGGATTAGATACACGGCTCAGCAGTCAGTATCACACTGGAGAGGATTAGATACACGGCTCAGCAGACAGTATCACACAGGAGAGGATTAGATACACGGCTCAGCAGACAATATCACACAGGAGAGGATTAGATACACGGCTCAGCAGATTGTATCACACAGGAGAGGATTAGATACATGGCTCAGCAGACTGCATCACACAGGAGAGGATTAGATACACGGCTCAGCAGACAGTATCACACAGGAGAGGATTAGATACACGGCTCAGCAGACAGTATCACACAGGAGAGGATTAGATACACGGCTCAGCAGACAGTATCACACTGGAGAGGATTAGATACATGGCTCAGCAGACTGCATCACACAGGAGAGGATTAGATACACGGCTCAGCAGACTGCATCACACAGGAGAGGATTAGATACACGGCTCAGCAGACAGTATCACACAGGATAGGATTAGATACACGGCTCAGCAGACAGTATCACACTGGAGAGGATTAGATACACGGCTCAGCAGACAGTATCACACTGGAGAGGATTAGATACATGGCTCAGCAGACTGCATCACACAGGAGAGGATTAGATACACGGCTCAGCAGACAGTATCACACAGGAGAGGATTAGATACACGGCTCAGCAGACAATATCACACAGGAGAGGATTAGATACACGGCTCAGCAGACTGCATCACACAGGAGAGGATTAGATACACGGCTCAGCAGACAGTATCACACTGGAGAGGATTAGATACACGGCTCAGCAGACAGTATCACACAGGAGAGGATTAGATACACGGCTCAGCAGACAGTATCACACTGGAGAGGATTAGATACACGGCTCAGCAGACAGTATCACACAGGATAGGATTAGATACACGGCTCAGCAGACAGTATCACACAGGATAGGATTAGATACACGGCTCAGCAGACAGTATCACACAGGATAGGATTAGATACACGGCTCAGCAGACAGTATCACACAGGATAGGATTAGATACACGGCTCAGCAGACAGTATCACACAGGAGAGGATTAGATACAGGGCTCAGCAGACAGTATCACAGGATAGGATTAGATACACGGCTCAGCAGACAGTATCACACAGGATAGGATTAGATACACGGCTCAGCAGACAGTATCACACAGGAGAGGATTAGATACACGGCTCAGCAGACAGTATCACACAGGATAGGATTAGATACACGGCTCAGCAGACAGTATCACACAGGAGAGGATTAGATACACGGCTCAGCAGACAGTATCACACAGGAGAGGATTAGATACACGGCTCAGCAGACAGTATCACACAGGAGAGGGTTAGATACAGGGCTCAGCAGACAGTATCACAGGAGAGGATTAGATACACGGCTCAGCAGACCGTATCACACAGGAGAAGAGGAGATACACGGCTCAGCAGACAGTATCACACAGGAGAGGATGAGATACACGGCTCAGCAGACAGTATCACACAGGAGAGGATTAGATACACGGCTCAGCAGACAGTATCACACAGGATAGGATTAGATACACGGCTCAGCAGACAGTATCACACAGGAGATGATTAGATACACGGCTCAGCTGACAGTATCACACAGGATAGGATTAGATACACGGCTCAGCAGACAGTATCACACAGGAGACGATGAGATACACGGCTCAGCGGACAGTATCACACAGGAGAGGATTAGATACACAGCTCAGCAGACAGTATCACACAGGAGAGGATTAGATACACGGCTCAGCAGACAGTATCACACAGGAAGGGATTAGATACACGGCTCAGCAGACAGTATCACACAGGAGAGGATTAGATACACGGCTCAGCAGACAGTATCACACAGGAGAGGATTAGATACACGGCTCAGCAGACAGTATCACACAGGAGAGGATTAGATACACGGCTGAGCAGATGAAGGTAAAGGAGGAATGAAGTTTATTACAATCTCCCAGGACTTCCTCTTGTATAATTTCTCTTTGCGCCGCGGTTCCTACATGAAGGGGTTAACGTGCCGTGTCCCCCACTACTGCGCCCCCATTTGATGCTCCGGGTGCATTACAATTCCTGCTACCATGGCGACCTTTGATGCGCTGCCCATCGCCATGGAGACAATTTGGCAGCAGTGTGAAGCTAAATCTAGGCCAGGCCTGAGGCCTTTGTGACTAATGAGTCAATAGCGGCTGAGACCTGCAAAGCTTAACCCCGTCATGGCCGCGTGACACAGAGACAGGAGGTCCGGGAGCAGGTGATGGCGGTGCTCTGCCGGTCGTCTCCTCCTTGTTCAATGTCGTGGTTCAGGTCATGGCCGTCTCCGCTGGCAACGATCCCCTCATTAATGATTACACAGCCGCTTCTAACTGACCCGACACCACCAGTGGGCGCCACGTAATACTGCTATAATACGCCCACTCCCGACAATAAGGGCGAGCAGTGCCGCCATATTGCGAGTTGTGTCCGTAGGGTCACAGAGTGGAGAAGCGGTGCAGGCCCAAAGCCTGAGGCTGCACTACTGAGACTGACAGCTCTCTCCGTCCTCGTCTGTCATGGTCGCAGTTGGCGCCCACCTCAGTTTTTACCCCGATTATTGACACAGATGGCCATTAGATCTAGGTGTTGTCTCAGTAGTGCAGCCTCAGGGCTGGGCCTGGCAGACATTACTGTGGCCCAAGGGGCCTTTTTGACAAACTATAAGGAAATTTGGAGATTTTACATTGTGGTCGACCATCATGGGTCCTTAGTAATGGTCTCATCATATGGGTCCTATGGGGCCCCTCCAAGGTTCCAGGGCGCAACTCTTACACCCACTATAGTTATGCCCCTCTGGAAACTTTGTGAGAGGTGGGCAAACAGAACAGCCAGATCCCTCCAGTCCATCCCATCGTGGAGGTCCAGATGCCACCTACAATGGTACGGTGTGAAGACCGGGAGACCCCCCGACCGCCAAACTGGAAGGTTCACCATACATTCACCGATCAGGAGACTTTTGCTTTCTCTTTAAAGGGAGTCTCCCCCCAAAAAAAGAGCAAAACAGAGCAAAGAATCGACAGCGCAGCGGTGAATGTCGTTCGTCCTTACGTCAAGATTCACCACAAGTGAAAACAAATGTTAAAGAAAAATTCCAAAAATTCCATTACAAAAAGCGACGGATCGTCTCTGCCAGGTCCGGAGTTACGGAAGTTTTAAACAAAGTTCTGACTTTCTTACCCTCGTCTCCGCAGCGGTGGATCCTCACGCATCAAAGACAAAATCACGTTTTCCTCAATAATTTCTGAAAAAGAAGAAAAAAAAAAGTTAAAAAGGAAATGCAAACTTCGTGTAGGGCAGAACGCCCGGCGAGTGCGCTGCTGCCCAAGGGGCGTTAGGAGATGTAGCAGAGCTGGGTACAGACCAGTCTAAGGACACTCACCAGGTTCTACACCGCACACCGATCGCCCCCGCTATCTGCTCCTGTTCCCAAGTGCAGGATCCAGGGCTTGGTCTCTGGGAGGGACAGGAAGAGCAGGAGGAGGAGAGACTGCAAAACCAGAGCTCCAAAGTGCAAGTCAGAAACTACAAGCCGGTGTGGAGGTGAAGGCGCAATCCAGGGATGGAAGAATGTCCAAAATCCTTCACAGAACTGTCCAATACGCAGAGCGAAGACACAGGCGAGGAGATACTGCAGCCGGGCAGAGACGACCACCAGTCCATATAGAGATCTAACCGGCCCAAAGCCACAGCGGAAGACATAATACTACCCCCTATGTACAGGAATATAACTACTATAATACTGCTCCTATATACAAGAATATAACTACTATAATACTGCCCCTATGTACAAGAATATAACTACTATAATACTGCCCATGTGCAAGACTATAGCTACTATAATACTGCCCCCTATGTACAAGAATATAACTACTATAATACTGCCCCTATGTACAAGAATATAACTACTATAATACTGCCCCTATGTACAAGAATATACCTACTATAATACTGCCCTCTATGTACAAGAATATAACTATTATAATACTGCCCCTATGTACAAGAATATAACTACTATAATACTGCCCCTATGTACAAGAATATACCTACTATAATACTGCCCATGTGCAAGACTATAGCTACTATAATACTACCCCCTATGTACAAGAATATAACTACTATAATACTGCCCCTATGTACAAGAATATAACTACTATAATACTGCCCCTATGTACAAGAATATACCTACTATAATACTGCCCTCTATGTACAAGAATATAACTATTATAATACTGCCCCTATGTACAAGAATATACCTACTATATTACTGCCCCCTATGTACAAGAATATAACTACTATAATACTGCCCCCTATGTACAAGAATATAACTACTATAATACTGCCCCTATGTACAAGAATATAACTACTATAATACTGCCCCTATGTACAAGAATATAACTACTATAATACTGCCCCCAATGTACAAGAATATAACTACTATAATACTGCCCACTATGTACAAGAATATAACTACTATAATACTGCCCCCTATGTATAAGAATATAACTACTATAATACTGCTCCTATGTACAAGAATATAACTACTATAATACTGCTCCTATGTACAAGAATATAACTACTATAATACTGCCCCCTATGTACAAGAATATAACTACTATAATACTGCTCCTATGTACAAGAATATAACTACTATAATACTGCCCCTATGTACAAGAATATAACTACTATAATACTGCCCCTATGTACAAGAATATAACTACTATAATACTGCCCCCTATGTACAAGAATATAACTAATATAATACTGCTCCTATGTACAAGAATATAACTACTATAATACTGCCCCTATGTACAAGAATATAACTACTATAATACTGCCCCTATGTACAAGAATATAACTACTATAATACTGCCCCCTATGTACAAGAATATAACTAATATAATACTGCTCCTATGTACAAGAATATAACTACTATAATACTGCTCCTATATACAAGAATATAACTACTATAATACTGCCCCTATGTACAAGAATATAACTACTATAATACTGCCCATGTGCAAGACTATAGCTACTATAATACTACCCCCTATGTACAAGAATATACCTACTATAATACTGCCCTCTATGTACAAGAATATACCTACTATAATACTGCCCCTATGTACAAGAATATACCTACTATAATACTGCCCTCTATGTACAAGAATATACCTATTATAATACTGCCCCTATGTACAAGAATATACCTACTATATTACTGCCCCCTATGTACAAGAATATAACTACTATAATACTGCCCCCTATGTACAAGAATATAACTACTATAATACTGCCCCTATGTACAAGAATATAACTACTATAATACTGCCCCTATGTACAAGAATATAACTACTATAATACTGCCCCCTACGTACAAGAATATAACTACTATAATACTGATCCCTACGTACAAGAATATAACTACTATAATACTGCCCCCTACGTACAAGAATATAACTACTATAATACTGCCCCCTACGTACAAGAATATAACTACAATACTGCCCTCTATGTACAAGAATATAACTACTATAATGCTGCCCTCTATGTACAAGAATATAACTACTATAATGCTGCCCCCTATGTACAAGAATATAACTACTATAATACTGCTCCCTATGTACAGGAATATAACTACTATAATACTGCCCCCTATGTACAAGAATATAACTACTATAATACTGCCCCCTATGTACAAGAATATAACTACTATAATACTGCCCCCTATATACAAGAATATAACTACTATAATACTGCCCTCTATGTACAAGAATATAACTACTATAATACTGCCCTCTATGTACAAGAATATAACTACTATAATACTGCTCCCTATGTACAGGAATATATCTACTATAATACTGCCCCCTATGTACAAGAATATAACTACTATAATACTGCCCCCTATATACAAGAATATAACTACTATAATACTGCCCCCTATATACAAGAATATAACTACTATAATACTGCCCCCTATGTACAAGAATATAACTACTATAATACTGCTCCTATGTACAAGAATATAACTACTATAATACTGCTCCTATGTACAAGAATATAACTACTATAATACTGCCCCCTATATACAAGAATATAACTACTATAATACTGCCCCCTATGTGCAAGAATATAACTACTATAATACTGCCCCCTATGTGCAAGAATATAACTACTATAATACTGCTCCCTATGTACAAGAATATAACTACTATAATACTGCCCCCTATGTACAAGAATATAACTACTATAATACTGCCCCTATGTACAAGAATATAACTACTATAATACTGCCCCTATGTACAAGAATATAACTACTATAATACTGCTCCCTATGTACAAGAATATAACTGCTATAATACTGCCCCCTATGTACAAGAATATAACTACTATAATACTGCTCCCTATGTACAAGAATATAACTACTATAATACTGCTCCTATATACAAGAATAAAACTACAACTAGATGGTGGCCCGATTCTAACGCATCGGGTATTCTAGAATATGTATGCGGCAGACCGGGCGCAATCAGCAGAACGTTGTTTAAATTTGGCGCCAAAATCGCTGATTGGTCGCGGCTGGCAACCGCAACTAATCAGCAAAACGGTGTTTAAATTTGGCGGCAATATCGGTGATTGGTCACGGGTGGCGGCCGTGACCAATCAGCGAACTGTGTTAGTGAGGACCGGAGAGCTTGTTTAAATTTGGCAATAAAATCGACCAATCAGCAGAGCGTTGCTTAAATTTGGCGGCAATCTCGCTGATTGGTCGCGGTCGGCCGACCGCGACCAATCAGCAGAGCGGTGTTTAAATCAGCGTCGTATTAGTGTGGGCCCGGGAGCGGCGCTGCTTGTGCGGCTCCGTATTAGCGAGGACTGGGGAGCGGCGCTGCTTGTGCGGCTCCTTCTGCTGCGAGAAGCCTGGAGATGAGCGGCTGCTCACAGCAGAAGCATCCCGACCGGCGGCGCCGCTCCCCTGTCCTCCGTTCACACTTGCTGTCGGGAGATCAGTGGGCCAAGCCGCTGATCTTTCGACGTTAGCCGCATGGAGGTCAGCGGCGCCGGTCGGGGTAGTTGTGCTGCTAGCGCCGCTCATCTCCCCACTGCATCGCCGCTGACCTCCGTCCGCCAGATGAGCCGCTAACGGCCGCCATCTTTTTTCAGAAATCCCGCGGCGCTGATTGGCCGCTGCCGGACCAATGAGCGACGCGGGATTTCCAGGACAGACAGACGGGATAAGACGATTATATATATAGATACTGATCGAAGATTAAAAGGAGTCTTACCACCTGCAAAAAACAAACCTGTGTCACCTTTAACAACATGGTAAAAGGGGTTAATATTTCTGGATGAGTTTTACTCAGTATAACTGAGCAGCATAAGGTAAACATCACTGAGCGGTGTAGTGGGGGGAGAGGTGGGGGGGCGTCATCACATCTACAGAACAGACCTCACACTCTACCAATATAACTCTCACAGTCACGTGTACAGGGGGCAAGAAATGAAATGAATTATCTGCATGTAAAAGTATGTGAACCCCAAGAATTCCTCACACTCCACAGACCTCTGAATGGTACAGATACAGTCATGACCGAAAGTGTTGGCACCCTTGCAATTGGTTCAGAAAATGCAGTATTTTTCCCAGAAAATGACTGTAAAGACACACATTTCCTTTTTGTGTACTGGAACACAACAAAAAAAAAAAACAAATAACTGAAAAAAGGCCACTTCAGAACTCTCCAGCGTTTTGTTTCCATCCATTTCTGGGGACTTCTTGAAGTATGTTTGGGGTCATTGTCCTGCTGGAAGACCCATGACCTAGGCCGCACATCCAGCTTTCTGACACTGGGCGCTATATTGCCACCCAAAATCCTCTGGTAAACTTCAGATTTCATGATGCCTTGCCCACAGTGAAGGCTCCCAGTGCCAGAGGCAGTAAAACTCCAAAACATCTGTGACCCTCCACCATATCTGACTGTAGGTACTGTGTTATTTTCTTTGTAGGCCTCATTCCGTTTTCGGTAAACAGTAGAATGATGTGCTTTACCATAAAACTCTATCTTGGTCTCATCTGTCCACAAGACGCTTTTCCCAGGATTTTGGTTTACTCCCGTACATTTTGGCAAACTGCAGTCTATCTTTTTTATGTCTCTGTGTCAGCAGTGGGGTCCTCCGGGATCTCCTGCCATAGCGTTTCATTTCATTCACATGTGGACGGACACTTCGCGCTGACACTGATTAACCCTGAGCCTGCAGGACAGCTTGGATTTCTTCGGACCTTGATTGGGGCTTATCCATCATCTGGACTGTCCCGTGCTGCAATACTTCATCAATTTTTCTCTGCTGTCCACATCCAGGGAGATTAGCTAGAGTGCCATGGGTTGTAAACTTCTTGATTATGTTGCGCACCGTGGACAAAGGAACAGCATGATCTCTGAAGATGGCCTTGCAACCTTCAGATTGTTGATATTTTTCAACAATTTTGGTTCTCAAGTCCTCAGACAGTTCTCTGCTCCTCTTTCTGTTCTCCATTGTGTGTCTGTGTGTGCCACACTAAGCATGCAAAGATGGAGGTAACTTCTCCCCTTTTTATCTGGTGTCAGGTGTGATTTTCATGTTGCCCACACCTGTTACTTGCCACAGGTGAGTGTGAACGAGCATCACATGCTGGAAACAAAGTTGTTTACACACAATTTTGTCCTGCTCATTTTTAGGGTTTTGTGTAAAATTATGTCCAATTTGCCTGTTTTTATTGTGTTGTTCCAATACACACAAAGGAAATAAACCTGTGTATAACAAAACGAGTGGAATTGCAATAACTTTCTTCATTTTCTGGAACATTTTCAGCCATGACTGTAGATGTAGAATGTCTTTACATAGGGGGTCGGTTCGGACATGACGGAACAGATGATAAACAATGGCGACTTTGCTTCTTCCATTCCTCTGTTATTCTTCCTGGATATGAACGTGGCCATTGTAGGGACCATTGTAGGGACACAAGTCACTGACCGGACAGGTAAAAACAAGCAAAAGACGACAATAGATCCGATTGAAGCCACCTAACGTGTTTATTCTAATAACGGGTCTGTACAGAGTGAAGTGACGCGGACCCCGATCTCTGTCATTCCTCCTTCCCTTTCCATAGAATAAAATAATAATAATCAAAAAAAAAAAAAAAAAAAAAATCACTTAAATCAGGAACGCTGGACTCTACCGATATGACTTCTCCCGCTCGGGGCGGCGGCTGAGGTAACTGGAGGTTGTGTTGAGCAAAGCACCAAAAAAAATTCATACATATACATATATATATACACAGACAATAAAATAGTACAAAAAATAAATACAATTCACATTCTGTGGGAGAATACTGGCAGACAAGGGGGCGGGGCAACAAAAACCAACTGCGGCTGGAGCGGGCCGCCACGATGGTCCGAAACGCGTGAAAGCGGATAACGCAAGGCAAATTCCTAAGTTTAGTGGCAGCGCCGCCATAGCAGAGGCCTGGGGGTGGGAGAGATGAAGATGAGCAACTGCAACTCTGCTGGTCTACAACCCGCGGCTCCGCAGCTGGGGAAAGACTACAACACCCAGCATGCTGAGAGTTGGAGTTTTGTAACAGCTGAGACATGTAGCTTTAGCAATAGTTGATAGATTAGGGCATGCTGGTACTTGTAGTTTTGCAACAGCTAATACAAGACTAACTCCCAGCATGCCTTGACAGTACAGCTAATGCAAGACTACAAGTACCAGCATGCCCTGATACTGCAAATGTTGCAAAACTTAACATCTTCCAGCATGCACTGGCTTTAGCTGTTGCAAAACTACAACTCCCAGCATGCCCTGACGGTACAGCTGAAGCCAGAGCATGCTGGAAAATGTAGGTTTTGCAATACTTGATTACCAGGGCATGCTGGTACTTGTAGTCTTGCATTAGCTGTAAGGTCAGGGCATGCTGGTACTAATAGTACTGCATTAGCTGTACTGCCAAGGCATGCTGGGAGTTGTAGTTTTGCAACAGCTAATGCAAGACTACAACTGCCAGCATGCACTGATATTTCAAGTGTTGTAAAACCTATATCTGTCAGCATGATCTGGCCTCAGCTGCACCGTCAGGGCATGCTGGTACTGGTGGTCTTGCATTAGCTGCACCGTCAGGGCATGCTGGTACTGGTGGTCTTGCATTAGCTGCACCGTCAGGGCATGCTGGTACTGGTGGTCTTGCATTAGCTGCACCGTCAGGGCATGCTGGTACTGGTGGTCTTGCATTAGCTGCACCGTCAGGGCATGCTGGTACTGGTGGTCTTGCATTAGCTGCACAGTCAGGGCATGCTGGGAGCTGTAGTTTTGCAACAGTCAGGGATCTACAGATTAAATATCATTGATCTGCGCAATTTTAGAAAAAAAAAAAGTATTTTTTTTTCTTTTGCACGATTTGTGCCCAAGGATAATTTAAAGGGACGGTAAATCCAAGGAGCCGGTCCTGTGCGGCGCCCTCTGTCTTCACTCCAATATTAATTCATGGTTAAATCTATCAATCTGTTGCAGGGCTCCACCTGGTGGGCAGCAGCAGTTACTGCAGAGAAAACGGCCCTTTTACTAGACACGTTTGTGATGCACAAAACTTCCAAAAAAAATGCACTTTGCTCATCTCGCTCTTTACCATCCGCCTCACGTTGGGTTTCACTGTTCTTCGTTACTTTCTTCTGCCGTCAGCCCCCCCCCCCCAATGTGACACCCAGAAAATGACAAAACAATAATAATTATCAGTCCCCAAAAAATAACAAATGTTGAAGGCAGCAATCACTGGTGTGTAAACAGAGCGCCAGGCGCCCGCGGGCACCGAGTGCGGGAATTCCTGAGAACGTCGAGTCCATGAACCTCGCCAGGAGGAGACACTCGGCACGGAGGGGCGCGGAGAGGCGGCCCCCCCAGAAGGCACGGACCCTTGGAGGGCAGCGATCACAGTGCTGAGATGGAGGAGTCGTCCCGAATGTCACCGGTGTTATGTCTGCGGGAAGAACGGAGGAGATTAAACAGGGAGGACACAAGTCTTCACCTTTTCTTACAGTGGGGAAATAAGTATTTGATACGCTGCTGATTTTGCAGGTTTTCCCACCTACAAAGTATGGAGAGTTCTGTAATTTTTATCGCAGGTCACTTCACCTGTGAGAGACAGAATCTAAAAATACAAACCAGAAAATCACATTGTAAGATTTTTACATACTTATTTCCTGTAATAAAATGCAAATTAATTATTTGATCATCGACCAAAGAGCAAGAATTCTGCCTCTCACAGACCTGTTAGTTTTCCTTTAAGAAGCCCTCCTACTCTGCACTCATTACCTGTATTCATTGCACCTGTTTGAACTCGTTACCTGTATAATAGACACCTGTCCACACACTCAGTCACACTCCAACCTCTCCACCATGGCCAAGACCAAACAGCTGTGTAAGGACACCAGGGACAAAATTGTAGACCTGCACAAGGCTGGGATTGGCTGCTGGACAATAGGCAGCAGCTTGGTGAGAAGCAACAACTGTTGGCACAATTATTGGAAAATGGAAGAAACACAAGATGACTGTCAATCTTCCTCGGTCCAGGCTCCATGAAAGAGCTCGCCTCGTGGGGTAAGGATGATTCTGAGAAAGGTCAGGAATCAGCCCAGAACTACATGGGAGGACCTGGTCAATGACCTGAAGGGAGCTGGGACCACAGTCTCACACATTACTGTTAGTAACACACTACGCCATCATTGAAAAAATGACCAAGTATGGAATGGACCAGGCAACTGTTAGGTGGATTCATAACTGGCTTAGTGATCGGACTCAAAGGGTGGTTGTAAATGGCTTCACATCCAGCTGGATGAATGTCTCAAGTGGGGTACCACAGGGCTCCGTCCTGGGACCTGTATTGTTCAACATCTTTATCAATGATTTAGATGAAGGAATTGAGGGTAAACTGATTAAATTTGCTGATGACACAAAGCTAGGAGGGATAGCTAATACTAGAGAAGAGAGAGAGAGGATTCAAAAAGACCTAAATAAACTGGAGCAGTGGGCAGCAACCAACAGAATGGTTTATAACAGGGAAAAATGAAAAGTACTACATCTGGGCAATAAAAATGAAAAAAGCATATACAGAATGGGAGGAATAGAGCTAAGCAACAGTACATGTGAAAAAGACTTAGGTATACTAATAGATCATAGACTGAACATGAGTCAACAGTGTGATGCAGCAGCAAAAAAGGCAAATACAATTCTGGGATGTATTAACAGAAGCATACAGTCTAGATCACGTGAAGTCATTATCGGACTTTACTCCTCTTTGGTCAGACCTCATCTGGAATACTGTGTACAGTTTTGGGCACCACATTTTAAAAAAAGACATCGACAAACTGGAGCAAGTTCAGAGAAGAGCGACCAGAATGGTGACTGGTCTGCAAACCATGTCCTATGAGGAACGGTTGCAGGATTTGGGAATGTTTAGCTTGCAAAAAAGAAGACTGAGAGGAGACTTAATAGCTGTCTACAAATATGTCAAGGGCTGTCACATTGTAGAAGGATCATCTTTATTCTCATTTGCACAAGGAAAGACTAGAAGCAATGGGATGAAGCTAAATGGGAGGAGACACAGATTAGATATTAGAAAAAACTTTTTGACAGTTAGGGTGATTAATGAGTGGAACAGGCGGCCACGAGAGGTGGTGAGTTCCTCTTCAATGGACGTCTTCAAACAGAGGCTGGACAGACATCTGTCTGAGATGATCTAGTGAATCCTGCTTTGAGCAGGGGGTTGGACCAGATGACCCAGGAGGTCCCTTCCAACTCTACCATTCTATGATTCTATGGATTAAAATCCTGCAGGGCACACAAGGTCCCCCTGCTCACGCCAGCACATGTCCAGACCCGTTTGAAGTTCACCAATGACCTTCTGGATGATCCAGAGGAGGCATGGAAGAAGGTCATGTGGTCATATAAGACCAAAACAGAACTTTTTGGTATCAACTCCACTCACCATGTTCGGAGGAAGAAGGAGTAAAACCTCAAGAACACAGTCCCAATCGTGAAGCATGATGGAGGAAACATCATACTTTGGGGGTGATTTTCTGCAAAGGACGACTGCACGATACTGAAGAGAGTTTGGATGGGGTCATGTATCGCCAGATTTTGGCCAACCATCTTCTTCCCTCAGTAAGAGCATTGAAGATGGGTCGTGTCCGAGTCTTCCAGTATGACAATAACCCGAAACACACAGCCAGGGCAACTAAGGAGTGGCTCCATAAGAAGCATTTCAAGGTCCTGGAGTGGCCTAGCCAGTCTCCAGCCCTGAACCCAATAGAAAATCTTTGGAGGAAGCTGAAACTCAATGTTACCCAGCGACAGCCCCGAAACCTGAAGGATCTGGAGAAGATCTGTATGGAGGAGGGGGCCAAAATCCCTACTGCAGTGTGTGCAAACCTGGTGAAGATCTACAGGAAACCTCTGACCTCTGTAACAAAGGTTTCTGGACCAAATATTAAGTTCTGTTTTTCCATTGTATCAAATACTTATTTCATGTAATAAAAAGCAAATTAATTATGTAAAAATCTTACAATGTGATTTTCTGGGTTTTACTTTTAGATTCTGTCTCTCACAGGTGAAGTGACCTACGATAAAAATTACCGACCTCTCCATTCTCTGTAGGTGGGAAAACTTGTAAAATCATCAGGGTATCAAATACTTATTTCCCCACTGTAGATCTCTATTATCCCCACATTTTCATAGTTGGGGGGGGTCTTGAACCTGAGATCGTCTGCATCATGTCTACAGTGCACTGTAATACTCCGGTTAGCGGGGTATCATCAATTTACAGACCCCCCCTTTATATACAAAGGGCTTCAAAAAATTACCCAGATGGCAGCGATCTGAGCCAACTCCGGTCTCTGCTGTCCGAGGTCGGCGAACGCAAAATGTAAAGTCCCCGATTGTTGCAGTAAAGAATTAGCCCCCCCATACTCGCATCACATTGATGAAAAAAACATTAGATGTAGTGGTCAATAACTGGTTAAACAACGGACCCTCACCTGATCCAGTGGTAACATGGGGGGTCTCTCCATCATCTCCCCCTGCAGTGGACCTCTGCCTTTGGGAAAAGATGGCAGCTGCATTTGTGGGGGCATCCTAAAATGTCAAAAAAGGGAATCAGCAAAGAAGGCAGGTGACAAGGTGACACAGGGGGTCTCTTAAAGGGGTGTGTTTCGGGAGGGGTGGCTAGGACCCCCACTGATCACCAGAACCCGTAGGAGTCTGACTAGAGCAGTGTCGCCCCCAGACTGGAGGATTGGGGTCCCTGCTCCAGCAATCAGTGGGCGTCCAAGCTGCCATCTAGTGGTGCCTCCTGGTTACTGCATTTTTCCCAAAGGCCATACGCACCTTTGTGGCCGGTACAAGTCAGTAAAGGGCTGCTCTATCACGGCAGCATGAAAGTGTCCCCTACTGTCCATCGGGGGGTAGCCAGAGCCCATTTGGAGGTGTCCGTTGGTCTGTCCAGGCACAGGGTGGCGTTGCTGGGGCATAGGCGGGTGCAGGTACCCTCGGGGTTGGTACTGCTGATGGGCAGGGAAGTGCGATTGAGGCATCATATGGGACAGGGGTCGGTAGTTGGGACTGGCCCAGCCAGGTGCCCGTCCGTAGCCGTAGGGGGCGCTCTGCCTCTTGTGACTGTCCAGATCCAGGAACTGTTTGGGGCTCTCCGGACGGCTGGAGGGGTCGTCGTCCTTCTCGGGTTTCTCCTCCATGTTGTCGCCTGGCACGGCGCGGGGTTGTCCTTCCAGCAGAGGGGACATGAGGAGGCGCCGCAGCTCCTCCATATTTTGTGCACTCCTGTCCGGTCGTATGTAACCTCCTGGGCGCTGGGGGGTTTGTGGTCCATTGTGCGGCCAACGCTGGAACTCCTCAGGGTAGAAGGGAGGCCGCTGGTAAGGCTGGTACAGAGGCTGTTGGTAAGAGTAGGCCTCACCCTGATACCGGGGGAATGGACCAACGTGAGGACGCGGGGATCTGTTTCCGAATGTCTGGGGGGGCTGCGGTGGTCCTGGCGGCTGACAGGTGACGGCTCGGGTGCCAGAAGCTGGAATCACGGAGGCAAAGTCATTTCCATGTTCTCGTCCCGTCACATCTACAAGAGGCAACGGGCGAGGAACCTCCTGGTGAATGACTGTCGCAAGTTCTGTGCCTTGTGCTGTGTCCAATCCATTCTGAGGGCTCACACGGGACCCCGAGACCTGAAGGGTCTCCTCATCTGGGACATCGCAGGGAACCAGATTACTCCGACCGTCCGAGCTCAGAGCAGCGGGCACCGGAGCTGCGATCATGGGCAACTCAGGAGGAGAGTGATCCAGCGATGGCGCCGGAGAGGAAGAGACTTCTAGAATAACAAAATGGCACAAGAATAAGACAAGAGACAAAAGAACGTAGAAAACCCTATAGGATCTGCATTACTTATTGTGTTATCCACCAGAGCTGCACTCACTGTGTACATACATTCCAATACTGATCCTGAGTTACCTCCTGTATTATACTCCAGAGCTGCACTCACTATTTTGCTGGTGTAGTCACTGTGTACGTACATTACATTACTGATCCTGAGTTACATCCTGTATTATACCCCAGAGCTGCACTCACTATTCTGCTGGTGCAGTCACTGTGTACATACATTACATTACTGATCCTGAGTTACCTCCTGTATTATACTCCAGAGCTGCACTCACTATTCTCCTGGTGCAGTCACTGTGTACATACATTACATTACTGATCCTGAGTTACCTCCTGTATTATACTCCAGAGCTGCACTCACTATTCTCCTGGTGCAGTCACTGTGTACATACATTACATTACTGATCCTGAGTTACCTCCTGTATTATACCCCAGAGCTGCACTCACTATTCTGCTGGTGCAGTCAGTGCATATACACTATTACCTTTTACTTCTGTGGCTCCGTCCGTCGGTCGGTCAGGGGTGGGTGAAGGGTCGGGTCCATCATTCCCAGTGACATCACTGGGCTGGGCTGGCGTGGTTGACGGCTGACATTGGTCAGGGGTGAAGGACGCCGGGGACGGGTAATGGGTTGTGGGTGGGGGAGGCGGTGATGAGAAGGGGGTTGAGGACCCCTGGGTTATGGAGCGTGCCGCTGGTGCACAGACAAAGGACGTTAGCCTCTGCATCGCGATCATCTCAGGACTGTCCATCATGGGATTTCCAGAAGAACCTAATGAATGTCTGACACCGGGGTTGGGTCCTGGAAATCTAAATCGAGGGTCTAACGGATGGGAGTAGGGTGGAGGGTCTCCTCTCGGACCTGGGTTCTGGGGGTCATTTCCATTCCACATGCCTGGCTGAAGTCCATGTCTGTAGGCGGGATTAGAGGTGCCAGAGGGGGGCGATTTTCCGTCAGGTGCAGGAAGTCTCAATGGTGCTATATACCCAGCAGGATACTGAGGTTGCGGATGTCGGCCCCATTCTTGGACAGATGTTCTCCTGGGAAACCCGGGATCAGATCCCTCAGACGATCGCTGAGCTCGGAAATCCGGACGTTTATCATCAGCCTGCAAGAAAGATGGGCTACATGGTGGGCACGAGATAAAGGATGGGGGATAACACCCAATGTACACAATGCCACATACCTGAGCGCCGAACTTCTGCCCACCATGAATGGGATCACCTGGGAGCGGCTCTGGAAATCTCAGGGGTCCAAAGCCAAGGCCGGGGTACGTATCCCGAAGAGGCGCGAGCATCAACTGTGCAGACGGCTGAAGAAAGGAAGACGAGAAAAGTACATAAAGATTGAAAGCCCGTCATTTTATAATATAGCTTATATTATAGCAGTTATATTCCTGTACATAGGGGGCGGTATTATAGCAGTTATATTCCTGTACATAGGAGCAGTATTATAGTAGTTATATTCTTGTTCATAGGGAGCAGTATTATAGTAGTTATATTCTTGTACATAGGGGCAGTATTATAGTAGTTATATTCTTGTACATAGGGAGCAGTATTATAGTAGTTATATTCTTGTACATAGGAGCAGTATTATAGTAGTTATATTCTTGTACATAGGGGCAGTATTATAGTAGTTATATTCTTGTACATAGGGGGCAGTATTATAGTAGTTATATTCTTGTACATAGGGGGCAGTATTATAGTAGTTATATTCTTGTACATAGGGGGCAGTATTATAGTAGTTATATTCTTGTACATAGGGGCAGTATTATAGTAGTTATATTCTTGTACATAGGAGGCAGTATTATAGTAGTTATATTCTTGTACATAGGTGGCAGTATTATAGTAGTTATATTCTTGTACATAGGGGGCAGTATTATAGTAGTTATATTCTTGTACATAGGGGGCAGTATTATAGTAGTTATATTCTTGTACATAGGGGACAGTATTATAGTAGTTATATTCTTGTACATAGGGGGCAGTATTATAGTAGTTATATTCTTGTACATAGGAGCAGTATTATAGTAGTTATATTCTTGTACATAGGGGGCAGTATTATAGTAGTTATATTCTTGTACATAGGGGGCAGTATTACAGTAGTTATATTCTTGTACATAGGAGCAGTATTACAGTAGTTATATTCTTGTACATAGGGGCAGTATTATAGTAGTTATATTCTTGTACATAGGGGGCAGTATTATAGTAGTTATATTCTTGTACATAGGGGGCAGTATTATAGTAGTTATATTCTTGTACATAGGGGGCAGTATTATAGTAGTTATATTCTTGTACATAGGGGGCAGTATTATAGTAGTTATATTCTTGTACATAGGGGGCAGTATTATAGTAGTTATATTCTTGTACATAGGGGGCAGTATTATAGTAGTTATATTCTTGTACATAGGGGGCAGTATTATAGTAGTTATATTCTTGTACATAGGGGGCAGTATTATAGTAGTTATATTCTTGTACATAGGGGGCAGTATTATAGTAGTTATATTCTTGTACATAGGGAGCAGTATTATAGCAGTTATATTCTTGTACATAGGAGCAGTATTATAGTAGTTATATTCTTGTATATAGGGGGCAGTATTATAGTAGTTATATTCTTGTATATAGGGGGCAGTATTATAGTAGTTATATTCTTGTATATAGGGGGCAGTATTATAGTAGTTATATTCTTGTATATAGGGGGCAGTATTATAGTAGTTATATTCTTGTATATAGGGGCAGTATTATAGTAGTTATATTCTTGTACATAGGGGGCAGTATTATAGTAGTTATATTCTTGTACATAGGGGCAGTATTATAGTAGTTATACTCTTGTACATAGGAGCAGTATTATAGTAGTTATATTCTTGTACATAGGAGCAGTATTATAGTAGTTATATTCTTGTACATAGGAGCAGTATTATAGTAGTTATATTCTTGTACATAGGAGCAGTATTATAGTAGTTATAATCTTGTACATAGGGAGCAGTATTATAGTAGTTATATTCTTGTACATAGGGGGCAGTATTATAGTAGTTATATTCTTGTACATAGGGGGCAGTATTATAGTAGTTATATTCTTGTACATAGGAGCAGTATTATAGTAGTTATATTCTTGTACATAGGGAGCAGTATTATAGTAGTTATATTCTTGTACATAGGGGCAGTATTATAGTAGTTATATTCTTGTACATAGGAGCAGTATTATAGTAGTTATATTCTTGTACATAGGGAGCAGTATTATAGTAGTTATATTCTTGTACATAGGGGCAGTATTATAGTAGTTATATTCTTGTACATAGGGGCAGTATTATAGTAGTTATATTCTTGTACATAGGGAGCAGTATTATAGTAGTTATATTCTTGTACATAGGGGCAGTATTATAGTAGTTATATTCTTGTACATAGGAGCAGTATTATAGTAGTTATATTCTTTTACATAGGGAGCAGTATTATAGTAGTTATATTCTTGTACATAGGAGCAGTATTATAGTAGTTATATTCTTGTACATAGGGAGCAGTATTATAGTAGTTATATTCTTGTACATAGGGAGCAGTATTATAGTAGTTATATTCTTGTACATAGGGGCAGTATTATAGTAGTTATATTCTTGTACATAGGGGCAGTATTATAGTAGTTATATTCTTGTACATAGGAGCAGTATTATAGTAGTTATATTCTTGTACATAGGGGCAGTATTATAGTAGTTATATTCTTGTACATAGGGGGCAGTATTATAGTAGCTATATTCTTGTATATAGGGGGCAGTATTATAGTAGTTATATTCTTGTACATAGGGGCCAGTATTATAGTAGTTATATTCTTGTACATAGGGGGCAGTATTATAGTAGTTATATTCTTGTACATAGGAGCAGTATTATAGTAGTTATATTCTTGTACATAGGAGGCAGTATTATAGTAGTTATATTCTTGTACATAGGAGGCAGTATTATAGTAGTTATATTCTTGTACATAGGGGGCAGTATTATAGTAGTTATATTCTTGTACATAGGAGCAGTATTATAGTAGTTATATTCTTGTACATAGGGGACAGTATTATAATAGTTATATTCTTGTACATAGGGGGCAGTATTATAGTAGTTATATTCTTGTACATAGGAGCAGTATTATAGTAGTTATATTCTTGTATATAGGGGGAGTATTATAATAGTTATATTCTTGTACATAGGGAGCAGTATTATAGTAGTTATATTCTTGTACATAGGAGCAGTATTATTACTTACCATGTCCCCGGGGTGGCAGGCGCTCCTGGTTGTGAGGGGGTGAGGGTACGCTGGTCCTTTGGGAGTTCTGCTCACCGCCGGCTGCAGCCGCTCGTCTCCCTCCTCACTGGGTGATGACTGGTGGATCATGCTGCTCTCTGAACTCTGCCGCTTTCTGCCCCCCTCCTCTTTACTCTTCCTCCAGCCCCCGGGCCTGGAGCGTCTCCGTTGGCTCCGCCTCTTCGAGGGTTTCTCCTTTTCGTCATAGCGGATCCAGGTGTCCCCATCGGACTCTGCATCATCATCCGGGAGGTGCTTGAGTAAAGCCTTCTTAAAGCAGCGCTCCAGGCTGTCGGCCATCTCGGTGTATTCTGCGAGGAGGTGATGATAATGAGGAGACAGTACTGATAATAACATAACGTCGCCACTTTCTGCAATGTGAACTCACCGCTATCGAGTCCATTGTACTTGATGCAGTTTTTAAAAATGGTTCTCACGTCCTTGACAAACTGATCCTTAGTGAGGTAATAGCCGGAGCCGAGCCGCTGCTCCACCTTGGAAATATCCATGGGGCACTGGGGAACGAAGCAGGCGATCAATGGGGGGAGAGGAGAGGAGCAGCCGCTGGAGGCGCTCCGACAGCCGCTTATCTCCCAAGAGAACAGAAAGGATCGCCGGCGACCTACCGTGATGATATCGTAATAATTGGGGGCGTAGGACTCGTCCACCGGCTCCAGGAACGGCCAGGAGTCCTTGTGAGCCTTCAATGCCTCGAGAACTGGAAGAGAAGAGGCGTTATCGAAATTACGTACGACCCAACGTCGGCCCTGAATGCTGGCGGGAGCCATTGTTAAAGGGATATTCTCAGGCCTAAGGCAAATCCACAGGAGCCGAGCCTCAGAGTAAGGAGGAGGAGGAGGAGGCCGAATGTGCACCGCAGGCTCCATCACTTCTCCGGGAGCTACAGAAGCAGGTGGGACGCACTCACCTTTATACATGGCCGTGTAGTGATCGTCCAGGTCAATCCCCAGCCTGGAAGGGAAAGAGAAAAAAAGCAAAGTTATGAGCCTGTCGTATACGGTTACACACCATACCCCCCCGTATGCAGTAACACTCACAGATCCGGCACTCGGTAATCGCCCTGGATGGGCGAGGTGGGTTCTAGGTGGCATAATTCTGGGGGTAACTCTTTGCCCTGGGACAGCAGCCAGGCGCGCTCCTCCCTCAGCTTCCTCCTCCGGGCCCGATCTGTCATTAATGGAGCAGAGACAAAGTGTGTGACGTAGGAGAACGCGGACCCGAGGAGCAGAGTGACGCCAGCGCGGGGCGCAGAGTGACGCCAGCGCGGGGCGCAGAGTGACGCCAGCGCGGGGCGCAGAGTGACGCCAGCGCGGGGCGCAGAGTGACGCCAGCGCGGGGCGCAGAGTGACGCCAGCGCTGCACCAGATCTCCACCTTACCTTCCACCGATCGGACTTTCTCGGCCATCACTCGCTTCCTCTCCTCCTTCTGGAGGAGCTCATGTTCCTTTCTCTGCATCATCAGCAGCAGCTGCCGCTCCTCCTCTTCCTCCTGAGCTCCGGGGTCCTGCAGGACACAAAAACACAGTGTCAGCCATTAAGTATGCCGATACTTAAAGGGGGTGTCTGATGGGGCGACGGCCTCGGAGTGCGATACCGGAAGGTACGTGCAGACATTTAAAAACTTGGTGGCCCCATTAATAGACTTGATAATGTCGCTGCTTATTTGCTTTGACGTGTAGTTTCTTACTTCTACCAGCAGGGGGCGCACGAAAAACACCAAAAACAAAATCCATTACTTCCAAAAACAAAAGATGGAGGCGATCACATGGGAAAGGTAAAAGTCTCGGCCAGTTCTATTTTACCTTCTATGCTGCGAGTCCTGATGTCAAAATGATGCGTAAAATGGCAGAATTAATGAGCGCTGCTGGTGACGTGGCCAACCGGATACACGCTATTAGCAATCCCCATGTGCAATATGAATTACCTTTTTTTTATTTTTATTATTATTTTTTGCAGAATATTTTTTATGCTCACCTCCTGCTGGAAAGATGTGAAGGCAGAATGGTTGGAGAGCCTTTTGGAGGTGAAACGCGTCTGTTCGTTCTGAATTTTGGTTTCCTGCAGATAAAAAATAAATAAGACACGGCAGCTCATCTCTGGTGAGAATACAGGATGGGACATGCTGAAACCGGACATGCCCGATCCGTCACTAACATCTGCTATAGGAGCAGATTTCGGACCCCTCGTACACCTTGGATAGACCACCGGCTCTGGCTGACATTTATCTCCTGGGTATGGACACCGTTCTGCGCAGCACACCCACCTTCTGCGAGATCATATTGCAGATTTCCGGCAGGAATTCGTCGCTCAGGATCTTATAAAGATGGCGGTCCTTGTGAGACGTCTTGTCCCGGAAGCTCTCAGTCACCTCTCGCCATTCCTGCTCCGTCTGGCAGAGGAGACACCAAGATCCCTCCCCGGGAGAACTAGCTGAGGAAATAAGGACACCGGTCGTGACTCCAGCACCACATTCACTGTCCTAATAAATGAGCACTGGCCCATTAAGAATTAAAGGGGAGCTCCACCATAACGCCTGTAAAGTACCTCTAATCCACAATCTGCGATACCCCAGTTCCTGCCCAGCACGGCTCAGTTTAATACAGCAATGTCAAGACAAGGGAAAAATGTGGGGGACAAAGCCCCCATGACCCCCAGGGACCAAGCCCCCATGACCCCCAGGGACCAAGCCCCCATGACCCCCAGGGACCAAGCCCCCATGACCCCCAGGGACCAAGCCCCCATGACCCCCAGGGACCAAGCCCCCATGACCCCCAGGGACCAAGCCCCCATGACCCCCAGGGACCAAGCCCCCATGACCCCCAGGGACCAAGCCCCCATGACCCCCAGGGACCAAGCCCCCATGACCCCAGGGACCAAGCCCCCATGACCCCAGGGACCATCTGCAGAATAGCGGAAGTTTCCAGGCATAATGACGGCATTATAGCTCGTACCGTTCTTCTTTTTCAGTTCCTCGATCATTGATGGCGTCATCTCCAATTTCTCACTGTAGAAAAATAAAAATAATAAAACACAAGGGATTAAAAAGGAGTCTGCGGTGATTAATGCGGCTGCAGCAGTGACGGATGTATCCTGGATAGAAATAGGACGCTGCTCTCTGAGGAACAGTCACTCACCTGATCACCGGCTCCTCCGGTAATTTCTTCTTCTTGGGAGGTCGTCCTCGCTTCCTTACGGGCTTCTCCAGCGCAGCGGCGGCAGCTCTGAAATCACCAGGAAAATGAGAAAAAAAGGCTAGCTACACTGAGGAGAAATCAGAGATCCGATGCACCAGAGCTGCATTCAAAATTCTACAGTCAGCAGCAGAGTAGTGAGCGCAGCGCTGGAGTATAATACAGGTAATGTATGTACACAGTGACTGCACCAGCAGAATAGTGAGTGCAGCTCTGGAGTATAATACAGGATGTAACTCAGGATCAGTAATGTAATGTATGTACACAGTGACTGCACCAGCAGAATAGTGAGTGCAGCTCTGGAGTATAATACAGGATGTAACTCAGGATCAGTAATGTAATGTATGTACACAGTGACTGCACCAGCAGAATAGTGAGTGCAGCTCTGGAGCATAATACAGGATGTAACTCAGGATCAGTAATGTAATGTATGTACACAGTGACTGCACCAGCAGAATAGTGAGTGCAGCTCTGGAGTATAATACAGGATGTAACTCAGGATCAGTAATGTAATGTATGTACACAGTGACTGCACCAGCAGAATAGTGAGTGCAGCTCTGGAGTATAATACAGGATGTAACTCAGGATCTGTAATGTATGTACACAGTGACTGCACCAGCAGAATAGCGAGTGCAGCTCTGGAGTATAATACAGGATGTAACTCAGGATCTGTAATGTATGTACACAGTGACTGCACCAGCAGAATAGTGAGTGCAGCTCTGGGGTATAATACAGGATGTAACTCAGGATCAGTAATGTAATGTATGTACACAGTGACTGCACCAGCAGAATAGTGAGTGCAGCTCTGGAGTATAATACAGGATGTAACTCAGGATCAGTAATGTAATGTATGTACACAGTGACTGCACCAGCAGAATAGTGAGTGCAGCTCTGGAGGATAATACAGGATGTATCTCAGGATCAGTAATGTAATGTATGTACACAGTGACTGCACCAGCAGAATAGTGAGTGCAGCTCAGGGGTATAATACAGGATGTAACTCCGGATCAGTAATGTAATGTATGTACACAGTGACTGCACCAGCAGAATAGTGAGTGCCGCTCTGAAGTATAATACATGATGTAACTCAGGATCAGTAATGTAATGTATGTACACAGTGACTGCACCAGCAGAATAGTGAGTGCAGCTCTGGAGTATAATACAGGATGTAACTCAGGATCAGTAATGTAATGTATGTACACAGTGACTGCACCAGCAGAATAGTGAGTGCAGCTCTGGGGTATAATACAGGATGTAACTCAGGATCAGTAATGTAATGTATGTACACAGTGACTGCACCAGCAGAATAGTGAGTGCAGCTCTGGAGTATAATACAGGATGTAACTCAGGATCAGTAATGTAATGTATGTACACAGTGACTGCACCAGCAGAATAGTGAGTGCAGCTCTGGAGGATAATACAGGATGTATCTCAGGATCAGTAATGTAATGTATGTACACAGTGACTGCACCAGCAGAATAGTGAGTGCAGCTCAGGGGTATAATACAGGATGTAACTCCGGATCAGTAATGTAATGTATGTACACAGTGACTGCACCAGCAGAATAGTGAGTGCAGCTCTGGAGTATAATACAGGATGTAACTCAGGATCAGTAATGTAATGTATGTACACAGTGACTGCACCAGCAGAATAGTGAGTGCAGCTCTGGAGTATAATACAGGATGTAAATCAGGATCAGTAATGTAATGTATGTACACAGTGACTGCACCAGCAGAATAGTGAGTGCAGCTCTGGAGTATAATACAGGATGTAACTCAGGATCAGTAATGTAATGTATGTACACAGTGACTGCACCAGCAGAATAGTGAGTGCAGCTCTGGAGCATAATACAGGATGTAACTCAGGATCAGTAATGTAATGTATGTACACAGTGACTGCACCAGCAGAATAGTGAGTGCAGCTCTGGAGTATAATACAGGATGTAACTCAGGATCAGTAATGTAATGTATGTACACAGTGACTGCACCAGCAGAATAGTGAGGGCAGCTCTGGAGTATAATACAGGAGGTAACTCAGGATCAGTAATGTAATGTATGTACACAGTGACTGCACCAGCAGAATAGTGAGTGCAGCTCTGGAGTATAATACAGGAGGTAACTCAGGATCAGTAATGTAATGTACGTACACAGTGACTGCACCAGCAGAATAGTGAGTGCAGCTCTGGAGTATAATACAGGAGGTAACTCAGGATCAGTAATGTAATGTATGTACACAGTGACTGCACCAGCAGAATAGTGAGTGCAGCTCTGGAGTATAATACAGGATGTAACTCAGGATCAGTAATGTAATGTAAGTACACAGTGACTGCACCAGCAGAATAGTGAGTGCAGCTCTGGAGTATAATACAGGATGTAACTCAGGATCTGTAATGTAATGTACGTACACAGTGACTGCACCAGCAGAATAGTGAGTGCAGCTCTGGAGTATAATACAGGAGGTAACTCAGGATCAGTAATGTAATGTACGTACACAGTGACTGCACCAGCAGAATAGTGAGTGCCGCTCTGAAGTATAATACAGGATGTAACTCAGGATCAGTAATGTAATGTATGTACACAGTGACTGCACCAGCAGAATAGTGAGTGCAGCTCTGGAGTATAATACAGGATGTAACTCAGGATCAGTAATGTAATGTATGTACACAGTGACTGCACCAGCAGAATAGTGAGTGCAGCTCTGGGGTATAATACAGGATGTAACTCAGGATCAGTAATGTAATGTATGTACACAGTGACTGCACCAGCAGAATAGTGAGTGCAGCTCTGGAGTATAATACAGGATGTAACTCAGGATCAGTAATGTAATGTATGTACACAGTGACTGCACCAGCAGAATAGTGAGTGCAGCTCTGGAGTATAATACAGGATGTAACTCAGGATCAGTAATGTAATGTATGTACACAGTGACTGCACCAGCAGAATAGTGAGGGCAGCTCTGGAGTATAATACAGGAGGTAACTCAGGATCAGTAATGTAATGTATGTACACAGTGACTGCACCAGCAGAATAGTGAGTGCAGCTCTGGAGTATAATACAGGAGGTAACTCAGGATCAGTAATGTAATGTACGTACACAGTGACTGCACCAGCAGAATAGTGAGTGCAGCTCTGGAGTATAATACAGGAGGTAACTCAGGATCAGTAATGTAATGTATGTACACAGTGACTGCACCAGCAGAATAGTGAGTGCAGCTCTGGAGTATAATACAGGATGTAACTCAGGATCAGTAATGTAATGTAAGTACACAGTGACTGCACCAGCAGAATAGTGAGTGCAGCTCTGGAGTATAATACAGGATGTAACTCAGGATCTGTAATGTAATGTACGTACACAGTGACTGCACCAGCAGAATAGTGAGTGCAGCTCTGGAGTATAATACAGGAGGTAACTCAGGATCAGTAATGTAATGTACGTACACAGTGACTGCACCAGCAGAATAGTGAGTGCCGCTCTGAAGTATAATACATGATGTAACTCAGGATCAGTAATGTAATGTATGTACACAGTGACTGCACCAGCAGAATAGTGAGTGCAGCTCTGGAGTATAATACAGGATGTAACTCAGGATCAGTAATGTAATGTATGTACACAGTGACTGCACCAGCAGAATAGTGAGTGCAGCTCTGGGGTATAATACAGGATGTAACTCAGGATCAGTAATGTAATGTATGTACACAGTGACTGCACCAGCAGAATAGTGAGTGCAGCTCTGGAGTATAATACAGGATGTAACTCAGGATCAGTAATGTAATGTATGTACACAGTGACTGCACCAGCAGAATAGTGAGTGCAGCTCTGGAGGATAATACAGGATGTATCTCAGGATCAGTAATGTAATGTATGTACACAGTGACTGCACCAGCAGAATAGTGAGTGCAGCTCAGGGGTATAATACAGGATGTAACTCCGGATCAGTAATGTAATGTATGTACACAGTGACTGCACCAGCAGAATAGTGAGTGCAGCTCAGGGGTATAATACAGGATGTAACTCCGGATCAGTAATGTAATGTATGTACACAGTGACTGCACCAGCAGAATAGTGAGTGCAGCTCTGGAGTATAATACAGGATGTAACTCAGGATCAGTAATGTAATGTATGTACACAGTGACTGCACCAGCAGAATAGTGAGTGCAGCTCTGGAGTATAATACAGGATGTAAATCAGGATCAGTAATGTAATGTATGTACACAGTGACTGCACCAGCAGAATAGTGAGTGCAGCTCTGGAGTATAATACAGGATGTAACTCAGGATCAGTAATGTAATGTATGTACACAGTGACTGCACCAGCAGAATAGTGAGTGCAGCTCTGGAGCATAATACAGGATGTAACTCAGGATCAGTAATGTAATGTATGTACACAGTGACTGCACCAGCAGAATAGTGAGTGCAGCTCTGGAGTATAATACAGGATGTAACTCAGGATCAGTAATGTAATGTATGTACACAGTGACTGCACCAGCAGAATAGTGAGTGCAGCTCTGGAGTATAATACAGGAGGTAACTCAGGATCAGTAATGTAATGTATGTACACAGTGACTGCACCAGCAGAATAGTGAGTGCAGCTCTGGAGTATAATACAGGAGGTAACTCAGGATCAGTAATGTAATGTACGTACACAGTGACTGCACCAGCAGAATAGTGAGTGCAGCTCTGGAGTATAATACAGGATGTAACTCAGGATCTGTAATGTAATGTATGTACACAGTGACTGCACCAGCAGAATAGTGAGTGCAGCTCTGGAGTATAATACAGGAGGTAACTCAGGATCAGTAATGTAATGTACGTACACAGTGACTGCACCAGCAGAATAGTGAGTGCAGCTCTGGAGCATAATACAGGATGTAACTCAGGATCAGTAATGTAATGTATGTACACAGTGACTGCACCAGCAGAATAGTGAGTGCAGCTCTGGAGTATAATACAGGATGTAACTCAGGATCAGTAATGTATGTACACAGTGACTGCACCAGCAGAATAGTGAGTGCAGCTCTGGAGTATAATACAGGATGTAACTCAGGATCAGTAATGTAATGTACGTACACAGTGACTGCACCAGCAGAATAGTGAGTGCAGCTCTGGAGTATAATACAGGATGTAACTCAGGATCAGTAATGTATGTACACAGTGACTGCACCAGCAGAATAGTGAGTGCAGCTCTGGAGTATAATACAGGATGTAACTCAGGATCAGTAATGTAATGTATGTACACAGTGACTGCACCAGCAGAATAGTGAGTGCAGCTCTGGAGTATAATACAGGATGTAACTCAGGATCAGTAATGTAATGTATGTACACAGTGACTGCACCAGCAGAATAGTGAGTGCAGCTCTGGAGTATAATACAGGATGTAACTCAGGATCAGTAATGTATGTACACAGTGACTGCACCAGCAGAATAGTGAGTGCAGCTCTGGAGTATAATACAGGATGTAACTCAGGATCAGTAATGTAATGTATGTACACAGTGACTGCACCAGCAGAATAGTGAGTGCAGCTCTGGAGTATAATACAGGAGGTAACTCAGGATCAGTAATGTAATGTATGTACACAGTGACTGCACCAGAAGAATAGTGAGTGCAGCTCTGGAGTATAATACAGGATGTAACTCAGGATCAGTAATGTAATGTATGTACACAGTGACTGCACCAGAAGAATAGTGAGTGCAGCTCTGGAGTATAATACAGGAGGTAACTCAGGATCAGTAATGTAATGTATGTACACAGTGACTGCACCAGCAGAATAGTGAGTGCAGCTCTGGAGTATAATACAGGAGGTAACTCAGGATCAGTAATGTAATGTACGTACACAGTGACTGCACCAGCAGAATAGTGAGTGCAGCTCTGGAGTATAATACAGGATGTAACTCAGGATCTGTAATGTATGTACACAGTGACTGCACCAGCAGAATAGTGAGTGCAGCTCTGGAGCATAATACAGGATGTAACTCAGGATCAGTAATGTAATGTATGTACACAGTGACTGCACCAGCAGAATAGTGAGTGCAGCTCTGGAGTATAATACAGGATGTAACTCAGGATCAGTAATGTATGTACACAGTGACTGCACCAGCAGAATAGTGAGTGCAGCTCTGGAGTATAATACAGGATGTAACTCAGGATCAGTAATGTAATGTACGTACACAGTGACTGCACCAGCAGAATAGTGAGTGCAGCTCTGGAGTATAATACAGGATGTAACTCAGGATCAGTAATGTAATGTACGTACACAGTGACTGCACCAGCAGAATAGTGAGTGCAGCTCTGGAGTATAATACAGGATGTAACTCAGGATCAGTAATGTAATGTATGTACACAGTGACTGCACCAGCAGAATAGTGAGTGCAGCTCTGGAGTATAATACAGGATGTAACTCAGGATCAGTAATGTAATGTATGTACACAGTGACTGCACCAGCAGAATAGTGAGTGCAGCTCTGGAGTATAATACAGGATTTAACTCAGGATCAGTAATGTAATGTATGTACACAGTGACTGCACCAGCAGAATAGCGAGTGCAGCTCTGGGGTATAATACAGGATGTAACTCAGGATCAGTAAAGTAATGTATGTACACAGTGACTGCACCAGCAGAATAGTGAGTGCAGCTCTGGAGTATAATACAGGATGTAACTCAGGATCAGTAATGTAATGTGTGTATACAGTGACTGCACCAGCAGAATAGTGAGTGCAGCTCTGGAGTATAATACAGGATGTAACTCAGGATCAGTAATGTAATGTATGTACACAGTGACTGCACCAGCAGAATAGTGAGTGCAGCTCTGGAGTATAATACAGGATGTAACTCAGGATCAGTAATGTAATGTATGTACACAGTGACTGCACCAGCAGAATAGTGAGTGCAGCCCTGGAGTATAATACAGGATATAACTCAGGATCAGTAATGTAATGTATGTACACAGTGACTGCACCAGCAGAATAGTGAGTGCAGCTCTGGAGTATAATACAGGAGGTAACTCAGGATCAGTAATGTAATGTATGTACACAGTGACTGCACCAGAAGAATAGTGAGTGCAGCTCTGGAGTATAATACAGGATGTAACTCAGGATCAGTAATGTAATGTATGTACACAGTGACTGCACCAGCAGAATAGTGAGTGCAGCTCTGGAGTATAATACAGGATGTAACTCAGGATCAGTAATGTAATGTATGTACACAGTGACTGCACCAGCAGAATAGTGAGTGCAGCTCTGGAGTATAATACAGGATGTAAATCAGGATCAGTAATGTAATGTATGTACACAGTGACTGCACCAGCAGAATAGTGAGTGCAGCTCTGGAGTATAATACAGGATGTAACTCAGGATCAGTAATGTAATGTATGTACACAGTGACTGCACCAGCAGAATAGTGAGTGCAGCTCTGGAGCATAATACAGGATGTAACTCAGGATCAGTAATGTAATGTATGTACACAGTGACTGCACCAGCAGAATAGTGAGTGCAGCTCTGGAGTATAATACAGGATGTAACTCAGGATCAGTAATGTAATGTATGTACACAGTGACTGCACCAGCAGAATAGTGAGTGCAGCTCTGGAGTATAATACAGGATGTAACTCAGGATCTGTAATGTATGTACACAGTGACTGCACCAGCAGAATAGCGAGTGCAGCTCTGGAGTATAATACAGGATGTAACTCAGGATCTGTAATGTATGTACACAGTGACTGCACCAGCAGAATAGTGAGTGCAGCTCTGGGGTATAATACAGGATGTAACTCAGGATCAGTAATGTAATGTATGTACACAGTGACTGCACCAGCAGAATAGTGAGTGCAGCTCTGGAGTATAATACAGGATGTAACTCAGGATCAGTAATGTAATGTATGTACACAGTGACTGCACCAGCAGAATAGTGAGTGCAGCTCTGGAGGATAATACAGGATGTATCTCAGGATCAGTAATGTAATGTATGTACACAGTGACTGCACCAGCAGAATAGTGAGTGCAGCTCTGGGGTATAATACAGGATGTAACTCAGGATCAGTAATGTAATGTATGTACACAGTGACTGCACCAGCAGAATAGTGAGTGCAGCTCTGGAGTATAATACAGGATGTAACTCAGGATCAGTAATGTAATGTATGTACACAGTGACTGCACCAGCAGAATAGTGAGTGCAGCTCTGGAGGATAATACAGGATGTATCTCAGGATCAGTAATGTAATGTATGTACACAGTGACTGCACCAGCAGAATAGTGAGTGCAGCTCAGGGGTATAATACAGGATGTAACTCCGGATCAGTAATGTAATGTATGTACACAGTGACTGCACCAGCAGAATAGTGAGTGCAGCTCTGGAGTATAATACAGGATGTAACTCAGGATCAGTAATGTAATGTATGTACACAGTGACTGCACCAGCAGAATAGTGAGTGCAGCTCTGGAGTATAATACAGGATGTAAATCAGGATCAGTAATGTAATGTATGTACACAGTGACTGCACCAGCAGAATAGTGAGTGCAGCTCTGGAGTATAATACAGGATGTAACTCAGGATCAGTAATGTAATGTATGTACACAGTGACTGCACCAGCAGAATAGTGAGTGCAGCTCTGGAGCATAATACAGGATGTAACTCAGGATCAGTAATGTAATGTATGTACACAGTGACTGCACCAGCAGAATAGTGAGTGCAGCTCTGGAGTATAATACAGGATGTAACTCAGGATCAGTAATGTAATGTATGTACACAGTGACTGCACCAGCAGAATAGTGAGGGCAGCTCTGGAGTATAATACAGGAGGTAACTCAGGATCAGTAATGTAATGTACGTACACAGTGACTGCACCAGCAGAATAGTGAGTGCAGCTCTGGAGTATAATACAGGAGGTAACTCAGGATCAGTAATGTAATGTACGTACACAGTGACTGCACCAGCAGAATAGTGAGTGCAGCTCTGGAGTATAATACAGGATGTAACTCCGGATCAGTAATGTAATGTATGTACACAGTGACTGCACCAGCAGAATAGTGAGTGCAGCTCTGGAGTATAATACAGGAGGTAACTCAGGATCAGTAATGTAATGTATGTACACAGTGACTGCACCAGCAGAATAGTGAGTGCAGCTCTGGAGCATAATACAGGATGTAACTCAGGATCAGTAATGTAATGTATGTACACAGTGACTGCACCAGCAGAATAGTGAGTGCAGCTCTGGAGTATAATACAGGATGTAACTCAGGATCAGTAATGTAATGTATGTACACAGTGACTGCACCAGCAGAATAGTGAGTGCAGCTCTGGAGGATAATACAGGATGTATCTCAGGATCAGTAATGTAATGTATGTACACAGTGACTGCACCAGCAGAATAGTGAGTGCAGCTCAGGGGTATAATACAGGATGTAACTCCGGATCAGTAATGTAATGTATGTACACAGTGACTGCACCAGCAGAATAGTGAGTGCAGCTCAGGGGTATAATACAGGATGTAACTCCGGATCAGTAATGTAATGTATGTACACAGTGACTGCACCAGCAGAATAGTGAGTGCAGCTCTGGAGTATAATACAGGATGTAACTCAGGATCAGTAATGTAATGTATGTACACAGTGACTGCACCAGCAGAATAGTGAGTGCAGCTCTGGAGTATAATACAGGATGTAAATCAGGATCAGTAATGTAATGTATGTACACAGTGACTGCACCAGCAGAATAGTGAGTGCAGCTCTGGAGTATAATACAGGATGTAACTCAGGATCAGTAATGTAATGTATGTACACAGTGACTGCACCAGCAGAATAGTGAGTGCAGCTCTGGAGCATAATACAGGATGTAACTCAGGATCAGTAATGTAATGTATGTACACAGTGACTGCACCAGCAGAATAGTGAGTGCAGCTCTGGAGTATAATACAGGATGTAACTCAGGATCAGTAATGTAATGTATGTACACAGTGACTGCACCAGCAGAATAGTGAGTGCAGCTCTGGAGTATAATACAGGAGGTAACTCAGGATCAGTAATGTAATGTATGTACACAGTGACTGCACCAGCAGAATAGTGAGTGCAGCTCTGGAGTATAATACAGGAGGTAACTCAGGATCAGTAATGTAATGTACGTACACAGTGACTGCACCAGCAGAATAGTGAGTGCAGCTCTGGAGTATAATACAGGATGTAACTCAGGATCTGTAATGTAATGTATGTACACAGTGACTGCACCAGCAGAATAGTGAGTGCAGCTCTGGAGTATAATACAGGAGGTAACTCAGGATCAGTAATGTAATGTACGTACACAGTGACTGCACCAGCAGAATAGTGAGTGCAGCTCTGGAGCATAATACAGGATGTAACTCAGGATCAGTAATGTAATGTATGTACACAGTGACTGCACCAGCAGAATAGTGAGTGCAGCTCTGGAG
The DNA here is from genome assembly GCF_046119375.1 of Phyllobates terribilis. Classification (NCBI taxonomy): domain Eukaryota; kingdom Metazoa; phylum Chordata; class Amphibia; order Anura; family Dendrobatidae; genus Phyllobates; species Phyllobates terribilis. The sequence continues at coordinate 193,445,528 of NW_027362770.1, read as the reverse complement.
TATAATACAGGATGTAACTCAGGATCAGTAATGTATGTACACAGTGACTGCACCAGCAGAATAGTGAGTGCAGCTCTGGAGTATAATACAGGATGTAACTCAGGATCAGTAATGTAATGTACGTACACAGTGACTGCACCAGCAGAATAGTGAGTGCAGCTCTGGAGTATAATACAGGATGTAACTCAGGATCAGTAATGTATGTACACAGTGACTGCACCAGCAGAATAGTGAGTGCAGCTCTGGAGTATAATACAGGATGTAACTCAGGATCAGTAATGTAATGTATGTACACAGTGACTGCACCAGCAGAATAGTGAGTGCAGCTCTGGAGTATAATACAGGATGTAACTCAGGATCAGTAATGTAATGTATGTACACAGTGACTGCACCAGCAGAATAGTGAGTGCAGCTCTGGAGTATAATACAGGATGTAACTCAGGATCAGTAATGTATGTACACAGTGACTGCACCAGCAGAATAGTGAGTGCAGCTCTGGAGTATAATACAGGATGTAACTCAGGATCAGTAATGTAATGTATGTACACAGTGACTGCACCAGCAGAATAGTGAGTGCAGCTCTGGAGTATAATACAGGAGCTAACTCAGGATCAGTAATGTAATGTATGTACACAGTGACTGCACCAGAAGAATAGTGAGTGCAGCTCTGGAGTATAATACAGGAGCTAACTCAGGATCAGTAATGTAATGTATGTACACAGTGACTGCACCAGCAGAATAGTGAGTGCAGCTCTGGAGTATAATACAGGATGTAACTCAGGATCAGTAATGTAATGTATGTACACAGTGACTGCACCAGCAGAATAGTGAGTGCAGCCCTGGAGTATAATACAGGATATAACTCAGGATCAGTAATGTAATGTATGTACACAGTGACTGCACCAGCAGAATAGTGAGTGCAGCTCTGGAGTATAATACAGGAGGTAACTCAGGATCAGTAATGTAATGTATGTACACAGTGACTGCACCAGAAGAATAGTGAGTGCAGCTCTGGAGTATAATACAGGATGTAACTCAGGATCAGTAATGTAATGTATGTACACAGTGACTGCACCAGCAGAATAGTGAGTGCAGCTCTGGAGTATAATACAGGATGTAACTCAGGATCAGTAATGTAATGTATGTACACAGTGACTGCACCAGCAGAATAGTGAGTGCAGCTCTGGAGTATAATACAGGATGTAAATCAGGATCAGTAATGTAATGTATGTACACAGTGACTGCACCAGCAGAATAGTGAGTGCAGCTCTGGAGTATAATACAGGATGTAACTCAGGATCAGTAATGTAATGTATGTACACAGTGACTGCACCAGCAGAATAGTGAGTGCAGCTCTGGAGCATAATACAGGATGTAACTCAGGATCAGTAATGTAATGTATGTACACAGTGACTGCACCAGCAGAATAGTGAGTGCAGCTCTGGAGTATAATACAGGATGTAACTCAGGATCAGTAATGTAATGTATGTACACAGTGACTGCACCAGCAGAATAGTGAGTGCAGCTCTGGAGTATAATACAGGATGTAACTCAGGATCTGTAATGTATGTACACAGTGACTGCACCAGCAGAATAGCGAGTGCAGCTCTGGAGTATAATACAGGATGTAACTCAGGATCTGTAATGTATGTACACAGTGACTGCACCAGCAGAATAGTGAGTGCAGCTCTGGGGTATAATACAGGATGTAACTCAGGATCAGTAATGTAATGTATGTACACAGTGACTGCACCAGCAGAATAGTGAGTGCAGCTCTGGAGTATAATACAGGATGTAACTCAGGATCAGTAATGTAATGTATGTACACAGTGACTGCACCAGCAGAATAGTGAGTGCAGCTCTGGAGGATAATACAGGATGTATCTCAGGATCAGTAATGTAATGTATGTACACAGTGACTGCACCAGCAGAATAGTGAGTGCAGCTCAGGGGTATAATACAGGATGTAACTCCGGATCAGTAATGTAATGTATGTACACAGTGACTGCACCAGCAGAATAGTGAGTGCCGCTCTGAAGTATAATACATGATGTAACTCAGGATCAGTAATGTAATGTATGTACACAGTGACTGCACCAGCAGAATAGTGAGTGCAGCTCTGGAGTATAATACAGGATGTAACTCAGGATCAGTAATGTAATGTATGTACACAGTGACTGCACCAGCAGAATAGTGAGTGCAGCTCTGGGGTATAATACAGGATGTAACTCAGGATCAGTAATGTAATGTATGTACACAGTGACTGCACCAGCAGAATAGTGAGTGCAGCTCTGGAGTATAATACAGGATGTAACTCAGGATCAGTAATGTAATGTATGTACACAGTGACTGCACCAGCAGAATAGTGAGTGCAGCTCTGGAGGATAATACAGGATGTATCTCAGGATCAGTAATGTAATGTATGTACACAGTGACTGCACCAGCAGAATAGTGAGTGCAGCTCAGGGGTATAATACAGGATGTAACTCCGGATCAGTAATGTAATGTATGTACACAGTGACTGCACCAGCAGAATAGTGAGTGCAGCTCTGGAGTATAATACAGGATGTAACTCAGGATCAGTAATGTAATGTATGTACACAGTGACTGCACCAGCAGAATAGTGAGTGCAGCTCTGGAGTATAATACAGGATGTAAATCAGGATCAGTAATGTAATGTATGTACACAGTGACTGCACCAGCAGAATAGTGAGTGCAGCTCTGGAGTATAATACAGGATGTAACTCAGGATCAGTAATGTAATGTATGTACACAGTGACTGCACCAGCAGAATAGTGAGTGCAGCTCTGGAGCATAATACAGGATGTAACTCAGGATCAGTAATGTAATGTATGTACACAGTGACTGCACCAGCAGAATAGTGAGTGCAGCTCTGGAGTATAATACAGGATGTAACTCAGGATCAGTAATGTAATGTATGTACACAGTGACTGCACCAGCAGAATAGTGAGGGCAGCTCTGGAGTATAATACAGGAGGTAACTCAGGATCAGTAATGTAATGTACGTACACAGTGACTGCACCAGCAGAATAGTGAGTGCAGCTCTGGAGTATAATACAGGAGGTAACTCAGGATCAGTAATGTAATGTACGTACACAGTGACTGCACCAGCAGAATAGTGAGTGCAGCTCTGGAGTATAATACAGGATGTAACTCCGGATCAGTAATGTAATGTATGTACACAGTGACTGCACCAGCAGAATAGTGAGTGCAGCTCTGGAGTATAATACAGGAGGTAACTCAGGATCAGTAATGTAATGTATGTACACAGTGACTGCACCAGCAGAATAGTGAGTGCAGCTCTGGAGCATAATACAGGATGTAACTCAGGATCAGTAATGTAATGTATGTACACAGTGACTGCACCAGCAGAATAGTGAGTGCAGCTCTGGAGTATAATACAGGATGTAACTCAGGATCAGTAATGTAATGTATGTACACAGTGACTGCACCAGCAGAATAGTGAGTGCAGCTCTGGAGGATAATACAGGATGTATCTCAGGATCAGTAATGTAATGTATGTACACAGTGACTGCACCAGCAGAATAGTGAGTGCAGCTCAGGGGTATAATACAGGATGTAACTCCGGATCAGTAATGTAATGTATGTACACAGTGACTGCACCAGCAGAATAGTGAGTGCAGCTCAGGGGTATAATACAGGATGTAACTCCGGATCAGTAATGTAATGTATGTACACAGTGACTGCACCAGCAGAATAGTGAGTGCAGCTCTGGAGTATAATACAGGATGTAACTCAGGATCAGTAATGTAATGTATGTACACAGTGACTGCACCAGCAGAATAGTGAGTGCAGCTCTGGAGTATAATACAGGATGTAAATCAGGATCAGTAATGTAATGTATGTACACAGTGACTGCACCAGCAGAATAGTGAGTGCAGCTCTGGAGTATAATACAGGATGTAACTCAGGATCAGTAATGTAATGTATGTACACAGTGACTGCACCAGCAGAATAGTGAGTGCAGCTCTGGAGCATAATACAGGATGTAACTCAGGATCAGTAATGTAATGTATGTACACAGTGACTGCACCAGCAGAATAGTGAGTGCAGCTCTGGAGTATAATACAGGATGTAACTCAGGATCAGTAATGTAATGTATGTACACAGTGACTGCACCAGCAGAATAGTGAGTGCAGCTCTGGAGTATAATACAGGAGGTAACTCAGGATCAGTAATGTAATGTATGTACACAGTGACTGCACCAGCAGAATAGTGAGTGCAGCTCTGGAGTATAATACAGGAGGTAACTCAGGATCAGTAATGTAATGTACGTACACAGTGACTGCACCAGCAGAATAGTGAGTGCAGCTCTGGAGTATAATACAGGATGTAACTCAGGATCTGTAATGTAATGTATGTACACAGTGACTGCACCAGCAGAATAGTGAGTGCAGCTCTGGAGTATAATACAGGAGGTAACTCAGGATCAGTAATGTAATGTACGTACACAGTGACTGCACCAGCAGAATAGTGAGTGCAGCTCTGGAGCATAATACAGGATGTAACTCAGGATCAGTAATGTAATGTATGTACACAGTGACTGCACCAGCAGAATAGTGAGTGCAGCTCTGGAGTATAATACAGGATGTAACTCAGGATCAGTAATGTATGTACACAGTGACTGCACCAGCAGAATAGTGAGTGCAGCTCTGGAGTATAATACAGGATGTAACTCAGGATCAGTAATGTAATGTACGTACACAGTGACTGCACCAGCAGAATAGTGAGTGCAGCTCTGGAGTATAATACAGGATGTAACTCAGGATCAGTAATGTATGTACACAGTGACTGCACCAGCAGAATAGTGAGTGCAGCTCTGGAGTATAATACAGGATGTAACTCAGGATCAGTAATGTATGTACACAGTGACTGCACCAGCAGAATAGTGAGTGCAGCTCTGGAGTATAATACAGGATGTAACTCAGGATCAGTAATGTAATGTATGTACACAGTGACTGCACCAGCAGAATAGTGAGTGCAGCTCTGGAGTATAATACAGGATGTAACTCAGGATCAGTAATGTATGTACACAGTGACTGCACCAGCAGAATAGTGAGTGCAGCTCTGGAGTATAATACAGGATGTAACTCAGGATCAGTAATGTAATGTATGTACACAGTGACTGCACCAGCAGAATAGTGAGTGCAGCTCTGGAGTATAATACAGGAGCTAACTCAGGATCAGTAATGTAATGTATGTACACAGTGACTGCACCAGAAGAATAGTGAGTGCAGCTCTGGAGTATAATACAGGATGTAACTCAGGATCAGTAATGTAATGTATGTACACAGTGACTGCACCAGAAGAATAGTGAGTGCAGCTCTGGAGTATAATACAGGAGGTAACTCAGGATCAGTAATGTAATGTATGTACACAGTGACTGCACCAGCAGAATAGTGAGTGCAGCTCTGGAGTATAATACAGGAGGTAACTCAGGATCAGTAATGTAATGTACGTACACAGTGACTGCACCAGCAGAATAGTGAGTGCAGCTCTGGAGTATAATACAGGATGTAACTCAGGATCTGTAATGTATGTACACAGTGACTGCACCAGCAGAATAGTGAGTGCAGCTCTGGAGCATAATACAGGATGTAACTCAGGATCAGTAATGTAATGTATGTACACAGTGACTGCACCAGCAGAATAGTGAGTGCAGCTCTGGAGTATAATACAGGATGTAACTCAGGATCAGTAATGTATGTACACAGTGACTGCACCAGCAGAATAGTGAGTGCAGCTCTGGAGTATAATACAGGATGTAACTCAGGATCAGTAATGTAATGTACGTACACAGTGACTGCACCAGCAGAATAGTGAGTGCAGCTCTGGAGTATAATACAGGATGTAACTCAGGATCAGTAATGTAATGTACGTACACAGTGACTGCACCAGCAGAATAGTGAGTGCAGCTCTGGAGTATAATACAGGATGTAACTCAGGATCAGTAATGTAATGTATGTACACAGTGACTGCACCAGCAGAATAGTGAGTGCAGCTCTGGAGTATAATACAGGATGTAACTCAGGATCAGTAATGTAATGTATGTACACAGTGACTGCACCAGCAGAATAGTGAGTGCAGCTCTGGAGTATAATACAGGATTTAACTCAGGATCAGTAATGTAATGTATGTACACAGTGACTGCACCAGCAGAATAGCGAGTGCAGCTCTGGGGTATAATACAGGATGTAACTCAGGATCAGTAAAGTAATGTATGTACACAGTGACTGCACCAGCAGAATAGTGAGTGCAGCTCTGGAGTATAATACAGGATGTAACTCAGGATCAGTAATGTAATGTGTGTATACAGTGACTGCACCAGCAGAATAGTGAGTGCAGCTCTGGAGTATAATACAGGATGTAACTCAGGATCAGTAATGTAATGTATGTACACAGTGACTGCACCAGCAGAATAGTGAGTGCAGCTCTGGAGTATAATACAGGATGTAACTCAGGATCAGTAATGTAATGTATGTACACAGTGACTGCACCAGCAGAATAGTGAGTGCAGCCCTGGAGTATAATACAGGATATAACTCAGGATCAGTAATGTAATGTATGTACACAGTGACTGCACCAGCAGAATAGTGAGTGCAGCTCTGGAGTATAATACAGGAGGTAACTCAGGATCAGTAATGTAATGTATGTACACAGTGACTGCACCAGAAGAATAGTGAGTGCAGCTCTGGAGTATAATACAGGATGTAACTCAGGATCAGTAATGTAATGTATGTACACAGTGACTGCACCAGCAGAATAGTGAGTGCAGCTCTGGAGTATAATACAGGATGTAACTCAGGATCAGTAATGTAATGTATGTACACAGTGACTGCACCAGCAGAATAGTGAGTGCAGCTCTGGAGCATAATACAGGATGTAACTCAGGATCAGTAATGTAATGTATGTACACAGTGACTGCACCAGCAGAATAGTGAGTGCAGCTCTGGAGCATAATACAGGATGTAACTCAGGATCAGTAATGTAATGTATGTACACAGTGACTGCACCAGCAGAATAGTGAGTGCAGCTCTGGAGTATAATACAGGATGTAACTCAGGATCAGTAATGTAATGTATGTACACAGTGACTGCACCAGCAGAAAAGTGAGTGCAGCTCTGGAGCATAATACAGGATGTAACTCAGGATCAGTAATGTAATGTATGTACACAGTGACTGCACCAGCAGAATAGTGAGTGCAGCTCTGGAGCATAATACAGGATGTAACTCAGGATCAGTAATGTAATGTATGTACACAGTGACTGCGCCAGCAGAATAGTGAGTGCAGCTCTGGAGCATAATACAGGATGTAACTCAGGATCAGTAATGTAATGTATGTACACAGTGACTGCACCAGCAGAATAGTGAGTGCAGCTCTGGAGTATTATACAGGATGTAACTCAGGATCAGTAATGTAATGTATGTACACAGTGACTGCACCAGCAGAATAGTGAGTGCAGCTCTGGAGTATAATACAGGAGGTAACTCAGGATCAGTAATGTAATGTATGTACACAGTGACTGCACCAGCAGAATAGTGAGTGCAGCTCTGGAGTATAATACAGGATGTAACTCAGGATCAGTAATGTAATGTATGTACACAGTGACTGCACCAGCAGAATAGTGAGTGCAGCTCTGGAGTATAATACAGGAGGTAATTCAGGATCAGCAATGTAATGTATTTACACAGTGATTGCACCAGCAGAATAGTGAGTGCAGCTCTGGAGTATAATACAGGATGTAACTCAGGATCAGTAATGTAATGTATGTACACAGTGACTGCACCAGCAGAATAGTGAGTGCAGCTCTGGAGTATAATACAGGAGGTAACTCAGGATCAGTAATGTAATGTACGTACACAGTGACTGCACCAGCAGAATAGTGAGTGCAGCTCTGGAGTATAATACAGGATGTAACTCAGGATCTGTAATGTATGTACACAGTGACTGCACCAGCAGAATAGTGAGTGCAGCTCTGGAGTATAATACAGGATGTAACTCAGGATCAGTAATGTAATGTACGTACACAGTGACTGCACCAGCAGAATAGTGAGTGCAGCTCTGGAGTATAATACAGGATGTAACTCAGGATCAGTAATGTAATGTATGTACACAGTGACTGCACCAGCAGAATAGTGAGTGCAGCTCTGGAGTATAATACAGGAGGTAACTCAGGATCAGCAATGTAATGTATTTACACAGTGACTGCACCAGCAGAATAGTGAGTGCAGCTCTGGAGTATAATACAGGATGTAACTCAGGATCAGTAATGTAATGTATGTACACAGTGACTGCACCAGCAGAATAGTGAGTGCAGCTCTGGAGCATAATACAGGATGTAACTCAGGATCAGTAATGTAATGTATGTACACAGTGACTGCACTAGCAGAATAGTGAGTGCAGCTCTGGAGCATAATACAGGATGTAACTCAGGATCAGTAATGTAATGTATGTACATAGTGACTGCACCAGCAGAATAGTGAGTGCAGCTCTGGAGCATAATACAGGATGTAACTCAGGATCAGTAATGTAATGTATGTACACAGTGACTGCACCAGCAGAATAGTGAGTGCAGCTCTGGAGTATAATACAGGATGTAACTCAGGATCAGTAAGGTAATGTATGTACACAGTGACTGCACCAGCAGAATAGTGAGTGCAGCTCTGGAGTATAATACAGGATGTAACTCAGGATCAGTAATGTAATGTATGTACACAGTGACTGCACCAGCAGAATAGTGAGTGCAGCTCTGGAGTATAATACAGGAGGTAACTCAGGATCAGTAATGTAATGTATGTACACAGTGACTGCACCAGCAGAATAGTGAGTGCAGCTCTGGAGTATAATACAGGATGTAACTCAGGATCAGTAATGTAATGTATGTACACAGTGACTGCACCAGCAGAATAGTGAGTGCAGCTCTGGAGTATAATACAGGAGGTAATTCAGGATCAGCAATGTAATGTATTTACACAGTGATTGCACCAGCAGAATAGTGAGTGCAGCTCTGGAGTATAATACAGGATGTAACTCAGGATCAGTAATGTATGTACACAGTGACTGCACCAGCAGAATAGTGAGTGCAGCTCTGGAGTATAATACAGGAGGTAACTCAGGATCAGTAATGTAATGTACGTACACAGTGACTGCACCAGCAGAATAGTGAGTGCAGCTCTGGAGTATAATACAGGATGTAACTCAGGATCAGTAATGTAATGTATGTACACAGTGACTGCACCAGCAGAATAGTGAGTGCAGCTCTGGAGTATAATACAGGATGTAACTCAGGATCTGTAATGTATGTACACAGTGACTGCACCAGCAGAATAGTGAGTGCAGCTCTGGAGTATAATACAGGATGTAACTCAGGATCAGTAATGTAATGTACGTACACAGTGACTGCACCAGCAGAATAGTGAGTGCAGCTCTGGAGTATAATACAGGATGTAACTCAGGATCAGTAATGTAATGTATGTACACAGTGACTGCACCAGCAGAATAGTGAGTGCAGCTCTGGAGTATAATACAGGATGTAACTCAGGATCAGTAATGTAATGTATGTACACAGTGACTGCACCAGCAGAATAGCGAGTGCAGCTCTGGAGTATAATACAGGATGTAACTCAGGATCAGTAATGTAATGTATGTACACAGTGACTGCACCAGCAGAATAGCGAGTGCAGCTCTGGGGTATAATACAGGATGTAACTCAGGATCAGTAATGTAATGTATGTACACAGTGACTGCACCAGCAGAATAGCGAGTGCAGCTCTGGAGTATAATACAGGATGTAACACAGGATCAGTAATGTAATATATGTACACAGTGACTGCACCAGCAGAATAGTGAGTGCAGCTCTGGGGTATAATACAGGATGTAACTCAGGATCAGTAATGTAATGTATGTACACAGTGACTGCACCAGCAGAATAGCGAGTGCAGCTCTGGGGTATAATACAGGATGTAACTCAGGATCAGTAAAGTAATGTATGTACACAGTGACTGCACCAGCAGAATAGCGAGTGCAGCTCTGGGGTATAATACAGGATGTAACTCAGGATCAGTAAAGTAATGTATGTACACAGTGACTGCACCAGCAGAATAGTGAGTGCAGCTCTGGGGTATAATACAGGAGGTAACTCAGGATCAGTAATGTAATGTATGTACACAGTGACTGCACCAGCAGAATAGTGACTGCAGCTCTGGAGTATAATACATGATCAGTAATGTATGTACACAGTGACTGCACCAGCAGAATAGTGAGTGCAGCTCTGGAGTATAATACAGGATGTAACTCAGGATCAGTAATGTAATGTATGTACACAGTGACTGCAGCTCTGGAGTATAATACAGGATGTAACTCAGGATCAGTAATGTAATGTATGTACACAGTGACTGCACCAGCAGAATAGTGAGTGCAGCTCTGGAGTATAATACAGGATGTAACTCAGGATCAGTAATGTAATGTATGTACACAGTGACTGCACCAGCAGAATAGTGAGTGCAGCTCTGGAGTATAATACAGGATGTAACTCAGGATCAGTAATGTAATGTATGTACACAGTGACTACACCAGCAGAATAGTGAGTGCAGCTCTGGAGTATAATACAGGATGTAACTCAGGATCAGTAATGTAATGTATGTACACAGTGACTGCACCAGCAGAATAGTGAGTGCAGCTCTGGAGTATAATACAGGATGTAACTCAGGATCAGTAATGTAATGTATGTACACAGTGACTGCACCAGCAGAATAGTGAGTGCAGCTCTGGAGTATAATACAGGAGGTAACTCAGGATCAGTAATGTAATGTATGTACACAGTGACTGCACCAGAAGAATAGTGAGTGCAGCTCTGGAGTATAATACAGGATGTAACTCAGGATCAGTAATGTAATGTATGTACACAGTGACTGCACCAGCAGAATAGTGAGTGCAGCTCTGGAGTATAATACAGGATGTAACTCAGGATCAGTAATGTAATGTATGTACACAGTGACTGCACCAGCAGAATAGTGAGTGCAGCTCTGGAGCATAATACAGGATGTAACTCAGGATCAGTAATGTAATGTATGTACACAGTGACTGCACCAGCAGAATAGTGAGTGCAGCTCTGGAGCATAATACAGGATGTAACTCAGGATCAGTAATGTAATGTATGTACACAGTGACTGCACCAGCAGAATAGTGAGTGCAGCTCTGGAGTATAATACAGGATGTAACTCAGGATCAGTAATGTAATGTATGTACACAGTGACTGCACCAGCAGAAAAGTGAGTGCAGCTCTGGAGCATAATACAGGATGTAACTCAGGATCAGTAATGTAATGTATGTACACAGTGACTGCACCAGCAGAATAGTGAGTGCAGCTCTGGAGCATAATACAGGATGTAACTCAGGATCAGTAATGTAATGTATGTACACAGTGACTGCGCCAGCAGAATAGTGAGTGCAGCTCTGGAGCATAATACAGGATGTAACTCAGGATCAGTAATGTAATGTATGTACACAGTGACTGCACCAGCAGAATAGTGAGTGCAGCTCTGGAGTATTATACAGGATGTAACTCAGGATCAGTAATGTAATGTATGTACACAGTGACTGCACCAGCAGAATAGTGAGTGCAGCTCTGGAGTATAATACAGGAGGTAACTCAGGATCAGTAATGTAATGTATGTACACAGTGACTGCACCAGCAGAATAGTGAGTGCAGCTCTGGAGTATAATACAGGATGTAACTCAGGATCAGTAATGTAATGTATGTACACAGTGACTGCACCAGCAGAATAGTGAGTGCAGCTCTGGAGTATAATACAGGAGGTAATTCAGGATCAGCAATGTAATGTATTTACACAGTGATTGCACCAGCAGAATAGTGAGTGCAGCTCTGGAGTATAATACAGGATGTAACTCAGGATCAGTAATGTAATGTATGTACACAGTGACTGCACCAGCAGAATAGTGAGTGCAGCTCTGGAGTATAATACAGGAGGTAACTCAGGATCAGTAATGTAATGTACGTACACAGTGACTGCACCAGCAGAATAGTGAGTGCAGCTCTGGAGTATAATACAGGATGTAACTCAGGATCTGTAATGTATGTACACAGTGACTGCACCAGCAGAATAGTGAGTGCAGCTCTGGAGTATAATACAGGATGTAACTCAGGATCAGTAATGTAATGTACGTACACAGTGACTGCACCAGCAGAATAGTGAGTGCAGCTCTGGAGTATAATACAGGATGTAACTCAGGATCAGTAATGTAATGTATGTACACAGTGACTGCACCAGCAGAATAGTGAGTGCAGCTCTGGAGTATAATACAGGAGGTAACTCAGGATCAGCAATGTAATGTATTTACACAGTGACTGCACCAGCAGAATAGTGAGTGCAGCTCTGGAGTATAATACAGGATGTAACTCAGGATCAGTAATGTAATGTATGTACACAGTGACTGCACCAGCAGAATAGTGAGTGCAGCTCTGGAGCATAATACAGGATGTAACTCAGGATCAGTAATGTAATGTATGTACACAGTGACTGCACTAGCAGAATAGTGAGTGCAGCTCTGGAGCATAATACAGGATGTAACTCAGGATCAGTAATGTAATGTATGTACATAGTGACTGCACCAGCAGAATAGTGAGTGCAGCTCTGGAGCATAATACAGGATGTAACTCAGGATCAGTAATGTAATGTATGTACACAGTGACTGCACCAGCAGAATAGTGAGTGCAGCTCTGGAGTATAATACAGGATGTAACTCAGGATCAGTAAGGTAATGTATGTACACAGTGACTGCACCAGCAGAATAGTGAGTGCAGCTCTGGAGTATAATACAGGATGTAACTCAGGATCAGTAATGTAATGTATGTACACAGTGACTGCACCAGCAGAATAGTGAGTGCAGCTCTGGAGTATAATACAGGAGGTAACTCAGGATCAGTAATGTAATGTATGTACACAGTGACTGCACCAGCAGAATAGTGAGTGCAGCTCTGGAGTATAATACAGGATGTAACTCAGGATCAGTAATGTAATGTATGTACACAGTGACTGCACCAGCAGAATAGTGAGTGCAGCTCTGGAGTATAATACAGGAGGTAATTCAGGATCAGCAATGTAATGTATTTACACAGTGATTGCACCAGCAGAATAGTGAGTGCAGCTCTGGAGTATAATACAGGATGTAACTCAGGATCAGTAATGTATGTACACAGTGACTGCACCAGCAGAATAGTGAGTGCAGCTCTGGAGTATAATACAGGAGGTAACTCAGGATCAGTAATGTAATGTACGTACACAGTGACTGCACCAGCAGAATAGTGAGTGCAGCTCTGGAGTATAATACAGGATGTAACTCAGGATCAGTAATGTAATGTATGTACACAGTGACTGCACCAGCAGAATAGTGAGTGCAGCTCTGGAGTATAATACAGGATGTAACTCAGGATCTGTAATGTATGTACACAGTGACTGCACCAGCAGAATAGTGAGTGCAGCTCTGGAGTATAATACAGGATGTAACTCAGGATCAGTAATGTAATGTACGTACACAGTGACTGCACCAGCAGAATAGTGAGTGCAGCTCTGGAGTATAATACAGGATGTAACTCAGGATCAGTAATGTAATGTATGTACACAGTGACTGCACCAGCAGAATAGTGAGTGCAGCTCTGGAGTATAATACAGGATGTAACTCAGGATCAGTAATGTAATGTATGTACACAGTGACTGCACCAGCAGAATAGCGAGTGCAGCTCTGGAGTATAATACAGGATGTAACTCAGGATCAGTAATGTAATGTATGTACACAGTGACTGCACCAGCAGAATAGCGAGTGCAGCTCTGGGGTATAATACAGGATGTAACTCAGGATCAGTAATGTAATGTATGTACACAGTGACTGCACCAGCAGAATAGCGAGTGCAGCTCTGGAGTATAATACAGGATGTAACACAGGATCAGTAATGTAATATATGTACACAGTGACTGCACCAGCAGAATAGTGAGTGCAGCTCTGGGGTATAATACAGGATGTAACTCAGGATCAGTAATGTAATGTATGTACACAGTGACTGCACCAGCAGAATAGCGAGTGCAGCTCTGGGGTATAATACAGGATGTAACTCAGGATCAGTAAAGTAATGTATGTACACAGTGACTGCACCAGCAGAATAGCGAGTGCAGCTCTGGGGTATAATACAGGATGTAACTCAGGATCAGTAAAGTAATGTATGTACACAGTGACTGCACCAGCAGAATAGTGAGTGCAGCTCTGGGGTATAATACAGGAGGTAACTCAGGATCAGTAATGTAATGTATGTACACAGTGACTGCACCAGCAGAATAGTGACTGCAGCTCTGGAGTATAATACATGATCAGTAATGTATGTACACAGTGACTGCACCAGCAGAATAGTGAGTGCAGCTCTGGAGTATAATACAGGATGTAACTCAGGATCAGTAATGTAATGTATGTACACAGTGACTGCAGCTCTGGAGTATAATACAGGATGTAACTCAGGATCAGTAATGTAATGTATGTACACAGTGACTGCACCAGCAGAATAGTGAGTGCAGCTCTGGAGTATAATACAGGATGTAACTCAGGATCAGTAATGTAATGTATGTACACAGTGACTGCACCAGCAGAATAGTGAGTGCAGCTCTGGAGTATAATACAGGATGTAACTCAGGATCAGTAATGTAATGTATGTACACAGTGACTACACCAGCAGAATAGTGAGTGCAGCTCTGGAGTATAATACAGGATGTAACTCAGGATCAGTAATGTAATGTATGTACACAGTGACTGCACCAGCAGAATAGTGAGTGCAGCTCTGGAGTATAATACAGGATGTAACTCAGGATCAGTAATGTAATGTATGTACACAGTGACTGCACCAGCAGAATAGTGAGTGCAGCTCTGGAGTATAATACAGGATGTAACTCAGGATCAGTAATGTAATGTATGTACACAGTGACTGCACCAGCAGAATAGTGAGTGCAGCTCTGGAGTATAATACAGGATGTAACTCAGGATCAGTAATGTAATGTATGTACACAGTGACTGCACCAGCAGAATAGTGAGTGCAGCTCTGGAGTATAATACAGGATGTAACTCAGGATCAGTAATGTAATGTATGTACACAGTGACTGCACCAGCAGAATAGTGAGTGCAGCTCTGGAGTATAATACAGGATGTAACTCAGGATCAGTAATGTAATGTATGTACACAGTGACTGCACCAGCAGAATAGTGAGTGCAGCTCTGGAGTATAATACAGGATGTAACTCAGGATCAGTAATGTAATGTATGTACACAGTGACTGCACCAGCAGAATAGTGAGTGCAGCTCTGGAGTATAATACAGGATGTAACTCAGGATCAGTAATGTAATGTATGTACACAGTGACTGCACCAGCAGAATAGTGAGTGCAGCTCTGGGGTATAATACAGGATGTAACTCAGGATCAGTAATGTAATGTATGTACACAGTGACTGCACCAGCAGAATAGCGAGTGCAGCTCTGGGGTATAATACAGGATGTAACTCAGGATCAGTAAAGTAATGTATGTACACAGTGACTGCACCAGCAGAATAGCGAGTGCAGCTCTGGGGTATAATACAGGATGTAACTCAGGATCAGCAATGTAATGTATGTACACAGTGACTGCACCAGCAGAATAGTGAGTGCAGCTCTGGAGTATAATACAGGATGTAACTCAGGATCAGTAATGTAATGTATGTACACAGTGACTGCACCAGCAGAATAGTGAGTGCAGCTCTGGAGGATAATACAGGATGTAACTCAGGATCAGTAATGTAATGTATGTACACAGTGACTGCACCAGCAGAATAGTGAGTGCAGCTCTGGAGTATAATACAGGATGTAACTCAGGATCAGTAATGTAATGTATGTACACAGTGACTGCACCAGCAGAATAGCGAGTGCAGCTCTGGGGTATAATACAGGATGTAACTCAGGATCAGTAATGTAATGTATGTACACAGTGACTGCACCAGCAGAATAGTGAGTGCAGCTCTGGAGTATAATACAGGAGGTAACTCAGGATCAGTAATGTAATGTATGTACACAGTGACTGCAGCTCTGGAGTATAATACAGGATGTAACTCAGGATCAGTAATGTAATGTATGTACACAGTGACTGCACTAGCAGAATAGTGAGTGCAGCTCTGGAGTATAATACAGGAGGTAACTCAGGATCAGTAATGTAATGTATGTACACAGTGACTGCACAAGCAGAATAGTGAGTGCAGCTCTGGAGTATAATACAGGATGTAACTCAGGATCAGTAATGTAATGTATGTACACAGTCACTGCACCAGCAGAATAGTGAGTGCAGCTCTGGAGTATAATACAGGATGTAACTCAGGATCAGTAATGTAATGTATGTACACAGTGACTGCACCAGCAGAATAGTGAGTGCAGCTCTGGAGTATAATACAGGATGTAACTCAGGATCAGTAATGTAATGTATGTACACAGTGACTGCACCAGCAGAATAGTGAGTGCAGCTCTGGAGTATAATACAGGAGGTAACTCAGGATCAGTAATGTAATGTATGTACACAGTGACTGCAGCTCTGGAGTATAATACAGGATGTAACTCAGGATCAGTAATGTAATGTATGTACACAGTGACTGCAGCTCTGGAGTATAATACAGGAGGTAACTCAGGATCAGTAATGTAATGTATGTACACAGTGACTGCACAAGCAGAATAGTGAGTGCAGCTCTGGAGTATAATACAGGATGTAACTCAGGATCAGTAATGTAATGTATGTACACAGTCACTGCACCAGCAGAATAGTGAGTGCAGCTCTGGAGTATAATACAGGATGTAACTCAGGATCAGTAATGTAATGTATGTACACAGTGACTGCACCAGCAGAATAGTGAGTGCAGCTCTGGAGTATAATACAGGATGTAACTCAGGATCAGTAATGTAATGTATGTACACAGTGACTGCACCAGCAGAATAGTGAGTGCAGCTCTGGAGTATAATACAGGATGTAACTCAGGATCAGTAATGTAATGTATGTACACAGTGACTGCACCAGCAGAATAGTGAGTGCAGCTCTGGGGTATAATACAGGATGTAACTCAGGATCAGTAATGTAATGCATGTACACAGTGACTGCACCAGCAGAATAGTGAGTGCAGCTCTGGAGTACAATACAGGATGTAACTCAGGATCAGTAATGTAATGTATATACACAGTGACTGCACCAGCAGAATAGTGAGTGCAGCTATGGAGTATAATACAGGAGGTAACTCAGGATCAGTAATGTAATGTATGTACACAGTGACTGCACCAGCAGAATAGTGAGTGCAGCTCTGGAGTATAATACAGGATGTAACTCAGGATCAGTAATGTAATGTATGTACATAGTGACTGCACCAGCAGAATAGTGAGTGCAGCTCTGGAGTATAATACAGGATGTAACTCAGGATCAGTAATGTAATGTATGTACACAGTGACTGCAGCTCTGGAGTATAATACATGATCAGTAATGTATGTACACAGTGACTGCACCAGCAGAATAGTGAGTGCAGCTCTGGAGTATAATACAGGATGTAACTCAGGATCAGCAATGTAATGTATGTACACACTGACTCCACCTGCAGAATAGTGAGTGCAGCTCTGGAGTATAATACAGGATGTAACTCAGGATCAGTAATGTATTGTATGCACACAGTGACTGCACCAGCAGAATAGTGAGTGCAGCTCTGGAGTATAATACAGGAGGTAACTCAGGATCAGTAATGTAATGTATGTACACAGTGACTGCACCAGCAGAATAGTGAGTGCAGCTCTGGAGTATAATACAGGAGGTAACTCTGGATCAGTAATGTAATGTATGTACACAGTGACTGCAGCTCTGGAGTATAATACAGGATGTAACTCAGGGTCAGTAATGTAATGTATGTACATAGTGACTGCACCAGCAGAATAGTGAGTGCAGTTCTGGAGTATAATACAGGATGTAACTCAGGATCAGTAATGTAATGTATGTACACAGTGACTGCACCAGCAGAATAGTGAGTGCAGCTCTGGAGTATAATACAGGATCAGTAATGTATGTACACAGTGACTGCACCAGCAGAATAGTGAGTGCAGCTCTGGAGTATAATACAGGAGGTAACTCAGGATCAGTAATGTAATGTATGTACACAGTGACTGCACCAGCAGAATAGTGAGTGCAGCTCTGGAGTATAATACAGGATCAGTAATGTATGTACACAGTGACTGCACCAGCAGAATAGTGAGTGCAGCTCTGGAGTATAATACAGGAGGTAACTCAGGATCAGTAATGTAATGTATTTACACAGTGACTGCACCAGCAGAATAGTGAGTGCAGCTCTGGAGTATAATACAGGATGTAACTCAGGATCAGTAATGTAATGTATGTACACAGTGACTGCACCAGCAGAATAGTGAGTGCAGCTCTGGAGTATAATACAGGAGGTAACTCAGGATCAGTAATGTAATGTACGTACACAGTGACTGCACCAGCAGAATAGTGAGTGCAGCTCTGGAGTATAATACAGGATGTAACTCAGGATCTGTAATGTATGTACACAGTGACTGCACCAGCAGAATAGTGAGTGCAGCTCTGGAGTATAATAAAGGATGTAACTCAGGATCAGTAATGTAATGTACGTACACAGTGACTGCACCAGCAGAATAGTGAGTGCAGCTCTGGAGTATAATACAGGATGTAACTCAGGATCAGTAATGTAATGTATGTACACAGTGACTGCACCAGCAGAATAGTGAGTGCAGCTCTGGAGTATAATACAGGATGTAACTCAGGATCAGTAATGTAATGTATGTACACAGTGACTGCACCAGCAGAATAGCGAGTGCAGCTCTGGGGTATAATACAGGATGTAACTCAGGATCAGTAATGTAATGTATGTACACAGTGACTGCACCAGCAGAATAGCGAGTGCAGCTCTGGAGTATAATACAGGATGTAACTCAGGATCAGTAATGTAATGTATGTACACAGTGACTGCAGCTCTGGAGTATAATACAGGATGTAACTCAGGATCAGTAATGTAATGTATGTACACAGTGACTGCACCAGCAGAATAGTGAGTGCAGCTCTGGAGTATAATACAGGATGTAACTCAGGATCAGTAATGTAATGTATGTACACAGTGACTGCACCAGCAGAATAGTGAGTGCAGCTCTGGAGTATAATACAGGATGTAACTCAGGATCAGTAATGTAATGTATGTACACAGTGACTGCACCAGCAGAATAGTGAGTGCAGCTCTGGAGTATAATACAGGATGTAACTCAGGATCAGTAATGTAATGTAATGTATGTACACAGTGACTGCACCAGCAGAATAGCGAGTGCAGCTCTGGGGTATAATACAGGATATAACTCAGGATCAGTAATGTAATGTATGTACACAGTGACTGCACCAGCAGAATAGCGAGTGCAGCTCTGGGGTATAATACAGGATATAACTCAGGATCAGTAATGTAATGTATGTACACAGTGACTGCACCAGCAGAATAGTGAGTGCAGCTCTGGAGTATAATACAGGATGTAACTCAGGATCAGTAATGTAATGTATGTACACAGTGACTGCACCAGCAGAATAGTGAGTGCAGCTCTGGAGTATAATACAGGATGTAACTCAGGATCAGTAATGTAATGTATGTACACAGTGACTGCACCAGCAGAATAGTGAGTGCAGCTCTGGGGTATAATACAGGAGGTAACTCCGGATCAGTAATGTAATGTATGTACACAGTGACTGCACCAGCAGAATAGTGAGTGCAGCTCTGGAGTATAATACAGGATGTAACTCAGGATCAGTAATGTATTGTATGCACACAGTGACTGCACCAGCAGAATAGTGAGTGCAGCTCTGGAGTATAATACAGGATGTAACTCAGGGTCAGTAATGTAATGTATGTACATAGTGACTGCACCAGCAGAATAGTGAGTGCAGCTCTGGAGTATAATACAGGATGTAACACAGGATCAGTAATGTAATGTATGTACACAGTGACTGCACCAGCAGAATAGTGAGTGCAGCTCTGGAGTATAATACAGGATGTAACTCAGGATCAGTAATGTAATGTATGTACACAGTGACTGCACCAGCAGAATAGTGAGTGCAGCTCTGGAGTATAATACAGGATGTAACTCAGGATCAGTAATGTAATGTATGTACACAGTGACTGCAGCTCTGGAGTATAATACAGGATGTAACTCAGGATCAGTAATGTAATGTATGTACACAGTGACTGCACTAGCAGAATAGTGAGTGCAGCTCTGGAGTATAATACAGGAGGTAACTCAGGATCAGTAATGTAATGTATGTACACAGTGACTGCACCAGCAGAATAGTGAGTGCAGCTCTGGAGTATAATACAGGATGTAACTCAGGATCAGTAATGTAATGTATGTACACAGTGACTGCACCAGCATTATAGTGAGTGCAGCTCTGGAGTACAATACAGGATGTAACTCAGGATCAGTAATGTAATGTATATACACAGTGACTGCACCAGCAGAATAGTGAGTGCAGCTCTGGAGTATAATACAGGAGGTAACTCAGGATCAGTAATGTATGTACACAGTGACTGCACCAGCAGAATAGTGAGTGCAGCTCTGGAGTATAATACAGGATGTAACTCAGGATCAGTAATGTAATGTATGTACATAGTGACTGCAGCTCTGGAGTATAATACAGGCTCAGTAATGTATGTACACAGTGACTGCACCAGCAGAATAGTGAGTGCAGCTCTGGAGTATAATACAGGAGGTAACTCAGGATCAGTAATGTAATGTATGTACACAGTGACTGCACCAGCAGAATAGTGAGTGCAGCTCTGGAGTATAATACAGGATGTAACTCAGGATCAGCAATGTAATGTATGTACACACTGACTCCACCTGCAGAATAGTGAGTGCAGCTCTGGAGTATAATACAGGATGTAACTCAGGATCAGCAATGTAATGTATGTACACACTGACTCCACCTGCAGAATAGTGAGTGCAGCTCTGGAGTATAATACAGGATGTAACTCAGGATCAGTAATGTAATATATGTACACAGTGACTGTACCAAAAGCATAGTGAGTGCAGCTCTGGAGTATAATACAGGATGTAACTCAGGGTCAGTAATGTAATGTATGTACATAGTGACTGCACCAGCAGAATAGTGAGTGCAGCTCTGGAGTATAATACAGGATGTAACACAGGATCAGTAATGTAATGTATGTACACAGTGACTGCACCAGCAGAATAGTGAGTGCAGCTCTGGAGTATAATACAGGATGTAACTCAGGATCAGTAATGTAATGGATGTACACAGTGACTACACCAGCAGAATAGTGAGTGCAGCTCTGGAGTATAATACAGGATGTAACTCAGGATCAGTAATGTAATGTATGTACAGTGACTGCACCAGCAGAATAGTGAGTGCAGCTCTGGAGGATAATACAGGATGTAACTCAGGATCAGTAATGTAATGTATGTACACACTGACTCCACCTGCAGAATAGTGAGTGCAGCTCTGGAGTATAATACAGGATGTAACTCAGGATCAGCAATGTAATGTATGTACACACTGACTCCACCTGCAGAATAGTGAGTGCAGCTCTGGAGTATAATACAGGATGTAACTCAGGATCAGTAATGTAATATATGTACACAGTGACTGTACCAAAAGCATAGTGAGTGCAGCTCTGGAGTATAATACAGGATGTAACTCAGGGTCAGTAATGTAATGTATGTACATAGTGACTGCACCAGCAGAATAGTGAGTGCAGCTCTGGAGTATAATACAGGATGTAACACAGGATCAGTAATGTAATGTATGTACACAGTGACTGCACCAGCAGAATAGTGAGTGCAGCTCTGGAGTATAATACAGGATGTAACTCAGGATCAGTAATGTAATGGATGTACACAGTGACTACACCAGCAGAATAGTGAGTGCAGCTCTGGAGTATAATACAGGATGTAACTCAGGATCAGTAATGTAATGTATGTACACAGTGACTGCACCAGCAGAATAGTGAGTGCAGCTCTGGAGTACAATACAGGATGTAACTCAGGATCAGTAATGTAATGTATGTACACAGTGACTGCACTAGCAGAATAGTGAGTGCAGCTCTGGAGTATAATACAGGATGTAACTCAGGATCAGTAATGTAATGTATGTACACAGTGACTGCACCAGCAGAATAGTGAGTGCAGCTCTGGGGTATAATACAGGATGTAACTCAGGATCAGTAATGTAATGTATGTACACAGTGACTGCACCAGCAGAATAGTGAGTGCAGCTCTGGAGTACAATACAGGATGTAACTCAGGATCAGTAATGTAATGTATATACACAGTGACTGCACCAGCAGAATAGTGAGTGCAGCTCTGGAGTATAATACAGGAGGTAACTCAGGATCAGTAATGTAATGTATGTACACAGTGACTGCACCAGCAGAATAGTGAGTGCAGCTCTGGAGTATAATACAGGATGTAACTCAGGATCAGTAATGTAATATATGTACATAGTGACTGCACCAGCAGAATAGTGAGTGCAGCTCTGGAGTATAATACAGGATGTAACTCAGGATCAGTAATGTAATGTATGTACACAGTGACTGCAGCTCTGGAGTATAATACAGGATCAGTAATGTATGTACACAGTGACTGCACCAGCAGAATAGTGAGTGCAGCTCTGGAGTATAATACAGGAGGTAACTCAGGATCAGTAATGTAATGTATGTACACAGTGACTGCACCAGCAGAATAGCGAGTGCAGGTCTGGGGTATAATACAGGATGTAACTCAGGATCAGTAATGTAATGTATGTACACAGTGACTGCACTAGCAGAATAGTGAGTGCAGCTCTGGAGTATAATACAGGAGGTAACTCAGGATCAGTAATGTAATGTATGTACACAGTGACTGCACCAGCAGAATAGTGAGTGCAGCTCTGGAGTATAATACAGGATGTATCTCAGGATCAGTAATGTAATGTATGTACACAGTGACTGCACCAGCAGAATAGTGAGTGCAGCTCTGGAGTATAATACAGGATGTAACTCAGGATCAGCAATGTAATGTATGTACACACTGACTCCACCTGCAGAATAGTGAGTGCAGCTCTGGAGTATAATACAGGATGTAACTCAGGATCAGTAATGTAATATATGTACACAGTGACTGTACCAAAAGCATAGTGAGTGCAGCTCTGGAGTATAATACAGGATGTAACTCAGGGTCAGTAATGTAATGTATGTACATAGTGACTGCACCAGCAGAATAGTGAGTGCAGCTCTGGAGTATAATACAGGATGTAACACAGGATCAGTAATGTAATGTATGTACACAGTGACTGCACCAGCAGAATAGTGAGTGCAGCTCTGGAGTATAATACAGGATGTAACTCAGGATCAGTAATGTAATGGATGTACACAGTGACTACACCAGCAGAATAGTGAGTGCAGCTCTGGAGTATAATACAGGATGTAACTCAGGATCAGTAATGTAATGTATGTACACAGTGACTGCACCAGCAGAATAGTGAGTGCAGCTCTGGAGTATAATACAGGATGTAACTCAGGATCAGTAATGTAATGTATGTACACAGTGACTGCACTAGCAGAATAGTGAGTGCAGCTCTGGAGTATAATACAGGATGTAACTCAGGATCAGTAATGTAATGTATGTACACAGTGACTGCACCAGCAGAATAGTGAGTGCAGCTCTGGAGTATAATACAGGATGTAACTCAGGATCAGTAATGTAATGTATGTACACAGTGACTGCACCAGCAGAATAGTGAGTGCAGCTCTGGGGTATAATACAGGATGTAACTCAGGATCAGTAATGTAATGTATATACACAGTGACTGCACCAGCAGAATAGTGAGTGCAGCTCTGGAGTACAATACAGGATGTAACTCAGGATCAGTAATGTAATGTATATACACAGTGACTGCACCAGCAGAATAGTGAGTGCAGCTCTGGAGTATAATACAGGAGGTAACTCAGGATCAGTAATGTAATGTATGTACACAGTGACTGCACCAGCAGAATAGTGAGTGCAGCTCTGGAGTATAATACAGGATGTAACTCAGGATCAGTAATGTAATATATGTACATAGTGACTGCACCAGCAGAATAGTGAGTGCAGCTCTGGAGTATAATACAGGATGTAACTCAGGATCAGTAATGTAATGTATGTACACAGTGACTGCAGCTCTGGAGTATAATACAGGATCAGTAATGTATGTACACAGTGACTGCACCAGCAGAATAGTGAGTGCAGCTCTGGAGTAGAATACAGGAGGTAACTCAGGATCAGTAATGTAATGTATGTACACAGTGACTGCACCAGCAGAATAGTGAGTGCAGCTCTGGAGTATAATACAGGATGTAACTCAGGATCAGTAATGTAATGTATGTACACAGTGACTGCACCAGCAGAATAGCGAGTGCAGGTCTGGGGTATAATACAGGATGTAACTCAGGATCAGTAATGTAATGTATGTACACAGTGACTGCACCAGCAGAATAGTGAGTGCAGCTCTGGAGTATAATACAGGATGTAACTCAGGATCAGCAATGTAATGTATGTACACACTGACTCCACCTGCAGAATAGTGAGTGCAGCTCTGGAGTATAATACAGGATGTAACTCAGGATCAGTAATGTAATATATGTACACAGTGACTGTACCAAAAGCATAGTGAGTGCAGCTCTGGAGTATAATACAGGATGTAACTCAGGGTCAGTAATGTAATGTATGTACATAGTGACTGCACCAGCAGAATAGTGAGTGCAGCTCTGGAGTATAATACAGGATGTAACACAGGATCAGTAATGTAATGTATGTACACAGTGACTGCACCAGCAGAATAGTGAGTGCAGCTCTGGAGTATAATACAGGATGTAACTCAGGATCAGTAATGTAATGGATGTACACAGTGACTACACCAGCAGAATAGTGAGTGCAGCTCTGGAGTATAATACAGGATGTAACTCAGGATCAGTAATGTAATGTATGTACACAGTGACTGCACCAGCAGAATAGTGAGTGCAGCTCTGGAGTATAATACAGGATATAACTCTGGATCAGTAATGTAATGTATGTACACAGTGACTGCACCAGCAGAATAGTGAGTGCAGCTCTGGAGTATAATAAAGGATGTAACTCAGGATCAGTAATGTAATGTATGTACACAGTGACTGCACCAGCAGAATAGTGAGTGCAGCTCTGGAGTATAATACAGGAGGTAACTCAGGATCAGTAATGTAATGTGTGTACACAGTAACTGCACTAGCAGAATAGTGAGTGCAGCTCTGGAGTATAATACAGGATGTAACTCAGGATCAGTAATGTAATGTATGTACACAGTGACTGCACCAGCAGAATAGTGAGTGCAGCTCTGGAGTATAATACAGGATCAGTAATGTATGTACACAGTGACTGCACCAGCAGAATAGTGAGTGCAGCTCTGGAGTATAATACAGGAGGTAACTCAGGATCAGTAATGTAATGTATGTACACAGTGACTGCACCAGCAGAATAGCGAGTGCAGCTCTGGAGTATAATACAGGATCAGTAATGTATGTACACAGTGACTGCACCAGCAGAATAGTGAGTGCAGCTCTGGAGTATAATACAGGAGGTAACTCTGGATCAGTAATGTAATGTATGTACACAGTGACTGCACCAGCAGAATAGTGAGTGCAGCTCTGGAGTATAATACAGGTAATGTATGGACAGTATAGTTATACAGGGGTCTCATCAGTGGATATCCTCCTTACTCTTCCAGCGCCCGCTGTCTCTTCTCCCAGGACGGTTCTTCCTTGTAGAGTCGGGTCCCATAGAAATACCAGTACAAGTTCCCCCCAGAGTCCTCTCCCAGGGGCTCCACACGCAGACTGTCCCCGTCCAGACCCTGACGACACAATACAATAATAATTCTGCTTTTCGGTACTCTACATTTGCAGTTTATGGCCGGCGGGAGGAGGGGGACGAACCTTAAGAAGCTCGAAGACGTCGTCGGCGTCCAGCCGGTAGTCGCAGAGCCGGTGCAGGATCTCCAGGCGGCTGCACAGCGGTAGCTGGTGGTACGTCGCCCCCTTGAGCGGGTTGGGTTTCCCCTCTTCCAGCTCCCAGCGGTAACTAATGATGTCCTCCAGGTAAATGTGGAAGGTCTGAGGCCTGAGAGCGACAGAACATAGGGTGTTACATCGTGGGGGCAGCGAGGACGGATCCTCCGCCTTAAGGGGTCCCCGCACTCACGTGATGTCGTGCCGCTGATAGCAGCCCTGCAGCAGACAGACCAGCAGCTCGCCCAGGAACTCCACATCGTCGCGGTACAAGGCATCTTCCAACTCCTGGTGCAAAAACAAGAAAAGGAACGAGTGTGAAATATCAGCTCACTGCGTTCTATTGTCCTCATTTATCAGCCACCAATGCAGCCTTGCTTTCTGGCCTTTTCTTCTGCAGCAGAGAACGACCCCAAGAGATGCAGAATGGAAATGTCGCCAAAAAGCGCATCCCATAAAGGCTGGAGATGAGCTCAGGAGTCTCTCTGCAGCACTTAAGGGGTTAAAAGTCCCAGCTGTCACTGCAGCAGAGTCCCTTACTTCTGCGGTCCTGACTTTAGACAGACAGGGTGGCAGCAGGGGAGGGGCAGCGGGGGGACGTTTGAGTACCCCCCTAACCATTATGCACGCACATGCAGAAGCCCCTCACGCAGCAGAATTAAACAAACAGGGAATGAAAGGAAAAGAGCTGATAAAAGAAAAAGCCTTAAGAGCGGCCCAGGGCCCCGCCGAGCGCCGGAGACGTACAGAGTCTTCCTGGGGTGAGGAAGACAATGGGCGAGAGACAGGAGAAGAAGAAGGGCGATCTCGCCCCAGCGCCAACGTCAGACGCTGACACAACAGGTCATTAGTGACATCGCTCAAGACTGGCAGCCCCCTAAATCAGCGCGATCTGCAGCATCCAGGCACAGGAGCCGGCCCATCTGTCACCGGAGGGGCGGGGGGCACTAACGCCAACTTTTTCACCACTTGGTCAAAGACAGCGGATATAAACGTGACCGTCTGTACAGTATCGGTGATAAGTTCTGCCACCTGTTCCTGGCTCTTCATGGAATGTGCACATTGTAAATTCAGACTGAAGGCTGCAATATATATGGACTTGTGAAATTATTGTGACCATCGGGTGTGTTTTGCAAAGTCAGCGATGGTGCACATCTCCATACAGCACCAAGTCCTACGTCACAAGTGTCCTAAGCCAGAAAATGGCACGAAACACTCAACTAAGGAAAGAGAAACCAGAATCCATCATTACCGTAAGACATGAAGATCAGGAAAATTGCTAGAACCTTGAAGGTATCCTCAAGTGTAGTCATGAAAACCAGCAGACGATATCATGAAAATGACTCAAAGGAAAGTACGATCAAGAACGAGCTCTGCTGCAGGAGGAGAGGTTCATCAGAGTCCTGAGTCAAGGAATGAGCTCTGCTGCAGGAGGAGAGGTTCATCAGAGTCCTGAGTCAAGGAATGAGCTCTGCTGCAGGAGGAGAGGTTCATCAGAGTCCTGAGTCAAGGAATGAGCTCTGCTGCAGGAGGAGAGGTTCATCAGAGTCCTGAGTCAAGGAATGAGCTCTGCTGCAGGAGGAGAGGTTCATCAGAGTCCTGAGTCAAGGAATGAGCTCTGCTGCAGGAGGAGAGGTTCATCAGAGTCCTGAGTCAAGGAATGAGCTCTGCTGCAGGAGGAGAGGTTCATCAGAGTCCTGAGTCAAGGAATGAGCTCTGCTGCAGGAGGAGAGGTTCATCAGAGTCCTGAGTCAAGGAATGAGCTCTGCTGCAGGAGGAGAGGTTCATCAGAGTCCTGAGTCAAGGAATGAGCTCTGCTGCAGGAGGAGAGGTTCATCAGAGTCCTGAGTCAAGGAATGAGCTCTGCTGCAGGAGGACAGGTTCATCAGAGTCCTGAGTCAAGGAATGAGCTCTGCTGCAGGAGGACAAGTTCATCAGAGTCCTGAGTCAAGGAATGAGCTCTGCTGCAGGAGGACAAGTTCATCAGAGTCCTGAGTCAAGGAATGAGCTCTGCTGCAGGAGGACAAGTTCATCAGAGTCCTGAGTCAAGGAATGAGCTCTGCTGCAGGAGGACAAGTTCATCAGAGTCCTGAGTCAAGGAATGAGCTCTGCTGCAGGAGGACAAGTTCATCAGAGTCCTGAGTCAAGGAATGAGCTCTGCTGCAGGAGGACAAGTTCATCAGAGTCCTGAGTCAAGGAATGAGCTCTGCTGCAGGAGGACAAGTTCATCAGAGTCCTGAGTCAAGGAATGAGCTCTGCTGCAGGAGGACAAGTTCATCAGAGTCCTGAGTCAAGGAATGAGCTCTGCTGCAGGAGGACAAGTTCATCAGAGTCCTGAGTCAAGGAATGAGCTCTGCTGCAGGAGGACAAGTTCATCAGAGTCCTGAGTCAAGGAATGAGCTCTGCTGCAGGAGGACAAGTTCATCAGAGTCCTGAGTCAAGGAATGAGCTCTGCTGCAGGAGGACAATTTCATCAGAGTCCTGAGTCAAGGAATGAGCTCTGCTGCAGGAGGACAATTTCATCAGAGTCCTGAGTCAAGGAATGAGCTCTGCTGCAGGAGGACAAGTTCATCAGAGTCCTGAGTCAAGGAATGAGCTCTGCTGCAGAGGACAAGTTCATCAGAGGCATGAGTCAAGGAATGAGCTCTGCTGCAGAGGACAAGTTCATCAGAGGCATGAGTCAAGGAATGAGCTCTGCTGCAGAGGAGAGGTTCATCAGAGGCATGAGTCAAGGAATGAGCTCTGCTGCAGGAGGAGAGGTTCATCAGAGTCCTGAGTCAAGGAATGAGCTCTGCTGCAGGAGGAGAGGTTCATCAGAGTCCTGAGTCAAGGAATGAGCTCTGCTGCAGAGGAGAGGTTCATCAGAGTCTTCCGACAAGGAAATTGAAAAATCGACAGTTCCTCAGATAACAGCCTTCATAAACAATGGACCCACTTCAAAAAGCAGAGATGGCCTTTATTATCGAAGTTCTGCGAAGAAACCACCACTGAGGACCGCAAACCATAAGAAGAGACTTGTTTGGGCAAAGCAACATAAGGACTGGACAAGTAGAATCTGTGCTGGGGTCTGAAGAGTCAATATTAGTTTTTTTTGCATCAACCGACACAAAAAGGGCGAGTGAATAGTTTCTACGTGTGTCGCGCCCACCGTAAAGTCTAGAGGAAGGTGTGATGTTTGCTGGTTAAACCCCCGTCAGAGGCCTCTCATCCAGCCAAATAACCTCTTGTTTTGCACGGATGAAGGGCAAACACCCGTCTGCAAAAAGAAGCAACCGACAAAAAAAAAAACCTACTAGTTTCCTGGTTCGTCTTCTTCTTGAAAAACTCAGCTGGCTCTCCTGAGTATAAAAGGCGTTGTGTGCACATGGCCTTACCCAGCGTGGCCACCACAGCAGCCGCCGTCCCATCTGGTCTCCACTTAGTGGGACCATCACTTGTGTTACAGACAGGATAATGACACCAAACCCCTCCAGGCGATCGTGTTTCCATTTATGTCCCTTCCTGGTTTTGCTGCCTTCGTTCTGAATCTACACGTGCACATTGGAGCAAGAACAAGGAAAACCCATTACATGAACAAGCGAGTGCAGATTTTTCACCGATACTGTGGCAGATCTCCACTAGGCGGCACCGCCAAAGAGGAGCAAGGCATGTGTTGAGATAAGATAACCTCTTTCAGATGGGTGGTGTTTTTTTTTTACGTGTCCTTCCTCGCACCGGTCATCAGAACAGAGTACGGTCGGGTTCAGACGCTGCGATGAGCAGATGTCACGTTCTGTCTCAGCCGGGAGAGTCTCTTAGCTCTTTCCTCCAGCTTAGAAAAATCATGACTGCAGCAGCCGCTGATTGGCTGCAGTGGTCACCTGATGACCCCGCCGACAAAGGAAGCCAAGGAGACCATCAATGAACACTGGCAGCAGTATGGGGGCGCAGCGGGGGTCCGGTAGACAGGGGGATGTTAGGAAATTATGCATAAAGGCTAGTGCACACGTTGCAGTATATTTTTACTTTTTAAATTGGGGGCTAAATTCATGGATTTTGCAAAAATTGCAGAAAAAACAAGAAATGAAAAATGTGAGAGCAGGGTCAGATGACAATGGCGGCAGCTCTGGTGTCTGACCACTGTTTCTGTCCTCTATAGGAAGGGGGTGGGGGAGGTTTAGCCTGCGGACCCTCCTGTATGGGAATTTACATCACATCCCCCCTCCCTGGTGCTGATGTCCTGCTGAACTTTTAACCTGGCCGAAAACAGATTCCCACAATACTTTGCTCTTGGGGATAAAACTCCAGGATTCAGATATTTTTGGGACTCTTAAAGGGACGTACACAGCAAAATATCTGCATTGATTGTCTCATAGGAAACTGTTAAAACTTTTTATTTTTTGCTCTTTTAAAAAGTTTTGCAGTCGGTTCAGACGGCGGAAGCAACGCGATCACTACAAGGACCTAACGGCAGCCGTGCAGTCCGGTTGCCCCCATAGATGGGTCCCGTTCGGCCGCTATCCCCCACGGTCCTGCGGCTTTCTACCTGCAGTTTTGGTTACAGGAGGAATGAAAAGGTTAAACCCGGCTCCATGAAAGAACCTAATTGACATATCAAAAGCAAATGGCCTGGAGGGGCTGGGGTGTTTACAACCCTGCAAACCCACCCCCTGCCGGGCATCCTCCCCCATAACAAAGCCTGGGACATGGAGACCTGAGGACCTGCAGCTGAGCAGCCCACCAAACACTTATAGTAGAATCACAGGGAGCTGGGAAAGTATGTGAACCCCAAGACGGGCCGTGTCTGTGGTCCACCAGGGACATACGAGCCCATAGTAGCAATTCCAGAGATGGGGCAGGTCGATTTCAACATGCCCAATCCTTTAGCCATGCTCCCGCACCAAAAATTAATGGTTGAATCTGATTGGTCGAAGCCGGCGTATTACATCAAACCACGTAAAGTCTTATCAATGATCTTGATGGATTGATAACGTGCTTCTCCGGACATGCTGGGAGTTGTAGTGTAGGAGCGACCCCTGCACCTGCTGGTTGCAAGGGGTGACAGCGGCGGGGGACGGGCGGTTGTTTTCTCGCTCGCCTCCTCCAGGACCCATGTGACAGGACTGCTGATGAGAGAATTCAGAGGGTCTGGGGCCGCTTTACAGGTCCCATCTCGCCCCTATAATCAGCCCTGCAGCTGCCGCGCTGCACCTGGGATCTCCCAGTTGGCCGCCTGGTAACGAGCGCAGAGAGGGGAGATTACACGGGCGGGCGGCAGGGAGGGCGGCACGCCAGATGATGGAATACGCCAGCAATACCCCAGGTGGGCACAGACTAGCAGCACACGTGCGATCGTCACGGCTCGTATCTGCGCCGCGGCATAGGGTGGTGCTATATAAACAATAATGACTCCTGCAGCAACAGAACAGCTCCCCTAGTGGCCAGTAAAAAAAATAACATAATAGCAAAATTTAAAGGGGCCCCCGACAATAAGCTGATCTCCATAAATAAGTGCTCAATGCCTCCACAGTGCCACCGCAGGTGAGAGAAGGAATTACACTGATCACATTGATATCAATGATAGCTGATAAATGAGAGTCCTAACTAGATAATCACACAACCCCCCCCCCACCCCCGTAACAAGGGAGGCATTCTCTCCAACTAATAAAAGTAAGTACACCTCTGTCCGACAACTCAACCCTTGTGTATACTTGCATCGCCGCCCCGCCCAAGAGGTCACGTAATTGAGAGAGGGGGCATAAGCGGCTACCAGAATCCTCAGGCGGCAGCTTATCTCCCTGGATAAGGAAGGATTGGGCATGCTGAAAGTCGAGAGGCCTGATCTTTCTTCCATACACATTATATGGTGGGGGCTGGGGACGTTACATGTCACCGGCAGCAGGGGGGAGGCACCCAAGTAGGTCTAGAGTGAAATCCTACAGACACAGTAGGATCACCCCATAAAACCGGCGCACATGCGTCAGGGCGGCGTCAGCAGGGGGCGAGGATGGGCGATGGGCGTCTCTGATCCACAAGAAAGAGCCAGAGTCGTCCCCTCATCTCCACCATAACACAAAGCCACGTGTGTGAAGCATCAGCGGAGGACGGGGGGAGCAAAACAGGGGGGACACAGGCTGCCCTGCCCCCAATACTGGCCATACACACAGCAGAGCATAGGGAGACTGGATCACAAGCTCTTGAGACCACTTAAAGGGCCGGTAACCATAAAGTCTGCACTGTTATAAAGTCCCGTGTGCCCTGAAGTCGTGCAACAGTTGCATCCGTGGAGGTCAAGTCTGCGGCGCCAGCTGACGGCAAGTTTGGCGCAACAATGGCCCCGGACCAGCTGCACTGCAACAAAGGCGACCATGGCTCCCAGTGGTCACATGACTTGCCCCATTCACTTCTAGGGAAAAAAATAAAAGTGAATTATGCAAAATCCGCAGGGTCCCATGACTAAGGCTGTGCAGAAAGTGCCAGCAAGTGAGGGGTTAATCCCCCCCACCCTATAGGTGAGTCACTTATCAGACCCCAAACTTCATTTACACTACAAACAGCTTCACATTGTCCTGCAAAGTGACAGGAGGGGGATAGAGACAAAGGAGGGGAGGCAGCTGGCCCCTCACAGGCTGCACCTTCAATTAACCCCTTCAGGAACAAGGTGCGAACTAGTAGAGGCAGCAACACTGGGGGGTGGGGAGACGTGTCCTACATCCCTCCCTGGGAAAGCTGGGTGATACCCAAATGGGGACAGAGCAATGCAGACGTGAAGGAGTTAACAGACATATGCCGGCAGCACAGCCCCGCTCCCCTCCCTCAGGGTATTGTCCCCTCTAGATGCCATGCTGCCCCTGGAAGACCCAGAACAAAACAGACAGAGGGGTTTCCCCGGAGTGAGACCCCCGAGCCCCCCCGCCCAACAGCCAGAACAAAACCCCTCCATTATATCCAGCAGACTGCATCCCAAAAGGCAGAGGGTAGAGAAGCAGCCCCCTCCCCAGCCACAGCTGAAGCCTCCACACAGCAAGGGTTAAGTCAACACTAGAGTGTCAGCTTCTGGGACCAAGGCTAAGAGGCAGCGGCAGGTGGGCCGCAGAGCTGACACTCCAGTGAGCGAGTCCTGGCACGTAACCGGTTAATCGCAGACCGAGGAGTGTAAAAAATAAGAAAAGTTTACAGCCACAACAGCGGCCCATGCTGGGGAGGGGCGTCTCCTGGAGTGACCCCACTGACAGAGGGGGTCACACTGATCCCCCCCACAATACTGCCCTCGCAGTGACCCCAATATTAATGCTGCCAGCACAGGGCGCCCCCTCCCACTGTCAGTATTAGGGGTGTGGGGCTCACCCAAACACTGACCGTACTACGGCCCCCCACACTCCACAGGACCCCCAGAATCAAACACTTTCTGAACCTGTCACCCAGGAGGAGTCGGCAGAACAAGATGCAAATACTACAGCCGTGACCCCATAATAATCACCTGCCCCCAATACTCAGGACCCCACAATACTAATCCCCCAATAATCAGTGATGACAGGGACTGAGGCGTCACTACTCAGAGGTGCAGTACCCTCCCCTGGGCGCTACTGGGGGCTGCTCAGTATCATGGGGGGCTGAGTATAATACGGGTCTGCTCAGTATTATGGGGGGCTGAGTATAATACGGGTCTGCTCAGTATTATGGGGGGCTGCGAATAATACGGGTCTGCTCAGTATTATGGGGGGCTGCGAATAATACGGGTCTGCTCAGTATTATGGGGGGC
Source organism: Phyllobates terribilis (assembly GCF_046119375.1). Lineage (NCBI taxonomy): Eukaryota > Metazoa > Chordata > Amphibia > Anura > Dendrobatidae > Phyllobates > Phyllobates terribilis. The sequence continues at coordinate 193,411,619 of NW_027362770.1, read as the reverse complement.
TGCGAATAATACGGGTCTGCTCAGTATTATGGGGGCTGAGTATAATACGGGTCTGCTCAGTATTATGGGGGGCTGAGTATAATACGGGTCTGCTCAGTATTATGGGGGGCTGAGTATAATACGGGTCTGCTCAGTATTATGGGGGGCTGAGTATAATACGGGTCTGCTCAGTATTATGGGGGGCTGAGTATAATACGGGTCTGCTCAGTATTATGGGGGGCTGCGAATAATACGGGTCTGCTCAGTATTATGGGGGCTGAGTATAATACGGGTCTGCTCAGTATTATGGGGGGCTGAGTATAATACGGGTCTGCTCAGTATTATGGGGGGCTGAGTATAATACGGGTCTGCTCAGTATTATGGGGGGCTGAGTATAATACGGGTCTGCTCAGTATTATGGGGGGCTGAGTATAATACGGGTCTGCTCAGTATTATGGGGGGCTGAGTATAATACGGGTCTGCTCAGTATTATGGGGGGCTGAGTATAATACGGGTCTGCTCAGTATTATGGGGGGCTGAGTATAATACGGGTCTGCTCAGTATTATGGGGGGCTGAGTATAATACGGGTCTGCTCAGTATTATGGGGGGCTGAGTATAATACGGGTCTGCTCAGTATTATGGGGGGCTGAGTATAATACGGGTCTGCTCAGTATTATGGGGGGCTGAGTATAATACGGGTCTGCTCAGTATTATGGGGGGCTGAGTATAATACGGGTCTGCTCAGTATTATGGGGGGCTGAGTATAATACGGGTCTGCTCAGTATTATGGGGGGCTGAGTATAATACGGGTCTGCTCAGTATTATGGGGGGCTGCGAATAATACGGGTCTGCTCAGTATTATGGGGGGCTGTGTATAATAAGTATAATAGGGGGCTGCTCAGTATTATGGGGGGCTGAGTATAATAGGGGGCTGCTCAGTATTATGGGGGGCTGAGTACAATAGGGGGCTGCTCAGTATAATAAGTATAATAGGGGTCTGCTCAGTATTATGGGGGGCTGAGTACAATAGGGGGCTGCTCAGTATTATGGGGGCTGAGTATAATAAGTATAATAGGGGGCTGCTCAGTATTATGGGGGGCTGAGTATAATAGGGGTCTGCTCAGTATAATAAGTATAATAGGGGTCTGCTCAGTATTATGGGGGGCTGAGTACAATAGGGGGCTGCTCAGTATTATGGGGGGCGGAGTACAATAGGGGGCTGCTCAGTATTATGGGGGGCTGAGTACAATAGGGGGCTGCTCCGTATTATGGGGGGCTGCTCAGTATTATGGGGGACTGAGTGTAATAGGGGGCTGCTCAGTATTATGGGGGACTGAGTGTAATAGGGGGCTGCTCAGTATTATGGGGGGCTGAGTATAATACGGGTCTGCTCAGTATTATGGGGGGCTGAGTATAATACGGGTCTGCTCAGTATTATGGGGGGCTGAGTATAATACGGGTCTGCTCAGTATTATGGGGGGCTGAGTATAATACGGGTCTGCTCAGTATTATGGGGGGCTGCGAATAATACGGGTCTGCTCAGTATTATGGGGGGCTGTGTATAATAAGTATAATAGGGGGCTGCTCAGTATTATGGGGGGCTGAGTATAATAGGGGTCTGCTCAGTATAATAAGTATAATAGGGGTCTGCTCAGTATTATGGGGGGCTGAGTACAATAGGGGGCTGCTCAGTATTATGGGGGGCGGAGTACAATAGGGGGCTGCTCAGTATTATGGGGGGCTGAGTACAATAGGGGGCTGCTCCGTATTATGGGGGGCTGCTCAGTATTATGGGGGACTGAGTGTAATAGGGGGCTGCTCAGTATTATGGGGGACTGAGTGTAATAGGGGGCTGCTCAGTATTATGGGGGGCTGAGTATAATACGGGTCTGCTCAGTATTATGGGGGGCTGAGTATAATACGGGTCTGCTCAGTATTATGGGGGGCTGAGTATAATACGGGTCTGCTCAGTATTATGGGGGGCTGCGAATAATACGGGTCTGCTCAGTATTATGGGGGGCTGCGAATAATACGGGTCTGCTCAGTATTATGGGGGGCTGTGTATAATAAGTATAATAGGGGGCTGCTCAGTATTATGGGGGGCTGAGTATAATAGGGGGCTGCTCAGTATTATGGGGGGCTGAGTACAATAGGGGGCTGCTCAGTATAATAAGTATAATAGGGGTCTGCTCAGTATTATGGGGGGCTGAGTACAATAGGGGGCTGCTCAGTATTATGGGGGGCGGAGTACAATAGGGGGCTGCTCAGTATTATGGGGGGCAGAGTACAATAGGGGGCTGCTCAGTATTATGGGGGGCTGAGTACAATAGGGGGCTGCTCAGTATTATGGGGGGCTGAGTACAATAGGGGGCTGCTCCGTATTATGGGGGGCTGCTCAGTATTATGGGGGACTGAGTGTAATAGGGGGCTGCTCAGTATTATGGGGGACTGAGTGTAATAGGGGGCTGCTCAGTATTATGGGGGACTGAGTGTAATAGGGGGCTGCTCAGTATTATGGGGGACTGAGTGTAATAGGGGGCTGCTCAGTATTATGGGGGACTGAGTGTAATAGGGGGCTGCTCAGTATTATGGGGGACTGAGTGTAATAGGGGGCTGCTCAGTATTATGGGGGACTGAGTGTAATAGGGGGCTGCTCAGTATTATGGGGGACTGAGTGTAATAGGGGGCTGCTCAGTATTATGGGGGGGCTAAATATAATAGGGGGCTGCGTATAATAGGGGGGCTGCGGCTGGGATCACAGGATTGTATAAATAATCGGTCCCGTTCTCAGCAGATATGAACCATTTCCATCCCCACCTTACAGAGCTGTGGTGTCAGGGACTCTGGGATTCTCTGTAGGACGTGAGATTATTTTCTCGTCAGATCTCGGAGTGAAATCGCAGCTGAACACAGCGGAGAAAGAATCTGCAGATCGGCACCGACCCAGAGAATAGCTGGAGTGAGCACTCGTCCCATCCATACCCAAGTGTGAGCGAGGCCTTATACCCAGCATTAGGGGGACAGAGGATAACTGAGGCTCAGTAATACAGGGGGCTAATGCTACCCAGTATTAGGGGGCAGACACTCAGTATGGAGGGGCTCAGTATTAAAGTGGTGGGGGGCTCTGCATTGTGGGGGATGTGGGGTGCTTAGTATTAGGGGGGAGGTCAGTATTAGAGTGGTGGGGGGCTCAGTATTAGGGGGATGTCAGTATTATAGAGGTGGGGGGCTCAGTATTAGGTGGATGTGGGGGCTCAGTATTAGGTGGATGTCAGTATCAGAGTGGTGGGGGACTCAGTATTAGGGGGATGTGGGGGCTCAGTATTAGGGGGATGTGGGGGCTCAGTATTAGAGTGGTGGGGGGCTCAGTATTAGGGGGATGTCAGTATTAAAGAGGTGGGGGGCTCTGTATTAGGGGGATGTGGGGGCTCAGTATTAGAGTGGTGGAGGGGCTCTGTATTAGGGGGATGTCAGTATTATAGAGGTGGGGGGGCTCTGTATTAGGGGGATGTCAGTATTATAGAGGTGGGGGGCTCAGTATTAGGGGGATGTCAGTATTAGAGTGGTGGGGGCTCAGTATTAGAGTGGTGGGGGGCTCCGCGATACTCCCATCATCCTCGGTGGCTCCGGAGCACTTTCCCCGTCGGTGGCGGTCGGTGCTCGGGCGCCTCCATCCCCCGGACACCGCGCTCAGGCTGCTGCCTCCGGACTCACCTCGATCTCGAAGTCGGGCAGCTGGAAGGCGGTGCGGAACAGGGAGCAGAAGTGCGCGATGGCCGGGACCCGCCAGCAGGAGCGGAGCTCTGCCAGGGCAGCGTCCGGGGGCATCCCGAGCCCAGCACCCCGAGCCCGGACACAGCGTGCGGGAGAGCGGCCACAATGTGAGCCCCGGCCGGGGAGGAACAGATGGGATGGGGGCGGGGCCAGAGCGTGACACCGCCCACTGCAAGAGGAACACCACGCCCCCCGACCGAGCACAGAGGGAACAGACCGAGAGTAACACCATAATAATGACGTCATAACGGAAAGTAACAAGAGTAATAGTGACATCATCACTGATAGCAACAAGAGTAATAGTGACATCATCACTGATAGCAACAAGAGTAATAGTGACATCATCACTGATAGTAACAAGAGTAATAGTGACATCATCACTGATAGTAACAAGAGTAATAGTGACATCATCACTTATAGTAACAAGAGTAATAGAGACATCATCACTGATAGTAACAAAAGTAATAGTGACATCATCACTGATAGTAACAAGAGTAATAGTGACATCATCACTGATAGTAACAAGAGTAATAGAGACATCATCACTGATAGTAACAAGAGTAATAGTGACATCATCACTTATAGTAACAAGAGTAATAGTGACATCATCACTGATAGCAACAAGAGTAATAGTGACATCATCACTGATAGTAACAATAGTAATAGTGACATCATCACTGATAGTAACAAGAGTAATAGTGACATCATCACTTATAGTAACAAGAGTAATAGTGACATCATCACTGATAGTAACAAGAGTAATAGAGACATCATCACTGATAGTAACAATAGTAACAGTGACATCATCACTGATAGTAACAAGAGTAATAGTGACATCATCACTTATAGCAACAAGAGTAATAGTGACATCATCACTTATAGTAACAATAGTAATAGTGACATCATCACTGATGGTAACACGAGTAATAGTGACATCATCACTGATAGTAACAAGAGTAATAGTGACATCATTATTGATGGTAAGTGTAATAGTGACATCATCACTGATAGTAACAAGAGTAATAGTGACATCATCACTGATGGTAACAAAAGTAATAGTGACATCATCACTTATAGTAAAAAGATTAATAGTGACATGATCACTTATAGTAACAAGGGTAATAGTGACATCATCACTTATAGTAACAAAAGTAATAGTGACATCATCACTTATAGTAAAAAGAGTAATAGTGACATCATCACTGATAGCAAAAAGAGTAATAGTGACATCATCACTGATAGTAACAAGAGTAATAGTGACATCATCACTTATAGTAACAAGAGTAATAGTGACATCATCACTGATAGTAACAAGAGTAATAGTGACATCATCACTTATAGTAACAAGAGTAATAGTGACATCATCACTTATAGTAACAAAAGTAATAGTGACATCATCAATTATAGTAAAAAGAGTAATAGTGACATCATCACTGATAGCAAAAAGAGTAATAGTGACATCATCACTGATAGTAACAAGAGTAATAGTGACATCATCACTTATAGTAACAAGAGTAATAGTGACATCATCACTTATAGTAAAAAGAGTAATAGTGACATCATCACTGATAGCAACAAGAGTAATAGTGACATCATCACTGATAGTAAAGAGTAATAGTGACATCATCACTTATAGTAACAAGAGTAATAGTGACATCATCACTTATAGTAAAAAGAGTAATAGTGACATCATCACTGAGAGCAACAAGAGTAACAGTGACATCATCACTGATAGTAAAAAGAGTAATAGTGACATCATCAATTATAGTAACAAGAGTAATAGTGACATCATCACTTATAGTAACAAGACTAATAGTCACTGATAGTAACAAGAGTAATAGTGACATCATCACTGACAGTAACAAAAATAATAGTAACTTCATCACTGATTGTAACAAGAGGAATAGTGACATCATCACTTATAGTAACAAGGATAATAGTGACATCACCACTGATGGTAACAAGAGTAATAGTGACATCATCACTGATAGTAACAAGAGTAATAGTGACATCGTCACTTATAGTAACAAGAGTAATAGTGACATCATCACTTATAATAACAATAGTAATAGTGACATCATCACTTATAGTAACAAGAGAAATAGTGACATCATCACTTATAGTAACAAGAGTAATAGTGACATCATCACTTATAGTAACAATAGTAATAGTGACATCATCACTTATAGTAACAAGAGTAATAGTGACATCATCACTTATAGTAACAAAAGTAATAGTGACATCATCACTTATAGTAAAAAGATTAATAGTGACATCATCACTTATAGTAACAAGGGTAATAGTGACATCATCACTTATAGTAACAAAAGTAATAGTGACATCATCACTTATAGTAAAAAGAGTAATAGTGACATCATCACTGATAGCAACAAGAGTAATAGTGACATCATCACTGATAGTAACAAGAGTAATAGTGACATCACACTTATAGTAACAAGAGTAATAGTGACATCATCACTTATAGTAACAAAAGTAATAGTGACATCATCACTTATAGTAAAAAGAGTAATAGTGACATCATCACTGATAGCAACAAGAGTAATAGTGACATCATCACTGATAGTAACAAGAGTAATAGTGACATCATCACTTATAGTAACAAGAGTAATAGTGACATCATCACTTATAGTAAAAAGAGTAATAGTGACATCATCACTGATAGCAACAAGAGTAATAGTGACATCATCACTGATAGTAACAAGAGTAATAATGACATCATCACTTATAGTAACAAGAGTAATAGTGACATCATCACTTATAGTAACAAAAGTAATAGTGACATCATCACTTATAGTAAAAAGAGTAATAGTGACATCATCACTGAGAGCAACAAGAGTAACAGTGACATCATCACTGATAGTAACAAGAGTAATAGTGACATCATCACTTCTAGTAACAAGAGTAATAGTGACATCATCACTTATAGTAACAAGACTAATAGTCACTGATAGTAACAAGAGTAATAGTGACATCATCACTGACAGTAACAAAAATAATAGTAACATCATCACTGATTGTAACAAGAGGAATAGTGACATCATCACTTATAGTAACAAGGATAATAGTGACATCACCACTGATGGTAACAAGAGTAATAGTGACATCATCACTGATAGTAACAAGAGTAATAGTGACATCGTCACTTATAGTAACAAGAGTAATAGTGACATCATAACTTATAATAACAATAGTAATAGTGACATCATCACTTATAGTAACAAGAGAAATAGTGACATCATCACTTATAGTAACAAGAGTAATAGTGACATCATCACTTATAGTAACAATAGCAATAGTGACATCATCACTTATAGTAACAAGAGTAATAGTGACATCATCACGTATAGTAACAAGAGTAATAGTGACATCATCACTTATAATAACAATAGTAATAGTGACATCATCACTTATAATAACAATAGTAATAGTGACATCATCACTTATCGTAACAAGAGTAATAGTGACATCATCACTTATAGTAACAATAGTAATAGTGACATCATCACTTATAGTAAGAAGAGTAATAGTGACATCATCACTTATAGTAACAAGAGTAATAGTGACATCATCACTTATAATAACAATAGTAATAGTGACATCATCACTTATAGTAACAAGAGTAATAGTGACATCATCACTTATAGTAACACGAGTAATAGTGACATCATCACTTATAGTAACAAGAGTAATAGTGACATCATCACTTATAGTAACAATAGTAATAGTGACATCATCACTTATAGTAACAAGGGTAATAGTGACATCATCACTTATAGTAACAAGAGTAATAGTGACATCATCACTTATAGTAACAATAGTAATAGTGACATCATCACTTATAGTAACAATAGTAATAGTGACATCATCACTGATAGTAACAAGGTTAATAGTGACATCATCACTTATAGTAACAAGGGTAATAGTGACATCATCACTTATAGTAAAAAGATTAATAGTGACATCATCACTGATAGTAACAAGAGTAATAGTGACATCATCACTTATAGTAACAAGAGTAATAGTGACACCATCACTTATAGTAACAATAGTAATAGTGACATCATCACTTATAGTAACAAGAGTAATAGTGACATCATCACTTATAGTAACAATAGTAATAGTGACATCATCACTTATAGTAACAAGGGTAATAGTGACATCATCACTTATAGTAACAAAAGTAATAGTGACATCATCACTTATAGTAAAAAGAGTAATAGTGACATCATCACTGATAGTAACAAGAGTAATAGTGACATCATCACTTATAGTAACAATAGTAATAGTGACACCATCACTTATAGTAACAATAGTAATAGTGACATCATCACTTATAGTAACAAGAGTAATAGTGACATCATCACTTATAGTAACAAGAGTAATAGTGTCATCATCACTTATAGTAACAAGAGTAATAGTGACATCATCACTGATAGTAACAATAGTAATAGTGACATCATCACTTATAGTAACAATAGTAATAGTGACATCATCACTTATAGTAGCAAAAGTAATAGTGACATCATCACTTATAGTAACAAAAGTAATAGTGACATCATCACTTATAGTAGCAAAAGTAATAGTGACATCATCACTTATAGTAACAAAAGTTATAGTGACATCATCACTTATAGTAAAAAGATTAATAGTGACATCATCACTTATAGTAACAAGAGTAATAGTGACATCATCACTTATTGTAACAATAGTAATAGTGACATCATCACTTATAGTAACAAGAGAAATAGTGACATCATCACTTATAGTAACAAGAGTAATAGTGACATCATCACTTATAGTAACAATAGCAATAGTGACATCATCACTTATAGTAACAAGAGTAATAGTGACATCATCACGTATAGTAACAAGAGTAATAGTGACATCATCACTTATAATAACAATAGTAATAGTGACATCATCACTTATAATAACAATAGTAATAGTGACATCATCACTTATCGTAACAAGAGTAATAGTGACATCATCACTTATAGTAACAATAGTAATAGTGACATCATCACTTATAGTAAGAAGAGTAATAGTGACATCATCACTTATAGTAACAATAGTAATAGTGACATCATCACTTATAATAACAATAGTAATAGTGACATCATCACTTATAGTAACAAGAGTAATAGTGACATCATCACTTATAGTAACACAAGTAATAGTGACATCATCACTTATAGTAACAAGAGTAATAGTGACATCATCACTTATAGTAACAATAGTAATAGTGACATCATCACTTATAGTAACAAGGGTAATAGTGACATCATCACTTATAGTAACAAGAGTAATAGTGACATCATCACTTATAGTAACAATAGTAATAGTGACATCATCACTTATAGTAACAATAGTAATAGTGACATCATCACTGATAGTAACAAGGTTAATAGTGACATCATCACTTATCGTAACAAAAGTAATAGTGACATCATCACTTATAGTAAAAAGAGTAATAGTGACATCATCACTGATAGTAACAAGAGTAATAGTGACATCATCACTGATGGTAACAAGAGTAATAGTGACATCATCACTTATAGTAACAAGAGTAACAGTGACATCATCACTTATAGAAATAAGAGGAATTGTGACATCATCACTCAAAGTAACAATAGTAATGATGACATCATCACTGATAGTAACAAGAGTAATAGTGACATCATCACTTATAGTAACAAGAGTAATAGTGACATCATCACTGATAGTAACAAGAGTAATAGTAACATCATCACTGATAGTAACAAGAGTAGTAGAGACATCATCACTGATAGTAACAATAGTAATAGTGACATCATCACTGATAGTAAGAAGAGTAATAGTGACATCATCACTAATAGTAACAAGAGTAATAGTGACATCATCACTGAAAGTAACAAGAGTAATAGTGACATCATCACTGACGGTAACAAGAGTAATAGAGACATCATCACTGATAGTAACGATAGTAATAGTGACATCATCACTGATAGTAACAAGTGTAATAGTGACATCATCACTTATAGCAACAATAGTAATAGTGACATCATCACTTATAGTAACAATAGTAATAGTGACATCATCACTGATGGTAACACGAGTAATAGTGACATCATCACTGATAGTAACAAGAGTAATAGTGACATCATCACTGATGGTAACAAATGTAATAGTGACATCATCACTGATAGTAACAAGAGTAAAAGTGACATCATCACTAATGGTAACAAGAGTAATAGTGGCATCATCACTGAGAGTAACAAGAGTAATAGTGACATCATCACTTATAGTAACAATAGTAATAGTGACATCATCACTTAAAGTAACAATAGTAATAGTGACATCATCACTTATATTAACAAGAGTAATAGTGACATCATCACTGATGGTAACAAGAGTAATAGTGACATCATCACTTATAGTAAAAAGAGTAATAGTGACATCATCACTTATAGTAATAAGAGGAATAGTGACATCATCACTTAAAGTAACAAGGTTAATAGTGACATCAGCACTTATAGTAACAAGAGTAATAGTGACATCATCACTTATAGTAATAAGAGGAATAGTGACATCATCACTGAGAGTAACAAGAGTCATAGTAACATCATCACTGACAGTAACAAGAGTAATCGTGACATCATCACTTATAGTAACAATAGTAATAGTGACACCATCACTTATAGTACCAAGAGTAATAGTGACATCATCACTTATAGTAACAATAGTAATAGTGACACCATCACTTATAGTAACAAGAGTAATAGTGACATCATCACTTATAGTAACAAGGGTAATAGTGACATCATCACTTATAGTAAAAAGATTAATAGTGACATCATCACTGAGAGTAACAAGAGTAATAGTGACATCATCACTTATAGTAACAAAAGTAATAGTGACATCATCACTTATAGTAAAAAGAGTAATAGTGACATCATCACTGATAGTAACAAGAGTAATAGTGACATCATCACTTATAGTAACAATAGTAATAGTGACACCATCACTTATAGTAACAATAGTAATAGTGACATCATCACTTATAGTAGCAAAAGTAATAGTGACATCATCACTTATAGTAACAAAAGTAATAGTGACATCATCACTTATAGTAAAAAGATTAATAGTGACATCATCACTTATAGTAACAAGGGTAATAGTGACATCATCACTTATAGTAACAAGAGTAATAGTGACATCATCACTTATAGTAAAAAGGGTAATAGTGACATCATCACTGATAGCAACAAGAGTAATAGTGACATCATCACTGATAGTAACAAGAGTAATAGTGACATCATCACTTATAGTAACAAGAGTAATAGTGACATCATCACTTATAGTAACAAGGGTAATAGTGACATCATCACTTATAGTAAAAAGATTAATAGTGACATCATCACTGATAGTAACAAGAGTAATAGTGACATCATCACTTATAGTAACAAGAGTAATAGTGACACCATCACTTATAGTAACAATAGTAATAGTGACATCATCACTTATAGTAACAAGAGTAATAGTGACATCATCACTTATAGTAACAATAGTAATAGTGACATCATCACTTATAGTAACAAGGGTAATAGTGACATCATCACTTATAGTAACAAAAGTAATAGTGACATCATCACTTATAGTAAAAAGAGTAATAGTGACATCATCACTGATAGTAACAAGAGTAATAGTGACATCATCACTTATAGTAACAATAGTAATAGTGACACCATCACTTATAGTAACAATAGTAATAGTGACATCATCACTTATAGTAACAAGAGTAATAGTGACATCATCACTTATAGTAACAAGAGTAATAGTGTCATCATCACTTATAGTAACAAGAGTAATAGTGACATCATCACTGATAGTAACAATAGTAATAGTGACATCATCACTTATAGTAACAATAGTAATAGTGACATCATCACTTATAGTAGCAAAAGTAATAGTGACATCATCACTTATAGTAACAAAAGTAATAGTGACATCATCACTTATAGTAGCAAAAGTAATAGTGACATCATCACTTATAGTTACAAAAGTTATAGTGACATCATCACTTATAGTAAAAAGATTAATAGTGACATCATCACTTATAGTAACAAGAGTAATAGTGACATCATCACTTATTGTAACAATAGTAATAGTGACATCATCACTTATAGTAACAAGAGAAATAGTGACATCATCACTTATAGTAACAAGAGTAATAGTGACATCATCACTTATAGTAACAATAGCAATAGTGACATCATCACTTATAGTAACAAGAGTAATAGTGACATCATCACGTATAGTAACAAGAGTAATAGTGACATCATCACTTATAATAACAATAGTAATAGTGACATCATCACTTATAATAACAATAGTAATAGTGACATCATCACTTATCGTAACAAGAGTAATAGTGACATCATCACTTATAGTAACAATAGTAATAGTGACATCATCACTTATAGTAAGAAGAGTAATAGTGACATCATCACTTATAGTAACAATAGTAATAGTGACATCATCACTTATAATAACAATAGTAATAGTGACATCATCACTTATAGTAACAAGAGTAATAGTGACATCATCACTTATAGTAACACAAGTAATAGTGACATCATCACTTATAGTAACAAGAGTAATAGTGACATCATCACTTATAGTAACAATAGTAATAGTGACATCATCACTTATAGTAACAAGGGTAATAGTGACATCATCACTTATAGTAACAAGAGTAATAGTGACATCATCACTTATAGTAACAATAGTAATAGTGACATCATCACTTATAGTAACAATAGTAATAGTGACATCATCACTGATAGTAACAAGGTTAATAGTGACATCATCACTTATCGTAACAAAAGTAATAGTGACATCATCACTTATAGTAAAAAGAGTAATAGTGACATCATCACTGATAGTAACAAGAGTAATAGTGACATCATCACTGATGGTAACAAGAGTAATAGTGACATCATCACTTATAGTAACAAGAGTAACAGTGACATCAACACTTATAGAAATAAGAGGAATAGTGACATCATCACTCAAAGTAACAATAGTAATGATGACATCATCACTGATAGTAACAAGAGTAATAGTGACATCATCACTTATAGTAACAAGAGTAATAGTGACATCATCACTGATAGTAACAAGAGTAATAGTAACATCATCACTGATAGTAACAAGAGTAGTAGAGACATCATCACTGATAGTAACAATAGTAATAGTGACATCATCACTGATAGTAAGAAGAGTAATAGTGACATCATCACTTATAGTAACAAGAGTAATAGTGACATCATCACTGAAAGTAACAAGAGTAATAGTGACATCATCACTGACGGTAACAAGAGTAATAGAGACATCATCACTGATAGTAACGATAGTAATAGTGACATCATCACTGATAGTAACAAGTGTAATAGTGACATCATCACTTATAGCAACAATAGTAATAGTGACATCATCACTTATAGTAACAATAGTAATAGTGACATCATCACTGATGGTAACACGAGTAATAGTGACATCATCACTGATAGTAACAAGAGTAATAGTGACATCATCACTGATGGTAACAAATGTAATAGTGACATCATCACTGATAGTAACAAGAGTAAAAGTGACATCATCACTAATGGTAACAAGAGTAATAGTGGCATCATCACTGAGAGTAACAAGAGTAATAGTGACATCATCACTTATAGTAACAATAGTAATAGTGACATCATCACTTAAAGTAACAATAGTAATAGTGACATCATCACTTATATTAACAAGAGTAATAGTGACATCATCACTGATGGTAACAAGAGTAATAGTGACATCATGACTTATAGTAAAAAGAGTAATAGTGACATCATCACTTATAGTAATAAGAGGAATAGTGACATCATCACTTAAAGTAACAAGGTTAATAGTGACATCAGCACTTATAGTAACAAGAGTAATAGTGACATCATCACTTATAGTAATAAGAGGAATAGTGACATCATCACTGAGAGTAACAAGAGTCATAGTAACATCATCACTGACAGTAACAAGAGTAATCGTGACATCATCACTTATAGTAACAATAGTAATAGTGACACCATCACTTATAGTACCAAGAGTAATAGTGACATCATCACTTATAGTAACAATAGTAATAGTGACACCATCACTTATAGTAACAAGAGTAATAGTGACATCATCACTTATAGTAACAAGGGTAATAGTGACATCATCACTTATAGTAAAAAGATTAATAGTGACATCATCACTGAGAGTAACAAGAGTAATAGTGACATCATCACTTATAGTAACAAAAGTAATAGTGACATCATCACTTATAGTAAAAAGAGTAATAGTGACATCATCACTGATAGTAACAAGAGTAATAGTGACATCATCACTTATAGTAACAATAGTAATAGTGACACCATCACTTATAGTAACAATAGTAATAGTGACATCATCACTTATAGTAGCAAAAGTAATAGTGACATCATCACTTATAGTAACAAAAGTAATAGTGACATCATCACTTATAGTAAAAAGATTAATAGTGACATCATCACTTATAGTAACAAGGGTAATAGTGACATCATCACTTATAGTAACAAGAGTAATAGTGACATAATCACTTATAGTAAAAAGGGTAATAGTGACATCATCACTGATAGCAACAAGAGTAATAGTGACATCATCACTGATAGTAACAAGAGTAATAGTGACATCATCACTTATAGTAACAAGAGTAATAGTGACATCATCACTTATAGTAACAAAAGTAATAGTGACATCATCACTTATAGTAAAAAGAGTAATAGTGACATCATCACTGATAGCAACAAGAGTAATAGTGACATCATCTCTGATAGTAACAAGAGTAATAGTGACATCATCACTTATAGTAACAAGAGTAATAGTGACATCATCACTTATAGTAAAAAGAGTAATAGTGACATCATCACTGATAGCAACAAGAGTAATAGTGACATCATCACTGATAGTAACAAGAGTAATAGTGACATCATCACTTATAGTAACAAGAGTAATAGTGACATCATCACTTATAGTAACAAAAGTAATAGTGACATCATCACTTATAGTAAAAAGAGTAATAGTGACATCATCACTTATAGCAACAAGAGTAATAGTGACATCATCACTGATAGTAACAAGAGTAATAGTGACATCATCACTTATAGTAACAAGAGTAATAGTGACATCATCACTTATAGTAACAAGACTATTAGTCACTGATAGTAACAAGAGTAATAGTGACATCATCACTGACAGTAACAAAAATAATAGTAACATCATCAATGATTGTAACAAGAGGAATAGTGACATCATCACTTATAGTAACAAGGATAATAGTGACATCACCACTGATGGTAACAAGAGTAATAGTGACATCATCACTGATAGTAACAAGAGTAATAGTGACATCGTCACTTATAGTAACAAGAGTAATAGTGACATCATCACTTATAATAACAATAGTAATAGTGACATCATCACTTATAGTAACAAGAGAAATAGTGACATCATCACTTATAGTAACAAGAGTAATAGTGACATCATCACTGATAGTAACAATAGTAATAGTGACATCATCACTTATAGTAACAAGAGTAATAGTGACATCATCACTTATAATAACAATAGTAATAGTGACATCATCACTTATGATAACAATAGTAATAGAGACATCATCACTGATAGCAACAAGAGTAATAGTGACATCGTCACTTATAGTAACAAGAGTAATAGTGACATCATCACTTATAATAACAATAGTAATAGTGACATCATCACTTATAGTAACAAGAGAAATAGTGACATCATAACTTATAGTAACAAGAGTAATAGTGACATCATCACTTATAGTAACAATAGTAATAGTGACATCATCACTTATAGTAACAAGAGTAATAGTGACATCATCACTTATAATAACAAGAGTAATAGTGACATCATCACTTATAGTAACAAGAGTAATAGTAACATCATCACTTATAGTAACAATAGTAATAGTGACATCATCACTTATAGTAACAAGAGTAATAGTGACATCATCACTTATAGTAACAATAGTAATAGTGACATCATCACTTATAATAACAATAGCAATAGTGACATCATCACTTATAATAACAATAGTAATAGTGACATCATCACTTATAGTAACAAGAGTAATAGTGACATCATCACTTATAGTAACAATAGTAATAGTGACATCATCACTTATAGTAACAAGAGTAATAGTGACATAATCACTTATAGTAACAAGAGTAATAGTGACATCATCACTTATAGTAACAAGAGTAATAGTGACATCATCACTTATAGTAACAAGGGTAATAGTGACATCATCACTTATAGTAACAAGGGTAATAGTGACATCATCACTTATAGTAACAATAGTAATAGTGACATCATCACTTATAGTAACAATAGTAATAGTGACATCATCACTGATAGTAACAAGGTTAATAGTGACATCATTACTTATAGTAACAAAAGTAATAGTGACATCATCACTTATAGTAAAAAGAGTAATAGTGACATCATCACTGATAGTAACAAGAGTAATAGTGACATCATCACTGATGGTAATAAGAGTAATAGTGACATCATCACTTATAGTAACAAGAGTAATAGTGACATCATCACTGATAGTAACAATAGTAATACTAACATCATCACTGATAGTAACAAGGGTAATAGTGACATCATCACATAGTAACAAGAGTAATAGTGACATCATCACTTATAGTAACAAGACTAATAATGACATCATCACTGATAGTAACAAGAGTAATACTAACATCATCACTGATAGTAACAAGGGTAATAGTGACATCATCACATAGTAACAAGAGTAATAGTGACATCATCACTTATAGTAACAAGACTAATAATGACATCATCACTGATAGTAACAAGAGTAATAGTGACATCATCACTGATAGTAACAAGAGTAATAGTGACATCATCACTGATGGTAACAAGAGTAACAGTGACATCATCACTTATAGTAACAAGAGTAATAGTGACATCATCACTTATAGAAATAAGAGGAATAGTGACATCATCACTTAAAGTAACAATAGTAATGATGACATCATCACTGATAGTAACAAGAGTAATAGTGACATCATCACTTATAGTAACCAGAGTAATAGTGACATCATCACTGATAGTAACAATAGTAATACTAACATCATCACTGATAGTAACAAGGGTAATAGTGACATCATCACATAGTAACAAGAGTAATAGTGACATCATCACTTATAGTAACAAGACTAATAATGACATCATCACTGATAGTAACAAGAGTAATAGTGACATCATCACTGATAGTAACAAGAGTAATAGTGACATCATCACTGATGGTAACAAGAGTAACAGTGACATCATCACTTATAGTAACAAGAGTAATAGTGACATCATCACTTATAGAAATAAGAGGAATAGTGACATCATCACTTAAAGTAACAATAGTAATGATGACATCATCACTGATAGTAACAAGAGTAATAGTGACATCATCACTTATAGTAACAAGAGTAATAGTGACATCATCACTGATAGTAACAATAGTAATAGTGACATCATCACTGATAGTAACAAGAGTAATAGTGACATCATCACTTATAGTAACAAGAGTAATAGTGACATCATCACTGAAAGTATCAAGAGTAATAGTGACATCATCACTGATGGTAACAAGAGTAATAGAGACATCATCACTGATAGTAACAATAGTAATAGTGACATCATCACTGATAGTAACAAGTGTAATAGTGACATCATCACTTATAGCAACAATAGTAATAGTGACATCATCACTTATAGTAACAATAGTAATAGTGACATCATCACTGATGGTAACACGAGTAATAGTGACATCATCACTGATAGTAGCAAGAGTAATAGTGACATCATCACTGAT
Organism: Phyllobates terribilis; assembly: GCF_046119375.1. Classification (NCBI taxonomy): domain Eukaryota; kingdom Metazoa; phylum Chordata; class Amphibia; order Anura; family Dendrobatidae; genus Phyllobates; species Phyllobates terribilis. The sequence goes on along the minus strand of NW_027362770.1, from coordinate 193,393,887 downwards.
GGTAACAAGTGTAATAGTGACATCATCACTGATAGTAACAAGAGTAATAGTGACATAATCACTTATAGTAACAAGAGTAATAGTGACATCATCACTTATAGTAACAATAGTAATAGTGACATCATCACTTATAGTAACAAGGGTAATAGTGACATCATCACTTATAGTAACAAGAGTAATAGTGACATCATCACTTATAGTAACAATAGTAATAGTGACATCATCACTTATAGTAAAAATAGAAATAGTGACATCATCACTTATAGTAACAATAGTAATAGTGACATCATCACTGATAGTAACAAGGTTAATAGTGACATCATCACTTATAGTAACAAAAGTAATAGTGACATCATCACTTATAGTAAAAAGAGTAATAGTGACATCATCACTGATAGTAACAAGAGTAATAGTGACATCATCACTGATGGTAACAAGAGTAATAGTGACATCATCACTTATAGTAACAAGAGTAATAGTGACATCATCACTTATAGAAATAAGAGGAATAGTGACATCATCACTTAAAGTAACAATAGTAAAGATGACATCATCACTGATAGTAACAAGAGTAATAGTGAAATCATCACTTATAGTAACAAGAGTAATAGTGACATCATCACTGATAGTAACAAGAGTAATACTAACATCATCACTGATAGTAACAAGGGTAATAGTGACATCATCACATAGTAACAAGAGTAATAGTGACATCATCACTTATAGTAACAAGACTAATAATGACATCATCACTGATAGTAACAAGAGTAATAGTGACATCATCACTGATAGTAACAAGAGTAATAGTGACATCATCACTGATGGTAACAAGAGTAATAGTGACATCATCACTTATAGTAACAAGAGTAATAGTGACATCATCACTTATAGAAATAAGAGGAATAGTGACATCATCACTTAAAGTAACAATAGTAATGATGACATCATCACTGATAGTAACAAGAGTAATAGTGACATCATCACTTATAGTAACAAGAGTAATAGTGACATCATCACTGATAGTAACAATAGTAATAGTGATATCATCACTGATAGTAACAAGAGTAATAGTGACATCATCACTTATAGTAACAAGAGTAATAGTGACATCATCACTGAAAGTATCAAGAGTAATAGTGACATCATCACTGATGGTAACAAGAGTAATAGAGACATCATCACTGATAGTAACAATAGTAATAGTGACATCATCACTGATAGTAACAAGAGTAATAGTGACATCATCACTTATAGCAACAATAGTAATAGTGACATCATCACTTATAGTAACAATAGTAATAGTGACATCATCACTGATGGTAACACGAGTAATAGTGACATCATCACTGATAGTAACAAGAGTAATAGTGACATCATCACTGATGGTAACAAGTGTAATAGTGACATCATCACTGATAGCAACAACAGTAATAGTGACATCATCACTGATGGTAACAAGAGTAATAGTGGCATCATCACTGAGAGTAACAAGAGTAATAGTGACATCATCACTTATAGTAATAAGAGGAATAGTGACATCATCACTTAAAGTAACAAGGTTAATAGTGACATCAGCACTTATAGTAACAAGAGTAATAGTGACATCATCACTTATAGTAATAAGAGGAATAGTGACATCATCACTGAGAGTAACAAGAGTCATAGTAACATCATCACTTACAGTAACAAGAGTAATCGTGACATCATCACTTATAGTAACAAGAGTAATAGTGACATAATCACTTATAGTAACAAGAGTAATAGTGACATCATCACTTATAGTAACAAGGGTAACAGTGACATCATCACTTATAGTAACAAGAGTAATAGTGACATCATCACTTATAGTAACAAGGGTAATAGTGACATCATCACTTATAGTAAAAAGATTAATAGTGACATCATCACTGATAGTAACAAGAGTAATAGTGACATCATCACTTATAGTAACAAGAGTAATAGTGACACCATCACTTATAGTAACAATAGTAATAGTGACATCATCACTTATAGTAACAAGAGTAATAGTGACATCATCACTTATAGTAACAATAGTAATAGTGACATCATCACTTATAGTAACAAGGGTAATAGTGACATCATCACTTATAGTAACAAAAGTAATAGTGACATCATCACTTATAGTAAAAAGAGTAATAGTGACATCATCACTGATAGTAACAAGAGTAATAGTGACATCATCACTTATAGTAACAATAGTAATAGTGACACCATCACTTATAGTAACAATAGTAATAGTGACATCATCACTTATAGTAACAAGAGTAATAGTGACATCATCACTTATAGTAACAAGAGTAATAGTGTCATCATCACTTATAGTAACAAGAGTAATAGTGACATCATCACTGATAGTAACAATAGTAATAGTGACATCATCACTGATAGTAACAATAGTAATAGTGACATCATCACTTATAGTAGCAAAAGTAATAGTGACATCATCACTTATAGTAACAAAAGTAATAGTGACATCATCACTTATAGTAGCAAAAGTAATAGTGACATCATCACTTATAGTAACAAAAGTTATAGTGACATCATCACTTATAGTAAAAAGATTAATAGTGACATCATCACTTATAGTAACAAGAGTAATAGTGACATCATCACTTATAGTAACAATAGTAATAGTGACATCATCACTTATAGTAACAAGAGTAATAGTGACATAATCACTTATAGTAACAATAGTAATAGTGACATCATCAATTATAGTAACAATAGTAATAGTGACATCATCACTTATAGTAACAAGAGTAATAGTGACATCATCACTTATAGTAACAATAGTAATAGTGACATCATCACTGATAGTAACAATAGTAATAGTGACATCAACACTTAAAGTAACAAAAGTAATAGTGACATCATCACTTATAGTAACAATAGTAATAGTGACACCATCACTTATAGTAATAATAGTAATAGTGACATTATCACTTATAGTAACAAGGGTAATAGTGACATCATCACTTATAGTAACAAAAGTAATAGTGACATCATCACTTATAGTAAAAAGAGTAATAGTGACATCAACACTTATAGTAACAAGAGTAATAGTGACATCATCACTTATAGAAACAATAGTAAAAGTGACATCATCACTTATAGTAACAAGAGTAATAGTGACATCATCACTGATGGTAACAAGAGTAATAGTGACATCATCACTTATAGTAACAAGAGTAATAGTGACATCATCACTTATAGTAACAAAAGTAATAGTGACATCATCACTTATAGTAATAAGAGGAATAGTGACATCATCACTTAAAGTAACAATAGTAATAGTGACATTATCACTGATAGTAACAAGAGTAATAGTGAGATCATCACTTATAGTAACAAGAGTAATAGTGACATCATCACTGATAGTAACAAGAGTAATGGAGACATCATCACTGATAGTAACACGAGTAATAGTGACATCATCACTTATAGTAACAAGAATAATAGTGACATCATCACTTATAGCAACAATAGTAATAGTGACATCATCACTTATAGTAACAATAGTAATAGTGACATCATCACTGATGGTAACAAGAGTAATAGTGACATCATCACTGGTAGTAACAAGAGTAATAGTGACATCATCACTGATGGTAACAAGAGTAATAGTGGCATCATCACTTATAGTAACAATAGTAATAGTGACATCATCCCTTATAGTAACAATAGTAATATGGACATCATCACTTATAGTAACAATAGTAATAGTGACATCATCAATGATGGTAACAAGAGTAATAGTGACATCATTACTTATAGTAACAATAGTAATAGTGACATCATCACTTATAGTAAAAAGAGTAATAGTGACATCATCACTCATAGTAACAATAGTAATAGTGACATCATCACTGATAGTAACAAGCGTATTAGTGACATCATCACTGATAGTAACAAGAGTAATAGTGACATCATCACTGATAGTAACAAGAGTAATAGTAACATCATCACTGATAGTAACAAGAGTAATAGTGACATCATCACATAGTAACAAGAGTAATAGTGACATCATCACTTATAGTAACAAGACTAATAATGATATCATCACTGATAGTAACAAGAGTAATAGTGACATCATCACATAGTAACAAGAGTAATAGTGACATCATCACTTATAGTAACAAGAGTAATAATGACATAATCACTTATAGTAACAATAGTAATAGTGACATCATCACTTATAGTAACAAGAGTAATAATGACATCATCACTGATAGTAACAAGAGTAATAGTGACATCATCACTGATAGTAAGAAGAGTAATAGTGACATCATCACTGATGGTAACAAGAGTAATAGTGACATCATCACTGATGGAAGCAAGAGTAATAGTGACATCATCACTGATAGTAACAAGAGTAATAGTGACATCATCACTGATAGTAACAAGAGTAATAATGACATAATCACTGATGGTTACAAGAGTAATAATGACATCATCACTGATAGTAACAAGAGTAATAGTGACATCATCACTGAAAGTAACAAGAGTAATAGTGACATCATCACTGATGGTAACAAGAGTAATAGTGGCATCATCACTGATGAAAACAAAAGTAATAGTGACATCCTCACTGATAGTAGCAAGAGTAATAGTGACGTCATCACTGAGAGTAACAAGAGTAATAGTGACATCATCATTGACAGTAACAAAAGTAATAGTGACATCATCACTGATGAAAACAAAAGTAATAGTGACATCCTCACTGATAGCAGCAAGAGTAATAGTGATGTCATCACTGAGAGTAACAAGAGTAATAGTGACATCATCATTGACAGTAACAAAAGTAATAGTGACCTCATCACTGATGGTAACAAGAGTAATAATGACATCATCACTGATAGTAACAAGAGTAATAATGACATCATCACTGATAGTATCAAGAGTAATAGTGACATCATCACTGATGGTAACAAGAGTAATAGTGACATCACTGATGGTAACAAGAGTAATAGTGACATCAGCACTTATAGTAACAATAGTAATAGTGACATCATCAATTATAGTAACAATAGTAATAGTGACATAATCACTGATGGTAAAAAGAGTAATAGTGACATGATCATTGATAGTAACAAGAGTAATAGTGACGTCATCACTTATAGTAACAAGAGTAATAGTGACATCATCACTGACAGTAACAAAAGTAATAGTGACGTCATCACTGATGGTAGCAAGAGTAATAATGACATCATCACTGATAGTAACAAGAGTAATAATTACATCATTACTGATCGCAACGAGAGTAATAGTGACATCATCACTGATAGTAACAATAGTAATAGTGACATCATTACTGAAGGTAAAAAGAGCAATAGTGACATCATCACTGATAGTAACAAGAGTAATAGTAACGTCATCACTTATAGTAACAAGAGTAATAGTGACATCATCACTTATAGTAACAAGAGTAATAGTGACATCATTGACAGTAACAAAAGTAATAGTAACCACATCAATGATGGTAACAAGAGTAATAATGACATCATCACTGATAGTAACAAGAGTAATATTGACATCATCACTGATAGTAACAAGACTAATAGTGACATCATCACTGATGGTAACAAGAGTAATAGTGACATCATCACTGATGGTAACAAGAGTAATAGTGACCTCATCGCTGATGGTAACAAGAGTAATAGTGACCTCATCACTGATGGTAACAAGAGTAATAGTGACATCATCACTTACAGTAACAATAGTGACATCAACACTGTGACATCAACACTGATTGTAAAAAGAGTAATACTGACATCATCACTTATAGTAACAAGAGTAATAGTGACATCATCACTGATGGTAACAAGAGTAATAGTGACATCATCACTGATGGTAACAAGAGTAAGAGTGACCTCATCACTGATGGTAACAAGAGTAATAGTGACATCATCACTTACAGTAACAATAGTAATAGTGACATCATCACTGATGGTAAAAAGAGTAATAGTGACATCATAACTGAAAGAAACAAGAGTAATAGTGACGTCATCACTTATAGTAACAAGAGTAATAGTGACATCATCACTGACAGTAACAAAAGTAATAGTGACCTCATCACTGATGGTAACAAGAGTAATAGTGACATCATCACTGATAGAAACAAGAGTAATAGTGACGTCATCACTGATAGTAACAAGAGTAATAATGACATCATCACTGATAATAACAAGAGTAATAATGACATCACTGATAGTAACAAGAGTAATAATGACATCATCATTGATGGTAACAAGAGTAATAGTGACATCATCACTGATAGTAACAAGAGTAATAGTGACGTCATCACTTATAGTAACAAGAGTAATAGTGACATCATCACTGGTAGTAACAAGAGTAATAATGCCATCATCACTGATGGTAACAAGAGTAAAAGTGACGTCATCACTGACAGTAACAAGAGTAATAGTTACTTCATCACTGATGGTAAGAAGAGTAATAGTGACATCATCACTGATGTTAACAAGAGTAATAGTGACATCATCACTGATGTTAACAAGAGTAATAGTGACGTCATCACTGATGGTAACAAGAGTAATAGTGACCTCATCACTGATGGTAACAAGAGTAATAGTGACATCATCACTGATGTTAACAAGAGTAATAGTGACGTCATCACTGATAGTAACAAGAGTAATAGTGACATCATCATTGATACTAACAAGAGTAATAGTGACAGCATCACTCATAGTAACAAGAGTAATAGTGACATCACCACTTATAGTAACAAGAGTAATAGTGACATCATCACTGATAGTAACAAGGGTAATAGTGACATCATCACTGATAGTAACAAGAGTAATAGTGACATCATCACTGATAGTAGCAAGGGTCATAGTGACATTATCACTGATAGTAAAAAGGGAAATAGTGACATCATCACTGAGAGTAACAAGAGTAATAGTGACATCATCACAGATAGTAACAAAAGTAATAGTGACATAATCATTGATAGTAACAGGAGTATTAGTGACATCATCACTGATAGTAACAAGAGTAACAGTGACATCATCACTGACAGTAATTAGAGAAATAGTGACATCACTGATGGTAAAAAGAGTAATAGTGACATCATCACTGATAGCAACAAGAGTAATAGTAACATCATCACTGATAGTAACAATAGTAATAGTGACATCATCATTGATACTAACAAGAGTAAAAGTGACATCATCACTCATAATAACAAGAGTAATACTGACATCATCGCTCAAAGTAACAAGAGTAATAGTGACATCATCACTGATAGTAAAAAGAGTAATAGTGACATCATCAATGATAGTTTCAAGGGTAATAGTGACATCATCACTGATAGTAACAAGGATAAAAGAGACATCATCACTGATAGTAACAAGAGTAATAGTGACATCATCACTGATAGTAACAAGAGTAATAGCGACATCATCACTGATAGTAACAAGTGTTTTAGTGACATCAGTAGTGAGAATAACAATAAGAATAGTGACATCATCACTGAGAGTAACAAGAGTAATAGTGACATCACTGATAGTATCAAGAGTAATAGTGACATCATCACTGAAAGTAACAAGAGTAATAGTGACATCATCACTTATAGTAACAAGGGTAATAGTGACATCATTACTGATGGTAACAAGAGTAATAGTGACATAATCACTGATAGTACCAAGAGTAATAGCGACATCATCACTTATAGTAACAAGAGTAATAGTGACATCATCAGTGATAGTAACAAGAGTAATAGTGAAATACCTGACGGTAACAAGAGCAATAGTGACAACACTGATCGTAACAAGAGTAATAGTGCCATCATCGCTCATAGTAACAAGAGTAATAGTGACATCATCACTGATAGCAAAAAGGATAATAGTGACATCATCACTGATAGTAACAAGGGTAATAGTGACATCATCACTGATAGTAACAAGGATAATAGTGACATCATCACTGATAGTAACAATGGTAATAGTGACATCATCACTGATTGCAGCAAGAGTAATAGTGACATCAGCACTTAGAGTAACAAGAGTAATAGTGACATCATCACTGATGGTAAAAAGGTAATACTGACATCATCACTGATAGTAACAAGATAAATGATGACATCAGCACTGATAGTAATAAGGGTAATAGTGACATCATCACTGATAGTAACAAGGGTAATAGTGACATCATCACTGATAGTAACAAGAGCAAAAGCGACATCATCACTTATAGTAACAAGAGTATTAGTGACATCAGCACTGATAGTAACAAGGGTAATAATGACATCATCACTGATAGTAACAAGAGTTTTAGTGACATCAGCACTGAGAATATCAAGAGGAATAGTGACATCATCACTGAGAGTAACACGAGTAATAGTGAAATAACGGATAGTAACAAGAGTAATAGTGACATCATCAGAGATAGAAACAAGAGAAATAGTGACATCATTACTGATAGTAACAAAAGTAAAAGTAAAATCATCATTGATGATAACTAGAGTAATAATGACATCATCGCTCATAGTAACAAGAGTAACAGTGACATCATCACTGATAGCAACAAGGTTAATATTGACATCATCACTGATAGTAACAAGGGTAATAGTGACATCATCACTGATAGTAACAAGGGTAATAGTGACTTTATCACTGATAGTAACAAGAGTAATAGTGACATCATCACTGATAGTAACAAGGGTAATAGTGACTTTATCACTGATAGTAACAAGAGTAATAGTGACATCAGCACTGATAGTAACAAGAGTTTTATTGACATCAGTAGTGAGAACAACAAGAGGAATAGTGACATCATCACTGAGAGTAACAAGAGTAATAGTAAAATAGCTGATAGTAACAAGAGTAATAGTGACATCATCACAGATAGAAACAAGAGTAATAGTGACATCATCACTGATAGTAACCAGAGTAAAAGTGACATCATCATTGATAGTAACAAGAGTAATAGTGACGTCATCACTTATAGTAACAAGAGTAATAGTGACATCATCAATGACAGTAACAAAAGTAATAGTGAACTCATCACTGATGGTAACAAGAGTAATAATGACATCATCACTGATAGTAACAAGAGTAATAATGACATCATCACTGAGAGTAAAAAGGTAATACTGACATCAACACTGATAGTAACAAGAGTAATAATGACATCAGCACTGATAGTAACAAGGGTAAGAGTGACATCATCACTTATAGTAACAAGGGTAATAGTGACATCATCACTGATAGTAACAAGAGTAATAGTGACATCACTGATAGTACGAAGAGTAATAGTGACATCATCACTTATAGTAACAAGAGTAGAAGTGACATCAGCACTGATAGTAACAAGGGTAATAGTGACACAATCACTGATGGTAACAAGAGTTATAGTGACATCATCACTGATAGTAACAAGAGTAATAGTGACACAATCACTGATGGTAACAAGAGTTATAGTGACATCATCACTGATAGTAACAAGAGTACTAGTGACACAATCACTGATGGTAACAAGAGTTATAGTGACATCATCACTGATAGTAACAAGAGTAATAGTGAAATACCTGATGGAAACAAGAGCAATAGTGACATCACTGATGGTAACAAGAGTAATAGTGCCATCATCGCTCATAGTAACAAGAGTAATAGTGACATCATCACTGATAGTAATAAGGATAATAGTGACATCATCACTGATAATAACAAGGGTAATAGTGACATCATCACTGATTGTAGCAAGAGTAATAATGACATCAACACTTAGAGTAACAAGAGTAATAGTGACATCATCACTGATAGTAACAAGAGTAATAGAGACATCATCACTGATAGTAACAAGAGTAATAGTGAAATACCTGACAGTAACAAGAGCAATAGTGACATCACTGATGGTAACAAGAGTAATAGTTCCATCATCGCTCATAGTAACAAGAGTAATAGTGACATCATCACTGATAGTAACAAGGATAATAGTGACATCACTGATAGTAACAAGGGTAATAGTGACATCATCACTGATTGTAGCAAGAGTAATAGTGACATCAGCACTTATAGTAACAAGAGTAATAATAACATCAGCACTCATAGTAACAAGGTAATAGTGACATCATCATTGAGAGTAACAAGGGTAATAGTGACATCATCACTGATAGTAACCAGAGTAATAGCGACAGCTTCACTTATAGTAACAAGAGTAATAGTGACATCATCACTGAGAGTAACAAGAGTTTTAGTGACATCAGCACTGAGAATATCAAGAGGAATAGTGACATCATCACTGAGTAACAAGAGTAACAGAGACATCATCACAGAGTAACAAGAGTAATAGTGACATCATCACTGATTGTAACAAGAGTAATAATGACATCATCACAGAGTAACAAGAGTAATAGTGACATCATCACTGATTGTAACAAGAATAATAATGACATCAGCACTTATAGTAACAAGAGTAATAGTGACATCAGCACTGAGAGGAACAAGAGGAATAGTGACATCATCACTTATAGTAGCAAGGGTAATAGTGACATCATCACTGATAGTAACAAGAGTAATAGTCACATAATCACTGAGAGTAACTAGAGTAATAGTGACATCATCACTGATTATAACAAGAGTAATAGTGACATCAGCACTTATAGTAACAAGACTAATAGTGACATCATCAATGAAAGTAACAAGAGTAATAGTGACATCATCACTGATAGTAACAAGAGTAATAGAGACATCAACACTGATGGTAACAAGAGTAATAGTGACATCATGATCGAGCGTAAGAAGAGTAATAGTGACATCATCACTGATTGTAACAAGAGTAATAGTGACATCAGTACTTATAGTAACAAGAGTAGTAGTGACATAAGCACTGAGAGGAACAAGAGGAATAGTGACATCATCACTTATAGTAACAAGGGTAATAGTGACATCATCACTGATTGTAACAAGAGTAATAGTGACATCAGCACTTATAGTAACAAGAGTAATAGTTACATCATCACTGGTAGTAACAAGGGTAATAGTGACATCATCACTTATAGTAACAAGGGTAATAGTGACATCATCACTGGTGGTATCAAGAGTATTAGTGACATCATCACTTATTGTGAGAAGAGTAAAAGTAATATCATCACTGACAGTAATAGGAGCAATAGTGACATCATCACTGAGAGTAACAAGAGTAATAGTGACATCACTGAGAGTAACAAGAGTATTAGTGACATCATCACTGATAGTAAGGAGAGTAATAGTAACATCATCACTGATTGTAACAAGAGTAATAGTGACATTAGCACTGAGAGGAACAAGAGGAATAATGACATCATCACTTATAGTAACAAGGGTAATAGTGACATCATCACTGATGGTAACAAGAATAATAGTGACATCAGTAATGAGAAGAAATAGAGGAATAATGACACCATCACTTATTGTAACAAGGGTAATAGTGATGTCATCACTGATAGTAACAAGACTAATAGTGACATCATCGCAGATAGTAACAGAAGTAATAGTGACATCATCACTGAGAGTAACAAGAGTAATAGTGACATCATCACTGATAGTAACAAGAGTAATAGTGACATCATCACTGAGAGTAACAAGAGTAATAGTGACATCATCACTGATGGTAAATAGAGTAATAGTGACATCATCACTGATAGTAACAAGAATAATAGTGACATCATCATTGATAGTAACAAAGGTAATAGTGACATCATCACATATAGTAACAAGGGAAATAGTGACATCATCACTGATGGTAACAAGAGTAATAGTGACATCATCACTTATAGTAACAAGAGTAATAGTGACATCATCACTTATAGTAACAAGGGTAATAGTGACATCATCACTGATAGTAACAAAAGTAATAGTGACATCATCACTGATAGAAACAAGAGTAATAGTGACATCATCACTTATAGTAACAAGAGTAATAGTGACATCATCACTGATGGTAAGAAGAGTAATAGTGATGTCATCACTTAGAGTAACAAGAGTAATAATGACATCATCGCTGATGGTAACAAGAGTAATAGTGATAGCATCACTTATAGTAACAAGAGTAATAGTGACAGCATCACTTATAGTAACAATAGTAATAGTGACATCATCACTGATAATAACAAGAGTAATAGTGACATCATCACTGATAGTAACAAGAGTAATAGTGACATCATCACTGATAGTAACAAGAGTAATAGTGACATCATCACAGATAGTAACAAGAGTAATAGTTACATCATCACTGATAGTAACAAGAGTAATAGTGACATCATCACTGATAGTAGCAAGAATAATAGTGACATCATCACTTATAGTAACAAGAGTAATAGTGAAATAACTGATAGTAACAAGAGTAATAGTGACATCATCACAGATAGAAACAAGAGTAATAGTGACATCATCACAGACAGAAACAAGAGTAATAGTGAAATCATCACTGATAGTAACAATGGTAATAATGACATCATCACTGATAGTAACAAGATTAATAGTGACATAATCACTGATGGTAGCAAGAGTAATAGTGACATCATCACTGATAGTAACAAGAGTAATAGTAACATCATCACTGACAGTAACAAGAGTAATAGTGGCATCATCACTGATAGTAACAAGGGTAATAATGACATCATCAGTGATAGTAACAAGAGTAATAGTGACATAATCATTTATAGTAACAAGAGCAATAGTGACATCATCACTGATAGTAACAAGAGTAATAGTGACACCATCACTTACAGTAAGAAGGGTATTAGTGACATCATCACTGATGGTAAAAAGAGTAATAGTGACATCATCACTGATAGTAACACTAATAATAGTGACATCCTCACTTATAGCAACAAGAGTAATAGTGACATCATCACTTATAGTAACAAGGGTAATAGTGACATCATCACTGATAGTAACAAGAATAATAGTGACATCATCACTTATAGTAACAATAGGAATAGTGACATCATCACTGATAGTAACAAGAGTAATAGTGGCATCATCACTGATAGTAACAAGGGTAATAATGACATCATCACTGATAGTAACTAGATTAATAGTGACATAATCACTGATAGTAGCAAGAGTAATAGTAACATTATCACTGACAGTAACAAGAGTATTAGTGGCATCATCACTGATAGTAACAAGGGTAATAATGACCTCATCACTGATAGTAACAAGAGTAATAGTGACATCATCACTTATAGTAACAAGAGTAATAGTCACACCATCACTTACAGTAACAAGGGTAATAGTGACATCATCACTGATAGTAACAAGAGTAATAGTGACATAATCACTGATAGTAACAAGAGTTATAGTCACACCATCACTTACAGTAACAAGGGTAATAGTGACATCATCACTGATGGTAAAAAGAGTAATATTGACATCATCACTGATAGTAGCAAGAATAATAGTGACATCATCACTTATAGTAACAAGAGTAATAGTGTCATCATCACTTATAGTTACAAGGGAAATAGTGACATCATCACTGATGGTAACAAGAGTAATAGTGACATCATCACTTATAGTAACAAGGTAATAGTGACATCATCACTGATAGTAACAAGAGTAATAGTGACATCATCACTGATAGAAACAAGAGTAATAGTGACATCATCACTTATAGTAACAAGAGTAATAGTGACATCACTGAGAGTAACAAGAGTAATAGTGACATCATCACTGATGGTAACAAGAGTAATAGTGATGTCATCACTTAGAGTAACAAGAGTAATAATGACATCATCTCTGATGGTAACAAGAGTAATAGTGATATCATCACTTATAGTAACAAGAGTAATAGTGACATCATCACTTGTAGTAACAATAGTAATAGTGACATAATCACTGATAGTAACAAGAGTAATAGTGACATCATCACTGATAGTAACAAGAGTAATAGTGACATCATCACACATAGTAACAAGAGTAATACTTACATCATCACTGATAGTAACAAGAGTAATAGTGACATCATCACTTATAGTAACAAGGGTAATAGTGACATCATCACTGATAGTAACAAGCGTAATAATGACATCATCACTGAGAGTAACAAGAGTAATAGTGAAATAACTGATAGTAACAAGAGTAATAGTGACATCATCACAGATAGAAACAGGAGTAATAGTGACATCATCACAGACAGAAACAAGAGTAATAGTGAAATCTTCACTGATAGTAACAAAAGTAAAAGTAAAATCATCACTTATAGTAAAAAGAGTAATAGTGATATCATCACTGATAGTAACAAGAGTAATAGTGACATCATCACTGATAGCAACAAGAGTAATAGTGACATCATCACTGATAGTAACAAGTGTAATAGTGACATCATCACTGATAGTAACAAGAGTAATAGTGACATCATCACTGATAGTAACAATAGTAATAGTGATATCATCACTTATTGTAACAAGAGTAATAGTGACATCATCACTGATAGTAACAAGGGTAATAATGACATCATCACTGATAGTAACAAGAGTAATAGTGACATCATCACTGACAATAACAAGAGTAATAGTGGCATCATCACTGATAGTAGCAAGAGTAATAGAGATATCATCACTTAGTAACAAGAGTAATAGTGACATCATCACTTATAGTAACAATAGTAATAGTGACATAATCACTGATAGTAACAAGAGTAATAGTGACATCATCACTGACAGTAACAAGAGTAATAGTGGCATCATCACTGACAGTAACAAGGGTAATAATGACATCATCACTGATAGTAACAATAGTAATAGTGACATCATCACTGATAGCAACAAGAGTAATAGTGGCATCATCACTGATAGTAACAAGGGTAATAATGACATCATCACTGATAGTAACAAGAGTAATAGTGACATAATCACTTATAGTAACAAGGGTAATAGTGACATCATCACTGATAGTAAGAAGAGTAATAGTGACATCATCACTTATAGTAACAAGAGTAATGGTGACATCATCACTTATAGTAACATTAGTATAAGTGACATCATCACTTATAGTAACAAGGGTAATAGTGACATCATCACTGATAGTAACAAGAGTAATAGTGACATCATCACTTATAGTAACAATAGTAATAGTGACATCATCACTGAGAGTAACAAAAGTAACAGAGACATCATCACTGATAGTAACAACAGTAATAGTGACATCATCACTGATAGTAACAAGAGTAATAGTGACATCATCACTGATGGTAGCAAGAGGAATAGTGAAGTCATCGCTGATGGTAATAAGAGTAATAGTGACATCATCACTGACAGCAACAAGAGTAATAGTGACACCGTCACTGATAGTAACAAGAGTAATAGTGACATCATCACTGATAGTAACAAGAGTAATAGTGACATCATCACTGATAGTAACAAGAGTAATTGTGACATCATCACTGATGGTAAAAAGAGTAATAGTGACATCATCACTGATAGTAGCAAGACTAATAGTGACATCATCACTGATGGTAACAAGAGTAATAGTGACATCATCACTGATAGTAATAAGAATAATAGTGACATCATCACGGATGGTAACAAGAGTAATAGTGACATCATCACTGATAGTAATAAGAATAATAGTGACATCATCCCTGATGGTAACAAGAGTAATAGTGACATCATCATTGATAGTAACAAGAGTAACAGTGACATCATCCCTGATGATAACAAGGGTAATAGTGACATCATCACTGATAGTAGCAAGAGTGATAGTGACATCATCACTGATAGTAGCAAGAGTGATAGTGACATCATCACTGATAGTAACAAGAGTAATAGTGACATCATCACTTATAGTAAAAAGGGTAATAGTGACATCAACACTGATGGTAACAAGAGTAATAGTGACATCATCACTGATAGTAACAAGAGTAATAGTGACATCATCACTTATAGTAACAAGAGTAATAGTGACATCATCACTTATAGTAACAATAGTAATAGTGACGTCATCACTGATATTAAGAAAAGTAACAGAGACATCATCGCTGATATTAACAAGAGTAATAGTGACATCATCACTGATGGTAAGAAGAGTAATAGTGACATCATCACTGATGGTAACAATAGTAATAGTGACATCATCACTGATAGTAACAAGAGTAATAGTGACATCATCACTGATTGTAACAAGAGTAATAGTGACATCATCACTGATGGTAACAAGAGTAATAGTGACATCATCACTGATAGTAACAAGAGTAATAGTGACATCATCACTGATGGTAACAAGAGTAATAGTGACATCATCACTGATAGTAATAAGAGTAATAGTGACATCATTACTGATGGAAACAAGAGTAATAGTGACATCATCACTGATAGTAGCAAGACTAATAGTGACATCATCACTGATGGTAAAAAGAGTAATAGTGACATCATCACTGATAATAACAAGAGTAATAGTGACATCATCACTTATGGTAACAAGAGTAATAATGGCATCATCACTGAGAGTAACAAGAGTAATAGTGACATCATCACTGAGAGTAACAAGAGTAATAATGACATCATCAGTGATAGTAACAAGAGTAATAGTGACATCATCACTGATGGTAACAAGTGTAATAGGGACATCATCACTGATAGTATCAAGAGTAATAGTGACATCATCACTGACAGTAACAAGAGTAATAGTGACATCATCACTGACAGTAACAAGAGTAATAATGGCATCATCACTGATAGTAACAAGGGTAATAATGACATCATCACTGATAGTAACAATAGTAATAGTGACATCATCACTGATAGTAACAAGAGTAATAGTGACATCATCACTGACAGTAACAAGAGTAATAGTGGCATCATCACTGATAGTAACAAGGGTAATAATGACATCATCACTGATAGTAACAAGAGTAATAGTGACATCATCACTAATAATAACAAGAGTAATAGTGACATCATCACTTATGGTAACAAGAGTAATAGTGGCATCATCACTGAGAGTAACAAGAGTAATAGTGACATCATCACTGAGAGTAACAAGAGTAATAATGACATCATCAGTGATAGTAACAAGAGTAATAGTGACATCATCACTGATGGTAACAAGTGTAATAGGGACATCATCACTGATAGTATCAAGAGTAATAGTGACATCATCACTGACAGTAACAAGAGTAATAGTGACATCATCACTGACAGTAACAAGAGTAATAATGGCATCATCACTGTTAGTAACAAGGGTAATAATGACATCATCACTGATAGTAACAATAGTAATAGTGACATCATCACTGATAGTAACAAGAGTAATAGTGACATCATCACTGACAGTAACAAGAGTAATAGTGGCATCATCACTGATAGTAACAAGGGTAATAATGACATCATCACTGATAGTAACAAGAGTAATAGTGACATAATCACTTATAGTAACAAGGGTAATAGTGACATCATCACTGATAGTAAGAAGAGTAATAGTGACATCATCATTTATAGTAACAAGAGTAATAGTGACATCATCACTTATAGTAAGAATAGTATAAGTGACATCATCACTTATAGTAACAAGGGTAATAGTGACATCATCACTCATGGTAACAAGAGTAATAGTGACATCATCACTGATAGTAACAAGAGTAATAGTGACATCATCACTTATAGTAACAATAGTAATAGTGACATCATCACTGAGAGTAACAAAAGTAACAGAGACATCATCACCGATAGTAACAACAGTAATAGTGACATCATTACTGATGGAAACAAGAGTAATAGTGACATCATCACTGATAGTAGCAAGACTAATAGTGACATCATCACTGATGGTAAAAAGAGTAATAGTGACATCATCACTGATAATAACAAGAGTAATAGTGACATCATCACTTATGGTAACAAGAGTAATAATGGCATCATCACTGAGAGTAACAAGAGTAATAGTGACATCATCACTGAGAGTAACAAGAGTAATAATGACATCATCAGTGATAGTAACAAGAGTAATAGTGACATCATCACTGATGGTAACAAGTGTAATAGGGACATCATCACTGATAGTATCAAGAGTAATAGTGACATCATCACTGACAGTAACAAGAGTAATAGTGACATCATCACTGACAGTAACAAGAGTAATAATGGCATCATCACTGATAGTAACAAGGGTAATAATGACATCATCACTGATAGTAACAATAGTAATAGTGACATCATCACTGATAGTAACAAGAGTAATAGTGACATCATCACTGACAGTAACAAGAGTAATAGTGGCATCATCACTGATAGTAACAAGGGTAATAATGACATCATCACTGATAGTAACAAGAGTAATAGTGACATCATCACTGATAATAACAAGAGTAATAGTGACATCATCACTTATGGTAACAAGAGTAATAGTGGCATCATCACTGAGAGTAACAAGAGTAATAGTGACATCATCACTGAGAGTAACAAGAGTAATAATGACATCATCAGTGATAGTAACAAGAGTAATAGTGACATCATCACTGATGGTAACAAGTGTAATAGGGACATCATCACTGATAGTATCAAGAGTAATAGTGACATCATCACTGACAGTAACAAGAGTAATAGTGACATCATCACTGACAGTAACAAGAGTAATAATGGCATCATCACTGTTAGTAACAAGGGTAATAATGACATCATCACTGATAGTAACAATAGTAATAGTGACATCATCACTGATAGTAACAAGAGTAATAGTGACATCATCACTGACAGTAACAAGAGTAATAGTGGAATCATCACTGATAGTAACAAGGGTAATAATGACATCATCACTGATAGTAACAAGAGTAATAGTGACATAATCACTTATAGTAACAAGGGTAATAGTGACATCATCACTGATAGTAAGAAGAGTAATAGTGACATCATCACTTATAGTAACAAGAGTAATAGTGACATCATCACTTATAGTAAGAATAGTATAAGTGACATCATCACTTATAGTAACAAGGGTAATAGTGACATCATCACTGATGGTAACAAGAGTAATAGTGACATCATCACTGATAGTAACAAGAGTAATAGTGACATCATCACTTATAGTAACAATAGTAATAGTGACATCATCACTGAGAGTAACAAAAGTAACAGAGACATCATCACTGATAGTAACAACAGTAATAGTGACATCATCACTGATAGTAACAAGAGTAATAGTGAAATCATCACTGATGGTAACAAGAGTAATAGTGAAGTCATCACTGATGGTAATAAGAGTAATAGTGACATCATCACTGACAGCAACAAGAGTAATAGTGACACCGTCACTGATAGTAACAAGAGTAATAGTGACATCATCACTGATGGTAACAAGAGTAATAACGACATCATCACTGATAGTAACAAGAGTAATAGTGACATCATCACTGATGGTAACAAGAGTAATAGTGACATCATCACTGATAGTATCAAGAGTAATAGTGACATCATGACTGATAGTAACAAGAGTAATAGTGACATCATCACTGATAGTAACAAGAGTAATTGTGACATCATCACTGATGGTAAAAAGAGTAATAGTGACATCATCACTGATAGTAGCAAGACTAAAAGTGACATCATCACTGATGGTAACAAGAGTAATAGTGACATCATCACTGATAGTAATAAGAGTAATAGTGACATCATCATGGATGGTAACAAGAGTAATAGTGACATCATCACTGATAGTAACAAGAGTAATAGTGACATCATCCCTGATGGTAACAAGAGTAATAGTGACATCATCACTGATAGTAACAAGAGTAATAGTGACATCATCCCTGATGGTAACAAGAGTAATAGTGACATCATCACTGATAGTAACAAGAGTAATAGTGACATCATCCCTGATGTTAACAAGAGTAATAGTGACATCATCACTGATAGTAGCAATAGTGATAGTGACATCATCACTGATAGTAGCAAGAGTGATAGTGACATCATCACTGATAGTAACAAGAGTAATAGTGACTTCATCACTTATAGTAAAAAGGGTAATAGTGACATCAACACTGATGGTAACAAGAGTAATAGTGACATCATCACTGATAGTAACAAGAGTAATAGTGACATCATCACTTATAGTAACAAGAGTAATAGTGACATCATCACTTATAGTAACAATAGTAATAGTGACGTCATCACTGATATTAACAAAAGTAACAGAGACATCATCGCTGATAGTGACAAGAGTAATAGTGACATCATCACTGATGGTAACAAGAGTAATAGTGACATCATCACTGATGGTAACAAGAGTAATAGTGACATCATCACTGATAGTAACAAGAGTAATAGTGACATCATCACTGTTTGTAACAAGAGTAATAGTGACATCATCACTGATGGTAACAAGAGTAATAGTGACATCATCACTGATTGTAACAAGAGTAATAGTGACATCATCACTGATGGTAACAAGAGTAATAGTGACATCATCACTGATAGTAACAAGAGTAATAGTGACATCATCACTGATGGTAACAAGAGTAATAGTGACATCATCACTGATAGTAACAAGAGTAATAGTGACATCATTACTGATGGAAACAAGAGTAATAGTGACATCATCACTGATAGTAGCAAGACTAATAGTGACATCATCACTGATGGTAAAAAGAGTAATAGTGACATCATCACTGATAATAACAAGAGTAATAGTGACATCATCACTTATGGTAACAAGAGTAATAATGGCATCATCACTGAGAGTAACAAGAGTAATAGTGACATCATCACTGAGAGTAACAAGAGTAATAATGACATCATCAGTGATAGTAACAAGAGTAATAGTGACATCATCACTGATGGTAACAAGTGTAATAGGGACATCATCACTGATAGTATCAAGAGTAATAGTGACATCATCACTGACAGTAACAAGAGTAATAGTGACATCATCACTGACAGTAACAAGAGTAATAATGGCATCATCACTGATAGTAACAAGGGTAATAATGACATCATCACTGATAGTAACAATAGTAATAGTGACATCATCACTGATATTAACAAGAGTAATAGTGACATCATCACTGACAGTAACAAGAGTAATAGTGGCATCATCACTGATAGTAACAAGGGTAATAATGACATCATCACTGATAGTAACAATAGAAATAGTGACATCATCACTGATAATAACAAGAGTAATAGTGACATCATCACTTATGGTAACAAGAGTAATAGTGGCATCATCACTGAGAGTAACAAGAGTAATAGTGACATCATCACTGAGAGTAACAAGAGTAATAATGACATCATCAGTGATAGTAACAAGAGTAATAGTGACATCATCACTGATGGTAACAAGTGTAATAGGGACATCATCACTGATAGTATCAAGAGTAATAGTGACATCATCACTGACAGTAACAAGAGTAATAGTGACATCATCACTGACAGTAACAAGAGTAATAATGGCATCATCACTGTTAGTAACAAGGGTAATAATGACATCATCACTGATAGTAACAATAGTAATAGTGACATCATCACTGATAGTAACAAGAGTAATAGTGACATCATCACTGACAGTAACAAGAGTAATAGTGGCATCATCACTGTTAGTAACAAGGGTAATAATGACATCATCTCTGATAGTAACAAGAGTAATAGTGACATAATCACTTATAGTAACAAGGGTAATAGTGACATCATCACTGATAGTAAGAAGAGTAATAGTGACATCATCACTTATAGTAACAAGAGTAATAGTGACATCATCACTTATAGTAAGAATAGTATAAGTGACATCATCACTTATAGTAACAAGGGTAATAGTGACATCATCACTGATGGTAACAAGAGTAATAGTGACATCATCACTGATAGTAACAAGAGTAATAGTGACATCATCACTTATAGTAACAATAGTAATAGTGACATCATCACTGAGAGTAACAAAAGTAACAGAGACATCATCACTGATAGTAACAACAGTAATAGTGACATCATCACTGATAGTAACAAGAGTAATAGTGAAATCATCACTGATGGTAACAAGAGTAATAGTGAAGTCATCACTGATGGTAATAAGAGTAATAGTGACATCATCACTGACAGCAACAAGAGTAATAGTGACACCGTCACTGATAGTAACAAGAGTAATAGTGACATCATCACTGATGGTAACAAGAGTAATAACGACATCATCACTGATAGTAACAAGAGTAATAGTGACATCATCACTGATGGTAACAAGAGTAATAGTGACATCATCACTGATAGTATCAAGAGTAATAGTGACATCATGACTGATAGTAACAAGAGTAATAGTGACATCATCACTGATAGTAACAAGAGTAATTGTGACATCATCACTGATGGTAAAAAGAGTAATAGTGACATCATCACTGATAGTAGCAAGACTAAAAGTGACATCATCACTGATGGTAACAAGAGTAATAGTGACATCATCACTGATAGTAATAAGAGTAATAGTGACATCATCATGGATGGTAACAAGAGTAATAGTGACATCATCACTGATAGTAACAAGAGTAATAGTGACATCATCCCTGATGGTAACAAGAGTAATAGTGACATCATCACTGATAGTAACAAGAGTAATAGTGACATCATCCCTGATGGTAACAAGAGTAATAGTGACATCATCACTGATAGTAACAAGAGTAATAGTGACATCATCCCTGATGTTAACAAGAGTAATAGTGACATCATCACTGATAGTAGCAATAGTGATAGTGACATCATCACTGATAGTAGCAAGAGTGATAGTGACATCATCACTGATAGTAACAAGAGTAATAGTGACTTCATCACTTATAGTAAAAAGGGTAATAGTGACATCAACACTGATGGTAACAAGAGTAATAGTGACATCATCACTGATAGTAACAAGAGTAATAGTGACATCATCACTTATAGTAACAAGAGTAATAGTGACATCATCACTTATAGTAACAATAGTAATAGTGACGTCATCACTGATATTAACAAAAGTAACAGAGACATCATCGCTGATAGTGACAAGAGTAATAGTGACATCATCACTGATGGTAACAAGAGTAATAGTGACATCATCACTGATGGTAACAAGAGTAATAGTGACATCATCACTGATAGTAACAAGAGTAATAGTGACATCATCACTGTTTGTAACAAGAGTAATAGTGACATCATCACTGATGGTAACAAGAGTAATAGTGACATCATCACTGATTGTAACAAGAGTAATAGTGACATCATCACTGATGGTAACAAGAGTAATAGTGACATCATCACTGATAGTAACAAGAGTAATAGTGACATCATCACTGATGGTAACAAGAGTAATAGTGACATCATCACTGATAGTAACAAGAGTAATAGTGACATCATTACTGATGGAAACAAGAGTAATAGTGACATCATCACTGATAGTAGCAAGACTAATAGTGACATCATCACTGATGGTAAAAAGAGTAATAGTGACATCATCACTGATAATAACAAGAGTAATAGTGACATCATCACTTATGGTAACAAGAGTAATAATGGCATCATCACTGAGAGTAACAAGAGTAATAGTGACATCATCACTGAGAGTAACAAGAGTAATAATGACATCATCAGTGATAGTAACAAGAGTAATAGTGACATCATCACTGATGGTAACAAGTGTAATAGGGACATCATCACTGATAGTATCAAGAGTAATAGTGACATCATCACTGACAGTAACAAGAGTAATAGTGACATCATCACTGACAGTAACAAGAGTAATAATGGCATAATCACTGATAGTAACAAGGGTAATAATGACATCATCACTGATAGTAACAAGAGTAATAGTGACATCATCACTGATAGTAACAAGAGTAATAGTGACATCATCACTGACAGTAACAAGAGTAATAGTGGCATCATCACTGATAGTAACAAGGGTAATAATGACATCATCACTGATAGTAACAAGAGTAATAGTGACATCATCACTGATAATAACAAGAGTAATAGTGACATCATCACTTATGGTAACAAGAGTAATAGTGGCATCATCACTGAGAGTAACAAGAGTAATAGTGACATCATCACTGAGAGTAACAAGAGTAATAATGACATCATCAGTGATAGTAACAAGAGTAATAGTGACATCATCACTGATGGTAACAAGTGTAATAGGGACATCATCACTGATAGTATCAAGAGTAATAGTGACATCATCACTGACAGTAAGAAGAGTAATAATGGCATCATCACTGTTAGTAACAAGGGTAATAATGACATCATCACTGATAGTAACAATAGTAATAGTGACATCATCACTGATAGTAACAAGAGTAATAGTGACATCATCACTGACAGTAACAAGAGTAATAGTGGCATCATCACTGATAGTAACAAGGGTAATAATGACATCATCACTGATAGTAACAAGAGTAATAGTGACATAATCACTTATAGTAACAAGGGTAATAGTGACATCATCACTGATAGTAAGAAGAGTAATAGTGACATCATCACTTATAGTAACAAGAGTAATAGTGACATCATCACTTATAGTAAGAATAGTATAAGTGACATCATCACTTTTAGTAACAAGGGTAATAGTGACATCATCACTGATGGTAACAAGAGTAATAGTGACATTATCACTGATAGTAACAAGAGTAATAGTGACATCATCACTTATAGTAACAATAGTAATAGTGACATCATCACTGAGAGTAACAAAAGTAACAGAGACATCATCACTGATAGTAACAACAGTAATAGTGACATCATCACTGATAGTAACAAGAGTAATAGTGAAATCATCACTGATGGTAACAAGAGTAATAGTGAAGTCATCACTGATGGTAATAAGAGTAATAGTGACATCATCACTGACAGCAACAAGAGTAATAGTGACACCGTCACTGATAGTAACAAGAGTAATAGTGACATCATCACTGATGGTAACAAGAGTAATAACGACATCATCACTGATAGTAACAAGAGTAATAGTGACATCATCACTGATGGTAACAAGAGTAATAGTGACATCATCACTGATAGTATCAAGAGTAATAGTGACATCATGACTGATAGTAACAAGAGTAATAGTGACATCATCACTGATAGTAACAAGAGTAATTGTGACATCATCACTGATGGTAAAAAGAGTAATAGTGACATCATCACTGATAGTAGCAAGACTAAAAGTGACATCATCACTGATGGTAACAAGAGTAATAGTGACATCATCACTGATAGTAATAAGAGTAATAGTGACATCATCATGGATGGTAACAAGAGTAATAGTGACATCATCACTGATAGTAACAAGAGTAATAGTGACATCATCCCTGATGGTAACAAGAGTAATAGTGACATCATCACTGATAGTAAAAAGAGTAATAGTGACATCATCCCTGATGGTAACAAGAGTAATAGTGACATCATCACTGATAGTAACAAGAGTAATAGTGACATCATCCCTGATGTTAACAAGAGTAATAGTGACATCATCACTGATAGTAGCAATAGTGATAGTGACATCATCACTGATAGTAGCAAGAGTGATAGTGACATCATCACTGATAGTAACAAGAGTAATAGTGACTTCATCACTTATAGTAAAAAGGGTAATAGTGATATCAACACTGATGGTAACAAGAGTAATAGTGACATCATCACTGATAGTAACAAGAGTAATAGTGACATCATCACTTATAGTAACAAGAGTAATAGTGACATCATCACTTATAGTAACAATAGTAATAGTGACGTCATCACTGATATTAACAAAAGTAACAGAGACATCATCGCTGATAGTAACAAGAGTAATAGTGACATCATCACTGATGGTAACAAGAGTAATAGTAACATCATCACTGATGGTAACAAGAGTAATAGTGACATCATCACTGATAGTAACAAGAGAAATAGTGACATCATCACTGTTTGTAACAAGAGTAATAGTGACATCATCACTGATGGTAACAAGAGTAATAGTGACATCATCACTGATAGTAACAAGAGTAATAGTGACATCATCACTGATGGTAACAAGAGTAATAGTGACATCATCACTGATAGTAACAAGAGTAATAGTGACATCATCACTGATGGTAACAAGAGTAATAGTGACATCATCACTGATGGTAACAAGAGTAATAGTGACATCATCACTGATGGTAACAAGAGTAATAGTGACATCATTACTGATGGTAACAAGAGTAATAGTGACATCATCACTGATAGTAGCAAGACTAATAGTGACATCATCACTGATGGTAACAAGAGTAATAGTGGCATCATCACTGAGAGGAACAAGAGTAATAGTGACATCATCACTGAGAGTAACAAGAGTAATAATGACATCATCAGTGATAGTAACAAGAGTAATAAAGACATCATCACTGATGGTAACAAGAGTAATAGGGACATCATCACTGATAGTATCAAGAGTAATAGTGACATCATCACTGATGGTAACAAGAGTAATAGTGACATCATCACTGATAGTAACAAGAGTAATAGTGACATCATCACTGACAGTAACAAGAGTAATAATGGCATCATCACTGATAGTAACAAGGGTAATAATGACATCATCACTGATAGTAACAACAGTAATAGTGACATCATCACTGATAGTAACAAGAGTAATAGTGACATCATCACTGACAGCAACAAGAGTAATAGTGGCATCACCACTGATAGTAACAAGGGTAATAATGACATCATCACTGATAGTAACAAGAATAATAGTGACATCATCACTGATAATAACAAGAGTAATAGTGACATCATCACTTATGGTAACAAGAGTAATAGTGGCATCATCACTGAGAGTAACAAGAGTAATAGTGACATCATCACTGAGAGTAACAAGAGTAATAATGACATCATCAGTGATAGTAACAAGAGTAATAGTGACATCATCACTGATGGTAACAAGTGTAATAGGGACATCATCACTGATAGTATCAAGAGTAATAGTGACATCATCACTGACAGTAACAAGAGTAATAGTGACATCATCACTGACAGTAACAAGAGTAATAATGGCATCATCACTGTTAGTAACAAGGGTAATAATGACATCATCACTGATAGTAACAATAGTAATAGTGACATCATCACTGATAGTAACAAGAGTAATAGTGACATCATCACTGACAGTAACAAGAGTAATAGTGGCATCATCACTGATAGTAACAAGGGTAATAATGACATCATTACTGATAGTAACAAGAGTAATAGTGACATAATCACTTATAGTAACAAGGGTAATAGTGACATCATCACTGATAGTAAGAAGAGTAATAATGACATCATCACTTATAGTAACAAGAGTAATAGTGACATCATCACTTATAGTAAGAATAGTATAAGTGACATCATCACTTATAGTAACAAGGGTAATAGTGACATCATCACTGATGGTAACAAGAGTAATAGTGACATCATCACTGATAGTAACAAGAGTAATAGTGACATCATCACTTATAGTAACAATAGTAATAGTGACATCATCACTGAGAGTAACAAAAGTAACAGAGACATCATCACTGATAGTAACAACAGTAATAGTGACATCATCACTGATAGTAACAAGAGTAATAGTGAAATCATCACTGATGGTAACAAGAGTAATAGTGAAGTCATCACTGATGGTAATAAGAGTAATAGTGACATCATCACTGACAGCAACAAGAGTAATAGTGACACCGTCACTGATAGTAACAAGAGTAATAGTGACATCATCACTGATGGTAACAAGAGTAATAACGACATCATCACTGATAGTAACAAGAGTAATAGTGACATCATCACTGATGGTAACAAGAGTAATAGTGACATCATCACTGATAGTATCAAGAGTAATAGTGACATCATCACTGATAGTAACAAGAGTAATAGTGACATCATCACTGATAGTAACAAGAGTAATTGTGACATCATCACTGATGGTAAAAAGAGTAATAGTGACATCATCACTGATAGTAGCAAGACTAAAAGTGACATCATCACTGATGGTAACAAGAGTAATAGTGACATCATCACTGATAGTAATAAGAGTAATAGTGACATCATCATGGATGGTAACAAGAGTAATAGTGACATCATCACTGATAGTAACAAGAGTAATAGTGACATCATCCCTGATGGTAACAAGAGTAATAGTGACATCATCACTGATAGTAACAAGAGTAATAGTGACATCATCCCTGATGGTAACAAGAGTAATAGTGACATCATCACTGATAGTAACAAGAGTAATAGTGACATCATCCCTGATGTTAACAAGAGTAATAGTGACATCATCACTGATAGTAGCAATAGTGATAGTGACATCATCACTGATAGTAGCAAGAGTGATAGTGACATCATCACTGATAGTAACAAGAGTAATAGTGACTTCATCACTTATAGTAAAAAGGGTAATAGTGACATCAACACTGATGGTAACAAGAGTAATAGTGACATCATCACTGATAGTAACAAGAGTTATAGTGACATCATCACTTATAGTAACAAGAGTAATAGTGACATCATCACTTATAGTAACAATAGTAATCGTGACGTCATCACTGATATTAACAAAAGTAACAGAGACATCATCGCTGATAGTGACAAGAGTAATAGTGACATCATCACTGATGGTAACAAGAGTAATAGTGACATCATCACTGATGGTAACAAGAGTAATAGTGACATCATCACTGATAGTAACAAGAGTAATAGTGACATCATCACTGTTTGTAACAAGAGTAATAGTGACATCATCACTGATGGTAACAAGAGTAATAGTGACATCATCACTGATAGTAACAAGAGTAATAGTGACATCATCACTGATGGTAACAAGAGTAATAGTGACATCATCACTGATAGTAACAAGAGTAATAGTGACATCATCACTGATGGTAACAAGAGTAATAGTGACATCATTACTGATGGTAACAAGAGTAATAGTGACATCATCACTGATGGTAACAAGAGTAATAGTGACATCATTACTGATGGTAACAAGAGTAATAGTGACATCATCACTGATAGTAGCAAGACTAATAGTGACATCATCACTGATGGTAACAAGAGTAATAGTGGCATCATCACTGAGAGTAACAAGAGTAATAGTGACATCATCACTGAGAGTAACAAGAGTAATAATGACATCATCAGTGATAGTAACAAGAGTAATAAAGACATCATCACTGATGGTAACAAGAGTAATAGGGACATCATCACTGATAGTATCAAGAGTAATAGTGACATCATCACTGATGGTAACAAGAGTAATAGTGACATCATCACTGATAGTAACAAGAGTAATAGTGACATCATCACTGATGGTAACAAGAGTAATAGTGACATCATTACTGATGGTAACAAGAGTAATAGTGACATCATCACTGATGGTAACAAGAGTAATAGTGACATCATTACTGATGGTAACAAGAGTAATAGTGACATCATCACTGATAGTAGCAAGACTAATAGTGACATCATCACTGATGGTAACAAGAGTAATAGTGGCATCATCACTGAGAGTAACAAGAGTAATAGTGACATCATCACTGAGAGTAACAAGAGTAATAATGACATCATCAGTGATAGTAACAAGAGTAATAAAGACATCATCACTGATGGTAACAAGAGTAATAGGGACATCATCACTGATAGTATCAAGAGTAATAGTGACATCATCACTGATGGCAGCAAGAGTAATAGTGACATCATCACTGATAGTAACAAGAGTAATAGTGACATCATCACTTATAGTAACAAGGGAAATAGTGACATCATCACTGATGGTAACAAGAGTAATAGTGACATCACTTATAGTAACACGAGTAATAGTGACATCACTGAGAGTAACAAGAGTAATAGAGACATCAACACTGATGGTAACAAGAGTAATAGTGATGTCATCACTTATAGTAACAAGAGTAATAATGACATCATCACTGATGGTAACAAGAGTAATAGTGACATCATCACTGATAGTAACAAGAGTAATAGTGATATCATCACTTATAGTAACAAGAGTAATCGTGACATCATCACTTATAGTAACAAGAGTAATCGTGATTTCATCACTTATAGTAACAAGAGTAATAGTGACATCATCACTGATAGTAACTAGGGTAATAATGACATCACCACTGATAGTAACAAGAGTAATAGTGACATCATCACTGACGGTAACAAGAGTAATAGTGGCATCATCACTGATAGTAGCAAGAGTAATAGTGATATCATCACTTAGTAACAAGAGTAATAGTGACATCATCACTTATAGTAACAATAGTAATAGTGACATCATCACTGATGGGAACAAGAGTAATAGTGACATCATCACTGATAATAACAAGAGTAATAGTGACATCATCACTGATAATAACAAGAGTAATAGTGGCATCATCACTGAGAGTAACAAGAGTAATAGTGACATAATCACTGAGAGTAACAAGAGTAATAATGACATCATCAGTGATAGTAACAAGAGTAATAGTGACATCATCACTGATGGTAACAAGAGTAATAGGGACATCATCACTTATAGTAAAAAGGGTAATAGTGACATCATCACTGATGGTAACAAGAGTAATAGTGACATCATCACTGATAATAACAAGAGTAATAGTGACATCATCACTGATAATAACAAGAGTAATAGTGGCATCATCACTGAGAGTAACAAGAGTAATAGTGACATAATCACTGAGCGTAACAAGAGTAATAATGACATCATCAGTGATAGTAACAAGAGTAATAGTGACATCATCACTGATGGTAACAAGAGTAATAGGGACATCATCACTGATAGTATCAAGAGTAATAGTGACATCATCACTGATGGTAACAAGAGTAATAGTGACATCATCACTGATAGTAACAAGAGTAATAGTGACATCTTCACTTATAGTAACAAGGGAAATAGTGACATCATCACTGATGGCAACAAGAGTAATAGTGACATCATCACTTATAGTAACACTAGTAATAGTGACATCACTGAGAGTAACAAGAGTAATAGAGACATCAACACTGATGGTAACAAGAGTAATAGTGATGTCATCACTTATGGTAACAAGAGTAATAATGACATCATCACTGATGGTAACAAGAGTAATAGTGACATCATCACTGATAGTAACAAGAGTAATAGTGATATCATCACTTATAGTAACAAGAGTAATAGTGACATCATCACTCATAGTAAAAATAGTAATAGTGATTTCATCACTTATAGTAACAAGAGTAATAGTGACATCATCACTGATAGTAACAAGGGTAATAATGACATCATCACTGATAGTAACAAGAGTAATAGTGACATCATCACTGACAGTAACAAGAGTAATAGTGGCATAATCACTGATAGTATCAAGAGTAATAGTGATATCATCACTGATAGTAACAAGAGTAACAGTGACATCGTCACTGATAGTAACAAGAGTAATAGTGACATCATCACTGATGGTAACAAAAGTAATAATGACATCATCACTGATGGTAACAAGAGTAATAGTGACATCATCACTGATAGTAACAAGAGTAATAGTGACATCATCACTGATAGTAGCAAGAGTAATAGTTACATCATCACTGATAGTAACAAGAGTAATAGTGACATCATCACTGATAGAAACAAGAGTAATAGTGACATCATCACTGATAGTAACAAGGGTAATAATGACATCATCACTGATTGTAACAAGAGTAATAGTGACATCATCACTGATAGCAACAAGAGTAATAGTGACATCATCACTTATAGTAAAAAGGGTAATAGTGACATCATCACTGATGGTAACAAGAGTAATAGTGACATCATCACTGATGGTAACAAGAGTAATAGTGACATCATCACTGATAATAACAAGAGTAATAGTGACATCATCACTGATAATAACAAGAGTAATAGTGGCATCATCACTGAGAGTAACAAAAGTAATAGTGACATCATCACTGAGAGTAACAAGAGTAATAATGACATCATCAGTGATAGTAACAAGAGTAATAATGACATCATCAGTGATAGTAACAAGAGTAATAGTGACATCATCACTGATGGTAACAAGAGTAATAGGGACATCATCACTGATAGTATCAAGAGTAATAGTGACATCATCACTGATGGTAACAAGAGTAATAGTGACATCATCACTGATAGTAACAAGAGTAATAGTGACATCATCACTTATAGTAACAAGGGAAATAATGACATCATCACTGATGGCAACAAGAGTAATAGTGACATCATCACTTATAGTAACACGAGTAATAGTGACATCACTGAGAGTAACAAGAGTAATAGAGACATCAACACTGATGGTAACAAGAGTAATAGTGATGTCATCACATATGGTAACAAGAGTAATAATGACATCATCACTGATGGTAACAAGAGTAATAGTGTCATCATCACTGATAGTAACAAGAGTAATAGTGATATCATCACTTATAGTAACAAGAGTAATAGTGACATCATCACTCATAGTAACAATAGTAATAGTGATTTCATCACTTATAGTAACAAGAGTAATAGTGACATCATCACTGATAGTAACAAGGGTAATAGTGACATCATCACTGATAGTAACAAGAGTAATAGTGACATCATCACTGACAGTAACAAGAGTAATAGTGGCATCATCACTGATAGTAACAAGGGTAATAATGACATCATCACTGATAGTAACAAGAGTAATAGTGACATAATCACTGATGGTGGCAAAAGTAATAGTGACATCATCACTGATAGTAACAAGAGTAATAGTAACATCATCACTGACAGCAACAAGAGTAATAGTGGCATCATCACTGATAGTAACAAGGGTAATAATGACATCATCACTGATAGTAACAAGAGTAATAGTGACATAATCACTTATAGTAACAAGGGTAATAGTGACATCATCACTGATAGTAACAAGAGTAATAGTGACATCATCACTTATAGTAACAAGAGTAATAGTGACATCATCACTTATAGTAACAATAGTATAAGTGACATCATCACTTATAGTAACAAGGGTAATAGTGACATCATCACTGATGGTAACAAGAGTAATGGTGACATCATCACTTATAGTAACAAGAGTAATAGTGACATCATCACTCATAGTAACAAGAGTAATAGTGACATCATCACTGATGGTAACAAGAGTAATAGTGACATCATCACTGATAGTAACAAGAGTAATAGTGACATCATCACTGATGGTAACAAGAGTAATAGTGACATAATCACTGATAGTAGCAAGACTAATAGTGACATCATCACTGATGGTAACAAGAGTAATAGTGACATCATCACTGATAGTAACAAGAGTAATAGTGACATCATCACTGATGGTAACAAGATTAATAGTGACATCATCACTGAGGGTAACAAGAGTAATAGTGACATCATCACTGAGAGTAACAAGAGTAATAGTGACATCATCACTGATGGTAACAAGAGTAATAATGACATCATCACTGATAGTAACAAGAGTAATAGTGACATCATCACTGATGGTAACACGAGTAATAGTGACATCATCACTGATAGTAACAAGAGTAATAGTGACATCATCACTGATAGTATCAAGAGTAATAGTGACATCATCACTGATAGTAACAAGAGTAATAGTGACATCATCACTTATATTAAAAAGGTTAATAGTGACATCATCACTGATGGTAACAAGAGTAATAGTGACATCATCACTGATAGTAACAAGAGTAATAGTGACATCATCACTTATAGTAAAAAGAGTAATAGTGACATCATCACTGATAGTAACAAAAGTAACAGAGACATCATCACTGATCGTAACAGCTGTAATAGTGACATCATCACTGATGGTAACAAGAGTAATAGTGACATCATCACTGATGATAACAAGAGTAATAGTGACATCATCACTAATAGTAACAAGAGTAATAGTGACATCGTCACTGATAGTAACAAGAGTAATAGTGACATCATCACTGATGGTAACAAGAGTAATAATGACATCATCACTGATGGTAACAAGAGTAATAGTGACATCATCACTGATGGTAACAAGAGTAATAGTGACATCATCACTGATAGTAACAAGAGTAATAGTGACATCATCACGGATAGTAGCAAGAGTAATAGTTACATCATCACTGATAGTAACAAGAGTAATTGTGACATCATCACTGATAGTAACAAGAGTAATAGTGACATCATCACTGATTGTAACAAGAGTAATAGTGACATCATCACTGATGGTAACAAGAGTAATAGTGACATCATCACTGATAGTAACAAGAGTAATAGTGACATCATCACTGATAGTAACAAGAGTAATAGTGACATCATCACTTATAGTAACAAGGGAAATAGTGACATCATCACTGATGGTAACAAGAGTAATAGTGACATAATCACTGATGGTAACAAGAGTAATAGTGACATAATCACTGATGGTAACAAGAGTAATAGTGACA
This sequence comes from Phyllobates terribilis, assembly GCF_046119375.1. Classification (NCBI taxonomy): domain Eukaryota; kingdom Metazoa; phylum Chordata; class Amphibia; order Anura; family Dendrobatidae; genus Phyllobates; species Phyllobates terribilis. The sequence goes on along the minus strand of NW_027362770.1, from coordinate 193,359,494 downwards.
TCATCACTGATAGTAACAAGAGTAATAGTGACATCATCACGGATAGTAGCAAGAGTAACAGTGACATCATCACTTATAGTAAAAAGAGTAATAGTGACATCATCATTGATAGTAACAAAAGTAACAGAGACATCATCACTGATCGTAACAGCTGTAATAGTGACATCATCACTGATGGTAACAAGAGTAATAGTGACATCATCACTGATGGTAACAAGAGTAATAGTGACATCATCACTGATAGTAACAAGAGTAATAGTGACATCATCACTGATAGTAACAAGAGTAATAGTGACATCATCACTTATAGTAAAAAGAGTAATAGTGACATCATCATTGATAGTAACAAAAGTAACAGAGACATCATCACTGATCGTAACAGCTGTAATAGTGACATCATCACTGATGGTAACAAGAGTAATAGTGACATCATCACTGATGGTAACAAGAGTAATAGTGACATCATCACTAATAGTAACAAGAGTAATAGTGACATCGTCACTGATAGTAACAAGAGTAATAGTGACATCATCACTGATGGTAACAAGAGTAATAATGACATCATCACTGTTGGTAACAAGAGTAATAGTGACATCATCACTGATGGTAACAAGAGTAATAGTGACATCATCACTGATAGTAACAAGAGTAATAGTGACATCATCACGGATAGTAGCAAGAGTAATAGTGACATCATCACTGATAGTAACAAGAGTAATTGTGACATCATCACTGATAGTGACAAGAGTAATAGTGACATCATCACTGATTGTAACAAGAGTAATAGTGACATCATCACTGATGGTAACAAGAGTAATAGTGACATCATCACTGATAGTAACAAGAGTAAAGGCCCCGTCAAACTAAGCGATGCAGCAGCGATCCCGACAACGATACGACCTGTCAGGGATCGTTGCTGCATCGCTAATACATCGCTGGTGAGCTGTCAAACAGGCAGGCTCACCAGTGATGAGGGGAGCAGCGATATCGTGGAAAGAATCGTTCCACGATGTCCTGCTCCCGTTCCCAGCCTGCTGCTTAAGCAGGAGCAGGCTGGTAACTATGGTAAATATCGGGTTACTAAGTGCGCGTGTGCCCCTAGTAACCCGCTGTTTACCATGGATACCACTCTGCTACGGTGCGCTGGAGACTCCGCTCACCGTAGCAGAGTGGTATCTATGGTAAACAGCGGGTTACTAAGTGCGCGCGTGCCCCTAGTAACCCGATATTTACCATGGTTACCAGCCAGATCGTTGGTACCGCTGGTCACACACAGCGATGTGTGCTGGCCAGGGGGAGGCCAACGACCAAAAAATGGTCCAGGACACTTTGCAACGATCAGCGACCTCACAGCAGGGGCCTGATCGTTGCAAAGTGTCACACATAGCGACATCGCTGGTGAGGTCGCTGGTGAGTCACCAAAACCGTGACACAGCAGCGATCTCGCTAGCGATATCGCTTAGTGTGACGGGGCCTTAATAGTGACATCATCACTGATGGTAACAAGAGTAATAGTGACATCATCACTGATGGTAACAAGAGTAAAAGTGACATCATCACTGATAGTAACAAGAGTAATAGTGACATCATCACTTATGGTAACAAGAGTAATAGTGGCATCATCACTGAGAGTAACAAGAGTAATAGTGACATCATCACTGAGAGTAACAAGAGTAATAATGACATCATCAGTGATAGTAAAAAGAGTAATAGTGACATCATCACTGATGGTAACAAGAGTAATAGTGACATCATCACTGATAGTAACAAGAGTAATAGTGACATCATCACTTATAGTAACAAGGGAAATAGTGACATCATCACTGATGGTAACAAGAGTAATAGTGACATAATCACTTATAGTAACACGAGTAATAGTGACATCACTGAGAGTAATAAGAGTAATAGAGACATCAACACTGATGGTAACAAGAGTAATAGTGACATCATCACTGATTGTAACAAGAGTAATAGTGATGTCATCACTTATAGTAACAAGAGTAATAATGACATCATCACTGATGGTAACAAGAGTAATAGTGATATCATCACTGATAGTAACAAGAGCAATAGTGATATCATCACTTAAAGTAACAAGAGTAATAGTGACATCATCACTTATAGTAACAATAGTAAGAGTGACATCATCACTGATAGTAACAAGAGTAATAGTGACATCATCACTGATAGTAACAAGAATAATAGTGACATCATCACTGATAGTAACAAGAGAAATAATGACATCATCACTGAGAGTAATAGTGAAATAACTGATAGTAATAAGAGTAATAGTGGCATCATCACAGATAGAAACAAGAGTAAAAGTGACATCATCACAGATAGAAACAAGAGTAATAGTGAAATCATCACTGATAGTAAAAAAAGTAAAAGTAAAATCATCACTGATAGTAAAAAGAGTAATAGTGACATCATCACTGATAGTATATATAGTAATAGTGACATCATCATTGAAAATAACTAGAGTAATAGTGACATCATCACAGATAGTAACAAGGGTAATAGTGACATCATCACTGATAGCAACAAGAGTAATAGTGACATAATCACTGATAGTAACAAGAGTAATAGTGACATCATCACTGATAGTAACAAGAGTAATAGTGACATCATCACTGATAGTAGCAAGAGTAATAGTGATATAATCACTTATAGAAATAAGAGTAATAGTGACATAATCACTTATAGTAACAATAGTAATAGTGACATCATCACTTATAGTAACAAGAGTAATAGTGACATCATCACTGAAAGTAACAAGAGTAATAGTGACATCATCACTGATAGTAACAAGAGTAATAGTGACACCATCACTTATAGTAACAATACTAATAGTGACATCATCACTGATGGTAACAAGAGTAATAGTGACATCATGACTGACAGTAAGAAGAGTAATAGTGGCATCATCACTGATAGTAACAAGGGTAATAGTGACATCATCACTAATAGTAACAAGAGTAATAGTGACATAATCACTGATGGTAGCAAGAGTAATAGTGACATCATCACTGATAGTAACAAGAGTAATAGTGACATCATCACTTATAGTAACAAGAGTAATAGTGACATCATCACTTATAGTAACAATAGTAATAGTGACATCATCACTTATAAAAACAAGGGTAATAGTGACATCATCACTGATAGTAACAAGAGTAATAGTGACATCATCACTTATAGTAACAAGAGTAATAGTGACATCATCACTGATAGTAAGAAGAGTAACAGAGACATCATCACTGATGGTAACAAGAGTAAGAGTCACCTCATCACTGATGGTAACAATAGTAATAGTGACATCATCACTGATGGTAACAAGAGTAATAGTGACATCATCACTGATAGTAACAAGAGTAATAGTGACGTCATCACTTATAGTAAAAAGGGTAATAGTGACATCATCACTGATGGTAACAAGAGTAATAGTGAAATCATCACTGATAGTAACAAGAGTAATAGAGACATCATCACTGATGGTAACAAGAGTAAGAGTGACCTCATCACTGATGGTAACAAGAGTAATAGTGACATCATCACTGATGGTAACAAGAGTAATAGTGACATCATCATTGATGGTAACAAGAGTAATAGTGGCATCATCATTGATGGTAACAAGAGTAATAGTGGCATCATCACTGATAGTAACAAGACCAACAGTGACATAATCACTGATAGTAACAAGAGTAATAGTGACATCATCACTGATAGTAAAAAGAGTAATAGTGATATCATCACTGATAGTAACAAGAGTAATAGTGAAATCATCACTGATGGTAACAAGAGTAATAGTGACATCATCACTGATGGTAACAAGAGTAATAGTGACATCATCACTGATAGTAACAAGAGTAATAGTGACATCATCATTGATGGTAACAAGAGTAATAGTGGCATCATCATTGATGGTAACAAGAGTAATAGTGGCATCATCACTGATAGTAACAAGAGCAACAGTGACATCATCACTGATAGTAAAAAGAGTAATAGTGACATCATCACTGATAGTAACAAGAGTAATAGTGACATCATCACTGATGGTAACAAGAGTAATAGTGACATCATCACTGATGGTAACAAGAGTAATAGTGACATCATCACTGATAGTAACAAGAGTAATAGTGACATCATCACTGATGGTAACAAGAGTAATAGTGACATCATCATTGATAGTAAAAAGAGTAATAGTGACATCATCACTGATGGTAACAAGAGTAATAGTGACATCATCACTGATAGTAGCAAGAGTAATAGTGACATCATCACTGATGGTAACAAGAGTAATAGTGACATCATCACTGATAGTAACAAGAGTAATAGTGACATCATCACTGATGGTAACAAGAGTAATAGTGGCATCATCACTGAGAGTAACAAGAGTAATAGTGACATCATCACTGATAGTAACAAGAGTAATAATGACATCATCAGTGATAGTAACAAGAGTAATAGTGACATCATCACTGATGGTAACAAGAGTAATAGTGACATCATCACTGATAGTAGCAAGAGTAATAGTGACATCATCACTGATGGTAACAAGAGTAAAAGTGACATCATCACTGATAGTAACAAGAGTAATAGTGACATCATCACTTATAGTAACAAGAGTAATAGTCACATCATCACTTATAGTAAAAAGGGTAATAGTGGCATCATCACTGATAGTAACAAGAGTAATAGTGACATCATCACTGATAGAAACAAGAGTTATAGTGACATCATCACTTATAGTAACACGAGTAATAGTGACATCACTGAGAGTAACAAGAGTAATAGAGACATCATCACAGATGGTAACAAGAGTAATAGTGATGACATCACTTATAGTAACAAGAGTAATGACATCACCACTGATGGTAACAAGAGTAATAGTGGCATCATCATTGATGGTAACAAGAGTAATAGTGGCATCATCACTGATAGTAACAAGACCAACAGTGACATAATCACTGATAGTAACAAGAGTAATAGTGACATCATCACTGATGGTAAAAAGAGTAATAGTGATATCATCACTGATAGTAACAAGAGTAATAGTGAAATCATCACTGATGGTAACAAGAGTAATAGTGACATCATCACTGATGTTAACAAGAGTAATAGTGACATCATCACTGATAGTAACAAGAGTAATAGTGACATCATCATTGATGGTAACAAGAGTAATAGTGGCATCATCATTGATGGTAACAAGAGTAATAGTGGCATCATCACTGATAGTAACAAGAGCAACAGTGACATCATCACTGATAGTAAAAAGAGTAATAGTGACATCATCACTGATAGTAACAAGAGTAATAGTGACATCATCACTGATGGTAACAAGAGTAATAGTGACATCATCACTGATGGTAACAAGAGTAATAGTGACATCATCACTGATAGTAACAAGAGTAATAGTGGCATCATCACTGAGAGTAACAAGAGTAATAGTGACATCATCACTGATAGTAACAAGAGTAATAATGACATCATCAGTGATAGTAACAAGAGTAATAGTGACATCATCACTGATGGTAACAAGAGTAATAGTGACATCATCACTGATAGTAGCAAGAGTAATAGTGACATCATCACTGATGGTAACAAGAGTAAAAGTGACATCATCACTGATAGTAGCAAGAGTAATAGTGACATCATCACTGATGGTAACAAGAGTAATAGTGACATCATCACTGATAGTAACAAGAGTAATAGTGGCATCATCACTGAGAGTAACAAGAGTAATAGTGACATCATCACTGATAGTAACAAGAGTAATAATGACATCATCAGTGATAGTAACAAGAGTAATAGTGACATCATCACTGATGGTAACAAGAGTAATAGTGACATCATCACTGATAGTAGCAAGAGTAATAGTGACATCATCACTGATGGTAACAAGAGTAAAAGTGACATCATCACTGATAGTAACAAGAGTAATAGTGACATCATCACTTATAGTAACAAGAGTAATAGTCACATCATCACTTATAGTAAAAAGGGTAATAGTGGCATCATCACTGATAGTAACAAGAGTAATAGTGACATCATCACTGATAGAAACAAGAGTAATAGTGACATCATCACTTATAGTAACACGAGTAATAGTGACATCACTGAGAGTAACAAGAGTAATAGAGACATCATCACAGATGGTAACAAGAGTAATAGTGATGTCATCACTTATAGTAACAAGAGTAATGACATCACCACTGATGGTAACAAGAGTAATAGTGACAGCATTACTTATAGTAACAAGAGTAATAGTGACATCATCACTTATAGTAACAATAGTAATAGTGACATCATCACTGATAGTAACAAGAGTAATAGTGACATCATCACTGATAATAACAAGACTAATACTGACATCATCACTGATAGTAACAAGAGTAATAATGACATCATAACTGAGAGTAACAAGAGTAATAGTGAAAAAATTGATAGCAACAAGAGTAATAGTGACATCATCACAGATAGAAACAAGAGTAATAGTGAAATCATCACTGAAAGTAACAAAAGTAAAAGTAAAATCATCACTCATAGTAAAAAGAGTAATAGTGACATCATCACTGATAGTATCAATAGTAATAGTGACATCATCATTGAAAATAACTAGAGTAATAGTGACATCATCACTGATAGTAACAAGAGTAATAGTGACATCATCAATTATAGTAACATGAGTAATAGAGACATCAGCACTGATAGTAACAAGGGTAATAGTGACATCATCACTGATAGTAACAAGAGTAATAGTGAAATCATCACTGATAGTAACAAGAGTAATAGTGACATCATCACTGATAGTAACAAGAGTAATAGTGACATCATCAGTTATAGGAACAAGAGTAATAGTGACATCATCACTTATAGTAACAAGAGTAATAGTGACATCATCACTGATAGTAACAATAGTAATAGTGACATCATCACTGATAGTAACAATAGTAATAGTGACATCATCACTGATGGTAACAAGAGTAATAATGACATCATCAGTGATAGTAACAAGAGTAATAGTGACATCATCACTGATGGTAACAAGAGTAATAGTGACATCATCACTGATAGTAGCAAGAGTAATAGTGACATCATCACTTATGGTAACAAGAGTAAAAGTGACATCATCACTGATAGTAACAAGAGTAATAGTGACATCATCACTTATAGTAACAAGAGTAATAGTCACATCATCACTTATAGTAAAAAGGGTAATAGTGGCATCATCACTGATAGTAACAAGAGTAATAGTGACATCATCACTGATAGAAACAAGAGTAATAGTGACATCATCACTTATAGTAACACGAGTAATAGTGACATCACTGAGAGTAACAAGAGTAATAGAGACATCATCACAGATGGTAACAAGAGTAATAGTGATGTCATCACTTATAGTAACAAGAGTAATGACATCACCACTGATGGTAACAAGAGTAATAGTGACAGCATTACTTATAGTAACAAGAGTAATAGTGACATCATCACTTATAGTAACAATAGTAATAGTGACATCATCACTGATAGTAACAAGAGTAATAGTGACATCATCACTGATAGTAACAAGACTAATAGTGACATCATCACTGATAGTAACAAGAGTAATAATGACATCATAACTGAGAGTAACAAGAGTAATAGTGAAAAAATTGATAGCAACAAGAGTAATAGTGACATCATCACAGATAGAAACAAGAGTAATAGTGAAATGATCACTGAAAGTAACAAAAGTAAAAGTAAAATCATCACTCATAGTAAAAAGAGTAATAGTGACATCATCACTGATAGTATCAATAGTAATAGTGACATCATCATTGAAAATAACTAGAGTAATAGTGACATCATCACAGATAGTAACAAGAGTAATAGTGACATCATCACTGATGGTAACAAGAGTAATAGTGGCATCATCACTGAGAGTAACAAGAGTAATAGTGACATCATCACTGATAGTAACAAGAGTAATAATGACATCATCAGTGATAGTAACAAGAGTAATAGTGACATCATCACTGATGGTAACAAGAGTAATAGTGACATCATCACTGATAGTAGCAAGAGTAATAGTGACATCATCACTGATGGTAACAAGAGTAAAAGTGACATCATCACTGATAGTAACAAGAGTAATAGTGACATCATCACTTATAGTAATAAGAGTAATAGTGACATCATCACTTATAGTAAAAAGGGTAATAGTGGCATCATCACTGATAGTAACAAGAGTAATAGTGACATCATCACTGATAGAAACAAGAGTAATAGTGACATCATCACTTATAGTAACACGAGTAATAGTGAAATCACTGAGAGTAACAAGAGTAATAGAGACATAATCACAGATGGTAACAAGAGTAATAGTGATGTCATCACTTATAGTAACAAGAGTAATGACATCACCACTGATGGTAACAAGAGTAATAGTGACAGCATTACTTATAGTAACAAGAGTAATAGTGACATCATCACTTATAGTAACAATAGTAATAGTGACATCATCACTGATAGTAACAAGAGTAATAGTGACATCATCACTGATAGTAACAAGACTAATACTGACATCATCACTGATAGTAACAAGAGTAATAATGACATCATAACTGAGAGTAACAAGAGTAATAGTGAAAAAATTGATAGCAACAAGAGTAATAGTGACATAATCACAGATAGAAACAAGAGTAATAGTGAAATCATCACTGAAAGTAACAAAAGTAAAAGTAAAATCATCACTCATAGTAAGAAGAGTAATAGTGACATCATCACTGATAGTATCAATAGTAATAGTGACATCATCATTGAAAATAACTAGAGTAATAGTGACATCATCACAGATAGTAACAAGAGTAATAGTGACATCATCAATTATAGTAACATGAGTAATAGAGACATCAGCACTGATAGTAACAAGGGTAATAGTGACATCATCACTGATAGTAACAAGAGTAATAGTGACATCATCACTGATAGTAACAAGAGTAATAGTGAAATCATCACTGATAGTAACAAGAGTAATAGTGACATCATCACTGATAGTAACAAGAGTAATAGTGACATCATCAGTTATAGGAACAAGAGTAATAGTGACATCATCACTTATAGTAACAAGAGTAATAGTGACATCATCACTGATAGTAACAATAGTAATAGTGACATCATCACTGATGGTAACAAGAGTAATAATGACATCATCAGTGATAGTAACAAGAGTAATAGTGACATCATCACTGATGGTAACAAGAGTAATAGTGACATCATCACTGATAGTAGCAAGAGTAATAGTGACATCATCACTGATGGTAACAAGAGTAAAAGTGACATCATCACTGATAGTAACAAGAGTAATAGTGACATCATCACTTATAGTAACAAGAGTAATAGTCACATCATCACTTATAGTAAAAAGGGTAATAGTGGCATCATCACTGATAGTAACAAGAGTAATAGTGACATCATCACTGATAGAAACAAGAGTAATAGTGACATCATCACTTATAGTAACACGAGTAATAGTGACATCACTGAGAGTAACAAGAGTAATAGAGACATCATCACAGATGGTAACAAGAGTAATAGTGATGTCATCACTTATAGTAACAAGAGTAATGACATCACCACTGATGGTAACAAGAGTAATAGTGACAGCATTACTTATAGTAACAAGAGTAATAGTGACATCATCACTTATAGTAACAATAGTAATAGTGACATCATCACTGATAGTAACAAGAGTAATAGTGACATCATCACTGATAGTAACAAGACTAATAGTGACATCATCACTGATAGTAACAAGAGTAATAATGACATCATAACTGAGAGTAACAAGAGTAATAGTGAAAAAATTGATAGCAACAAGAGTAATAGTGACATCATCACAGATAGAAAGAAGAGTAATAGTGAAATCATCACTGAAAGTAACAAAAGTAAAAGTAAAATCATCACTCATAGTAAAAAGAGTAATAGTGACATCATCACTGATAGTATCAATAGTAATAGTGACATCATCATTGAAAATAACTAGAGTAATAGTGACATCATCACAGATAGTAACAAGAGTAATAGTGACATCATCAATTATAGTAACATGAGTAATAGAGACATCAGCACTGATAGCAACAAGGGTAATAGTGACATCATCACTGATAGTAACAAGAGTAATAGTGACATCATCACTGATAGTAACAAGAGTAATAGTGACATCATCACTGATAGTAACAAGAGTAATAGTGATATAATCAGTTATAGGAACAAGAGTAATAGTGACATCATCACTGATAGTAACAATAGTAATAGTGACATCATCACTGATAGTATCAAGAGTAATAGTGACATCATCACTGATAGTAACAAGAGTAATAGTGACATCATCACTTATAGTAACAAGAGTAATAGTGACATCATCACTGATAGTAACAATAGTAATAGTGACATCATCACTGATAGTAACAATAGTAATAGTGACATCATCACTGATGGTAACAAGAGTAATAATGACATCATCAGTGATAGTAACAAGAGTAATAGTGACATCATCACTGATGGTAACAAGAGTAATAGTGACATCATCACTGATAGTAGCAAGAGGAATAGTGACATCATCATTGATGGTAACAAGAGTAAAAGTGACATCATCACTGATAGTAACAAGAGTAATAGTGACATCATCACTTATAGTAACAAGAGTAATAGTCACATCATCACTTATAGTAAAAAGGGTAATAGTGGCATCATCACTGATAGTAACAAAAGTAATAGTGACATCATCACTGATAGTAACAAGAGTAATAGTGACATCATCACTGATAGTAACAAGACTAATACTGACATCATCACTGATAGTAACAAGAGTAATAATGACATCATAACTGAGAGTAACAAGAGTAATAGTGAAAAAATTGATAGCAACAAGAGTAATAGTGACATCATCACAGATAGAAACAAGAGTAATAGTGAAATCATCACTGAAAGTAACAAAAGTAAAAGTAAAATCATCACTCATAGTAAAAAGAGTAATAGTGACATCATCACTGATAGTATCAATAGTAATAGTGACATCATCATTGAAAATAACTAGAGTAATAGTGACATCATCACAGATAGTAACAAGAGTAATAGTGACATCATCACTGATGGTAACAAGAGTAATAGTGGCATCATCACTGAGAGTAACAAGAGTAATAGTGACATCATCACTGATAGTAACAAGAGTAATAATGACATCATCAGTGATAGTAACAAGAGTAATAGTGACATCATCACTGATGGTAACAAGAGTAATAGTGACATCATCACTGATAGTAGCAAGAGTAATAGTGACATCATCACTGATGGTAACAAGAGTAAAAGTGACATCATCACTGATAGTAACAAGAGTAATAGTGACATCATCACTTATAGTAATAAGAGTAATAGTGACATCATCACTTATAGTAAAAAGGGTAATAGTGGCATCATCACTGATAGTAACAAGAGTAATAGTGACATCATCACTGATAGAAACAAGAGTAATAGTGACATCATCACTTATAGTAACACGAGTAATAGTGAAATCACTGAGAGTAACAAGAGTAATAGAGACATAATCACAGATGGTAACAAGAGTAATAGTGATGTCATCACTTATAGTAACAAGAGTAATGACATCACCACTGATGGTAACAAGAGTAATAGTGACAGCATTACTTATAGTAACAAGAGTAATAGTGACATCATCACTTATAGTAACAATAGTAATAGTGACATCATCACTGATAGTAACAAGAGTAATAGTGACATCATCACTGATAGTAACAAGACTAATACTGACATCATCACTGATAGTAACAAGAGTAATAATGACATCATAACTGAGAGTAACAAGAGTAATAGTGAAAAAATTGATAGCAACAAGAGTAATAGTGACATAATCACAGATAGAAACAAGAGTAATAGTGAAATCATCACTGAAAGTAACAAAAGTAAAAGTAAAATCATCACTCATAGTAAGAAGAGTAATAGTGACATCATCACTGATAGTATCAATAGTAATAGTGACATCATCATTGAAAATAACTAGAGTAATAGTGACATCATCACAGATAGTAACAAGAGTAATAGTGACATCATCAATTATAGTAACATGAGTAATAGAGACATCAGCACTGATAGTAACAAGGGTAATAGTGACATCATCACTGATAGTAACAAGAGTAATAGTGACATCATCACTGATAGTAACAAGAGTAATAGTGAAATCATCACTGATAGTAACAAGAGTAATAGTGACATCATCACTGATAGTAACAAGAGTAATAGTGACATCATCAGTTATAGGAACAAGAGTAATAGTGACATCATCACTTATAGTAACAAGAGTAATAGTGACATCATCACTGATAGTAACAATAGTAATAGTGACATCATCACTGATAGTAACAATAGTAACAGTGACATCATCACTGATGGTAACAAGAGTAATAATGACATCATCAGTGAAAGTAACAAGAGTAATAGTGACATCATCACTGATGGTAACAAGAGTAATAGTGACATCATCACTGATAGTAGCAAGAGTAATAGTGACATCATCACTGATGGTAACAAGAGTAAAAGTGACATCATCACTGATAGTAACAAGAGTAATAGTGACATCATCACTTATAGTAACAAGAGTAATAGTCACATCATCACTTATAGTAAAAAGGGTAATAGTGGCATCATCACTGATAGTAACAAGAGTAATAGTGACATCATCACTGATAGAAACAAGAGTAATAGTGACATCATCACTTATAGTAACACGAGTAATAGTGACATCACTGAGAGTAACAAGAGTAATAGAGACATCATCACAGATGGTAACAAGAGTAATAGTGATGTCATCACTTATAGTAACAAGAGTAATGACATCACCACTGATGGTAACAAGAGTAATAGTGACAGCATTACTTATAGTAACAAGAGTAATAGTGACATCATCACTTATAGTAACAATAGTAATAGTGACATCATCACTGATAGTAACAAGAGTAATAGTGACATCATCACTGATAGTAACAAGACTAATAGTGACATCATCACTGATAGTAACAAGAGTAATAATGACATCATAACTGAGAGTAACAAGAGTAATAGTGAAAAAATTGATAGCAACAAGAGTAATAGTGACATCATCACAGATAGAAAGAAGAGTAATAGTGAAATCATCACTGAAAGTAACAAAAGTAAAAGTAAAATCATCACTCATAGTAAAAAGAGTAATAGTGACATCATCACTGATAGTATCAATAGTAATAGTGACATCATCATTGAAAATAACTAGAGTAATAGTGACATCATCACAGATAGTAACAAGAGTAATAGTGACATCATCAATTATAGTAACATGAGTAATAGAGACATCAGCACTGATAGCAACAAGGGTAATAGTGACATCATCACTGATAGTAACAAGAGTAATAGTGACATCATCACTGATAGTAACAAGAGTAATAGTGACATCATCACTGATAGTAACAAGAGTAATAGTGATATAATCAGTTATAGGAACAAGAGTAATAGTGACATCATCACTGATAGTAACAATAGTAATAGTGACATCATCACTGATAGTATCAAGAGTAATAGTGACATCATCACTGATAGTAACAAGAGTAATAGTGACATCATCACTTATAGTAACAAGAGTAATAGTGACATCATCACTGATAGTAACAATAGTAATAGTGACATCATCACTGATAGTAACAATAGTAATAGTGACATCATCACTGATGGTAACAAGAGTAATAATGACATCATCAGTGATAGTAACAAGAGTAATAGTGACATCATCACTGATGGTAACAAGAGTAATAGTGACATCATCACTGATAGTAGCAAGAGGAATAGTGACATCATCATTGATGGTAACAAGAGTAAAAGTGACATCATCACTGATAGTAACAAGAGTAATAGTGACATCATCACTTATAGTAACAAGAGTAATAGTCACATCATCACTTATAGTAAAAAGGGTAATAGTGGCATCATCACTGATAGTAACAAAAGTAATAGTGACATCATCACTGATAGTAACAAGAGTAATAGTGACATCATCACTGATAGTAACAAGACTAATACTGACATCATCACTGATAGTAACAAGAGTAATAATGACATCATAACTGAGAGTAACAAGAGTAATAGTGAAAAAATTGATAGCAACAAGAGTAATAGTGACATCATCACAGATAGAAACAAGAGTAATAGTGAAATCATCACTGAAAGTAACAAAAGTAAAAGTAAAATCATCACTCATAGTAAAAAGAGTAATAGTGACATCATCACTGATAGTATCAATAGTAATAGTGACATCATCATTGAAAATAACTAGAGTAATAGTGACATCATCACTGATAGTAACAAGAGTAATAGTGACATCATCAATTATAGTAACATGAGTAATAGAGACATCAGCACTGATAGTAACAAGGGTAATAGTGACATCATCACTGATAGTAACAAGAGTAATAGTGAAATCATCACTGATAGTAACAAGAGTAATAGTGACATCATCACTGATAGTAACAAGAGTAATAGTGACATCATCAGTTATAGGAACAAGAGTAATAGTGACATCATCACTTATAGTAACAAGAGTAATAGTGACATCATCACTGATAGTAACAATAGTAATAGTGACATCATCACTGATAGTAACAATAGTAATAGTGACATCATCACTGATGGTAACAAGAGTAATAATGACATCATCAGTGATAGTAACAAGAGTAATAGTGACATCATCACTGATGGTAACAAGAGTAATAGTGACATCATCACTGATAGTAGCAAGAGTAATAGTGACATCATCACTTATGGTAACAAGAGTAAAAGTGACATCATCACTGATAGTAACAAGAGTAATAGTGACATCATCACTTATAGTAACAAGAGTAATAGTCACATCATCACTTATAGTAAAAAGGGTAATAGTGGCATCATCACTGATAGTAACAAGAGTAATAGTGACATCATCACTGATAGAAACAAGAGTAATAGTGACATCATCACTTATAGTAACACGAGTAATAGTGACATCACTGAGAGTAACAAGAGTAATAGAGACATCATCACAGATGGTAACAAGAGTAATAGTGATGTCATCACTTATAGTAACAAGAGTAATGACATCACCACTGATGGTAACAACAGTAATAGTGACAGCATTACTTATAGTAACAAGAGTAATAGTGACATCATCACTTATAGTAACAATAGTAATAGTGACATCATCACTGATAGTAACAAGAGTAATAGTGACATCATCACTGATAGTAACAAGACTAATAGTGACATCATCACTGATAGTAACAAGAGTAATAATGACATCATAACTGAGAGTAACAAGAGTAATAGTGAAAAAATTGATAGCAACAAGAGTAATAGTGACATCATCACAGATAGAAACAAGAGTAATAGTGAAATGATCACTGAAAGTAACAAAAGTAAAAGTAAAATCATCACTCATAGTAAAAAGAGTAATAGTGACATCATCACTGATAGTATCAATAGTAATAGTGACATCATCATTGAAAATAACTAGAGTAATAGTGACATCATCACAGATAGTAACAAGAGTAATAGTGACATCATCACTGATGGTAACAAGAGTAATAGTGGCATCATCACTGAGAGTAACAAGAGTAATAGTGACATCATCACTGATAGTAACAAGAGTAATAATGACATCATCAGTGATAGTAACAAGAGTAATAGTGACATCATCACTGATGGTAACAAGAGTAATAGTGACATCATCACTGATAGTAGCAAGAGTAATAGTGACATCATCACTGATGGTAACAAGAGTAAAAGTGACATCATCACTGATAGTAACAAGAGTAATAGTGACATCATCACTTATAGTAATAAGAGTAATAGTGACATCATCACTTATAGTAAAAAGGGTAATAGTGGCATCATCACTGATAGTAACAAGAGTAATAGTGACATCATCACTGATAGAAACAAGAGTAATAGTGACATCATCACTTATAGTAACACGAGTAATAGTGAAATCACTGAGAGTAACAAGAGTAATAGAGACATCATCACAGATGGTAACAAGAGTAATAGTGATGTCATCACTTATAGTAACAAGAGTAATGACATCACCACTGATGGTAACAAGAGTAATAGTGACAGCATTACTTATAGTAACAAGAGTAATAGTGACATCATCACTTATAGTAACAATAGTAATAGTGACATCATCACTGATAGTAACAAGAGTAATAGTGACATCATCACTGATAGTAACAAGACTAATACTGACATCATCACTGATAGTAACAAGAGTAATAATGACATCATAACTGAGAGTAACAAGAGTAATAGTGAAAAAATTGATAGCAACAAGAGTAATAGTGACATAATCACAGATAGAAAAAAGAGTAATAGTGAAATCATCACTGAAAGTAACAAAAGTAAAAGTAAAATCATCACTCATAGTAAAAAGAGTAATAGTGACATCATCACTGATAGTATCAATAGTAATAGTGACATCATCATTGAAAATAACTAGAGTAATAGTGACATTATCACAGATAGTAACAAGAGTAATAGTGACATCATCAATTATAGTAACATGAGTAATAGAGACATCAGCACTGATAGTAACAAGGGTAATAGTGACATCATCACTGATAGTAACAAGAGTAATAGTGAAATCATCACTGATAGTAACAAGAGTAATAGTGACATCATCACTGATAGTAACAAGAGTAATAGTGACATCATCAGTTATAGGAACAAGAGTAATAGTGACATCATCACTTATAGTAACAAGAGTAATAGTGACATCATCACTGATAGTAACAATAGTAATAGTGACATCATCACTGATAGTAACAATAGTAATAGTGACATCATCACTGATGGTAACAAGAGTAATAATGACATCATCAGTGATAGTAACAAGAGTAATAGTGACATCATCACTGATGGTAACAAGAGTAATAGTGACATCATCACTGATAGTAGCAAGAGTAATAGTGACATCATCACTGATGGTAACAAGAGTAAAAGTGACATCATCACTGATAGTAACAAGAGTAATAGTGACATCATCACTTATAGTAACAAGAGTAATAGTCACATCATCACTTATAGTAAAAAGGGTAATAGTGGCATCATCACTGATAGTAACAAGAGTAATAGTGACATCATCACTGATAGAAACAAGAGTAATAGTGACATCATCACTTATAGTAACACGAGTAATAGTGACATCACTGAGAGTAACAAGAGTAATAGAGACATCATCACAGATGGTAACAAGAGTAATAGTGATGTCATCACTTATAGTAACAAGAGTAATGACATTACCACTGATGGTAACAAGAGTAATAGTGACAGCATTACTTATAGTAACAAGAGTAATAGTGACATCATCACTTATAGTAACAATAGTAATAGTGACATCATCACTGATAGTAACAAGAGTAATAGTGACATCATCACTGATAGTAACAAGACTAATAGTGACATCATCACTGATAGTAACAAGAGTAATAATGACATCATAACTGAGAGTAGCAAGAGTAATAGTGAAAAAATTGATAGCAACAAGAGTAATAGTGACATCATCACAGATAGAAACAAGAGTAATAGTGAAATGATCACTGAAAGTAACAAAAGTAAAAGTAAAATCATCACTCATAGTAAAAAGAGTAATAGTGACATCATCACTGATAGTATCAATAGTAATAGTGACATCATCATTGAAAATAACTAGAGTAATAGTGACATCATCACAGATAGTAACAAGAGTAATAGTGACATCATCACTGATGGTAACAAGAGTAATAGTGGCATCATCACTGAGAGTAACAAGAGTAATAGTGACATCATCACTGATAGTAACAAGAGTAATAATGACATCATCAGTGATAGTAACAAGAGTAATAGTGACATCATCACTGATGGTAACAAGAGTAATAGTGACATCATCACTGATAGTAGCAAGAGTAATAGTGACATCATCACTGATGGTAACAAGAGTAAAAGTGACATCATCACTGATAGTAACAAGAGTAATAGTGACATCATCACTTATAGTAATAAGAGTAATAGTGACATCATCACTTATAGTAAAAAGGGTAATAGTGGCATCATCACTGATAGTAACAAGAGTAATAGTGACATCATCACTGATAGAAACAAGAGTAATAGTGACATCATCACTTATAGTAACACGAGTAATAGTGAAATCACTGAGAGTAACAAGAGTAATAGAGACATCATCACAGATGGTAACAAGAGTAATAGTGATGTCATCACTTATAGTAACAAGAGTAATGACATCACCACTGATGGTAACAAGAGTAATAGTGACAGCATTACTTATAGTAACAAGAGTAATAGTGACATCATCACTTATAGTAACAATAGTAATAGTGACATCATCACTGATAGTAACAAGAGTAATAGTGACATCATCACTGATAGTAACAAGACTAATACTGACATCATCACTGATAGTAACAAGAGTAATAATGACATCATAACTGAGAGTAACAAGAGTAATAGTGAAAAAATTGATAGCAACAAGAGTAATAGTGACATAATCACAGATAGAAACAAGAGTAATAGTGAAATCATCACTGAAAGTAACAAAAGTAAAAGTAAAATCATCACTCATAGTAAAAAGAGTAATAGTGACATCATCACTGATAGTATCAATAGTAATAGTGACATCATCATTGAAAATAACTAGAGTAATAGTGACATCATCACAGATAGTAACAAGAGTAATAGTGACATCATCAATTATAGTAACATGAGTAATAGAGACATCAGCACTGATAGTAACAAGGGTAATAGTGACATCATCACTGATAGTAACAAGAGTAATAGTGAAATCATCACTGATAGTAACAAGAGTAATAGTGACATCATCACTGATAGTAACAAGAGTAATAGTGACATCATCAGTTATAGGAACAAGAGTAATAGTGACATCATCACTTATAGTAACAAGAGTAATAGTGACATCATCACTGATAGTAACAATAGTAATAGTGACATCATCACTGATAGTAACAATAGTAATAGTGACATCATCACTGATGGTAACAAGAGTAATAATGACATCATCAGTGATAGTAACAAGAGTAATAGTGACATCATCACTGATGGTAACAAGAGTAATAGTGACATCATCACTGATAGTAGCAAGAGTAATAGTGACATCATCACTGATGGTAACAAGAGTAAAAGTGACATCATCACTGATAGTAACAAGAGTAATAGTGACATCATCACTTATAGTAACAAGAGTAATAGTCACATCATCACTTATAGTAAAAAGGGTAATAGTGGCATCATCACTGATAGTAACAAGAGTAATAGTGACATCATCACTGATAGAAACAAGAGTAATAGTGACATCATCACTTATAGTAACACGAGTAATAGTGACATCACTGAGAGTAACAAGAGTAATAGAGACATAATCACAGATGGTAACAAGAGTAATAGTGATGTCATCACTTATAGTAACAAGAGTAATGACATCACCACTGATGGTAACAAGAGTAATAGTGACAGCATTACTTATAGTAACAAGAGTAATAGTGACATCATCACTTATAGTAACAATAGTAATAGTGACATCATCACTGATAGTAACAAGAGTAATAGTGACATCATCACTGATAGTAACAAGACTAATACTGACATCATCACTGATAGTAACAAGAGTAATAATGACATCATAACTGAGAGTAACAAGAGTAATAGTGAAAAAATTGATAGCAACAAGAGTAATAGTGACATAATCACAGATAGAAACAAGAGTAATAGTGAAATCATCACTGAAAGTAACAAAAGTAAAAGTAAAATCATCACTCATAGTAAAAAGAGTAATAGTGACATCATCACTGATAGTATCAATAGTAATAGTGACATCATCATTGAAAATAACTAGAGTAATAGTGACATCATCACAGATAGTAACAAGAGTAATAGTGACATCATCAATTATAGTAACATGAGTAATAGAGACATCAGCACTGATAGTAACAAGGGTAATAGTGACATCATCACTGATAGTAACAAGAGTAATAGTGAAATCATCACTGATAGTAACAAGAGTAATAGTGACATCATCACTGATAGTAACAAGAGTAATAGTGACATCATCAGTTATAGGAACAAGAGTAATAGTGACATCATCACTTATAGTAACAAGAGTAATAGTGACATCATCACTGATAGTAACAATAGTAATAGTGACATCATCACTGATAGTAACAATAGTAATAGTGACATCATCACTGATGGTAACAAGAGTAATAATGACATCATCAGTGATAGTAACAAGAGTAATAGTGACATAATCACTGATGGTAACAAGAGTAATAGTGACATCATCACTGATAGTAGCAAGAGTAATAGTGACATCATCACTGATGGTAACAAGAGTAAAAGTGACATCATCACTGATAGTAACAAGAGTAATAGTGACATCATCACTTATAGTAACAAGAGTAATAGTCACATCATCACTTATAGTAAAAAGGGTAATAGTGGCATCATCACTGATAGTAACAAGAGTAATAGTGACATCATCACTGATAGAAACAAGAGTAATAGTGACATCATCACTTATAGTAACACGAGTAATAGTGACATCACTGAGAGTAACAAGAGTAATAGAGACATCATCACAGATGGTAACAAGAGTAATAGTGATGTCATCACTTATAGTAACAAGAGTAATGATATCATCACTGATGGTAACAAGAGTAATAGTGACAGCATTACTTATAGTAACAAGAGTAATAGTGACATCATCACTTATAGTAACAATAGTAATAGTGACATCACCACTGATAGTAACAAGAGTAATAGTGACATCATCACTGATAGTAACAAGACTAATAGTGACATCATCACTGATAGTAACAAGAGTAATAATGACATCATAACTGAGAGTAACAAGAGTAATAGTGAAAAAATTGATAGCAACAAGTGTAATAGTGACATCATCACAGATAGAAACAAGAGTAATAGTGAAATCATCACTGAAAGTAACAAAAGTAAAAGTAAAATCATCACTCATAGTAAAAAGAGTAATAGTGACATCATCACTGATAGTATCAATAGTAATAGTGACATCATCATTGAAAATAACTAGAGTAATAGTGACATCATCACAGATAGTAACAAGAGTAATAGTGACATCATCAATTATAGTAACATGAGTAATAGAGACATCAGCACTGATAGCAACAAGGGTAATAGTGACATCATCACTGATAGTAACAAGAGTAATAGTGACATCATCACTGATAGTAACAAGAGTAATAGTGACATCATCACTGATAGTAACAAGAGTAATAGTGATATAATCAGTTATAGGAACAAGAGTAATAGTGACATCATCACTGATAGTAACAATAGTAATAGTGACATCATCACTGATAGTATCAAGAGTAATAGTGACATCATCACTGATAGTAACAAGAGTAATAGTGACATCATCACTTATAGTAACAAGAGTAATAGTGACATCATCACTGATAGTAACAATAGTAATAGTGACATCATCACTGATAGTAACAATAGTAATAGTGACATCATCACTGATGGTAACAAGAGTAATAATGACATCATCAGTGATAGTAACAAGAGTAATAGTGACATCATCACTGATGGTAACAAGAGTAATAGTGACATCATCACTGATAGTAGCAAGAGGAATAGTGACATCATCATTGATGGTAACAAGAGTAAAAGTGACATCATCACTGATAGTAACAAGAGTAATAGTGACATCATCACTTATAGTAACAAGAGTAATAGTCACATCATCACTTATAGTAAAAAGGGTAATAGTGGCATCATCACTGATAGTAACAAAAGTAATAGTGACATCATCACTGATAGAAACAAGAGTAATAGTGACATCATCACTTATAGTAACACGAGTAATAGTGACATCACTGAGAGTAACAAGAGTAATAGAGACATCATCACAGATGGTAACAAGAGTAATAGTGATGTCATCACTTATAGTAACAAGAGTAAAGACATCACCACTGATGGTAACAAGAGTAATAGTGACAGCATTACTTATAGTAACAAGAGTAATAGTGACATCATCACTTATAGTAACAATAGTAATAGTGACATCATCACTGATAGTAACAAGAGTAATAGTGACATCATCACTGATAGTAACAAGACTAATAGTGACATCATCACTGATAGTAACAAGAGTAATAATGACATCATAACTGAGAGTAACAAGAGTAAAAGTGAAAAAATTGATAGCAACAAGAGTAATAGTGACATCATCACAGATAGAAACAAGAGTAATAGTGAAATCATCACTGAAAGTAACAAAAGTAAAAGTAAAATCATCACTCATAGTAAAAAGAGTAATAGTGACATCATCACTGATAGTATCAATAGTAATAGTGACATCATCATTGAAAATAACTAGAGTAATAGTGACATCATCACAGATAGTAACAAGAGTAATAGTGACATCATCACTGATGGTAACAAGAGTAATAGTGGCATCATCACTGAGAGTAACAAGAGTAATAGTGACATCATCACTGATAGTAACAAGAGTAATAATGACATCATCAGTGATAGTAACAAGAGTAATAGTGACATCATCACTGATGGTAACAAGAGTAATAGTGACATCATCACTGATAGTAGCAAGAGTAATAGTGACATCATCACTGATGGTAACAAGAGTAAAAGTGACATCATCACTGATAGTAACAAGAGTAATAGTGACATCATCACTTATAGTAATAAGAGTAATAGTGGCATCATCACTCATAGTAACAAGAGTAATAGTGACATCATCACTGATAGAAACAAGAGTAATAGTGACATCATCACTTATAGTAACACGAGTAATAGTGACATCACTGAGAGTAACAAGAGTAATAGAGACATCATCACAGATGGTAACAAGAGTAATAGTGATGTCATCACTTATAGTAACAAGAGTAATGACATCACCACTGATGGTAAGAAGAGTAATAGTGACAGCATTACTTATAGTAACAAGAGTAATAGTGACATCATCACTTATAGTAACAAGAGTAATAGTGACATCATCACTGATAGTAACAAGACTAATACTGACATCATCACTGATAGTAACAAGAGTAATAATGACATCATAACTGAGAGCAACAAGAGTAATAGTGAAAAAATTGATAGCAACAAGAGTAATAGTGACATCATCACAGATAGAAACAAGAGTAATAGTGAAATCATCACTGAAAGTAACAAAAGTAAAAGTAAAATCATCACTCATAGTAAAAAGAGTAATAGTGACATCATCACTGATAGTATCAATAGTAATAGTGACATCATCATTGAAAATAACTAGAGTAATAGTGACATCATCACAGATAGTAACAAGAGTAATAGTGACATCATCAATTATAGTAACATGAGTAATAGAGACATCAGCACTGATAGTAACAAGGGTAATAGTGACATCATCACTGATAGTAACAAGAGTAATAGTGAAATCATCACTGATAGTAACAAGAGTAATAGTGACATCATCACTGATAGTAACAAGAGTAATAGTGACATCATCAGTTATAGGAACAAGAGTAATAGTGACATCATCACTTATAGTAACAAGAGTAATAGTGACATCATCACTGATAGTAACAATAGTAATAGTGACATCATCACTGATAGTAACAATAGTAATAGTGACATCATCACTGATGGTAACAAGAGTAATAATGACATCATCAGTGATAGTAACAAGAGTAATAGTGACATCATCACTGATGGTAACAAGAGTAATAGTGACATCATCACTGATAGTAGCAAGAGTAATAGTGACATCATCACTGATGGTAACAAGAGTAAAAGTGACATCATCACTGATAGTAACAAGAGTAATAGTGACATCATCACTTATAGTAACAAGAGTAATAGTCACATAATCACTTATAGTAAAAAGGGTAATAGTGGCATCATCACTGAGAGTAACAAGAGTAATAGAGACATCATCACAGATGGTAACAAGAGTAATAGTGATGTCATCACTTATAGTAACAAGAGTAATGACATCACCACTGATGGTAACAAGAGTAATAGTGACAGCATTACTTATAGTAACAAGAGTAATAGTGACATCATCACTTATAGTAACAATAGTAATAGTGACATCATCACTGATAGTAACAAGAGTAATAGTGACATCATCACTGATAGTAACAAGACTAATAGTGACATCATCACTGATAGTAAAAAGAGTAATAATGACATCATAACTGAGAGTAACAAGAGTAATAGTGAAAAAATTGATAGCAACAAGAGTAATAGTGACATCATCACAGATAGAAACAAGAGTAATAGTGAAATCATCACTGAAAGTAACAAAAGTAAAAGTAAAATCATCACTCATAGTAAAAAGAGTAATAGTGACATCATCACTGATAGTATCAATAGTAATAGTGACATCATCATTGAAAATAACTAGAGTAATAGTGACATCATCACAGATAGTAACAAGAGTAATAGTGACATCATCAATTATAGTAACATGAGTAATAGAGACATCAGCACTGATAGCAACAAGGGTAATAGTGACATCATCACTGATAGTAACAAGAGCAATAGTGACATCATCACTGATAGTAACAAGAGTAATAGTGACATCATCACTGATAGTAAAAAGAGTAATAGTGATATAATCAGTTATAGGAACAAGAGTAATAGTGACATCATCACTGATAGTAACAATAGTAATAGTGACATCATCACTGATAGTATCAAGAGTAATAGTGACATCATCACTGATAGTAACAAGAGTAATAGTGATATCATCACTGATAGTAACAAGAGTAAAAGTGACATCATCACTTATAGTAACAATACAAATAGTGACATCATCACTGATAGTAACAAGAGTAAGAGTGACATCATGACTGACAGTACCAAGAGCAATAGTGACATCATCACTGATAATAACAAGGGTAATAGTGACATCATCACTGATAGTAACAAGAGTAATAGTGACATAATCACTGATGGTAGTAAGAGTAATAGTGACATCATCACTGATAGTAACAAGAGTAATAGTGACATCATCACTTATAGTAACAAGAGTAATAGTGACATCATCACTTATAGTAACAAGGGTAATAGTGACATCATCACTGATAGTAACAAGAGTAATAGTGACATCATCACTGATAGTAACAAGAGTAATAGAGACATCATCACTGATGGTAAGAAGAGTAAGAGTGACCTCATCACTGATGGTAACAATAGCAATAGTGACATCATCACTGATGGTAACAAGAGTAATAGTGACATCATCACTGATAGTAACAAGAGTAATAGTGACATCATCACTGATAGTAACAAGAGTAAGAGTGACATCATCATTGATGGTAACAAGAGTAATAGTGACATCATCACTGATGGTAACAAGAGTAATAGTGACATCATCACTGATAGTAACAAGAGTAATAGTGACATCATCACTGATGGTAACAAGAGTAATAGTGGCATCATCACTGAGAGTAACAAGAGTAATAGTGATATCATCACTGAGAGTAACAAGAGTAAAAATGACATCATCAGTGATAGTAACAAGAGTAATATTGACATCATCACTGATGATAACAAGAGTAATAGTGACATCATCACTGATGGTAGCAAGAGTAATAGTGACATCATCACTGATAGTAACAATAGTAATAGTGACATTATCACTTATAGTAACAAGGGTAATAGTGACATCATCACTGATAGTAAGAAGAGTAATAGTGACATCATCACTGATAGTAACAAGAGTAATAGTGACATCATCACTGATAGTATCAAGAGTAATAGTGACATCATCACTGATAGTAACAAGAGTAATAGTGATATCATCACTTATAGTAACAAGTGTAATAGTGACATCATCACTTATAGTAACAATACTAATAGTGACATCATCACTGATAGTAACAAGAGTAATAGTGACATCATGACTGACAGTACCAAGAGTAATAGTGACATCATCACTGATAATAACAAGGGTAATAGTGACATCATCACTGAGAGTAACAATAGTAATAGTGTCATCATCACTGATAGTAACAAGAGTAATAATGACATCATCACTGATAGTAACAAGAGTAATAGTGACATCATCACTGATACTAACAAGAGTAATAGTGACATCATCACTGATGGTAACAACAGTAATAGTGACATCATCACTGATGGTAACAAGAGTAATAGTGACATCATCACTGATAGTAACAAGAGTAATAGTGACATCGTCACTGATAGTAACAAGAGTAATAATGACATCGTCACTGATAGTAACAAGAGTAATAGTGACATCATCACTGATGGTAACAAGAGTAATAGTGACATTATCACTGATAGTAACAAGAGTAATAGTGACATCATCACTGATAGCAGCAAGAGTAATAGTTACATCATCACTGATAGTAACAAGAGTAATAGTGACATCATCACTGATAGTAACAAGAGTAAGAGTGACATCATCATTGATGGTAACAAAAGTAATAGTGACATCATCACTGATGTTAACAAGAGTAATAGTGACATCATCACTGATAGTAACAAGAGAAATAGTGACATCATCACTGATGGTAACAAGAGTAATAGTGACATCATCACTGATGGTAACAAGAGTAATAGTGACATCATCACTGATAGTAGCAAGAGTTATATTGACATCATCACTGATGGTAACAAGAGTAATAGTGACATCATCACTGATAGTAGCAAGAGTAATAGTGACATCATCACTGATGGTAACAAGAGTAATAGTGGCATCATCACTGAGAGTAACAAGTATAATAGTGACATCATCACTGATAGTAACAAGAGTAAAAATGACATCATCAGTGATAGTGACAAGAGTAATATTGACATCATCACTGATGAAAACAAGAGTAATAGTGACATCATCACTGATAGTAGCAAGAGTAATAGTGACATCATCACTGATGGTAACAAGAGTAATAGTGACATCATCACTGATAGTAACAAAAGTAATAGTGACATCATCACTGATGGTAACAAGAGTAATAGTGACATCATCACTGATAGTAGCAAGAGTAATAGTGACATCATCACTGATGGTAACAAGAGTAATAGTGACATCATCACTGATAGTAACAAGAGTAAAAATGACATCATCAGTGATAGTAACAAGAGTAATATTGACATCATCACTGATGATAACAAGAGTAATAGTGACATCATCACTGATAGTAGCAAGAGTAATAGTGACATCATCACTGATGGTAGCAAGAGTAATAGTGACATCATCACTGATAGTAACAATAGTAATAGTGACATCATCACTTATAGTAACAAGGTTAATAGTGACATCATCACTGATAGTAACAAGAGTAATAGAGACATCATCACTGATAGTAACAAGAGTAATAGTGACATCATCACTTACAGTAACAAGTGTAACAGTGACATCATCACTTATAGTAACAATATTAATAGTGACATCATCACTGATGGTAACAAGAATAATAGTGGCATCATCACTGATAGTAACAAGAGTAATAGTGACATCATCACTGATGGTAACAAGAGTAATAGTGGCATCATCACTGAGAGTAACAAGAGTAATAGTGTCATCATCACTGATAGTAACAAAAGTAATAATCATATCATCACTGATAGTAACAAGAGTAATAGTGACATCATCACTGATACTAACAAGAGTAATAGTGACATCATCACTGATGGTAACAAGAGTAATAGTGACATCATCACTGATGGTAACAAGAGTAATAGTGACATCATCACTGATAGTAACAAGAGTAATAGTGACATCGTCACTGATGGTAACAAGAGTAATAGTGACATCGTCACTGATGGCAACAAGAGTAATAATGACATCGTCACTGCTAGTAACAAGAGTAATAGTGACATCATCACTGATGGTAACAAGAGTAATAGTGACATCATCACTGATAGTAGCTAGAGTAATAGTGACATCATCACTGATAGTAACAAGAGTAATAGTGACATCATCACTGATAGTAACAAGAGTAATAGTGACATCATCATTGATGGTAACAAGAGTAATAGTGATATCATCACTGATGGTAACAAGAGTAATAGTGACATCATCACTGACAGTAGCAAGATTAATAGTGACATCATCACTGATGGTAACAAGAGTAATAGTGACATCATCACTGATAGTAACAAGAGTAATAGTGACATCATCACTGATGGTAACAAGAGTAATAATGACATCATCACTGATATTAACAACAGTAATAGTGACATCATCACTGATGGTAACAAGCGTAATAGTGACATCATCACTGATAGTAACAAGCGTAATAGTGACATCATCACTGATAGCAGCAAGAGTAATAGTGACATCATCACTGATAGTAACAAGAGTAATAGTGACATCATCATTGATGGTAACAAGAGTAATAGTGACATCATCATTGATGGTAAAAAGAGTAATAGTGACATCATCACTGATGGTAACAAGAGTAATAGTGACATCATCACTGATAGTAACAAGAGAAATAGTGACATCATCACTGATGGTAACAAGAGTAATAGTGACATCATCACTGATAGTAACAAGAGTAATAGTGACATCATCACTGATGGTAACAAGAGTAATAGTGACATCATCACTGATAGTAGCAAGAGTAATAGTGACATCATCACTGATGGTAACAAGAGTAATAGTGACATCATCACTGATGGTAACAAGAGTAATAGTGATATCATCACTGAGAGTAACAAGAGTAATAGTGACATCATCGCTGATAGTAACAAGAGTAAAAATGACATCATCAGTGATAGTAACAAGAGTAATATTGACATCATCACTGATGATAACAAGAGTAATAGTGACATCATCACTGATAGTAGCAAGAGTAATAGTGACATCATCACTGATGGTAGCAAGAGTAATAGTGACATCATCACTGATAGTAACAATAGTAATAGTGACATCATCACTTATAGTAACAAGGGTAATAGTGACATCATCATTGAGAGTAAGAAGAGTAATAGTGACATCATCACTGATAGTAACAAGAGTAATAGAGACATCATCACTGATGGTAACAAGAGTAAGAGTGACCTCATTACTGATGGTAACAATAGCAATAGTGACATCATCACTGATGGTAACAAGAGTAATAGTAACATCATCAATGATAGTAACAAGAGTAATAGTGACATCATCCCTGATGGTAACAAGAGTAATGGCGACATCATCACTTATAGTAACAAGAGTAATAGTGACATCATCACTTTTAGTAACAATAGTAATAGTGACATCATCACTGATAGTAACAAGAGTAATAGTGACATCATCACTGATAGTAACAAGAGTAACAGAGACATCATCACTGATAGTAACAAAAGTAACAGAAACATCATCACTGATAGTAACAAGAGTAATGGAGACATCATCACTGATAGTAACAAGAGTAATAGTGACATCATCACTTATAGTAACAAGAGTAACAGTGACATCATCATTTATAGTAACAATAGTAATAGTGACATCATCACTGATGGTAACAAGAATAATAGTGGCATAATCACTGATAGTAACAAGAGTAATAGTGACATCATCACTGATGGTAACAAGAGTAATAGTGGCATCATCACTGAGAGTAACAATAGTAATAGTGTCACCATCACTGATAGTAACAAGAGTAATAATGACATCATCACTGAGAGTAACAATAGTAATAGTGTCATCATCACTGATAGTAACAAGAGTAATAATGACATCATCACTGATAGTAACAAGAGTAATAGTGACATCGTCACTGATAGTAACAAGAGTAATAATGACATCATCACTGATAGTAACAAGAGTAATAGTGACATCATCACTGATGGTAACAAGAGTAATAGTGACATCATCACTGATAGTAATAAGATTAATAGTTACATCATCACTGATAGCAGCAAGAGTAATAGTGACATCATCACTGATGGTAACAAGAGTAATAGTGACATCATCACTGACAGTAGCAAGAGTAATAGTGACATCATCACTGATGGTAACAAGAGTAATAGTGACATCATCACTGATAGTAACAAGAGTAATAGTGACATCATCACTGATGGTAACAAGAGTAATAATGACATCATCACTGATATTAACAACAGTAATAGTGACATCATCACTGATGGTAACAAGCGTAATAGTGACATCATCACTGATAGTAACAAGCGTAATAGTGACATCATCACTGATAGCAGCAAGAGTAATAGTGACATCATCACTGATAGTAACAAGAGTAATAGTGACATCATCATTGATGGTAACAAGAGTAATAGTGACATCATCATTGATGGTAAAAAGAGTAATAGTGACATCATCACTGATGGTAACAAGAGTAATAGTGACATCATCACTGATAGTAACAAGAGAAATAGTGACATCATCACTGATAGTAGCAAGAGTAATAGTGACATCATCACTGATGGTAACAAGAGTAATAGTGACATCATCACTGATGGTAACAAGAGTAATAGTGATATCATCACTGAGAGTAACAAGAGTAATAGTGACATCATCACTGGTAGTAACAAGAGTAAAAATGACATCATCAGTGATAGTAACAAGAGTAATATTGACATCATCACTGATGATAACAAGAGTAATAGTGACATCATCACTGATAGTAGCAAGAGTAATAGTGACATCATCACTGATGGTAGCAAGAGTAATAGTGACATCATCACTGATAGTAGCAAGAGTAATAGTGACATCATCACTGATGGTAACAAGAGTAATAGTGACATCATCACTGATGGTAACAAGAGTAATAGTGATATCATCACTGAGAGTAACAAGAGTAATAGTGACATCATCACTGATAGTAACAAGAGTAAAAATGACATCATCAGTGATAGTAACAAGAGTAATATTGATATCATCACTGATGATAACAAGAGTAATAGTGACATCATCATTGATAGTAGCAAGAGTAATAGTGACATCATCACTGATGGTAGCAAGAGTAATAGTGACATCATCACTGATAGTAACAATAGTAATAGTGACATCATCACTTATAGTAACAAGGGTAATAGTGACATCATCACTGATAGTAAGAAGAGTAATAGTGACATCATCACTGATAGTAACAAGAGTAATAGAGACATCATCACTGATGGTAACAAGAGTAAGAGTGACCTCATTACTGATGGTAACAATAGCAATAGTGACATCATCACTGATGGTAACAAGAGTAATAGTAACATCATCACTGATAGTAACAAGAGTAATGGCGACATCATCACTGATAGTAACAAGAGTAATAGTGACATCATCACTGATAGTAGCAAGAGTAATAGTGACATCATCACTGATGGTAACAAGAGTAATAGTGACATCATCACTGATAGTAACAAGAGTAAAAATGACATCATCAGTGATAGTAACAAGAGTAATATTGACATCATCACTGATGATAACAAGAGTAATAGTGACATCATCACTGATAGTAGCAAGAGTAATAGTGACATCATCACTGATGGTAGCAAGAGTAATAGTGACATCATCACTGATAGTAACAATAGTAATAGTGACATCATCACTTATAGTAACAAGGGTAATAGTGACATCATCACTGATAGTAACAAGAGTAATAGAGACATCATCACTGATAGTAACAAGAGTAATAGTGACATAATCACTTACAGTAACAAGTGTAACAGTGACATCATCACTTATAGTAACAATAGTAATAGTGACATCATCACTGATGGTAACAAGAATAATAGTGGCATCATCACTGATAGTAACAAGAGTAATAGTGACATCATCACTGATGGTAACAAGAGTAATAGTGGCATCATCACTGAGAGTAACAAGAGTAATAGTGTCATCATCACTGATAGTAACAAAAGTAATAATCATATCATCACTGATAGTAACAAGAGTAATAGTGACATCATCACTGATACTAACAAGAGTAATAGTGACATCATCACTGATGGTAACAAGAGTAATAGTGACATCATCACTGATGGTAACAAGAGTAATAGTGACATCATCACTGATAGTAACAAGAGTAATAGTGACATCGTCACTGATGGTAACAAGAGTAATAGTGACATCGTCACTGATGGCAACAAGAGTAATAATGACATCGTCACTGCTAGTAACAAGAGTAATAGTGACATCATCACTGATGGTAACAAGAGTAATAGTGACATCATCACTGATAGTAGCTAGAGTAATAGTGACGTCATCACTGATAGTAACAAGAGTAATAGTGACATCATCACTGATAGTAACAAGAGTAATAGTGACATCATCATTGATGGTAACAAGAGTAATAGTGATATCATCACTGATGGTAACAAGAGTAATAGTGACATCATCACTGACAGTAGCAAGAGTAATAGTGACATCATCACTGATGGTAACAAGAGTAATAGTGACATCATCACTGATAGTAATAAGAGTAATAGTGACATCATCACTGATGGTAACAAGAGTAATAATGACATCATCACTGATATTAACAACAGTAATAGTGACATCATCACTGATGGTAACAAGCGTAATAGTGACATCATCACTGATAGTAACAAGCGTAATAGTGACATCATCACTGATAGCAGCAAGAGTAATAGTGACATCATCACTGATAGTAACAAGAGTAATAGTGACATCATCATTGATGGTAACAAGAGTAATAGTGACATCATCATTGATGGTAAAAAGAGTAATAGTGACATCATCACTGATGGTAACAAGAGTAATAGTGACATCATCACTGATAGTAACAAGAGAAATAGTGACATCATCACTGATGGTAACAAGAGTAATAGTGACATCATCACTGATAGTAACAAGAGTAATAGTGACATCATCACTGATAGTAGCAAGAGTAATAGTGACATCATCACTGATGGTAACAAGAGTAATAGTGACATCATCACTGATGGTAACAAGAGTAATAGTGATATCATCACTGAGAGTAACAAGAGTAATAGTGACATCATCACTGATAGTAACAAGAGTAAAAATGACATCATCAGTGATAGTAACAAGAGTAATATTGACATCATCACTGATGATAACAAGAGTAATAGTGACATCATCACTGATAGTAGCAAGAGTAATAGTGACATCATCACTGATGGTAGCAAGAGTAATAGTGACATCATCACTGATAGTAACAATAGTAATAGTGACATCATCACTTATAGTAACAAGGGTAATAGTGACATCATCATTGAGAGTAAGAAGAGTAATAGTGACATCATCACTGATAGTAACAAGAGTAATAGAGACATCATCACTGATGGTAACAAGAGTAAGAGTGACCTCATTACTGATGGTAACAATAGCAATAGTGACATCATCACTGATGGTAACAAGAGTAATAGTAACATCATCACTGATAGTAACAAGAGTAATGGCGACATCATCACTGATAGTAACAAGAGTAATAGTGACATCATCACTGATGGTAACAAGAGTAATGGCGACATCATCACTTATAGTAACAAGAGTAATAGTGACATCATCACTTTTAGTAACAATAGTAATAGTGACATCATCACTGATAGTAACAAGAGTAATAGTGACATCATCACTGATAGTAACAAGAGTAACAGAGACATCATCACTGATAGTAACAAAAGTAACAGAAACATCATCACTGATAGTAACAAGAGTAATGGAGACATCATCACTGATAGTAACAAGAGTAATAGTGACATCATCACTTATAGTAACAAGAGTAACAGTGGCATCATCATTTATAGTAACAATAGTAATAGTGACATCATCACTGATGGTAACAAGAATAATAGTGGCATAATCACTGATAGTAACAAGAGTAATAGTGACATCATCACTGATGGTAACAAGAGTAATAGTGGCATCATCACTGAGAGTAACAATAGTAATAGTGTCACCATCACTGATAGTAACAAGAGTAATAATGACATCATCACTGAGAGTAACAATAGTAATAGTGTCATCATCACTGATAGTAACAAGAGTAATAATGACATCATCACTGATAGTAACAAGAGTAATAGTGACATCATCACTGATACTAACAAGAGTAATAGTGACATCATCACTGATGGTAACAAGAGTAATAGTGACATCATCACTGATGGTAACAAGAGTAATAGTGACATCATCACTGATAGTAACAAGAGTAATAGTGACATCGTCACTGATAGTAACAAGAGTAATAATGACATCATCACTGATAGTAACAAGAGTAATAGTGACATCATCACTGATGGTAACAAGAGTAATATTGACATCATCACTGATGATAACAAGAGTAATAGTGACATCATCACTGATAGTAGCAAGAGTAATAGTGACATCATCACTGATGGTAACAAGAGTAATAGTGACATCATCACTGATAGTAGCAAGAGTAATAGTGACATCATCACTGATGGTAACAAGAGTAATAGTGACTTCATCACTGATGGTAACAAGAGTAATAGTGATATCATCACTGAGAGTAACAAGAGTAATAGTGACATCATCACTGATAATAACAAAAGTAAAAATGACATCATCAGTGATAGTAACAAGAGTAATATTGACATCATCACTGATGATAACAAGAGTAATAGTGACATCATCACTGATAGTAGCAAGAGTAATAGTGACATCATCACTGATGGTAGCAAGAGTAATAGTGACATCATCACTGATAGTAACAATAGTAATAGTGACATCATCACTTATAGTAACAAGGGTAATAGTGACATCATCACTGATAGTAAGAAGAGTAATAGTGACATCATCACTGATAGTAACAAGAGTAATAGAGACATCATCACTGATGGTAACAAGAGTAAGAGTGACCTCATTACTGATGGTAACAATAGCAATAGTGACATCATCACTGATGGTAACAAGAGTAATAGTAACATCATCACTGATAGTAACAAGAGTAATGGCGACATCATCACTGATAGTAACAAGAGTAATAGTGACATCATCACTGATGGTAACAAGAGTAATGGCGACATCATCACTTATAGTAACAAGAGTAATAGTGACATCATCACTTTTAGTAACAATAGTAATAGTGACATCATCACTGATAGTAACAAGAGTAATAGTGACATCATCACTGATAGTAACAAGAGTAACAGAGACATCATCACTGATAGTAACAAAAGTAACAGAAACATCATCACTGATAGTAACAAGGGTAATGGAGACATCATCACTGATAGTAACAAGAGTAATAGTGACATCATCACTTATAGTAACAAGAGTAACAGTGACATCATCACTTATAGTAACAATAGTAATAGTGACATCATCACTGATGGTAACAAGAATAATAGTGGCATAATCACTGATAGTAACAAGAGTAATAGTGACATCATCACTGATGGTAACAAGAGTAATAGTGGCATCATCACTGAGAGTAACAATAGTAATAGTGTCACCATCACTGATAGTAACAAGAGTAATAATGACATCATCACTGAGAGTAACAATAGTAATAGTGTCATCATCACTGATAGTAACAAGAGTAATAATGACATCATCACTGATAGTAACAAGAGTAATAGTGACATCATCACTGATACTAACAAGAGTAATAGTGACATCATCACTGATGGTAACAAGAGTAATAGTGACATCATCACTGATGGTAACAAGAGTAATAGTGACATCATCACTGATAGTAACAAGAGTAATAGTGACATCGTCACTGATAGTAAAAAGAGTAATAATGACATCATCACTGATAGTAACAAGAGTAATAGTGACATCATCACTGATGGTAACAAGAGTAATAGTGACATCATCACTGATAGTAATAAGAGTAATAGTTACATCATCACTGATAGCAGCAAGAGTAATAGTGACATCATCACTGATAGTAACAAGAGTAATAGTGACATAATCACTGATAGTAACAAGAGTAATAGTGACATCATCATTGATGGTAACAAGAGTAATAGTGACATCATCACTGATGGTAACAAGAGTAATAGTGACATCATCACTGATAGTAACAAGAGAAATAGTGACATCATCACTGATGGTAACAAGAGTAATAATGACATCATCACTGATAGTAACAACATTAATAGTGACATCATCACTGATGGTAACAAGAGTAATAGTGACATCATCACTGATAGTAGCAAGAGTAATAGTGACATCATCACTGATGGTAACAAGAGTAATAGTGACATCATCACTGATAGTAACAAGAGTAATAGTGACATCATCACTGATGGTAACAAGAGTAATAGTGGCATCATCACTGAGAGTAACAAGAGTAATTGTGACATCATCACTGATAGTAACAAGAGTAAAAATGACATCATCAGTGATAGTGACAAGAGTAATATTGACATCATCACTGATGATAACAAGAGTAATAGTGACATCATCACTGATAGTAGCAAGAGTAATAGTGACATCATCACTGATGGTAACAAGAGTAATAGTGACATCATCACTGATAGTAACAAGAGTAATAGTGACATCATCACTGATGGTAACAAGAGTAATAGTGGCATCATCATTGAGAGTAACAAGAGTAATAGTGACATCATCACTGATAGTAACAAGAGTAATAGTGACATCATCATTGAGAGTAACAAGAGTAATAGTGACATCATCACTGATAGTAACAAGGGTAATAGTGACATCATCACTGATAGTAACAAGAGTAATAGCGACATAATCACTGATAGTAACAAGAGTAATAGTGATATCATCACTGATAGTAACAAGAGTAATAGTGATATCATCTCTTATAGGAACAAGAGTAATAGTGACATCATCACTTATAGTAACAATAGTAATAGTGACATCATCACTGATAGTAACAAGAGTAATAGTGACATCATCACTGATAGTATCAAGAGTAATAGTGACATCATCACTGATAGTAACAAGAGTAATAGTGATATCATCACTTATAGTAACAAGTGTAATAGTGACATCATCACTTATAGTAACAATACTAATAGTGACATTGTAATAGTGGGGAAGGGCGTAGCCTTCCCTTGAGACTGAGAGAGTAAAAGGAAGAGTTCCTGAAGACAGACCTCCCCAACTGTGGTAGGCCAAGCTAAGGGGGTTAGCTTTAGTGGTCCAGTTGGTAGAGCAGAGGGGGAACTTAGTGCCCTTATCAAGCCTAGAGAAATATAGAGCTTGTTCCTGGTATAGTTCCTTCTGGGCTGTAGTACCTGAAAACAGCCACAAGATGCCACTGTTCGGGGTGCAGATGTCAGGATGAGTCTGCTAGCCGAGCTATAGACAGTGATGGGTTAAGGTTCTGTGATGACAGCTCACTGAGGGTGGGCATATTAGGAAAGTCTCTGTTTTAAGTTCCTGAATCAGGAAGTGATAGAGGAGTACAAGAAGGGATTGCGACCCGATGAGACAGCCTTACTATAGTGGCTGCTAGGGTAGACGGGAGCTCCGAACCCTCAGACAGTGAGATCCCAGTGCGCAGTTCTCCCCACGCAAGAGCACGAGTCCTGTTCGCTCGCCGTAGAAACTCACCAAAGCGCAGTGAGGACACGGGGCACTTCTGGTCTGCAGGCAGCAGAGGAAGCTAAACAGTACTCCAAGCCAAGACGTGGGGGAGAGATATCGGATCCGTTCACTGTTAATACAGAGGAGTCTCTAGAGCCAGGAATTATAGCCACAGAGATGCTCCGCTTAAAGAGGGAACCAGGGCTGAAGCAGTTAACGGCGCCTGTGAGGGAGATGATTGCCTGTCGGGCCTTATCCATTATATCTGACTGTAAATACTGTAAATATTCCTCTTCCCCAAGTAAAGTCCAAGTTCTGGTTAAGAACCTTGTGTCCTCTGAAATCATTGCTGCCCTGGTCCCAGAAGAAAATTGCCTGGAGACAGCCGCGATCGGATGGCGTGAAGTAAGTGAAGAGCACTACATACACAGCCACTCTACAGAGAGAGGACACGTATTGTCTGTAGGGTGCCATAGCGAGAGGGGGCTACAGCTCGCCCACGACTACCTCGCTGGGGCACCTTACATTTGGCGTAGTCGGCAGGATGCGAGCTCCTCGCATGAAGAAAGCGGGGAAGAGCCGACACAGAACACTGAGGAGAAAGTGTTGGAAGGCATGCGGCCCAAGATGGCGGCCCGAAGCATGGATTCCAAGATGGTGACGACGGCGGTAAAGGCTGGGAGAAGAACCGCCCATCGTGGGAGTGGACGGCGCTGGAGAGCGCGAAAAGATGCCCAGCCCCTACGAGTTCCGGCCCGAAGGAGGATGGGCCCAGCGGTAAAGATGCGTCCCAGGATGGGACGTCCCGGGAAGAAGAGGGCGCGGCGTAAGGTGAAGCCCGGCCCCGTGAGTACCAGCACGCACAGAGAGGGGGCGCGGCTGAAGGCGGAGCGGCCGAGAGTGACAAGTGACGCGGCGGTCGCGTCAGAGGTCCGGCCCAGGAAGAGGCGAAGCTGGACGCGCAGGACGCGCGTCACCGGTAAGCGACCGGCGCCATTTTCTGTCCGACACGTCAGGAGAAGGAGATCCGGCAGCGGACGTCTTGCAAGAATGGCAGCCCCAGGACCTCGCAGCATGCAAGAGACCGGCGGAGAGTCGGAACCCCTGCAGATCGTTACCCCGGGGGCCGCGGCTGGAAGCCGTTCGCCGGCGGGCGCTGCCCGCGAACCGTTGCCTCTACCCCCGGTGGCTGTCCAGTGGTCTACTAGGCCCGAACCGGAGCTGGGCCTGCTTGTCCATGAGCTCCGGGTGTGGAGTTGGAGCCGGATGCCGGGAAGCCCGTCCCCCTCGGCCGAGGGTGGAGAACATCCCAGTGGGGCCGGAGCAACAGCTGCGATGGAGACTGACGGAGGTGAGCAGCCTATATCCCAGCGGCCGGTCTCGCCTGTCATGGCAGTTTCCACGGCGACAGGGGGTGGCGCGGAGGCGAGGCCTCCTAAGAAGAGGGCCCCACGGGAGAACTTTTGGTCACTGGCCTTGGAGGCCCTGCATTCCCCCTCAGCAGGGCGGTGCACCAAGCCCGGAAGTCCGCAGTGGGCTACCCGCGACCCTCCGTTGACCCCACGCGAGCAGCGGCGGTGGACCGACACCTTCCTAAGAGGCTGGCTGGAGGGGTCCAACGCAGCGCGGAGGGAGTCAGTCGAGAGCTCCCAGACCCGAGGGCGGGTCATAGAGTTCCGTATCCGCGAGGGATACGGGTTCCTCGAGGAAGAGTGGACCGGGCATGAGGTGTTTGTCAGCCGGGAAGCCGTCAAGCGCGAATACCTGCCCGATCGCCTCCACAACCTGCATGAAGGGGAGATTGTCCTCTTCGTGAAATGCGAGTGTGCAAAGGGGTGGTACGCGGCTGCGGTCACCCGCCCATATAAATGGGAGGACGTCCTGGAAAAGGACAGGCAGGTCTTCCGGCGAAGAGCTGAGAGGGAGGCTCAGCAACGTCGGGCTAGGGAAGCCCCTGGAGGATTCGTGTCCCCTCCCAAGGCCAGCATCCCACAGGAAGAGGAGTCCGGGCGCCAGCAACAGGGGGCTGGCGTCGAAGAAGAGAAGGATGCCCCGGGCTGTAGTAGGGCTGACTCTCCCAGTGAGGCCATGGGCTCAACAACTAAACACCCAGGAGGGGCCGAGGCAACTAATAGTGGAGTCGCCGGAAAGACTCAGGCTGGAGTTAGTCAGGAGGTCCACAGCTTCACTGTGACCAGCTACGGCCCCACGCAAGTCGGCTGTGGCAGCGCCACCTC
Source organism: Phyllobates terribilis (assembly GCF_046119375.1). Classification (NCBI taxonomy): domain Eukaryota; kingdom Metazoa; phylum Chordata; class Amphibia; order Anura; family Dendrobatidae; genus Phyllobates; species Phyllobates terribilis. The sequence goes on along the minus strand of NW_027362770.1, from coordinate 193,319,717 downwards.
CTCGGATGAGGACCCCGGGCGTAGCCGATACCCTGACCAGCCCTGGAGGTGGAAGAAGCCACCCTCCTCTGCAGCGTGGGCCGCCATCATGAAAGAAAGGAAGGAGGCCCGGAGGAAATAAGGTGGTGAGCTAAAAGGTCCATTGACCTCCTACCTTCTTTTTTTTAGGACCCAGCAGTGGTGGTCCTTTCTACAGTTGGGACTGTTACCCAGTGGGGGCGAAGTGCCCCATGTTGACTTCAGTTGAAACAACAAAAAAAAAAAAAATGGAGGACTGTTCCCCTACCTCCTAGGCCAGGAAGGCCTTAAGCAGCACCCAAAAGTTGCGTGCCCGGGAGAGCTGCTCTTTTTGTTTTTATTTTTGTTTTCTTTTTGTTGCGCTTGTTGCGCCTTTTTCTGCTGGAATTTAAATTGCTGAGGCACACCTTGAGGATGGATATCCTCCGAATCTAAGAGACTTGCGGCCTAGCGGGAAGAACCGGTGACCCCCGCTAGGGCCAAGAAGAAAAGAGACTCACAGGGTGTTACCTGTGACGGTGTGCCTCAGAATGTAGCCCCAGGAGGGGATTAAGGGCTATTGAAGAGTTGGCCTGATTTAAAAATGTGGACATGGACACTTCGTTTCCAGGGTCCTTACCAAGAAGGACCGGTGCCTCTGAAAAAGTTGATAGTGGACTGTCCTGAATTGCTGTTCCAGGGCCCTTAACCGAGAAGGGCCGGTCTTCCATTCAAGAAGATGACCTCAGGACCAGTCGCTTACTAAGAATGTTTTAGTAAAATTTAGTAATGTAATTTTATAACTGTTGATTGATGTTTATTGCCTAGTGTGGTCAGGGACGACCAACATTAAAGTGTCGGGGAATGTAATAGTGGGGAAGGGCGTAGCCTTCCCTTGAGACTGAGAGAGTAAAAGGAAGAGTTCCTGAAGACAGACCTCCCCAACTGTGGTAGGCCAAGCTAAGGGGGTTAGCTTTAGTGGTCCAGTTGGTAGAGCAGAGGGGGAACTTAGTGCCCTTATCAAGCCTAGAGAAATATAGAGCTTGTTCCTGGTATAGTTCCTTCTGGGCTGTAGTACCTGAAAACAGCCACAAGATGCCACTGTTCGGGGTGCAGATGTCAGGATGAGTCTGCTAGCCGAGCTATAGACAGTGATGGGTTAAGGTTCTGTGATGACAGCTCACTGAGGGTGGGCATATTAGGAAAGTCTCTGTTTTAAGTTCCTGAATCAGGAAGTGATAGAGGAGTACAAGAAGGGATTGCGACCTGATGAGACAGCCTTACTATAGTGGCTGCTAGGGTAGACGGGAGCTCCGAACCCTCAGACAGTGAGATCCCAGTGCGCAGTTCTCCCCACGCAAGAGCACGAGTCCTGTTCGCTCGCCGTAGAAACTCACCAAAGCGCAGTGAGGACACGGGGCACTTCTGGTCTGCAGGCAGCAGAGGAAGCTAAACAGTACTCCAAGCCAAGACGTGGGGGAGAGATATCGGATCCGTTCACTGTTAATACAGAGGAGTCTCTAGAGCCAGGAATTATAGCCACAGAGATGCTCCGCTTAAAGAGGGAACCAGGGCTGAAGCAGTTAACGGCACCTGTGAGGGAGATGATTGCCTGTCGGGCCTTATCCATTATATCTGACTGTAAATACTGTAAATATTCCTCTTCCCCAAGTAAAGTCCAAGTTCTGGTTAAGAACTTTGTGTCCTCTGAAATCATTGCTGCCCTGGTCCCAGAAGAAAATTGCCTGGAGACGGCCGCGATCGGATGGCGTGAAGTAAGTGAAGAGCACTACATACACAGCCACACTACAGAGAGAGGACACGTATTGTCTGTAGGGTGCCATAGCGAGAGGGGGCTACAGCTCGCCCACGACTACCTCGCTGGGGCACCTTACAACATCATTACTGATAGTAACAAGAGTAATAGTGACATCATGACTGACAGTTCCAAGAGTAATAGTGACATCATCACTGATAATAACAAGGGTAATAGTGACATCATCACTGAGAGTAACAATAGTAATAGTGTCATCATCACTGATAGTAACAAGAGTAATAATGACATCATCACTGATAGTAACAAGAGTAATAGTGACATCATCACTGATACTAACAAGAGTAATAGTGACATCATCACTGATGGTAACAAGAGTAATAGTGACATCATCACTGATAGTAACAAGAGTAATAGTGACATCGTCACTGATAGTAACAAGAGCAATAATGACATCATCACTGATAGTAACAAGAGTAATAGTGACATCATCACTGATGGTAACAAGAGTAATAGTGACATCATCACTGATAGTAACAAGAGTAATAGTGATATCATTACTGATAGTAACAAGAGTAATAGTGATATCATCTCTTATAGGAACAAGAGTAATAGTGACATCATCACTTATACTAACAATAGTAATAGTGACATCATCACTGATAGTAACAAGAGTAATAGTGACATCATCACTGATAGTAACAAGGGTAATAGTGACATCATCACTGATAGTAACAAGGGTAATAGCGACATAATCACTGATAGTAACAAGAGTAATAGTGATATCATCACTGATAGTAACAAGAGTAATAGTGATATCATCTCTTATAGGAACAAGAGTAATAGTGACAACATCACTTATAGTAACAATAGTAATAGTGACATCATCACTGATAGTAACAAGAGTAATAGTGACATCATCACTGATAGTAACAAGAGTAATAGTGATATCATCACTTATAGTAACAAGTATAATAGTGACATCATCACTTATAGTAACAATACTAATAGTGACATCATCACTGATAGTAACAAGAGTAATAGTGACATCATGACTGACAGTTCCAAGAGTAATAGTGACATCATCACTGATAATAACAAGGGTAATAGTGACATCATCACTGAGAGTAACAATAGTAATAGTTTCATCATCACTGATAGTAACAAAAGTAATATTGACATCATCACTGATAGTAACAAGAGTAATAGTGACATCATCACTGATACTAACAAGAGTAATAGTGACATCATCACTGATGGTAACAAGAGTAATAGTGACATCATCACTGATAGTAACAAGAGTAATAGTGACATCGTCACTGATAGTAACAAGAGTAATAATGACATCATCACTGATAGTAACAAGAGTAATAGTGACATCATCACTGATGGTAACAAGAGTAAAAGTGACATCATCACTGATAGTAACAAGAGTAATAGTGACATCATCACTGATAGCAGCAAGAGTAATAGTGACATCATCACTGATAGTAACAAGAGTAATAGTGACATCATCACTGATAGTAACAAGAGTAATAGTGACATCATCATTGATGGTAACAAGAGTAATAGTGTCATCATCACTGATGGTAACAAGAGTAATAGTGACATCATCACTGATAGTAGCAAGAGTTATAGTGACATCATCACTGATAGTAGCAAGAGTTACAGTGACATCATCACTGATGGTAACAAGAGTAATAGTGGCATCATCACTGAGAGTAACAAGAGTAATAGTGACATCATCACTGATAGTAACAAGAGTAAAAATGACATCATCAGTGATAGTGACAAGAGTAATAATGACATCATCACTGATGAAAACAAGAGTAATAGTGACATCATCACTGATAGTAGCAAGAGTAATAGTGACATCATCACTGATGGTAACAAGAGTAATAGTGACATCATCACTGATAGTAACAAGAGAAATAGTGACACCATCACTGATAGTAATAAGAGTATTAGTGACATCATCACTGATAGCAGCAAGAGTAATAGTGACATCATCACTGATAGTAACAAGAGTAATAGTGACATCATCACTGATAGTAACAAGAGTAATAGTGACATCATCATTGATGGTAACAAGAGTAATAGTGACATCATCACTGATGGTAACAAGAGTAATAGTGACATCATCACTGATAGTAACAAGAGAAATAGTGACATCATCACTGATGGTAACAAGAGTAATAGTGACATCATCACTGATAGTAACAAGAGTAATAGTGACATCATCACTGATGGTAACAAGAGTAATAGTGACAACATCACTGATAGTAGCAAGAGTAATAGTGACATCATCACTGATGGTAACAAGAGTAATAGTGACATCATCACTGATAGTAACAAGAGTAATAATGACATCATCACTGATGGTAACAAGAGTAATAGTGGCATCATCACTGAGAGTAACAAGAGTAATAGTGACATCATCACTGATAGTAACAAGAGGAAAAATGTCATCATCAGTGATAGTGACAAGAGTAATATTGACATCATCACTGATGATAACAAGAGTAATAGTGACATCATCACTGATAGTAGCAAGAGTAATAGTGACATCATCACTGATAGTAACAAGAGTAATAGTGACATCATCACTGATAGTAACAAGAGTAATAGTGACATCATCACTGATGGCAACAAGAGTAATAGTGGCATCATCATTGAGAGTAACAAGAGTAATAGTGACGTCATCACTGATAGTAACAAGAGTAATAGTGATATCATCATTGAGAGTAACAAGAGTAATAGTGACATCATCACTGATAGTAACAAGGGTAATAGTGACATCATCACTGATAGTAACAAGAGTAATAGCGACATAATCACTGATAGTAACAAGAGTAATAGTGATATCATCACTGATAGTAACAAGAGTAATAGTGATATCATCTCTTATAGGAACAAGAGTAATAGTGACATCATCACTTATAGTAACAATAGTAATAGTGACATCATCACTGATAGTAACAAGAGTAATAGTGACATAATCACTGATAGTATCAAGAGTAATAGTGACATCATCACTGATAGTAACAAGAGTAATAGTGATATCATCACTTATAGTAACAAGTGTAATAGTGACATCATCACTTATAGTAACAATACTAATAGTGACATCATCACTGATAGTAACAAGAGTAATAGTGACATCATGACTGACAGTACCAAGAGTAATAGTGACATCATCACTGATAATAACAAGGGTAATAGTGACATCATCACTGAGAGTAACAATAGTAATAGTGTCATCATCACTGATAGTAACAAGAGTAATAATGACATCATCACTGATAGTACAAGAGTAATAGTGACATCATCACTGATACTAACAAGAGTAATAGTGACATCATCACTGATGGTAACAAGAGTATTAGTGACATCATCACTGATGGTAACAAGAGTAATAGTGACATCATCACTGATAGTAACAAGAGTAATAGTGACATTGTTACTGATAGTAACAAGAGTAATAATGACATCATCACTGATAGTAACAAGAGTAATAGTGACATCATCACTGATGGTAACAAGAGTAATAGTGACATCATCACTGATAGTAACAAGAGTAATAGTGACATCATCACTGATAGCAGCAAGAGTAATAGTGACATCATCACTGATAGTAACAAGAGTAATAGTGACATCATCACTGATAGTAACAAGAGTAATAGTGACATCATCATTGATGGTAACAAGAGTAATAGTGACATCATCACTGATGGTAACAAGAGTAATAGTGACATCATCACTGATAGTAACAAGAGAAATAGTGACATCACTGATGGTAACAAGAGTAATAGTGACATCATCACTGATGGTAACAAGAGTAATAGTGACATCATCACTGATAGTAGCAAGAGTTATAGTGACATCATCACTGATGGTAACAAGAGTAATTGTGACATCATCACTGATAGTAACAAGAGTAATAGTGACATCATCACTGATTGTAACAAGAGTAATAGTGGCATCATCACTGAGAGTAACAAGAGTAATAGTGACATCATCACTGATAGTAACAAGAGTAAAAATGACATCATCAGTGATAGTGACAAGAGTAATATTGACATCATCACTGATGATAACAAGAGTAATAGTGACATCATCACTGATAGTAGCAAGAGTAATAGTGACATCATCACTGATGGTAACAAGAGTAATAATGACATCATCACTGATATTAACAACAGTAATAGTGACATCATCACTGATGGTAACAAGCGTAATAGTGACATCATCACTGATAGTAACAAGCGTAATAGTGACATCATCACTGATAGCAGCAAGAGTAATAGTAACATCATCACTGATAGTAACAAGAGAAATAGTGACATCATCACTGATAGTAGCAAGAGTAATAGTGACATCATCACTGATGGTAACAAGAGTAATAGTGACATCATCACTGATGGTAACAAGTGTAATAGTGATATCATCACTGAGAGTAACAAGAGTAATAGTGACATCATCACTGATAGTAACAAGAGTAAAAATGACATCATCAGTGATAGTAACAAGAGTAATATTGACATCATCACTGATGATAACAAGAGTAATAGTGACATCATCACTGATAGTAGCAAGAGTAATAGTGACATCATCACTGATGGTAACAAGAGTAATAGTGACATCATCACTGATAGTAGCAAGAGTAATAGTGACATCATCACTGATGGTAACAAGAGTAATAGTGACATCATCACTGATGGTAACAAGAGTAATAGTGATATCATCACTGAGAGTAACAAGAGTAATAGTGACATCATCACTGATAGTAACAAGAGTAAAAATGACATCATCAGTGATAGTAACAAGAGTAATATTGTCATCATCACTGATGATAACAAGAGTAATAGTGACATCATCACTGATAGTAGCAAGAGTAATAGTGACATCATCACTGATGGTAGCAAGAGTAATAGTGACATCATCACTGATAGTAACAATAGTAATAGTGACATCATCACTTATAGTAACAAGGGTAATAGTGACATCATCACTGATAGTAAGAAGAGTAATAGTGACATCATCACTGATAGTAACAAGAGTAATAGAGACATCATCACTGATGGTAACAAGAGTAAGAGTGACCTCATTACTGATGGTAACAATAGCAATAGTGACATCATCACTGATGGTAACAAGAGTAATAGTAACATCATCACTGATAGTAACAAGAGTAATGGCGACATCATCACTGATAGTAACAAGAGTAATAGTGACATCATCACTGATGGTAACAAGAGTAATGGCGACATCATCACTTATAGTAACAAGAGTAATAGTGACATCATCACTTTTAGTAACAATAGTAATAGTGACATCATCACTGATAGTAACAAGAGTAATAGTGACATCATCACTGATAGTAACAAGAGTAACAGAGACATCATCACTGATAGTAACAAAAGTAACAGAAACATCATCACTGATAGTAACAAGGGTAATGGAGACATCATCACTGATAGTAACAAGAGTAATAGTGACATCATCACTTATAGTAACAAGAGTAACAGTGACATCATCACTTATAGTAACAATAGTAATAGTGACATCATCACTGATGGTAACAAGAATAATAGTGGCATAATCACTGATAGTAACAAGAGTAATAGTGACATCATCACTGATGGTAACAAGAGTAATAGTGGCATCATCACTGAGAGTAACAATAGTAATAGTGTCACCATCACTGATAGTAACAAGAGTAATAATGACATCATCACTGAGAGTAACAATAGTAATAGTGTCATCATCACTGATAGTAACAAGAGTAATAATGACATCATCACTGATAGTAACAAGAGTAATAGTGACATCATCACTGATACTAACAAGAGTAATAGTGACATCATCACTGATGGTAACAAGAGTAATAGTGACATCATCACTGATGGTAACAAGAGTAATAGTGACATCATCACTGATAGTAACAAGAGTAATAGTGACATCGTCACTGATAGTAAAAAGAGTAATAATGACATCATCACTGATAGTAACAAGAGTAATAGTGACATCATCACTGATGGTAACAAGAGTAATAGTGACATCATCACTGATAGTAATAAGAGTAATAGTTACATCATCACTGATAGCAGCAAGAGTAATAGTGACATCATCACTGATAGTAACAAGAGTAATAGTGACATAATCACTGATAGTAACAAGAGTAATAGTGACATCATCATTGATGGTAACAAGAGTAATAGTGACATCATCACTGATAGTAACAAGAGTAATAGTGACATCATCATTGATGGTAACAAGAGTAATAGTGACATCATCACTGATGGTAACAAGAGTAATAGTGACATCATCACTGATAGTAACAAGAGAAATAGTGACATCATCACTGATGGTAACAAGAGTAATAATGACATCATCACTGATAGTAACAACATTAATAGTGACATCATCACTGTTGGTAACAAGAGTAATAGTGACATCATCACTGATAGTAGCAAGAGTAATAGTGACATCATCACTGATGGTAACAAGAGTAATAGTGACATCATCACTGATAGTAACAAGAGTAATAGTGACATCATCACTGATGGTAACAAGAGTAATAGTGGCATCATCACTGAGAGTAACAAGAGTAATTGTGACATCATCACTGATAGTAACAAGAGTAAAAATGACATCATCAGTGATAGTGACAAGAGTAATATTGACATCATCACTGATGATAACAAGAGTAATAGTGACATCATCACTGATAGTAGCAAGAGTAATAGTGACATCATCACTGATGGTAACAAGAGTAATAGTGACATCATCACTGATAGTAACAAGAGTAATAGTGACATCATCACTGATGGTAACAAGAGTAATAGTGGCATCATCATTGAGAGTAACAAGAGTAATAGTGACATCATCACTGATAGTAACAAGAGTAATAGTGACATCATCATTGAGAGTAACAAGAGTAATAGTGACATCATCACTGATAGTAACAAGGGTAATAGTGACATCATCACTGATAGTAACAAGAGTAATAGCGACATAATCACTGATAGTAACAAGAGTAATAGTGATATCATCACTGATAGTAACAAGAGTAATAGTGATATCATCTCTTATAGGAACAAGAGTAATAGTGACATCATCACTTATAGTAACAATAGTAATAGTGACATGATCACTGATAGTAACAAGAGTAATAGTGACATCATCACTGATAGTATCAAGAGTAATAGTGACATCATCACTGATAGTAACAAGAGTAATAGTGATATCATCACTTATAGTAACAAGTGTAATAGTGACATCATCACTTATAGTAACAATACTAATAGTGACATTGTAATAGTGGGGAAGGGCGTAGCCTTCCCTTGAGACTGAGAGAGTAAAAGGAAGAGTTCCTGAAGACAGACCTCCCCAACTGTGGTAGGCCAAGCTAAGGGGGTTAGCTTTAGTGGTCCAGTTGGTAGAGCAGAGGGGGAACTTAGTGCCCTTATCAAGCCTAGAGAAATATAGAGCTTGTTCCTGGTATAGTTCCTTCTGGGCTGTAGTACCTGAAAACAGCCACAAGATGCCACTGTTCGGGGTGCAGATGTCAGGATGAGTCTGCTAGCCGAGCTATAGACAGTGATGGGTTAAGGTTCTGTGATGACAGCTCACTGAGGGTGGGCATATTAGGAAAGTCTCTGCTTTAAGTTCCTGAATCAGGAAGTGATAGAGGAGTACAAGAAGGGATTGCGACCCGATGAGACAGCCTTACTATAGTGGCTGCTAGGGTAGACGGGAGCTCCGAACCCTCAGACAGTGAGATCCCAGTGCGCAGTTCTCCCCACGCAAGAGCACGAGTCCTGTTCGCTCGCCGTAGAAACTCACCAAAGCGCAGTGAGGACACGGGGCACTTCTGGTCTGCAGGCAGCAGAGGAAGCTAAACAGTACTCCAAGCCAAGACGTGGGGGAGAGATATCGGATCCGTTCACTGTTAATACAGAGGAGTCTCTAGAGCCAGGAATTATAGCCACAGAGATGCTCCGCTTAAAGAGGGAACCAGGGCTGAAGCAGTTAACGGCGCCTGTGAGGGAGATGATTGCCTGTCGGGCCTTATCCATTATATCTGACTGTAAATACTGTAAATATTCCTCTTCCCCAAGTAAAGTCCAAGTTCTGGTTAAGAACCTTGTGTCCTCTGAAATCATTGCTGCCCTGGTCCCAGAAGAAAATTGCCTGGAGACAGCCGCGATCGGATGGCGTGAAGTAAGTGAAGAGCACTACATACACAGCCACACTACAGAGAGAGGACACGTATTGTCTGTAGGGTGCCATAGCGAGAGGGGGCTACAGCTCGCCCACGACTACCTCGCTGGGGCACCTTACATTTGGCGTAGTCGGCAGGATGCGAGCTCCTCGCATGAAGAAAGCGGGGAAGAGCCGACACAGAACACTGAGGAGAAAGTGTTGGAAGGCATGCGGCCCAAGATGGCGGCCCGAAGCATGGATTCCAAGATGGTGACGACGGCGGTAAAGGCTGGGAGAAGAACCGCCCATCGTGGGAGTGGACGGCGCTGGAGAGCGCGAAAAGATGCCCAGCCCCTACGAGTTCCGGCCCGAAGGAGGATGGGCCCAGCGGTAAAGATGCGTCCCAGGATGGGACGTCCCGGGAAGAAGAGGGCGCGGCGTAAGGTGAAGCCCGGCCCCGTGAGTACCAGCACGCACAGAGAGGGGGCGCGGCTGAAGGCGGAGCGGCCGAGAGTGACAAGTGACGCGGCGGTCGCGTCAGAGGTCCGGCCCAGGAAGAGGCGAAGCTGGACGCGCAGGACGCGCGTCACCGGTAAGCGACCGGCGCCATTTTCTGTCCGACACGTCAGGAGAAGGAGATCCGGCAGCGGACGTCTTGCAAGAATGGCAGCCCCAGGACCTCGCAGCATGCAAGAGACCGGCGGAGAGTCGGAACCCCTGCAGATCGTTACCCCGGGGGCCGCGGCTGGAAGCCGTTCGCCGGCGGGCGCTGCCCGCGAACCGTTGCCTCTACCCCCGGTGGCTGTCCAGTGGTCTACTAGGCCCGAACCAGAGCTGGGCCTGCTTGTCCATGAGCTCCGGGTGTGGAGTTGGAGCCGGATGCCGGGAAGCCCGTCCCCCTCGGCCGAGGGTGGAGAACATCCCAGTGGGGCCGGAGCAACAGCTGCGATGGAGACTGACGGAGGTGAGCAGCCTATATCCCAGCGGCCGGTCTCGCCTGTCATGGCAGTTTCCACGGCGACAGGGGGTGGCGCGGAGGCGAGGCCTCCTAAGAAGAGGGCCCCACGGGAGAACTTTTGGTCACTGGCCTTGGAGGCCCTGCATTCCCCCTCAGCAGGGCGGTGCACCAAGCCCGGAAGTCCGCAGTGGGCTACCCGCGACCCTCCGTTGACCCCACGCGAGCAGCGGCGGTGGACCGACACCTTCCTAAGAGGCTGGCTGGAGGGGTCCAACGCAGCGCGGAGGGAGTCAGTCGAGAGCTCCCAGACCCGAGGGCGGGTCATAGAGTTCCGTATCCGCGAGGGATACGGGTTCCTCGAGGAAGAGTGGACCGGGCATGAGGTGTTTGTCAGCCGGGAAGCCGTCAAGCGCGAATACCTGCCCGATCGCCTCCACAACCTGCATGAAGGGGAGATTGTCCTCTTCGTGAAATGCGAGTGTGCAAAGGGGTGGTACGCGGCTGCGGTCACCCGCCCATATAAATGGGAGGACGTCCTGGAAAAGGACAGGCAGGTCTTCCGGCGAAGAGCTGAGAGGGAGGCTCAGCAACGTCGGGCTAGGGAAGCCCCTGGAGGATTCGTGTCCCCTCCCAAGGCCAGCATCCCACAGGAAGAGGAGTCCGGGCGCCAGCAACAGGGGGCTGGCGTCGAAGAAGAGAAGGATGCCCCGGGCTGTAGTAGGGCTGACTCTCCCAGTGAGGCCATGGGCTCAACAACTAAACACCCAGGAGGGGCCGAGGCAACTAATAGTGGAGTCGCCGGAAAGACTCAGGCTGGAGTTAGTCAGGAGGTCCACAGCTTCACTGTGACCAGCTACGGCCCCACGCAAGTCGGCTGTGGCAGCGCCACCTCCTCGGATGAGGACCCCGGGCGTAGCCGATACCCTGACCAGCCCTGGAGGTGGAAGAAGCCACCCTCCTCTGCAGCGTGGGCCGCCATCATGAAAGAAAGGAAGGAGGCCCGGAGGAAATAAGGTGGTGAGCTAAAAGGTCCATTGACCTCCTACCTTCTTTTTTTTAGGACCCAGCAGTGGTGGTCCTTTCTACAGTTGGGACTGTTACCCAGTGGGGGCGAAGTGCCCCATGTTGACTTCAGTTGAAACAACAAAAAAAAAAAAAATGGAGGACTGTTCCCCTACCTCCTAGGCCAGGAAGGCCTTAAGCAGCACCCAAAAGTTGCGTGCCCGGGAGAGCTGCTCTTTTTGTTTTTATTTTTGTTTTCTTTTTGTTGCGCTTGTTGCGCCTTTTTCTGCTGGAATTTAAATTGCTGAGGCACACCTTGAGGATGGATATCCTCCGAATCTAAGAGACTTGCGGCCTAGCGGGAAGAACCGGTGACCCCCGCTAGGGCCAAGAAGAAAAGAGACTCACAGGGTGTTACCTGTGACGGTGTGCCTCAGAATGTAGCCCCAGGAGGGGATTAAGGGCTATTGAAGAGTTGGCCTGATTTAAAAATGAGGACATGGACACTTCGTTTCCAGGGTCCTTACCAAGAAGGACCGGTGCCTCTGAAAAAGTTGATAGTGGACTGTCCTGAATTGCTGTTCCAGGGCCCTTAACCGAGAAGGGCCGGTCTTCCATTCAAGAAGATGACCTCAGGACCAGTCGCTTACTAAGAATGTTTTAGTAAAATTTAGTAATGTAATTTTATAACTGTTGATTGATGTTTATTGCCTAGTGTGGTCAGGGACGACCAACATTAAAGTGTCGGGGAATGTAATAGTGGGGAAGGGCGTAGCCTTCCCTTGAGACTGAGAGAGTAAAAGGAAGAGTTCCTGAAGACAGACCTCCCCAACTGTGGTAGGCCAAGCTAAGGGGGTTAGCTTTAGTGGTCCAGTTGGTAGAGCAGAGGGGGAACTTAGTGCCCTTATCAAGCCTAGAGAAATATAGAGCTTGTTCCTGGTATAGTTCCTTCTGGGCTGTAGTACCTGAAAACAGCCACAAGATGCCACTGTTCGGGGTGCAGATGTCAGGATGAGTCTGCTAGCCGAGCTATAGACAGTGATGGGTTAAGGTTCTGTGATGACAGCTCACTGAGGGTGGGCATATTAGGAAAGTCTCTGTTTTAAGTTCCTGAATCAGGAAGTGATAGAGGAGTACAAGAAGGGATTGCGACCTGATGAGACAGCCTTACTATAGTGGCTGCTAGGGTAGACGGGAGCTCCGAACCCTCAGACAGTGAGATCCCAGTGCGCAGTTCTCCCCACGCAAGAGCACGAGTCCTGTTCGCTCGCCGTAGAAACTCACCAAAGCGCAGTGAGGACACGGGGCACTTCTGGTCTGCAGGCAGCAGAGGAAGCTAAACAGTACTCCAAGCCAAGACGTGGGGGAGAGATATCGGATCCGTTCACTGTTAATACAGAGGAGTCTCTAGAGCCAGGAATTATAGCCACAGAGATGCTCCGCTTAAAGAGGGAACCAGGGCTGAAGCAGTTAACGGCACCTGTGAGGGAGATGATTGCCTGTCGGGCCTTATCCATTATATCTGACTGTAAATACTGTAAATATTCCTCTTCCCCAAGTAAAGTCCAAGTTCTGGTTAAGAACTTTGTGTCCTCTGAAATCATTGCTGCCCTGGTCCCAGAAGAAAATTGCCTGGAGACGGCCGCGATCGGATGGCGTGAAGTAAGTGAAGAGCACTACATACACAGCCACACTACAGAGAGAGGACACGTATTGTCTGTAGGGTGCCATAGCGAGAGGGGGCTACAGCTCGCCCACGACTACCTCGCTGGGGCACCTTACAACATCATTACTGATAGTAACAAGAGTAATAGTGACATCATGACTGACAGTTCCAAGAGTAATAGTGACATCATCACTGATAATAACAAGGGTAATAGTGACATCATCACTGAGAGTAACAATAGTAATAGTGTCATCATCACTGATAGTAACAAGAGTAATAATGACATCATCACTGATAGTAACAAGAGTAATAGTGACATCATCACTGATACTAACAAGAGTAATAGTGACATCATCACTGATGGTAACAAGAGTAATAGTGACATCATCACTGATAGTAACAAGAGTAATAGTGACATCGTCACTGATAGTAACAAGAGCAATAATGACATCATCACTGATAGTAACAAGAGTAATAGTGACATCATCACTGATGGTAACAAGAGTAATAGTGACATCATCACTGATAGTAACAAGAGTAATAGTGATATCATTACTGATAGTAACAAGAGTAATAGTGATATCATCTCTTATAGGAACAAGAGTAATAGTGACATCATCACTTATAGTAACAATAGTAATAGTGACATCATCACTGATAGTAACAAGAGTAATAGTGACATCATCACTGATAGTAACAAGGGTAATAGTGACATCATCACTGATAGTAACAAGGGTAATAGCGACATAATCACTGATAGTAACAAGAGTAATAGTGATATCATCACTGATAGTAACAAGAGTAATAGTGATATCATCTCTTATAGGAACAAGAGTAATAGTGACATCATCACTTATAGTAACAATAGTAATAGTGACATCATCACTGATAGTAACAAGAGTAATAGTGACATCATCACTGATAGTATCAAGAGTAATAGTGACATCATCACTGATAGTAACAAGAGTAATAGTGATATCATCACTTATAGTAACAAGTATAATAGTGACATCATCACTTATAGTAACAATACTAATAGTGACATCATCACTGATAGTAACAAGAGTAATAGTGACATCATGACTGACAGTTCCAAGAGTAATAGTGACATCATCACTGATAATAACAAGGGTAATAGTGACATCATCACTGAGAGTAACAATAGTAATAGTTTCATCATCACTGATAGTAACAAAAGTAATATTGACATCATCACTGATAGTAACAAGAGTAATAGTGACATCATCACTGATACTAACAAGAGTAATAGTGACATCATCACTGATGGTAACAAGAGTAATAGTGACATCATCACTGATAGTAACAAGAGTAATAGTGACATCGTCACTGATAGTAACAAGAGTAATAATGACATCATCACTGATAGTAACAAGAGTAATAGTGACATCATCACTGATGGTAACAAGAGTAAAAGTGACATCATCACTGACAGTAACAAGAGTAATAGTGACATCATCACTGATAGCAGCAAGAGTAATAGTGACATCATCACTGATAGTAACAAGAGTAATAGTGACATCATCACTGATAGTAACAAGAGTAATAGTGACATCATCATTGATGGTAACAAGAGTAATAGTGTCATCATCACTGATGGTAACAAGAGTAATAGTGACATCATCACTGATAGTAGCAAGAGTTATAGTGACATCATCACTGATAGTAGCAAGAGTTATAGTGACATCATCACTGATGGTAACAAGAGTAATAGTGGCATCATCACTGAGAGTAACAAGAGTAATAGTGACATCATCACTGATAGTAACAAGAGTAAAAATTACATCATCAGTGATAGTGACAAGAGTAATAATGACATCATCACTGATGAAAACAAGAGTAATAGTGACATCATCACTGATAGTAGCAAGAGTAATAGTGACATCATCACTGATGGTAACAAGAGTAATAGTGACATCATCACTGATAGTAACAAGAGAAATAGTGACACCATCACTGATAGTAATAAGAGTATTAGTGACATCATCACTGATAGCAGCAAGAGTAATAGTGACATCATCACTGATAGTAACAAGAGTAATAGTGACATCATCACTGATAGTAACAAGAGTAATAGTGACATCATCATTGATGGTAACAAGAGTAATAGTGACATCATCACTGATGGTAACAAGAGTAATAGTGACATCATCACTGATAGTAACAAGAGAAATAGTGACATCATCACTGATGGTAACAAGAGTAATAGTGACATCATCACTGATAGTAACAAGAGTAATAGTGACATCATCACTGATGGTAACAAGAGTAATAGTGACAACATCACTGATAGTAGCAAGAGTAATAGTGACATCATCACTGATGGTAACAAGAGTAATAGTGACATCATCACTGATAGTAACAAGAGTAATAATGACATCATCACTGATGGTAACAAGAGTAATAGTGGCATCATCACTGAGAGTAACAAGAGTAATAGTGACATCATCACTGATAGTAACAAGAGTAAAAATGTCATCATCAGTGATAGTGACAAGAGTAATATTGACATCATCACTGATGATAACAAGAGTAATAGTGACATCATCACTGATAGTAGCAAGAGTAATAGTGACATCATCACTGATAGTAACAAGAGTAATAGTGACATCATCACTGATAGTAACAAGAGTAATAGTGACATCATCACTGATGGTAACAAGAGTAATAGTGGCATCATCATTGAGAGTAACAAGAGTAATAGTGACATCATCACTGATAGTAACAAGAGTAATAGTGATATCATCATTGAGAGTAACAAGAGTAATAGTGACATCATCACTGATAGTAACAAGGGTAATAGTGACATCATCACTGATAGTAACAAGAGTAATAGCGACATAATCACTGATAGTAACAAGAGTAATAGTGATATCATCACTGATAGTAACAAGAGTAATAGTGATATCATCTCTTATAGGAACAAGAGTAATAGTGACATCATCACTTATAGTAACAATAGTAATAGTGACATCATCACTGATAGTAACAAGAGTAATAGTGACATAATCACTGATAGTATCAAGAGTAATAGTGACATCATCACTGATAGTAACAAGAGTAATAGTGATATCATCACTTATAGTAACAAGTGTAATAGTGACATCATCACTTATAGTAACAATACTAATAGTGACATCATCACTGATAGTAACAAGAGTAATAGTGACATCATGACTGACAGTACCAAGAGTAATAGTGACATCATCACTGATAATAACAAGGGTAATAGTGACATCATCACTGAGAGTAACAATAGTAATAGTGTCATCATCACTGATAGTAACAAGAGGAATAATGACATCATCACTGATAGTACAAGAGTAATAGTGACATCATCACTGATACTAACAAGAGTAATAGTGACATCATCACTGATGGTAACAAGAGTATTAGTGACATCATCACTGATGGTAACAAGAGTAATAGTGACATCATCACTGATAGTAACAAGAGTAATAGTGACATTGTTACTGATAGTAACAAGAGTAATAATGACATCATCACTGATAGTAACAAGAGTAATAGTGACATCATCACTGATGGTAACAAGAGTAATAGTGACATCATCACTGATAGTAACAAGAGTAATAGTGACATCATCACTGATAGCAGCAAGAGTAATAGTGACATCATCACTGATAGTAACAAGAGTAATAGTGACATCATCACTGATAGTAACAAGAGTAATAGTGACATCATTGATGGTAACAAGAGTAATAGTGACATCATCACTGATGGTAACAAGAGTAATAGTGACATCATCACTGATAGTAACAAGAGAAATAGTGACATCACTGATGGTAACAAGAGTAATAGTGACATCATCACTGATGGTAACAAGAGTAATAGTGACATCATCACTGATAGTAGCAAGAGTTATAGTGACATCATCACTGATGGTAACAAGAGTAATTGTGACATCATCACTGATAGTAACAAGAGTAATAGTGACATCATCACTGATTGTAACAAGAGTAATATTGGCATCATCACTGAGAGTAACAAGAGTAATAGTGACATCATCACTGATAGTAACAAGAGTAAAAATGACATCATCAGTGATAGTGACAAGAGTAATATTGACATCATCACTGATGATAACAAGAGTAATAGTGACATCATCACTGATAGTAAAAAGAGTAATAGTGACATCATCACTGATTGTAACAAGAGTAATATTGGCATCATCACTGAGAGTAACAAGAGTAATAGTGACATCATCACTGATAGTAACAAGAGTAATAGTGACATCATCACTGATGGTAACAAGAGTAATAGTGACATCATCACTGATAATAACAAGGGTAATAGTGACATCATCACTGATAGTAACAAGAGTAATAGTGACATAATCACTGATGGTAGCAAGAGTAATAGTGACATCATCACTGATAGTAACAAGAGTAATAGTGACATCATCACTTATAGTAACAAGAGTAATAGTGACATCATCACTTATAGTAACAATATTAATAGTGACATCATCACTTATAGTAACAAGGGTAATAGTGACATCATCACTGATAGTAACAAGAGTAATAGTGACATCATCACTGATAGTAACAAGAGTAATAGTGACATCATCACTGATAGTAACAAGAGTAATAATGACATCATCACTGATGGTAAGAAGAGTAAGAGTGACCTCATCACTGATGGTAACAATAGCAATAGAGAAATCATCACTGATGGTAACAAGAGTAATAGTGACATCATCACTGATAGTAACAAGAGTAATAGTGACATCATCACTTATAGTAAAAAGGGTAATAGTGACATCATCACTGATGGTAACAAGAGTAATAGTGACATCATCACTGATAGTAACAAGAGTAATAGTGACATCATCACTTAGAGTAACAAGAGTAATAGTGACATCATCACTGATAGTAACAAGAGTAATAGTGACATCATCACTGATAGTAACAAGAGTAATAATGACATCATCACTGATGGTAAGAAGAGTAAGAGTGACCTCATCACTGATGGTAACAATAGCAATAGAGACATCATCACTGATGGTAACAAGAGTAATAGTGACATCATCACTGATAGTAACAAGAGTAATAGTGACATCATCACTTATAGTAAAAAGGGTAATAGTGACATCATCACTGAAGGTAACAAGAGTAATAGTGACATCATCACTGATAGTAACAAGAGTAATAGTGACATCATCACTTAGAGTAACAAGAGTAATAGTGACATCATCACTGATAGTAACAAGAGTAATAGTGACATCATCACTTAGAGTAACAAGAGTAACAGAGACATCATCACTGATAGTAACAATAGTAATAGTGAAATCATCACTTACAGTAAAAAGAGTAATAGTGACATCATCAATGATAGTAACAAGAGTAATAGAGACATCATCACTGATAGTAACAAGAGTAATAGTGACATCATCACTGATAGTAACAAGAGTAATAGTGACATCATCACTGATAGTAACAGGAATAATAGTGACATCATCATTGATGGTAACAAGAGTAATAGTGAGATCATCACTGATGGTAACAAGAGTAATAGTGACATCATCACTGATAGTAACAAGAGAAATAGTGACATCATCACTGATGGTAACAAGAGTAATAGTGACATCATCACTGATAGTAACAAGAGTAATAGTGACATCATCACTGATGGTAACAAGAGCAATAGTGGCATCATCACTGATAGTAACAAGAGTAATAGTGACATCATCACTGATGGTAACAAGAGTAATAGTGGCATCATCATTGAGAGTAACAAGAGTAATAGTGACATCATCACTGATAGTAACAAGAGTAATAGTGACATCATCATTGAGAGTAACAAGAGTAATAGTGACATCATCACTGATAGTAACAATAGTAATAGCGACATAATCACTGATAGTAACAAGAGTAATAGTGATATCATCACTGATAGTAACAAGAGTAATAGTGATATCATCTCTTATAGGAACAAGAGTAATAGTGACATCATCACTTATAGTAACAATAGTAATAGTGACATCATCACTGATAGTAACAAGAGTAATAGTGACATCATCACTGATAGTATCAAGAGTAATAGTGACATCATCACTGATAGTAACAAGAGTAATAGTGACATCATCACTGATAGTATCAAGAGTAATAGTGACATCATCACTGATAGTATCAAGAGTAATAGTGACATCATCACTGATAGTAACAAGAGTAATAGTGACATCATCACTGATAGTAACAAGTGTAATAGTGATATCATCACTTATAGTAACAATACTAATAGTGACATCATCACTGATAGTAACAAGAGTAATAGTGACATCATCACTGACAGTACCAAGAGTAATAGTGACATCATCACTGATAATAACAAGGGTAATAGTGACATCATCATTGAGAGTAACAATAGTAATAGTGACATCATCACTGATAGTAACAAGAGTAATAATGACATCATCACTGATAGTAACAAGAGTAATAGTGACATCATCACTGATAGTAACAAGAGTAATAGTGACATCGTCACTGATAGTAACAAGAGTAATAATGACATCATCACTGATAGTAACAAGAGTAATAGTGACATCATCACTGATGGTAACAAGAGTAATAGTGACATCATCACTGATAGCAGCAAGAGTAATAGTGACATCATCACTGATAGTAACAAGAGTAATAGTGACATCATCACTGATAGTAACAAGAGTAATAGTGACATCATCATTGATGGTAACAAGAGTAATAGTGACATCATCACTGATGGTAACAAGAGTAATAGTGACATCATCACTGATAGTAACAAGAGAAATAGTGACATCATCACTGATGGTAACAAGAGTAATAGTGACATCATCACTGATGGTAACAAGAGTAATAGTGACATCATCACTGATAGTAGCAAGAGTTATAGTGACATCATCACTGATGGTAACAAGAGTAATAGTGACATCATCACTGATAGTAACAAGAGTAATAGTGACATCATCACTGATAGTAACAGGAGTAATAGTGACATCATCATTGATGGTAACAAGAGTAATAGTGACATCATCACTGATGGTAACAAGAGTAATAGTGACATCATCACTGATGGTAACAAGAGAAATAGTGACATCATCACTGATGGTAACAAGAGTAATAGTGACATCATCACTGATAGTAACAAGAGTAATAGTGACATCATCACTGATGGTAACAAGAGCAATAGTGGCATCATCACTGATAGTAACAAGAGTAATAGTGACATCATCACTGATGGTAACAAGAGTAATAGTGGCATCATCATTGAGAGTAACAAGAGTAATAGTGACATCATCACTGATAGTAACAAGAGTAATAGTGACATCATCATTGAGAGTAACAAGAGTAATAGTGACATCATCACTGATAGTAACAAGAGTAATAGCGACATAATCACTGATAGTAACAAGAGTAATAGTGATATCATCACTGATAGTAACAAGAGTAATAGTGATATCATCTCTTATAGGAACA
Source organism: Phyllobates terribilis (assembly GCF_046119375.1). NCBI lineage: Eukaryota > Metazoa > Chordata > Amphibia > Anura > Dendrobatidae > Phyllobates > Phyllobates terribilis. Next base: position 193,298,622 of record NW_027362770.1, on the reverse strand, counting down.
AGAGTAATAGTGACATCATCACTTATAGTAACAATAGTAATAGTGACATCATCACTGATAGTAACAAGAGTAATAGTGACATCATCACTGATAGTATCAAGAGTAATAGTGACATCATCACTGATAGTATCAAGAGTAATAGTGACATCATCACTGATAGTAACAAGAGTAATAGTGACATCATCACTGATAGTAACAAGTGTAATAGTGATATCATCACTTATAGTAACAATACTAATAGTGACATCATCACTGATAGTAACAAGAGTAATAGTGACATCATCACTGACAGTACCAAGAGTAATAGTGACATCATCACTGATAATAACAAGGGTAATAGTGACATCATCATTGAGAGTAACAATAGTAATAGTGACATCATCACTGATAGTAACAAGAGTAGTAATGACATCATCACTGATAGTAACAAGAGTAATAGTGACATCATCACTGATAGTAACAAGAGTAATAGTGACATCGTCACTGATAGTAACAAGAGTAATAATGACATCATCACTGATAGTAACAAGAGTAATAGTGACATCATCACTGATGGTAACAAGAGTAATAGTGACATCATCACTGATAGCAGCAAGAGTAATAGTGACATCATCACTGATAGTAACAAGAGTAATAGTGACATCATCACTGATAGTAACAAGAGTAATAGTGACATCATCATTGATGGTAACAAGAGTAATAGTGAAATCATCACTGATGGTAACAAGAGTAATAGTGACATCATCACTGATAGTAACAAGAGAAATAGTGACATCATCACTGATGGTAACAAGAGTAATAGTGACATCATCACTGATGGTAACAAGAGTAATAGTGACATCATCACTGATAGTAACAAGAGTAATAGTGACATCATCACTGATGGTAACAAGAGTAATAGTGGCATCATCACTGAGAGTAACAAGAGTAATAGTGACATCATCACTGATAGTAACAAGAGTAAAAATGACATCATCAGTGATAGTGACAAGAGTAATATTGACATCATCACTGATGAAAACAAGAGTAATAGTGACATCATCACTGATAGCAGCAAGAGTAATAGTGACATCATCACTGATAGTAACAAGAGAAATAGTGACAACATCACTGATGGTAACAAGAGAAATAGTGACATCATCACTGATAGTAATAAGAGTAATAGCGACATCATCACTGATAGCAGCAAGAGTAATAGTGACATCATCACTGATAGTAACAAGAGTAATAGTGACATCATCACTGATAGTAACAAGAGTAATAGTGACATCATCATTGATGGTAAGAAGAGTAATAGTGACATCATCACTGATGGTAACAAGAGTAATAGTGACATCATCACTGATAGTAACAAGAGAAATAGTGACATCATCACTGATAGTAACAAGAGTAATAGTGACATCATCACTGATACTAACAAGAGTAATAGTGACATCATCACTGATGGTAACAAGAGTAATAGTGACATCATCACTGATAGTAACAAGAGTAATAGTGACATCGTCACTGATAGTAACAAGAGTAATAATGACATCATCACTGATAGTAACAAGAGTAATAGTGACATCATCACTGATGGTGACAAGAGTAATAGTGACATCATAACTGATAGTAACAAGAGTAATAGTGACATCATCACTGATAGCAGCAAGAGTAATAGTGACATCATCACTGATAGTAACAAGAGTAATAGTGACATCATCACTGATAGTAACACGAGTAATAATGACATCATCATTGATGGTAACAAGAGTAATAGTGACATCATCACTGATGGTAACAATAGTAATAGTGACATCATCACTGATAGTAACAAGAGTAATAGTGACATCATCACTGATAGTATCAAGAGTAATAGTGACATCATCACTGATAGTAACAAGAGTAATAGTGACATCATCACTGATAGTATCAAGAGTAATAGTGACATCATCACTGATAGTAACAAGAGTAATAGTGACATCATCACTGATAGTAACAAGTGTAATAGTGATATCATCACTTATAGTAACAATACTAATAGTGACATCATCACTGATAGTAACAAGAGTAATAGTGACATCATCACTGACAGTACCAAGAGTAATAGTGACATCATCACTGATAATAACAAGGGTAATAGTGACATCATCATTGAGAGTAACAATAGTAATAGTGACATCATCACTGATAGTAACAAGAGTAATAATGACATCATCACTGATAGTAACAAGAGTAATAGTGACATCATCACTGATAGTAACAAGAGTAATAGTGACATCGTCACTGATAGTAACAAGAGTAATAATGACATCATCACTGATAGTAACAAGAGTAATAGTGACATCATCACTGATGGTAACAAGAGTAATAGTGACATCATCACTGATAGCAGCAAGAGTAATAGTGACATCATCACTGATAGTAACAAGAGTAATAGTGACATCATCACTGATAGTAACAAGAGTAATAGTGACATCATCATTGATGGTAACAAGAGTAATAGTGACATCATCACTGATGGTAACAAGAGTAATAGTGACATCATCACTGATAGTAACAAGAGAAATAGTGACATCATCACTGATGGTAACAAGAGTAATAGTGACATCATCACTGATGGTAACAAGAGTAATAGTGACATCATCACTGATGGTAACAAGAGAAATAGTGACATCATCACTGATGGTAACAAGAGTAATAGTGACATCATCACTGATAGTAACAAGAGTAATAGTGACATCATCACTGATGGTAACAAGAGCAATAGTGGCATCATCACTGATAGTAACAAGAGTAATAGTGACATCATCACTGATGGTAACAAGAGTAATAGTGGCATCATCATTGAGAGTAACAAGAGTAATAGTGACATTATCACTGATAGTAACAAGAGTAATAGTGACATCATCATTGAGAGTAACAAGAGTAATAGTGACATCATCACTGATAGTAACAAGAGTAATAGCGACATAATCACTGATAGTAACAAGAGTAATAGTGATATCATCACTGATAGTAACAAGAGTAATAGTGATATCATCTCTTATAGGAAAAAGAGTAATAGTGACATCATCACTTATAGTAACAATAGTAATAGTGACATCATCACTGATAGTAACAAGAGTAATAGTGACATCATCACTGATAGTATCAAGAGTAATAGTGACATCATCACTGATAGTATCAAGAGTAATAGTGACATCATCACTGATAGTAACAAGAGTAATAGTGACATCATCACTGATAGTAACAAGTGTAATAGTGATATCATCACTTATAGTAACAATACTAATAGTGACATCATCACTGATAGTAACAAGAGTAATAGTGACATGATCACTGACAGTACCAAGAGTAATAGTGACATCATCACTGATAATAACAAGGGTAATAGTGACATCATCATTGAGAGTAACAATAGTAATAGTGACATCATCACTGATAGCAACAAGAGTAATAATGACATCATCACTGATAGTAACAAGAGTAATAGTGACATCATCACTGATAGTAACAAGAGTAATAGTGACATCGTCACTGATAGTAACAAGAGTAATAATGACATCATCACTGATAGTAACAAGAGTAATAGTGACATCATCACTGATGGTAACAAGAGTAATAGTGACATCATCACTGATAGCAGCAAGAGTAATAGTGACATCATCACTGATAGTAACAAGAGTAATAGTGACATCATCACTGATAGTAACAAGAGTAATAGTGACATCATCATTGATGGTAACAAGAGTAATAGTGACATCATCACTGATGGTAACAAGAGTAATAGTGACATCATCACTGATAGTAACAAGAGAAATAGTGACATCATCACTGATGGTAACAAGAGTAATAGTGACATCATCACTGATGGTAACAAGAGTAATAGTGACATCATCACTGATAGTAGCAAGAGTTATAGTGACATCATCACTGATGGTAACAAGAGTAATAGTGACATCATCACTGATAGTAACAAGAGTAATAGTGACATCATCACTGATGGTAACAAGAGTAATAGTGGCATCATCACTGAGAGTAACAAGAGTAATAGTGACATCATCACTGATAGTAACAAGAGTAAAAATGACATCATCAGTGATAGTGACAAGAGTAATATTGACATCATCACTGATGAAAACAAGAGTAATAGTGACATCATCACTGATAGCAGCAAGAGTAATAGTGACATCATCACTGATAGTAACAAGAGAAATAGTGACAACATCACTGATGGTAACAAGAGAAATAGTGACATCATCACTGATAGTAATAAGAGTAATAGCGACATCATCACTGATAGCAGCAAGAGTAATAGTGACATCATCACTGATAGTAACAAGAGTAATAGTGACATCATCACTGATAGTAACAAGAGTAATAGTGACATCATCATTGATGGTAAGAAGAGTAATAGTGACATCATCACTGATGGTAACAAGAGTAATAGTGACATCATCACTGATAGTAACAAGAGAAATAGTGACATCATCACTGATAGTAACAAGAGTAATAGTGACATCATCACTGATACTAACAAGAGTAATAGTGACATCATCACTGATGGTAACAAGAGTAATAGTGACATCATCACTGATAGTAACAAGAGTAATAGTGACATCGTCACTGATAGTAACAAGAGTAATAATGACATCATCACTGATAGTAACAAGAGTAATAGTGACATCATCACTGATGGTGACAAGAGTAATAGTGACATCATAACTGATAGTAACAAGAGTAATAGTGACATCATCACTGATAGCAGCAAGAGTAATAGTGACATCATCACTGATAGTAACAAGAGTAATAGTGACATCATCACTGATAGTAACACGAGTAATAATGACATCATCATTGATGGTAACAAGAGTAATAGTGACATCATCACTGATGGTAACAAGAGTAATAGTGACATCATCACTGATAGTAACAAGAGAAATAGTGACATCATCACTGATGGTAACAAGAGTAATAGTGACATCATCACTGATGGTAACAAGAGTAATAGTGACATCATCACTGATAGTAGCAAGAGTTATAGTGACATCATCACTGATGGTAACAAGAGTAATAGTGACATCATCACTGATAGTAACAAGAGTAATAGTGACATCATCACTGATGGTAACAAGAGTAATAGTGACATCATCACTGAGAGTAACAAGAGTAATAGTGACATCATCACCGATAGTAACAAGAGTAAAAATGACATCATCAGTGATAGTGACAAGAGTAATATTGACATCATCACTGATGAAAACAAGAGTAATAGTGACATCATCACTGATAGCAGCAAGAGTAATAGTGACATCATCACTGATAGTAACAAGAGAAATAGTGACATCATCACTGATGGTAACAAGAGAAATAGTGACATCATCACTGATAGTAATAAGAGTAATAGCGACATCATCACTGATAACAGCAAGAGTAATAGTGACATCATCACTGATAGTAACAAGAGTAATAGTGACATCATCACTGATAGTAACAAGAGTAATAGTGATATCATCATTGATGGTAAGAAGAGTAATAGTGACATCATCACTGATGGTAACAAGAGTAATAGTGACATCATCACTGATAGTAACAAGAGAAATAGTGACATCATCACTGATGGTAACAAGAGTAATAGTGACATCATCACTGATAGTAACAAGATTAATAGTGACATCATCACTGATGGTAACAAGAGTAAAAGTGACATCATCACTGATAGTAGCAAGAGTAATAGTGACATCATCACTGATGGTAACAAGAGTAATAGTGACATCATCACTGATAGTAACAAGAGTAATAGTGATATCATCACTGATGTAACAAGAGTAATAGTGGCATCATCACTGAGAGTAACAAGAGTAATAGTGACATCATCACTGATAGTAACAAGAGTAAAAATGACTTCATCAGTGATAGTGACAAGAGTAATATTGACATCATCACTGATGATAACAAGAGTAATAGTGACATCATCACTGATAGTAGCAAGAGTAATAGTGACATCATCACTGATAGCAGCAAGAGTAATAGTGACATCATCACTGATAGTAACAAGAGTAATAGTGACATCATCACTGATAGTAACACGAGTAATAATGACATCATCATTGATGGTAACAAGAGTAATAGTGACATCATCACTGATGGTAACAATAGTAATAGTGACATCATCACTGATAGTAACAAGAGTAATAGTGACATCATCACTGATAGTATCAAGAGTAATAGTGACATCATCACTGATAGTAACAAGAGTAATAGTGACATCATCACGGATAGTATCAAGAGTAATAGTGACATCATCACTGATAGTACCAAGAGTAATAGTGACATCATCACTGATAGTAACAAGAGTAATAGTGACATCATCACTGATAGTAACAAGTGTAATAGTGATATCATCACTTATAGTAACAATACTAATAGTGACATCATCACTGATAGTAACAAGAGTAATAGTGACATCATCACTGACAGTACCAAGAGTAATAGTGACATCATCACTGATAATAACAAGGGTAATAGTGACATCATCATTGAGAGTAACAATAGTAATAGTGACATCATCACTGATAGTAACAAGAGTAATAATGACATCATCACTGATAGTAACAAGAGTAATAGTGACATCATCACTGATAGTAACAAGAGTAATAGTGACATCGTCACTGATAGTAACAAGAGTAATAATGACATCATCACTGATAGTAACAAGAGTAATAGTGACATCATCACTGATGGTAACAAGAGTAATAGTGACATCATCACTGATAGCAGCAAGAGTAATAGTGACATCATCACTGATAGTAACAAGAGTAATAGTGACATCATCACTGATAGTAACAAGAGTAATAGTGACATCATCATTGATGGTAACAAGAGTAATAGTGACATCATCACTGATGGTAACAAGAGTAATAGTGACATCATCACTGATAGTAACAAGAGAAATAGTGACATCATCACTGATGGTAACAAGAGTAATAGTGACATCATCACTGATGGTAACAAGAGTAATAGTGACATCATCACTGATGGTAACAAGAGAAATAGTGACATCATCACTGATGGTAACAAGAGTAATAGTGACATCATCACTGATGGTAACAAGAGCAATAGTGGCATCATCACTGATAGTAACAAGAGTAATAGTGACATCATCACTGATGGTAACAAGAGTAATAGTGGCATCATCATTGAGAGTAACAAGAGTAATAGTGACATTATCACTGATAGTAACAAGAGTAATAGTGACATCATCATTGAGAGTAACAAGAGTAATAGTGACATCATCACTGATAGTAACAAGAGTAATAGCGACATAATCACTGATAGTAACAAGAGTAATAGTGATATCATCACTGATAGTAACAAGAGTAATAGTGATATCATCTCTTATAGGAACAAGAGTAATAGTGACATCATCACTTATAGTAACAATAGTAATAGTGACATCATCACTGATAGTAACAAGAGTAATAGTGACATCATCACTGATAGTATCAAGAGTAATAGTGACATCATCACTGATAGTATCAAGAGTAATAGTGACATCATCACTGATAGTAACAAGAGTAATAGTGACATCATCACTGATAGTAACAAGTGTAATAGTGATATCATCACTTATAGTAACAATACTAATAGTGACATCATCACTGATAGTAACAAGAGTAATAGTGACATGATCACTGACAGTACCAAGAGTAATAGTGACATCATCACTGATAATAACAAGGGTAATAGTGACATCATCATTGAGAGTAACAATAGTAATAGTGACATCATCACTGATAGCAACAAGAGTAATAATGACATCATCACTGATAGTAACAAGAGTAATAGTGACATCATCACTGATAGTAACAAGAGTAATAGTGACATCGTCACTGATAGTAACAAGAGTAATAATGACATCATCACTGATAGTAACAAGAGTAATAGTGACATCATCACTGATGGTAACAAGAGTAATAGTGACATCATCACTGATAGCAGCAAGAGTAATAGTGACATCATCACTGATAGTAACAAGAGTAATAGTGACATCATCACTGATAGTAACAAGAGTAATAGTGACATCATCATTGATGGTAACAAGAGTAATAGTGACATCATCACTGATGGTAACAAGAGTAATAGTGACATCATCACTGATAGTAACAAGAGAAATAGTGACATCATCACTGATGGTAACAAGAGTAATAGTGACATCATCACTGATGGTAACAAGAGTAATAGTGACATCATCACTGATAGTAGCAAGAGTTATAGTGACATCATCACTGATGGTAACAAGAGTAATAGTGACATCATCACTGATAGTAACAAGAGTAATAGTGACATCATCACTGATGGTAACAAGAGTAATAGTGGCATCATCACTGAGAGTAACAAGAGTAATAGTGACATCATCACTGATAGTAACAAGAGTAAAAATGACATCATCAGTGATAGTGACAAGAGTAATATTGACATCATCACTGATGAAAACAAGAGTAATAGTGACATCATCACTGATAGCAGCAAGAGTAATAGTGACATCATCACTGATAGTAACAAGAGAAATAGTGACAACATCACTGATGGTAACAAGAGAAATAGTGACATCATCACTGATAGTAATAAGAGTAATAGCGACATCATCACTGATAGCAGCAAGAGTAATAGTGACATCATCACTGATAGTAACAAGAGTAATAGTGACATCATCACTGATAGTAACAAGAGTAATAGTGACATCATCATTGATGGTAAGAAGAGTAATAGTGACATCATCACTGATGGTAACAAGAGTAATAGTGACATCATCACTGATAGTAACAAGAGAAATAGTGACATCATCACTGATAGTAACAAGAGTAATAGTGACATCATCACTGATACTAACAAGAGTAATAGTGACATCATCACTGATGGTAACAAGAGTAATAGTGACATCATCACTGATAGTAACAAGAGTAATAGTGACATCGTCACTGATAGTAACAAGAGTAATAATGACATCATCACTGATAGTAACAAGAGTAATAGTGACATCATCACTGATGGTGACAAGAGTAATAGTGACATCATAACTAATAGTAACAAGAGTAATAGTGACATCATCACTGATAGCAGCAAGAGTAATAGTGACATCATCACTGATAGTAACAAGAGTAATAATGACATCATCACTGATAGTAACAAGAGTAATAGTGACATCATCACTGATGGTGACAAGAGTAATAGTGACATCATAACTAATAGTAACAAGAGTAATAGTGACATCATCACTGATAGCAGCAAGAGTAATAGTGACATCATCACTGATAGTAACAAGAGTAATAGTGACATCATCACTGATAGTAACACGAGTAATAATGACATCATCATTGATGGTAACAAGAGTAATAGTGACATCATCACTGATGGTAACAAGAGTAATAGTGACATCATCACTGATAGTAACAAGAGAAATAGTGACATCATCACTGATGGTAACAAGAGTAATAGTGACATCATCACTGATGGTAACAAGAGTAATAGTGACATCATCACTGATAGTAGCAAGAGTTATAGTGACATCATCACTGATGGTAACAAGAGTAATAGTGACATCATCACTGATAGTAACAAGAGTAATAGTGACATCATCACTGATGGTAACAAGAGTAATAGTGACATCATCACTGAGAGTAACAAGAGTAATAGTGACATCATCACCGATAGTAACAAGAGTAAAAATGACATCATCAGTGATAGTGACAAGAGTAATATTGACATCATCACTGATGAAAACAAGAGTAATAGTGACATCATCACTGATAGCAGCAAGAGTAATAGTGACATCATCACTGATAGTAACAAGAGAAATAGTGACATCATCACTGATGGTAACAAGAGAAATAGTGACATCATCACTGATAGTAATAAGAGTAATAGCGACATCATCACTGATAACAGCAAGAGTAATAGTGACATCATCACTGATAGTAACAAGAGTAATAGTGACATCATCACTGATAGTAACAAGAGTAATAGTGATATCATCATTGATGGTAAGAAGAGTAATAGTGACATCATCACTGATGGTAACAAGAGTAATAGTGACATCATCACTGATAGTAACAAGAGAAATAGTGACATCATCACTGATGGTAACAAGAGTAATAGTGACATCATCACTGATAGTAACAAGATTAATAGTGACATCATCACTGATGGTAACAAGAGTAAAAGTGACATCATCACTGATAGTAGCAAGAGTAATAGTGACATCATCACTGATGGTAACAAGAGTAATAGTGACATCATCACTGATAGTAACAAGAGTAATAGTGATATCATCACTGATGTAACAAGAGTAATAGTGGCATCATCACTGAGAGTAACAAGAGTAATAGTGACATCATCACTGATAGTAACAAGAGTAAAAATGACTTCATCAGTGATAGTGACAAGAGTAATATTGACATCATCACTGATGATAACAAGAGTAATAGTGACATCATCACTGATAGTAGCAAGAGTAATAGTGACATCATCACTGATGGTAACAAGAGTAATAGTGACATCATCACTGATAGTAACAAGAGTAATAGTGACATCATCACTGATGGTAACAAGAGTAATAGTGTCATCATCATTGAGAGTAACAAGAGTAATAGTGACATCATCACTGATAGTAACAAGAGTAATAGTGACATCATCATTGAGAGTAACAAGAGTAATAGTGACATCATCACTGATAGTAACAAGGGTAATAGTGACATCATCACTGATAGTAACAAGAGTAATAGTGACATAATCACTGATAGTAACAAGAGTAATAGTGATATCACTGATAGTAACAAGAGTAATAGTGATATCATCTCTTATAGGAACAAGAGTAATAGTGACATCATCACTTATAGTAACAATAGTAATAGTGACATCATCACTGATAGTAACAAGAGTAATAGTGACATCATCACTGATAGTATCAAGAGTAATAGTAACATCATCACTGATAGTAACAAGAGTAATAGTGATATCATCACTTATAGTAACAAGTGTAATAGTGACATCATCACTTATAGTAACAATACTAATAGTGACATCATCACTGATAGTAACAAGAGTAATAGTGACATCATGACTGACAGTACCAAGAGTAATAGTGACATCATCACTGATAATAACAAGGGTAATAGTGACATCATCACTGAGAGTAACAATAGTAATAGTGTCATCATCACTGATAGTAACAAGAGTAATAATGACATCATCACTGATAGTAACAAGAGTAATAGTGACATCATCACTGATACTAACAAGAGTAATAGTGACATCATCACTGATGGTAACAAGAGTATTAGTGACATCATCACTGATGGTAACAAGAGTAATAGTGACATCATCACTGATAGTAACAAGAGTAATAGTGACATTGTTACTGATAGTAACAAGAGTAATAATGACATCATCACTGATAGTAACAAGAGTAAAAAAACCAGACAATGTGAACTGAGGTCTAAGATGGCAGACATACAAGAAACAGAGGCATGTTCACACTAGCAAAAAAGAAGCAAGACAAAAATATATCTCATACCCTACCATAATTATATATAAATGTAAAGCAAAATTGCATAATAAATATAGGGTACTTAGTGAACTATTTTTGATCAAAAAAAGTATACAAGCCGTCCCACTGATGGTAACAAGAGTAATAGTGACATCATCACTGATAGCAGCAAGAGTAATAGTGACATCATCACTGATAGTAACAAGAGTAATAGTGACATCATCACTGATAGTAACAAGAGTAATAGTGACATCATCATTGATGGTAAGAAGAGTAATAGTGACATCATCACTGATGGTAACAAGAGTAATAGTGACATCATCACTGATAGTAACAAGAGAAATAGTGACATCATCACTGATGGTAACAAGAGTAATAGTGACATCTTCACTGATGGTAACAAGAGTAATAGTGACATCATCACTGATAGTAGCAAGAGTTATAGTGACATCATCACTGATGGTAACAAGAGTAATAGTGACATCATCACTGATGGTAACAAGAGTAATAGTGACATCATCACTGATGGTAACAAGAGTAATAGTGACATCATCACTGATAGTAGCAAGAGTTATAGTGACATCATCACTGATGGTAACAAGAGTAATAGTGACATCATCACTGATAGTAACAAGAGTAATAGTGACATCATCACTGATGGTAACAAGAGTAATAGTGGCATCATCACTGAGAGTAACAAGAGTAATAGTGACATCATCACTGATAGTAACAAGAGTAAAAATGACTTCATCAGTGATAGTGACAAGAGTAATATTGACATCATCACTGATAGTAACAAGGGTAATAGTGATATCATCTCTTATAGGAACAAGAGTAATAGTGACATCATCACTTATAGTAACAATAGTAATAGTGACATCATCACTGATAGTAACAAGAGTAATAGTGACATCATCACTGATAGTATCAAGAGTAATAGTAACATCATCACTGATAGTAACAAGAGTAATAGTGATATCATCACTTATAGTAACAAGTGTAATAGTGACATCATCACTTATAGTAACAATACTAATAGTGACATCATCACTGATAGTAACAAGAGTAATAGTGACATCATGACTGACAGTACCAAGAGTAATAGTGACATCATCACTGATAATAACAAGGGTAATAGTGACATCATCACTGAGAGTAACAATAGTAATAGTGTCATCATCACTGATAGTAACAAGAGTAATAATGACATCATCACTGATAGTAACAAGAGTAATAATGACATCATCACTGATACTAACAAGAGTAATAGTGACATCATCACTGATGGTAACAAGAGTATTAGTGACATCATCACTGATGGTAACAAGAGTAATAGTGACATCATCACTGATAGTAACAAGAGTAATAGTGACATTGTTACTGATAGTAACAAGAGTAATAATGACATCATCACTGATAGTAACAAGAGTAAAAAAACCAGACAATGTGAACTGAGGTCTAAGATGGCAGACATACAAGAAACAGAGGCATGTTCACACTAGCAAAAAAGAAGCAAGACAAAAATATATCTCATACCCTACCATAATTATATATAAATGTAAAGCAAAATTGCATAATAAATATAGGGTACTTAGTGAACTATTTTTGATCAAAAAAAGTATACAAGCCGTCCCACTGATGGTAACAAGAGTAATAGTGACATCATCACTGATAGCAGCAAGAGTAATAGTGACATCATCACTGATAGTAACAAGAGTAATAGTGACATCATCACTGATAGTAACAAGAGTAATAGTGACATCATCATTGATGGTAAGAAGAGTAATAGTGACATCATCACTGATGGTAACAAGAGTAATAGTGACATCATCACTGATAGTAACAAGAGAAATAGTGACATCATCACTGATGGTAACAAGAGTAATAGTGACATCATCACTGATGGTAACAAGAGTAATAGTGACATCATCACTGATAGTAGCAAGAGTTATAGTGACATCATCACTGATGGTAACAAGAGTAATAGTGACATCATCACTGATAGTAACAAGAGTAATAGTGACATCATCACTGATGGTAACAAGAGTAATAGTGGCATCATCACTGAGAGTAACAAGAGTAATAGTGACATCATCACTGATAGTAACAAGAGTAAAAATGACATCATCAGTGATAGTGACAAGAGTAATATTGACATCATCACTGATGATAACAAGAGTAATAGTGACATCATCACTGATAGTAGCAAGAGTAATAGTGACATCATCACTGATGGTAACAAGAGTAATAGTGACATCATCACTGATAGTAACAAGAGTAATAGTGACATCATCACTGATGGTAACAAGAGTAATAGTGGCATCATCATTGAGAGTAACAAGAGTAATAGTGACATCATCACTGATAGTAACAAGAGTAATAGTGACATCATCATTGAGAGTAACAAGAGTAATAGTGACATCATCACTGATAGTAACAAGGGTAATAGTGACATCATCACTGATAGTAACAAGAGTAATAGCGACATAATCACTGATAGTAACAAGAGTAATAGTGACATCATCACTGATAGTAACAAGAGTAATAGTGATATCATCACTTATAGGAACAAGAGTAATAGCGACATCATCACTTATAGTAACAATAGTAATAGTGACATCATCACTGATAGTAAAAAGAGTAATAGTGACATCATCACTGATAGTATCAAGAGTAATAGAGACATCATCACTTATAGTAACAAGAGTAATAGTGACATCATCACTTATAGTAACAATAGTAATAGTGACATCATCACTGATAGTATCAAGAGTAATAGAGACATCATCACTTATAGTAACAAGAGTAATAGTGACATCATCACTTATAGTAACAATAGTAATAGTGACATCATCACTGATAGTAAAAAGAGTAATAGTGACATCATCACTGATAGTAACAAGAGTAATAGTGATATCATCACTTATAGTAACAAGAGTAATAGTGACATCATCACTTATAGTAACAATACTAATAGTGACATCATCACTGATAGTAACAAGAGTAATAGTGACATCATGACTGACAGTACCAAGAGTAATAGTGACATCATCACTGATAATAACAAGGGTAATAGTGACATCATCACTGATAGTAACAAGAGTAATAGTGACATAATCACTGATGGTAGCAAGAGTAATAGTGACATAATCACTGATAGTAATAAGAGTAATAGTGACATCATCACTTATAGTAACAAGAGTAATAGTGACATCATCACTTATAGTAACAATATTAATAGTGACATCATCACTTATAGTAACAAGGGTAATAGTGACATCATCACTGATAGTAACAAGAGTAATAGTGACATCATCACTGATAGTAACAAGAGTAATAATGACATCATCACTGATGGTAAGAAGAGTAAGAGTGACCTCATCACTGATGGTAACAATAGCAATAGAGACATCATCACTGATGGTAACAAGAATAATAGTGACATCATCACTGATAGTAACAAGAGTAATAGTGACATCATCACTTATAGTAAAAAGGTTAATAGTGACATCATCACTGATGGTAACACGAGTAATAGTGACATCATCACTGATAGTAACAAGAGTAATAGTGACATCATCACTGATAGTAACAAGAGTAATAGTGACATCATCACTGATAGTAACAAGAGTAACAGAGACATCATCACTGATAGTAACAATAGTAATAGTGAAATCATCACTTACAGTAAAAAGAGTAATAGTGACATCATCAATGATAGTAACAAGAGTAATAGAGACATCATCACTGATAGTAACAAGAGTAATAGTGACATCATCACTGATAGTAACAAGAGTAATAGTGACATCATCACTGATAGTAACAAGAGTAATTGTTAGAACCTTGCTGTTAGGTTTTTTTTCCTTTGCTGGTCACATGACCTTGTTGGCCTATTTAATCCTGCTCCGCCCTTCTGTCTTTGCTGGACTTCATTGTATATCTACTTTCTAGCTAGCCTGTGCTCTGTATCTAACTCTGTTAGTTTGCTTGGTCTACGGTCCTCTATGTTCTATCTATTTTGTTTGTTCGTCTGTCTGCTACTATTTCTGTTAGGAGGTGTCCCATATTCCTCCCAGTCCTTAGTACTTGTAGGGATTCCCTCCTCACATCTATAGGTCTCCGTACAGACTAGATTAGGACTTTAGCAGGTCTGATCGCAGGATCAGGTTCCCTGTTACATCGTAGGGATTCAGCTGAGTCTTATAGTAGGGACAGATCTCCTCTCTTTCCTTAGCTTTGGTAGCAGAACATAACAGTAAGTCCAGCCTGCAAATTCTCTAAGGAAAGATTTTTTTTTTTTTTTTTTGTTCCATCATGGTGTCGGTTCAGGATTTGGCTAAACACCTGCAGGGACTCTCTCTGGAAGTGGCCGAGCTCCGTCAGCACGTGAGTAACTGTCCTGGAGCATATTTCTTGGAGCCTAAGGTATGTTTGCCGGATTTATTTTTTGGTGAACATCGAGAATTTTTTTCATTTAAAAATGCTTGCTTATTGTATTTTCGTTTGAGACCCAAGTCCTCTGGGGATGAATCCCAGCGCGTAGGGTTCATAATGTCACTTTTGCGCAAAGAGCCTCAGGAGTGGGCCTTTTCTTTGCAACCTAGTGATACATGCTTCAGATCAGTGGATAGTTTTTTTTTCTGCTTTAGGACTATTATATGATGATCCTGACCGTGTGGCATCAGCTGAGACTGAGTTGAGACGTTTAAAACAAGGATCAGGTAATGTCGAAAAATATTGTACTCATTTTCGTCGTTGGTCCACTCAAACAGGGTGGAACGATTCTGCTCTGAAAAGTCTATTTCTTGCTGGGCTCAGTGAAAGGGTTAAAGACCTGCTAATTGCTTATCCTACACCTGAGGATTTGCAACAGGCTATGCAATTAGCTATACGGGTGGATAGAAGACTGCGTGCTAGGGTTAATGAGAGCAAATCCTCTGCTATGTCAGTTTCTGGTTATGATAATGTGTGTACTAACAGTGGTGAACCGATGGAGATTGGATCGGTGGCACCTCGCTCTCAAGAAAAAGACCGTCGTTTTTCAGAAGGCTTGTGTTTCTATTGCGGAAAATCTGGTCATTTGATTAAAGGCTGTGAGCTTCGTATGAAGAAAGAAAAAAAAATGGTCAGTCACGACCGTATTGCCTGTTTAAATTCCAAGGGTATATTTTTAGCTGCTTCCACGATTGCTCAGAAAAAATTAATGGAATTTCGGGTGTTTGTTGATTGCGGGTCTACTCTGAATGTAATTGATGGGGGATTCATGGAAAGACTCAATTTAAAACCTGAACCTTTATCATCCCCCATTGCTGTGGTTTCTGTGGATGGCTCCCCTTTGAAGAATATTACTCTCAAGGTCAGTGAATTTCCTCTCACTATTAATGGTGTTCACCATGAGAAATTGGATTTGGTAGTGTTGAATAACTTGCCTTCTCCAGTAATATTGGGATTGCCCTGGTTAAAATTTCACAATCCTGTACTGGATTGGTCTACCAGTGAAATTAAATCCTGGAGCCATAAATGTTATGACAAGTGTTGTAACGGGCTTATTGCAGCTTTGGATAGGGGAGAATTGCCTGTTCCTATTCAGGATTTTTGGAGAGTTTTTTCTGAGAAGGAATCGCAGGTTTTGCCTCCCCATAGAGACTATGATTGTTCTATTGAATTTGTCCCTGGAGCGACTCTTCCTAAAAGTCGTTTATTTAACCTTACCATTCCTGAGAGGAAGGCTTTGGAGGAATACATACAGACAAGTTTGGCCGCCGGTCACATTAGGCCCTCTAAGTCTACTGTGGCGGTTGGATTTTTTTTTGTAAAAAAAAAGGACGGCGGTTTACGTCCTTGTCTGGATTTTCGTGAGATTAACAAAATTACGGTACGCAATCCTTACCCACTGCCATTGATTCCTGATCTGTTTAACCAGTTAATGGGGGCCAAGTGGTTCTCTAAAATTGACCTTAAGGGGGCATACAATCTGTTGCGCATGAAGGAGGGTGATGAATGGAAGACTGCTTTTAACACTCCTGTGGGTCATTTTGAGAATCTGGTTATGCCTTTTGGTCTTACTAATGCTCCTGCATTTTTTCAGAATCTGATTAATGACATCCTTAGACCTTTGATCGGTAAAAATGTGGTTGTGTATTTGGATGACATTTTGATTTATTCGCCAGATCTGGAGTCTCATTGGCGGAGCGTGCGTGAGGTATTACAGTTATTAATGGACAATTCGCTTTTTGCTAAGCTGGAGAAATGTGAGTTCGCTGTACAGAGAATTAGTTTTTTGGGCTACATTATCTCCAGCAAAGGTTTTGAGATGGATCCGGTTAAGGTTCAGGCTGTGCAGGAATGGCCTAGGCCTATTGGTTTGAAATCGATACAGAGGTTTTTGGGTTTCGCCAATTACTACAGAAAATTCATAAAAAATTTTTCTAGTATTGTCAAACCTCTGACTGATCTCACCAGGAAAGGTGCTGATGCGGTTCAGTGGTCTTTTGAGGTCATTGAAGCTTTTGTGTATCTCAAGGAGAGGTTCACCTCTGCTCCCATCCTTATGCAGCCTGATGTTACTAGGCCGTTTTTGGTTGAGGTTGATGCTTCCTCTGTGGGGGTTGGCGCAGTATTGTCTCAGGATAACGGGGATGGATTACATCCCTGTGCCTTTTTTTCAAAAAAATTTTCGGAGACTGAACTGAATTACGATATTGGTAATCGGGAATTATTGGCTATTAAACTCGCATTTGAACACTGGCGCCACTTCTTGGAAGGTGCGGAATTTCCCGTTCAGGTTCTTACGGATCATAAAAATCTGATATATCTTGATGCTGCCAAGCGCCTGAATGCCCGTCAGGCTAGGTGGGCACTGTTTTTCTCGCGGTTTAATTTCTCCGTTACTTACATCCCTGGTACTAAGAATGTTAAGGCGGATGCCTTGTCTCGCAGTTTTTCTCCCATAGTCGGTGCTGAGAAAGAGGAAAACATTTTACAAGAAGGTGTTGTGATAGCTGCTTTAGACTCCGTTTTGGAAGATGAGATTCTTAAAGCACAGGAGAATGCCCCATCTAACACTCCTCATGGGAGGTTGTTTGTGCCTGGGACCTTTAGGAGAGATTTGTTTGTTGAGTGTCACGAATCTCGGTTGGCAGGTCATCCCGGAATCTCTGAGACCAAGAGACTGGTGGGTCGCAGTTTTTGGTGGCCTGGATGGCAGAAGGAAGTCATTAAGTGGGTGCGTCAATGTACTATATGTGCTAGATCTAAGTCCTCACATACTCCTGCTGCGGGGTTGCTTTGTCCTTTGGAGGTCCCCAGTGCTCCTTGGACACATTTGGCTATGGACTTTATAACTGACCTTCCCTCCTCTGAGGGTTTTACTGTCATCTGGGTGGTCGTGGACCGTTTTAGCAAGATGTGTCACTTGGTTCCCTTCGTCAAACTGCCCTGCGCTAAAACTCTCGCTAAGGCCTTTGTCAAGGAAATTGTCAGACTTCATGGCGTTCCTACTGACATTGTTTCTGATAGGGGTCCTCAGTTCGTGGCTCGTTTTTGGCGTGCCTTTTGTGACAGGTTGGGAATTCATTTGTCGTTTTCGTCCGGATATCATCCTGAATCTAATGGCCAGACAGAAAGGAAAAACCAGGATGTTGAGCAGTTCTTGCGTTGTTTTGTGGCAGACAATCAAGAGGGGTGGTCTGAGTTTCTGTCACTTGCCGAATTTGCTCTGAACAATCATACATCTTCTTCTGCTGGTTGTTCGCCTTTTTTTTGTTGTTCTGGGAGACATCCGTCGTTTGGGTCGTTCTCCAAGTTGGGATCTGCCGTGCCTGAGGAGGAGAATTTTTCCGGTGATTTGGAGAGAGTTTGGACGGATGTGCGTGGTAATCTTCAGGAGGCCAACAGAAAATCTAAAGACTACTTTGATAGGAAACGACAGGAGGTTTTGTTCGCTGTTGGTGACATGGTTTGGTTGTCCTCTAGGAATCTGCGGTTGAGGATTCCTTCTAAGAAATTGGGTCCCAAGTTTGTAGGGCCCTTTAAGGTGCTTCAGGTTGTCAACCAATCTGCTGTTAGGTTGGAGGTTCCTACCTCCTGGAGAATTAATCCGGTCTTTCATGTCTCTCTGTTAAAAAAAGCTGTTGTGTCGGATGGTGACGCCTCTGCCTCTGTTCCTCCGGTGGTGGAGGACGGGGAATATGAAATTTCTCGCATCCTTGACTCTAGACGGTATAGAGGTAGTTTGCAGTATCTTGTGGCCTGGAAAGGTTTCGGACCCGAGGATAACTCTTGGGTGAGGTCAGATGATGTTTCCGCGTCCAGACTTATCAGAGCGTTTCACAGGAGATTTCCTGATAAGCCTGGTCCTAGGGGATCCGGAGGATCCTCTTAGAAGGGGGGGTACTGTTAGAACCTTGCTGTTAGGTTTTTTTTTCCTTTGCTGGTCACATGACCTTGTTGGCCTATTTAATCCTGCTCCGCCCTTCTGGCTTTGCTGGACTTCATTGTATATCTACTTTCTAGCTAGCCTGTGCTCTGTATCTAACTCTGTTAGTTTGCTTGGTCTACGGACCTCTATGTTCTATCTATTTTGTTTGTTCGTCTGTCTGCTACTATTTCTGTTAGGAGGTGTCCCATATTCCTCCCAGTCCTTAGTACTTGTAGGGATTCCCTCCTCACATCTATAGGTCTCCGTACAGACTAGATTAGGACTTTAGCAGGTCTGATCGCAGGATCAGGTTCCCTGTTACATCGTAGGGATTCAGCTGAGTCTTATAGTAGGGACAGATCTCCTCTCTTTCCTTAGCTTTGGTAGCAGAACATAACAGTAATAGTGACATCATCATTGATGGTAACAAGAGTAATAGTGACATCATCACTGATGGTAACAAGAGTAATAGTGACATCATCACTGATAGTAACAAGAGAAATAGTGACATCATCACTGATGGTAACAAGAGTAATAGTGACATCATCACTGATAGTAACAAGAGTAATAGTGACATCATCACTGATGGTAACAAGAGTAATAGTGGCATCATCACTGATAGTAACAAGAGTAATAGTGACATCATCACTGATGGTAACAAGAGTAATAGTGGCATCATCATTGAGAGTAACAAGAGTAATAGTGACATCATCACTGATAGTAACAAGAGTAATAGTGACATCATCATTGAGAGTAACAAGAGTAATAGTGACATCATCATTGATAGTAACAAGAGTAATAGCGACATAATCACTGATAGTAACAAGAGTAATAGTGATATCATCACTGATAGTAACAAGAGTAATAGTGATATCATCTCTTATAGGAACAAGAGTAATAGTGACATCATCACTTATAGTAACAATAGTAATAGTGACATCATCACTGATAGTAACAAGAGTAATAGTGACATCATCACTGATAGTATCAAGAGTAATAGTGACATCATCACTGATAGTAATAAGAGTAATAGTGACTTCATCACTGATAGTAACAAGTGTAATAGTGATATCATCACTTATAGTAACAATACTAATAGTGACATCATCACTGATAGTAACAAGAGTAATAGTGACATCATCACTGACAGTACCAAGAGTAATAGTGACATCATCACTGATAATAACAAGGGTAATAGTGACATCATCACTGAGAGTAACAATAGTAATAGTGACATCATCACTGATAGTAACAAGAGTAATAATGACATCACTGATAGTAACAAGAGTAATAGTGACATCATCACTGATACTAACAAGAGTAATAGTGACATCATCACTGATGGTAACAAGAGTAATAGTGACATCATCACTGATAGTAACAAGAGTAATAGTGACATCATCACTGATAGTAACAAGAGTAATAATGACATCATCACTGATAGTAACAAGAGTAATAGTGACATCATCACTGATGGTAACAAGAGTAATAGTGACATCATCACTGATAGTAACAAGAGTAATAGTGACATCATCACTGATAACAGCAAGAGTAATAGTGACATCATCACTGATAGTAACAAGAGTAATAGTGACATCATCACTGATAGTAACAAGAGTAATAGTGACATCATCATTGATGGTAACAAGAGTAATAGTGACATCATCACTGATGGTAACAAGAGTAATAGTGACATCATCACTGATGGTAACAAGAGTAATAGTGACATCATCACTGATGGTAACAAGAGTAATAGTGGCATCATCACTGAGAGTAACAAGAGTAATAGTGACATCATTACTGATAGTAACAAGAGTAAAAATGACATCATCAGTGATAGTGACAAGAGTAATATTGACATCATCACTGATGAAAACAAGAGTAATAGTGACATCATCACTGATAGCAGCAAGAGTAATAGTGACATCATCACTGATAGTAACAAGAGAAATAGTGACATCATCACTGATGGTAACAAGAGAAATAGTGACATCATCACTGATAGTAATAAGAGTAATAGTGACATCATCACTGATAGCAGCAAGAGTAATAGTGACATCATCACTGATAGTAACAAGAGTAATATTGACATCATCACTGATAGTAACAAGAGTAATAGTGACATCATCATTGATGGTAAGAAGAGTAATAGTGACATCATCACTGATGGTAACAAGAGTAATAGTGACATCATCACTGATAGTAACAAGAGAAATAGTGACATCATCACTGATGGTAACAAGAGTAATAGTGAAATCATCACTGATAGTAATAAGAGTAATAGTGACATCATCACTGATGGTAACAAGAGTAAAAGTGACATCATCACTGATAGTAGCAAGAGTAATAGTGACATCATCACTGATGGTAACAAGAGTAATAGTGACATCATCACTGATAGTAACAAGAGTAATAGTGACATCATCACTGATGGTAACAAGAGTAATAGTGGCATCATCACTGAGAGTAACAAGAGTAATAGTGACATCATCACTGATAGTAACAAGAGTAAAAATGAATTAATCAGTGATAGTGACAAGAGTAATATTGACATCATCACTGATGATAACAAGAGTAATAGTGACATCATCACTGATAGTAGCAAGAGTAATAGTGACATCATCACTGATGGTAACAAGAGTAATAGTGACATCATCACTGATAGTAACAAGAGTAATAGTGACATCATCACTGACGGTAACAAGAGTAATAGTGGCATCATCATTGAGAGTAACAAGAGTAATAGTGACATCATCACTGATAGTAACAAGAGTAATAGTGACATCATCATTGAGAGTAACAAGAGTAATAGTGACATCATCACTGATAGTAACAAGGGTAATAGTGACATCATCACTGATAGTAACAAGAGTAATAGCGACATAATCACTGATAGTAACAAGAGTAATGGTGATATCATCACTGATAGTAACAAGAGTAATAGTGATATCATCTCTTATAGGAACAAGAGTAATAGTGACATCATCAATGATAGTAACAAGAGTAATAGAGACATCATCACTGATAGTAACAAGAGTAATGGTGACATCATCACTGATAGTAACAAGAGTAATAGTGACATCATCACTGATAGTAACAAGAGTAATAGTGACATCATCACTGATAGTAACAAGAGTAATAGTGACATCATCATTGAGAGTAACAAGAGTAATAGTGACATCATCATTGATAGTAACAAGAGTAATAGCGACATAATCACTGATAGTAACAAGAGTAATAGTGATATCATCACTGATAGTAACAAAAGTAATAGTGATATCATCTCTTATAGGAACAAGAGTAATAGTGACATCATCACTTATAGTAACAATAGTAATAGTGACATCATCACTGATAGTAACAAGAGTAATAGTGACATCATCACTGATAGTATCAAGAGTAATAGTGACATCATCACTGATAGTAATAAGAGTAATAGTGACTTCATCACTGATAGTAACAAGTGTAATAGTGATATCATCACTTATAGTAACAATACTAATAGTGACATCATCACTGATAGTAACAAGAGTAATAGTGACATCATCACTGACAGTACCAAGAGTAATAGTGACATCATCACTGATAATAACAAGGGTAATAGTGACATCATCACTGAGAGTAACAATAGTAATAGTGACATCATCACTGATAGTAACAAGAGTAATAATGACATCACTGATAGTAACAAGAGTAATAGTGACATCATCACTGATACTAACAAGAGTAATAGTGACATCATCACTGATGGTAACAAGAGTAATAGTGACATCATCACTGATAGTAACAAGAGTAATAGTGACATCATCACTGATAGTAACAAGAGTAATAATGACATCATCACTGATAGTAACAAGAGTAATAGTGACATCATCACTGATGGTAACAAGAGTAATAGTGACATCATCACTGATAGTAACAAGAGTAATAGTGACATCATCACTGATAACAGCAAGAGTAATAGTGACATCATCACTGATAGTAACAAGAGTAATAGTGACATCATCACTGATAGTAACAAGAGTAATAGTGACATCATCATTGATGGTAACAAGAGTAATAGTGACATCATCACTGATGGTAACAAGAGTAATAGTGACATCATCACTGATGGTAACAAGAGTAATAGTGACATCATCACTGATGGTAACAAGAGTAATAGTGGCATCATCACTGAGAGTAACAAGAGTAATAGTGACATCATTACTGATAGTAACAAGAGTAAAAATGACATCATCAGTGATAGTGACAAGAGTAATATTGACATCATCACTGATGAAAACAAGAGTAATAGTGACATCATCACTGATAGCAGCAAGAGTAATAGTGACATCATCACTGATAGTAACAAGAGAAATAGTGACATCATCACTGATGGTAACAAGAGAAATAGTGACATCATCACTGATAGTAATAAGAGTAATAGTGACATCATCACTGATAGCAGCAAGAGTAATAGTGACATCATCACTGATAGTAACAAGAGTAATATTGACATCATCACTGATAGTAACAAGAGTAATAGTGACATCATCATTGATGGTAAGAAGAGTAATAGTGACATCATCACTGATGGTAACAAGAGTAATAGTGACATCATCACTGATAGTAACAAGAGAAATAGTGACATCATCACTGATGGTAACAAGAGTAATAGTGAAATCATCACTGATAGTAATAAGAGTAATAGTGACATCATCACTGATGGTAACAAGAGTAAAAGTGACATCATCACTGATAGTAGCAAGAGTAATAGTGACATCATCACTGATGGTAACAAGAGTAATAGTGACATCATCACTGATAGTAACAAGAGTAATAGTGACATCATCACTGATGGTAACAAGAGTAATAGTGGCATCATCACTGAGAGTAACAAGAGTAATAGTGACATCATCACTGATAGTAACAAGAGTAAAAATGAATTAATCAGTGATAGTGACAAGAGTAATATTGACATCATCACTGATGATAACAAGAGTAATAGTGACATCATCACTGATAGTAGCAAGAGTAATAGTGACATCATCACTGATGGTAACAAGAGTAATAGTGACATCATCACTGATAGTAACAAGAGTAATAGTGACATCATCACTGACGGTAACAAGAGTAATAGTGGCATCATCATTGAGAGTAACAAGAGTAATAGTGACATCATCACTGATAGTAACAAGAGTAATAGTGACATCATCATTGAGAGTAACAAGAGTAATAGTGACATCATCACTGATAGTAACAAGGGTAATAGTGACATCATCACTGATAGTAACAAGAGTAATAGCGACATAATCACTGATAGTAACAAGAGTAATGGTGATATCATCACTGATAGTAACAAGAGTAATAGTGATATCATCTCTTATAGGAACAAGAGTAATAGTGACATCATCAATGATAGTAACAAGAGTAATAGAGACATCATCACTGATAGTAACAAGAGTAATGGTGACATCATCACTGATAGTAACAAGAGTAATAGTGACATCATCACTGATAGTAACAAGAGTAATAGTGACATCATCACTGATAGTAACAAGAGTAATAATGACATCATCACTGATAGTAACAAGAGTAATAGTGACATCATCACTGATGGTAACAAGAGTAATAGTGACATCATCACTGATAGTAACAAGAGTAATAGTGACATCATCACTGATAACAGCAAGAGTAATAGTGACATCATCACTGATAGTAACAAGAGTAATAGTGACATCATCACTGATAGTAACAAGAGTAATAGTGACATCATCATTGATGGTAACAAGAGTAATAGTGACATCATCACTGATGGTAACAAGAGTAATAGTGACATCATCACTGATGGTAACAAGAGTAATAGTGACATCATCACTGATGGTAACAAGAGTAATAGTGGCATCATCACTGAGAGTAACAAGAGTAATAGTGACATCATTACTGATAGTAACAAGAGTAAAAATGACATCATCAGTGATAGTGACAAGAGTAATATTGACATCATCACTGATGAAAACAAGAGTAATAGTGACATCATCACTGATAGCAGCAAGAGTAATACTGACATCATCACTGATAGTAACAAGAGAAATAGTGACATCATCACTGATGGTAACAAGAGAAATAGTGACATCATCACTGATAGTAATAAGAGTAATAGTGACATCATCACTGATAGCAGCAAGAGTAATAGTGACATCATCACTGATAGTAACAAGAGTAATATTGACATCATCACTGATAGTAACAAGAGTAATAGTGACATCATCATTGATGGTAAGAAGAGTAATAGTGACATCATCACTGATGGTAACAAGAGTAATAGTGACATCATCACTGATAGTAACAAGAGAAATAGTGACATCATCACTGATGGTAACAAGAGTAATAGTGAAATCATCACTGATAGTAATAAGAGTAATAGTGACATCATCACTGATGGTAACAAGAGTAAAAGTGACATCATCACTGATAGTAGCAAGAGTAATAGTGACATCATCACTGATGGTAACAAGAGTAATAGTGACATCATCACTGATAGTAACAAGAGTAATAGTGACATCATCACTGATGGTAACAAGAGTAATAGTGGCATCATCACTGAGAGTAACAAGAGTAATAGTGACATCATCACTGATAGTAACAAGAGTAAAAATGAATTAATCAGTGATAGTGACAAGAGTAATATTGACATCATCACTGATGATAACAAGAGTAATAGTGACATCATCACTGATAGTAGCAAGAGTAATAGTGACATCATCACTGATGGTAACAAGAGTAATAGTGACATCATCACTGATAGTAACAAGAGTAATAGTGACATCATCACTGACGGTAACAAGAGTAATAGTGGCATCATCATTGAGAGTAACAAGAGTAATAGTGACATCATCACTGATAGTAACAAGAGTAATAGTGACATCATCATTGAGAGTAACAAGAGTAATAGTGACATCATCACTGATAGTAACAAGGGTAATAGTGACATCATCACTGATAGTAACAAGAGTAATAGCGACATAATCACTGATAGTAA
The DNA here is from genome assembly GCF_046119375.1 of Phyllobates terribilis. Classification (NCBI taxonomy): domain Eukaryota; kingdom Metazoa; phylum Chordata; class Amphibia; order Anura; family Dendrobatidae; genus Phyllobates; species Phyllobates terribilis. Next base: position 193,271,652 of record NW_027362770.1, on the reverse strand, counting down.
CAAGAGTAATGGTGATATCATCACTGATAGTAACAAGAGTAATAGTGATATCATCTCTTATAGGAACAAGAGTAATAGTGACATCATCAATGATAGTAACAAGAGTAATAGAGACATCATCACTGATAGTAACAAGAGTAATGGTGACATCATCACTGATAGTAACAAGAGTAATAGTGACATCATCACTGATAGTAACAAGAGTAATAGTGACATCATCATTGATGGTAACAAGAGTAATAGTGACATCATCACTGATGGTAGCAAGAGTAATAGTGACATCATCACTGATAGTAACAAGAGAAATAGTGACATCATCACTGATGGTAACAAGAGTAATAGTGACATCATCACTGATAGTAACAAGAGTAATAGTGACATAATCACTGATGGTAACAAGAGTAATAGTGGCATCATCATTGAGAGTAACAAGAGTAATAGTGACATCATCACTGATAGTAACAAGAGTAATAGTGACATCATCATTGATGGTAAGAAGAGTAATAGTGACATCATCACTGATGGTAACAAGAGTAATAGTGACATCATCACTGATAGTAACAAGAGAAATAGTGACATCATCACTGATGGTAACAAGAGTAATAGTGAAATCATCACTGATAGTAATAAGAGTAATAGTGACATCATCACTGATGGTAACAAGAGTAAAAGTGACATCATCACTGATAGTAGCAAGAGTAATAGTGACATCATCACTGATGGTAACAAGAGTAATAGTGACATCATCACTGATAGTAACAAGAGTAATAGTGACATCATCACTGATGGTAACAAGAGTAATAGTGGCATCATCACTGAGAGTAACAAGAGTAATAGTGACATCATCACTGATAGTAACAAGAGTAAAAATGAATTAATCAGTGATAGTGACAAGAGTAATATTGACATCATCACTGATGATAACAAGAGTAATAGTGACATCATCACTGATAGTAGCAAGAGTAATAGTGACATCATCACTGATGGTAACAAGAGTAATAGTGACATCATCACTGATAGTAACAAGAGTAATAGTGACATCATCACTGACGGTAACAAGAGTAATAGTGGCATCATCATTGAGAGTAACAAGAGTAATAGTGACATCATCACTGATAGTAACAAGAGTAATAGTGACATCATCATTGAGAGTAACAAGAGTAATAGTGACATCATCACTGATAGTAACAAGGGTAATAGTGACATCATCACTGATAGTAACAAGAGTAATAGCGACATAATCACTGATAGTAACAAGAGTAATAGTGATATCATCACTGATAGTAACAAGAGTAATAGTGATATCATCTCTTATAGGAACAAGAGTAATAGTGACATCATCAATGATAGTAACAAGAGTAATAGAGACATCATCACTGATAGTAACAAGAGTAATAGTGACATCATCACTGATAGTAACAAGAGTAATAGTGACATCATCACTGATAGTAACAAGAGTAATAGTGACATCATCATTGATGGTAACAAGAGTAATAGTGACATCATCACTGATGGTAACAAGAGTAATAGTGACATCATCACTGATAGTAACAAGAGAAATAGTGACATCATCACTGATGGTAACAAGAGTAATAGTGACATCATCACTGATAGTAACAAGAGTAATAGTGACATCATCACTGATGGTAACAAGAGTAATAGTGGCATCATCACTGATAGTAACAAGAGTAATAGTGACATAATCACTGATGGTAACAAGAGTAATAGTGGCATCATCATTGAGAGTAACAAGAGTAATAGTGACATCATCACTGATAGTAACAAGAGTAATAGTGACATCATCATTGAGAGTAACAAGAGTAATAGTGACATCATCATTGATAGTAACAAGAGTAATAGCGACATAATCACTGATAGTAACAAGAGTAATAGTGATATCATCACTGATAGTAACAAGAGTAATAGTGATATCATCTCTTATAGGAACAAGAGTAATAGTGACATCATCACTTATAGTAACAATAGTAATAGTGACATCATCACTGATAGTAACAAGAGTAATAGTGACATCATCACTGATAGTATCAAGAGTAATAGTGACATCATCACTGATAGTAACAAGAGTAATAGTGACTTCATCACTGATAGTAACAAGTGTAATAGTGATATCATCACTTATAGTAACAATACTAATAGTGACATCATCACTGATAGTAACAAGAGTAATAGTGACATCATCACTGACAGTACCAAGAGTAATAGTGACATCATCACTGATAATAACAAGGGTAATAGTGACATCATCACTGAGAGTAACAATAGTAATAGTGACATCATCACTGATAGTAACAAGAGTAATAATGACATCACTGATAGTAACAAGAGTAATAGTGACATCATCACTGATACTAACAAGAGTAATAGTGACATCATCACTGATGGTAACAAGAGTAATAGTGACATCATCACTGATAGTAACAAGAGTAATAGTGACATCATCACTGATAGTAACAAGAGTAATAATGACATCATCACTGATAGTAACAAGAGTAATAGTGACATCATCACTGATGGTAACAAGAGTAATAGTGACATCATCACTGATAGTAACAAGAGTAATAGTGACATCATCACTGATAGCAGCAAGAGTAATAGTGACATCATCACTGATAGTAACAAGAGTAATAGTGACATCATCACTGATAGTAACAAGAGTAATAGTGACATCATCATTGATGGTAACAAGAGTAATAGTGACATCATCACTGATGGTAACAAGAGTAATAGTGACATCATCACTGATAGTAATAAGAGTAATAGTGACATCATCACTGATAGCAGCAAGAGTAATAGTGACATCATCACTGATAGTAACAAGAGTAATATTGACATCATCACTGATAGTAACAAGAGAAATAGTGACATCATCACTGATGGTAACAAGAGAAATAGTGACATCATCACTGATAGTAATAAGAGTAATAGTGACATCATCACTGATAGCAGCAAGAGTAATAGTGACATCATCACTGATAGTAACAAGAGTAATATTGACATCATCACTGATAGTAACAAGAGTAATAGTGACATCATCATTGATGGTAAGAAGAGTAATAGTGACATCATCACTGATGGTAACAAGAGTAATAGTGACATCATCACTGATAGTAACAAGAGAAATAGTGACATCATCACTGATGGTAACAAGAGTAATAGTGAAATCATCACTGATAGTAATAAGAGTAATAGTGACATCATCACTGATGGTAACAAGAGTAAAAGTGACATCATCACTGATAGTAGCAAGAGTAATAGTGACATCATCACTGATGGTAACAAGAGTAATAGTGACATCATCACTGATAGTAACAAGAGTAATAGTGACATCATCACTGATGGTAACAAGAGTAATAGTGGCATCATCACTGAGAGTAACAAGAGTAATAGTGACATCATCACTGATAGTAACAAGAGTAAAAATGAATTAATCAGTGATAGTGACAAGAGTAATATTGACATCATCACTGATGATAACAAGAGTAATAGTGACATCATCACTGATAGTAGCAAGAGTAATAGTGACATCATCACTGATGGTAACAAGAGTAATAGTGACATCATCACTGATAGTAACAAGAGTAATAGTGACATCATCACTGACGGTAACAAGAGTAATAGTGGCATCATCATTGAGAGTAACAAGAGTAATAGTGACATCATCACTGATAGTAACAAGAGTAATAGTGACATCATCATTGAGAGTAACAAGAGTAATAGTGACATCATCACTGATAGTAACAAGGGTAATAGTGACATCATCACTGATAGTAACAAGAGTAATAGCGACATAATCACTGATAGTAACAAGAGTAATAGTGATATCATCACTGATAGTAACAAGAGTAATAGTGATATCATCTCTTATAGGAACAAGAGTAATAGTGACATCATCAATGATAGTAACAAGAGTAATAGAGACATCATCACTGATAGTAACAAGAGTAATAGTGACATCATCACTGATAGTAACAAGAGTAATAGTGACATCATCACTGATAGTAACAAGAGTAATAGTGACATCATCATTGATGGTAACAAGAGTAATAGTGACATCATCACTGATGGTAACAAGAGTAATAGTGACATCATCACTGATAGTAACAAGAGAAATAGTGACATCATCACTGATGGTAACAAGAGTAATAGTGACATCATCACTGATAGTAACAAGAGTAATAGTGACATCATCACTGATGGTAACAAGAGTAATAGTGGCATCATCACTGATAGTAACAAGAGTAATAGTGACATAATCACTGATGGTAACAAGAGTAATAGTGGCATCATCATTGAGAGTAACAAGAGTAATAGTGACATCATCACTGATAGTAACAAGAGTAATAGTGACATCATCATTGAGAGTAACAAGAGTAATAGTGACATCATCATTGATAGTAACAAGAGTAATAGCGACATAATCACTGATAGTAACAAGAGTAATAGTGATATCATCACTGATAGTAACAAGAGTAATAGTGATATCATCTCTTATAGGAACAAGAGTAATAGTGACATCATCACTTATAGTAACAATAGTAATAGTGACATCATCACTGATAGTAACAAGAGTAATAGTGACATCATCACTGATAGTATCAAGAGTAATAGTGACATCATCACTGATAGTAACAAGAGTAATAGTGACTTCATCACTGATAGTAACAAGTGTAATAGTGATATCATCACTTATAGTAACAATACTAATAGTGACATCATCACTGATAGTAACAAGAGTAATAGTGACATCATCACTGACAGTACCAAGAGTAATAGTGACATCATCACTGATAACAACAAGGGTAATAGTGACATCATCACTGAGAGTAACAATAGTAATAGTGACATCATCACTGATAGTAACAAGAGTAATAATGACATCACTGATAGTAACAAGAGTAATAGTGACATCATCACTGATACTAACAAGAGTAATAGTGACATCATCACTGATGGTAACAAGAGTAATAGTGACATCATCACTGATAGTAACAAGAGTAATAGTGACATCATCACTGATAGTAACAAGAGTAATAATGACATCATCACTGATAGTAACAAGAGTAATAGTGACATCATCACTGATGGTAACAAGAGTAATAGTGACATCATCACTGATAGTAACAAGAGTAATAGTGACATCATCACTGATAGCAGCAAGAGTAATAGTGACATCATCACTGATAGTAACAAGAGTAATAGTGACATCATCACTGATAGTAACAAGAGTAATAGTGACATCATCATTGATGGTAACAAGAGTAATAGTGACATCATCACTGATGGTAACAAGAGTAATAGTGACATCATCACTGATAGTAACAAGAGAAATAGTGACATCATCACTGATGGTAACAAGAGTAATAGTGACATCATCACTGATGGTAACAAGAGTAATAGTGACATCATCACTGATAGTAGCAAGAGTTATAGTGACATCATCACTGATGGTAACAAGAGTAATAGTGACATCATCACTGATGGTAACAAGAGTAATAGTGACATCATCACTGATAGTAACAAGAGTAATAGTGACATCATCACTGATGGTAACAAGAGTAATAGTGGCATCATCACTGAGAGTAACAAGAGTAATAGTGACATCATTACTGATAGTAACAAGAGTAAAAATGACATCATCAGTGATAGTGACAAGAGTAATATTGACATCATCACTGATGAAAACAAGAGTAATAGTGACATCATCACTGATAGCAGCAAGAGTAATAGTGACATCATCACTGATAGTAACAAGAGAAATAGTGACATCATCACTGATGGTAACAAGAGAAATAGTGACATCATCACTGATAGTAATAAGAGTAATAGTGACATCATCACTGATAGCAGCAAGAGTAATAGTGACATCATCACTGATAGTAACAAGAGTAATATTGACATCATCACTGATAGTAACAAGAGAAATAGTGACATCATCACTGATGGTAACAAGAGTAATAGTGAAATCATCACTGATAGTAATAAGAGTAATAGTGACATCATCATTGATGGTAAGAAGAGTAATAGTGACATCATCACTGATGGTAACAAGAGTAATAGTGACATCATCACTGATAGTAACAAGAGAAATAGTGACATCATCACTGATGGTAACAAGAGTAATAGTGAAATCATCACTGATAGTAATAAGAGTAATAGTGACATCATCACTGATGGTAACAAGAGTAAAAGTGACATCATCACTGATAGTAGCAAGAGTAATAGTGACATCATCACTGATGGTAACAAGAGTAATAGTGACATCATCACTGATAGTAACAAGAGTAATAGTGACATCATCACTGATGGTAACAAGAGTAATAGTGGCATCATCACTGAGAGTAACAAGAGTAATAGTGACATCATCACTGATAGTAACAAGAGTAAAAATGAATTAATCAGTGATAGTGACAAGAGTAATATTGACATCATCACTGATGATAACAAGAGTAATAGTGACATCATCACTGATAGTAGCAAGAGTAATAGTGACATCATCACTGATGGTAACAAGAGTAATAGTGACATCATCACTGATAGTAACAAGAGTAATAGTGACATCATCACTGACGGTAACAAGAGTAATAGTGGCATCATCATTGAGAGTAACAAGAGTAATAGTGACATCATCACTGATAGTAACAAGAGTAATAGTGACATCATCATTGAGAGTAACAAGAGTAATAGTGACATCATCACTGATAGTAACAAGGGTAATAGTCACATCATCACTGATAGTAACAAGAGTAATAGCGACATAATCACTGATAGTAACAAGAGTAATAGTGATATCATCACTGATAGTAACAAGAGTAATAGTGATATCATCTCTTATAGGAACAAGAGTAATAGTGACATCATCACTTATAGTAACAATAGTAATAGTGACATCATCACTGATAGTAACAAGACTAATAGTGACATCATAACTGATAGTATCAAGAGTAATAGTGACATCATCACTGATAGTAACAAGAGTAATAGTGATATCATCACTTATAGTAACAAGTGTAATAGTGACATCATCACTTAGAGTAACAATACTAATAGTGACATCATCACTGATAGTAACAAGAGTAATAGTTACATCATGACTGACAGTACCAAGAGTAATAGTGACATCATCACTGATAATAACAAGGGTAATAGTGACATCATCACTGAGAGTAACAATAGTAATAGTGTCATCATCACTGATAGTAAAAAGAGTAATAATGACATCATCACTGATAGTAACAAGAGTAATAGTGACATCATCACAGATACTAACAAGAGTAATAGTGACATCATCACTGATGGTAACAAGAGTAATAGTGACATCATCACTGATGGTAACAAGAATAGTAGTGACATCATCACTGATAGTAACAAGAGTAATAGTGACATCGTCACTGATAGTAACAAGAGTAATAATGACATCATCACTGATAGTAACAAGAGTAATAGTGACATCATCACTGATAGCAACAAGAGTAATAGTGACATCATCACTGATAGCAGCAAGAGTAATAGTGACATCATCACTGATAGTAACAAGAGTAATAGTGACATCATCACTGACAGTAACAAGAGTAATAGTGACATCATCATTGATGGTAACAAGAGTAATAGTGACATCATCACTGATGGTAACAAGAGTAATAGTGACATCATCACTGATAGTAACAAGAGAAATAGTGACATCATCACTGATGGTAACAAGAGTAATAGTGACATCATCACTGATGGTAACAAGAGTAATAGTGACATCATCAATGATAGTAGCAAGAGTTATAGTGACATCATCACTGATGGTAACAAGAGTAATAGTGACATCATCACTGATAGTAACAAGAGTAATAGTGACATCATCACTGATGGTAACAAGAGTAATAGTGGCATCATCACTGAGAGTAACAAGAGTAATAGTGACATCATCACTGAGAGTAACAAGAGTAAAAATGACATCATCAGTGATAGTGACAAGAGTAATATTGACATCTTCACTGATGATAACAAGAGTAATAGTGACATCATCACTAATAGTAGCAAGAGTAATAGTGACATCATCACTGATGGTAACAAGAGTAATAGTGACATCATCACTGATAGTAACAAGAGTAATAGTGACATCATCACTGATGGTAACAAGAGTAATAGTGGCATCATCATTGAGAGTAACAAGAGTAATAGTGACATCATCATTGAGAGTAACAAGAGTAATAGTGACATCATCACTGATAGTAACAAGGGTAATAGTGACATCATCACTGATAGTAACAAGAGTAATAGTGACATCATCACTGATAGTAACAAGAGTAATAGTGATATCATCACTTATAGGAACAAGAGTAATAGTGACATCATCACTTATAGGAACAATAGTAATAGTGACATCATCACTGATAGTAACAAGAGTAATAATGACATCATCACTGATAGTATAAAGAGTAATAGTGACATCATCACTGATAGTAACAAGAGTAATAGTGATATCATCACTTATAGTAACAAGAGTAATAGTGACATCATCACTTATAGTAACAATACTAATAGTGACATCATCACTGATAGTAACAAGAGTAATAGTGACATCATGACTGACAGTACCAAGAGTAATAGTGACATCATGACTGACAGTACCAAGAGTAATAGTGACATCATCACTGATAGTAACAAGAGTAATAGTGACATAATCACTGATGGTAGCAAGAGTAATAGTGACATCATCACTGATAGTAACAAGAGTAATAGTGACATCATCACTTATAGTAACAAGAGTAATAGTGACATCATCACTTATAGTAACAAGGGTAATAGTGACATCATCACTGATAGTAACAAGAGTAATAGTGACATCATCACTGATAGTAACAAGAGTAATAGTGACATCATCACTGATAGTAACAAGAGTAATAGAGACATCATCACTGATGGTAAGAAGAGTAAGAGTGACCTCATCACTGATGGTAACAATAGCAATAGAGACATCATCACTGATGGTAACAAGAGTAATAGTGACATCAACACTGATAGTAACAAGAGTAATAGTGACATCATCACTTATAGTAAAAAAGGTAATAGTGACATCATCACTGATGGTAACAAGAGAAATAGTGACATCATCACTGATAGTAACAAGAGTAATAGTGACATCATCACTTATAGTAACAAGAGTAATAGTGACATCATCACTGATAGTAACAAGAGTAATAGTGACATCATCACTGAAAGTAACAAGAGTAACAGAGACATCATCACTGATAGTAACAACAGTAATAGTGACATCATCACTGATGGTAACAAGCGTAATAGTGACATCATCACTGATAGTAACAAGCGTAATAGTGACATCATCACTGATAGCAGCAAGAGTAATAGTGACATCATCACTGATAGTAACAAGAGTAATAGTGACATCATCATTGATGGTAACAAGAGTAATAGTGACATCATCATTGATGGTAAAAAGAGTAATAGTGACATCATCACTGATGGTAACAAGAGTAATAGTGACATCATCACTGATAGTAACAAGAGAAATAGTGACATCATCATTGATAGTAGCAAGAGTAATAGTGACATCATCACTGATGGTAACAAGAGTAATAGTGACATCATCACTGATGGTAACAAGAGTAATAGTGATATCATCACTGAGAGTAACAAGAGTAATAGTGACATCATCACTGATAGTAACAAGAGTAAAAATGACATCATCAGTGATAGTAACAAGAGTAATATTGACATCATCACTGATGATAACAAGAGTAACAGTGACATCATCACTGATAGTAGCAAGAGTAATAGTGACATCATCACTGATGGTAACAAGAGTAATAGTGACATCATCACTGATAGTAGCAAGAGTAATAGTGACATCATCACTGATGGTAACAAGAGTAATAGTGACATCACTGATGGTAACAAGAGTAATAGTGATATCATCACTGAGAGTAACAAGAGTAATAGTGACATCATCACTGATAGTAACAAGAGTAAAAATGACATCATCAGTGATAGTAACAAGAGTAATATTGACATCATCACTGATGATAACAAGAGTAATAGTGACATCATCACTGATAGTAGCAAGAGTAATAGTGACATCATCACTGATGGTAGCAAGAGTAATAGTGACATCATCACTGATAGTAACAATAGTAATAGTGACATCATCACTTATAGTAACAAGGGTAATAGTGACATCATCACTGATAGTAAGAAGAGTAATAGTGACATCATCACTGATAGTAACAAGAGTAATAGAGACATCATCACTGATGGTAACAAGAGTAAGAGTGACCTCATTACTGATGGTAACAATAGCAATAGTGACATCATCACTGATGGTAACAAGAGTAATAGTAACATCATCACTGATAGTAACAAGAGTAATGGCGACATCATCACTGATAGTAACAAGAGTAATAGTGACATCACTGATGGTAACAAGAGTAATGGCGACATCATCACTTATAGTAACAAGAGTAATAGTGACATCATCACTTTTAGTAACAATAGTAATAGTGACATCATCACTGATAGTAACAAGAGTAATAGTGACATCATCACTGATAGTAACAAGAGTAACAGAGACATCATCACTGATAGTAACAAAAGTAACAGAAACATCATCACTGATAGTAACAAGGGTAATGGAGACATCATCACTGATAGTAACAAGAGTAATAGTGACATCATCACTTATAGTAACAAGAGTAACAGTGACATCATCACTTATAGTAACAATAGTAATAGTGACATCATCACTGATGGTAACAAGAATAATAGTGGCATAATCACTGATAGTAACAAGAGTAATAGTGACATCATCACTGATGGTAACAAGAGTAATAGTGGCATCATCACTGAGAGTAACAATAGTAATAGTGTCACCATCACTGATAGTAACAAGAGTAATAATGACATCATCACTGAGAGTAACAATAGTAATAGTGTCATCATCACTGATAGTAACAAGAGTAATAATGACATCATCACTGATAGTAACAAGAGTAATAGTGACATCATCACTGATACTAACAAGAGTAATAGTGACATCATCACTGATGGTAACAAGAGTAATAGTGACATCATCACTGATGGTAACAAGAGTAATAGTGACATCATCACTGATAGTAACAAGAGTAATAGTGACATCGTCACTGATAGTAACAAGAGTAATAATGACATCATCACTGATAGTAACAAGAGTAATAGTGACATCATCACTGATGGTAACAAGAGTAATAGTGACATCATCACTGATAGTAATAAGAGTAATAGTTACATCATCACTGATAGCAGCAAGAGTAATAGTGACATCATCACTGATAGTAACAAGAGTAATAGTGACATAATCACTGATAGTAACAAGAGTAATAGTGACATCATCATTGATGGTAACAAGAGTAATAGTGACATCATCACTGATGGTAACAAGAGTAATAGTGACATCATCACTGATAGTAACAAGAGAAATAGTGACATCATCACTGATGGTAACAAGAGTAATAATGACATCATCACTGATAGTAACAACATTAATAGTGACATCATCACTGATGGTAACAAGAGTAATAGTGACATCATCACTGATAGTAGCAAGAGTAATAGTGACATCATCACTGATGGTAACAAGAGTAATAGTGACATCATCACTGATAGTAACAAGAGTAATAGTGACATCATCACTGATGGTAACAAGAGTAATAGTGGCATCATCACTGAGAGTAACAAGAGTAATTGTGACATCATCACTGATAGTAACAAGAGTAAAAATGACATCATCAGTGATAGTGACAAGAGTAATATTGACATCATCACTGATGATAACAAGAGTGATAGTGACATCATCACTGATAGTAGCAAGAGTAATAGTGACATCATCACTGATGGTAACAAGAGTAATAGTGACATCATCACTGATAGTAACAAGAGTAATAGTGACATCATCACTGATGGTAACAAGAGTAATAGTGGCATCATCATTGAGAGTAACAAGAGTAATAGTGACATCATCACTGATAGTAACAAGAGTAATAGTGACATCATCATTGAGAGTAACAAGAGTAATAGTGACATCATCACTGATAGTAACAAGGGTAATAGTGACATCATCACTGATAGTAACAAGGGTAATAGCGACATAATCACTGATAGTAACAAGAGTAATAGTGATATCATCACTGATAGTAACAAGAGTAATAGTGATATCATCTCTTATAGGAACAAGAGTAATAGTGACATCATCACTTATAGTAACAATAGTAATAGTGACATCATCACTGATAGTAACAATAGTAATAGTGACATCATCACTGATAGTATCAAGAGTAATAGTGACATCATCACTGATAGTAACAAGAGTAATAGTGATATCATCACTTATAGTAACAAGTGTAATAGTGACATCATCACTTATAGTAACAATACTAATAGTGACATTGTAATAGTGGGGAAGGGCGTAGCCTTCCCTTGAGACTGAGAGAGTAAAAGGAAGAGTTCCTGAAGACAGACCTCCCCAACTGTGGTAGGCCAAGCTAAGGGGGTTAGCTTTAGTGGTCCAGTTGGTAGAGCAGAGGGGGAACTTAGTGCCCTTATCAAGCCTAGAGAAATATAGAGCTTGTTCCTGGTATAGTTCCTTCTGGGCTGTAGTACCTGAAAACAGCCACAAGATGCCACTGTTCGGGGTGCAGATGTCAGGATGAGTCTGCTAGCCGAGCTATAGACAGTGATGGGTTAAGGTTCTGTGATGACAGCTCACTGAGGGTGGGCATATTAGTAAAGTCTCTGTTTTAAGTTCCTGAATCAGGAAGTGATAGAGGAGTACAAGAAGGGATTGCGACCCGATGAGACAGCCTTACTATAGTGGCTGCTAGGGTAGACGGGAGCTCCGAACCCTCAGACAGTGAGATCCCAGTGCGCAGTTCTCCCCACGCAAGAGCACGAGTCCTGTTCGCTCGCCGTAGAAACTCACCAAAGCGCAGTGAGGACACGGGGCACTTCTGGTCTGCAGGCAGCAGAGGAAGCTAAACAGTACTCCAAGCCAAGACGTGGGGGAGAGATATCGGATCCGTTCACTGTTAATACAGAGGAGTCTCTAGAGCCAGGAATTATAGCCACAGAGATGCTCCGCTTAAAGAGGGAACCAGGGCTGAAGCAGTTAACGGCGCCTGTGAGGGAGATGATTGCCTGTCGGGCCTTATCCATTATATCTGACTGTAAATACTGTAAATATTCCTCTTCCCCAAGTAAAGTCCAAGTTCTGGTTAAGAACCTTGTGTCCTCTGAAATCATTGCTGCCCTGGTCCCAGAAGAAAATTGCCTGGAGACAGCCGCGATCGGATGGCGTGAAGTAAGTGAAGAGCACTACATACACAGCCACACTACAGAGAGAGGACACGTATTGTCTGTAGGGTGCCATAGCGAGAGGGGGCTACAGCTCGCCCACGACTACCTCGCTGGGGCACCTTACATTTGGCGTAGTCGGCAGGATGCGAGCTCCTCGCATGAAGAAAGCGGGGAAGAGCCGACACAGAACACTGAGGAGAAAGTGTTGGAAGGCATGCGGCCCAAGATGGCGGCCCGAAGCATGGATTCCAAGATGGTGACGACGGCGGTAAAGGCTGGGAGAAGAACCGCCCATCGTGGGAGTGGACGGCGCTGGAGAGCGCGAAAAGATGCCCAGCCCCTACGAGTTCCGGCCCGAAGGAGGATGGGCCCAGCGGTAAAGATGCGTCCCAGGATGGGACGTCCCGGGAAGAAGAGGGCGCGGCGTAAGGTGAAGCCCGGCCCCGTGAGTACCAGCGCGCACAGAGAGGGGGCGCGGCTGAAGGCGGAGCGGCCGAGAGTGACAAGTGACGCGGCGGTCGCGTCAGAGGTCCGGCCCAGGAAGAGGCGAAGCTGGACGCGCAGGACGCGCGTCACCGGTAAGCGACCGGCGCCATTTTCTGTCCGACACGTCAGGAGAAGGAGATCCGGCAGCGGACGTCTTGCAAGAATGGCAGCCCCAGGACCTCGCAGCATGCAAGAGACCGGCGGAGAGTCGGAACCCCTGCAGATCGTTACCCCGGGGGCCGCGGCTGGAAGCCGTTCGCCGGCGGGCGCTGCCCGCGAACCGTTGCCTCTACCCCCGGTGGCTGTCCAGTGGTCTACTAGGCCCGAACCGGAGCTGGGCCTGCTTGTCCATGAGCTCCGGGTGTGGAGTTGGAGCCGGATGCCGGGAAGCCCGTCCCCCTCGGCCGAGGGTGGAGAACATCCCAGTGGGGCCGGAGCAACAGCTGCGATGGAGACTGACGGAGGTGAGCAGCCTATATCCCAGCGGCCGGTCTCGCCTGTCATGGCAGTTTCCACGGCGACAGGGGGTGGCGCGGAGGCGAGGCCTCCTAAGAAGAGGGCCCCACGGGAGAACTTTTGGTCACAGGCCTTGGAGGCCCTGCATTCCCCCTCAGCAGGGCGGTGCACCAAGCCCGGAAGTCCGCAGTGGGCTACCCGCGACCCTCCGTTGACCCCACGCGAGCAGCGGCGGTGGACCGACACCTTCCTAAGAGGCTGGCTGGAGGGGTCCAACGCAGCGCGGAGGGAGTCAGTTGAGAGCTCCCAGACCCGAGGGCGGGTCATAGAGTTCCGTATCCGCGAGGGATACGGGTTCCTCGAGGAAGAGTGGACCGGGCATGAGGTGTTTGTCAGCCGGGAAGCCGTCAAGCGCGAATACCTGCCCGATCGCCTCCACAACCTGCATGAAGGGGAGATTGTCCTCTTCGTGAAATGCGAGTGTGCAAAGGGGTGGTACGCGGCTGCGGTCACCCGCCCATATAAATGGGAGGACGTCCTGGAAAAGGACAGGCAGGTCTTCCGGCGAAGAGCTGAGAGGGAGGCTCAGCAACGTCGGGCTAGGGAAGCCCCTGGAGGATTCGTGTCCCCTCCCAAGGCCAGCATCCCACAGGAAGAGGAGTCCGGGCGCCAGCAACAGGGGGCTGGCGTCGAAGAAGAGAAGGATGCCCCGGGCTGTAGTAGGGCTGACTCTCCCAGTGAGGCCATGGGCTCAACAACTAAACACCCAGGAGGGGCCGAGGCAACTAATAGTGGAGTCGCCGGAAAGACTCAGGCTGGAGTTAGTCAGGAGGTCCACAGCTTCACTGTGACCAGCTACGGCCCCACGCAAGTCGGCTGTGGCAGCGCCACCTCCTCGGATGAGGACCCCGGGCGTAGCCGATACCCTGACCAGCCCTGGAGGTGGAAGAAGCCACCCTCCTCTGCAGCGTGGGCCGCCATCATGAAAGAAAGGAAGGAGGCCCGGAGGAAATAAGGTGGTGAGCTAAAAGGTCCATTGACCTCCTACCTTCTTTTTTTTAGGACCCAGCAGTGGTGGTCCTTTCTACAGTTGGGACTGTTACCCAGTGGGGGCGAAGTGCCCCATGTTGACTTCAGTTGAAACAACAACAAAAAAAAAAACGGAGGACTGTTCCCCTACCTCCTAGGCCAGGAAGGCCTTAAGCAGCACCCAAAAGTTGCGTGCCCGGGAGAGCTGCTCTTTTTGTTTTTATTTTTGTTTTCTTTTTGTTGCGCTTGTTGCGCCTTTTTCTGCTGGAATTTAAATTGCTGAGGCACACCTTGAGGATGGATATCCTCCGAATCTAAGAGACTTGCGGCCTAGCGGGAAGAACCGGTGACCCCCGCTAGGGCCAAGAAGAAAAGAGACTCACAGGGTGTTAGCTGTGACGGTGTGCCTCAGAATGTAGCCCCAGGAGGGGATTAAGGGCTATTGAAGAGTTGGCCTGATTTAAAAATGTGGACATGGACACTTCGTTTCCAGGGTCCTTACCAAGAAGGACCGGTGCCTCTGAAAAAGTTGATAGTGGACTGTCCTGAATTGCTGTTCCAGGGCCCTTAACCGAGAAGGGCCGGTCTTCCATTCAAGAAGATGACCTCAGGACCAGTCGCTTACTAAGAATGTTTTAGTAAAATTTAGTAATGTAATTTTATAACTGTTGATTGATGTTTATTGCCTAGTGTGGTCAGGGACGACCAACATTAAAGTGTCGGGGAATGTAATAGTGGGGAAGGGCGTAGCCTTCCCTTGAGACTGAGAGAGTAAAAGGAAGAGTTCCTGAAGACAGACCTCCCCAACTGTGGTAGGCCAAGCTAAGGGGGTTAGCTTTAGTGGTCCAGTTGGTAGAGCAGAGGGGGAACTTAGTGCCCTTATCAAGCCTAGAGAAATATAGAGCTTGTTCCTGGTATAGTTCCTTCTGGGCTGTAGTACCTGAAAACAGCCACAAGATGCCACTGTTCGGGGTGCAGATGTCAGGATGAGTCTGCTAGCCGAGCTATAGACAGTGATGGGTTAAGGTTCTGTGATGACAGCTCACTGAGGGTGGGCATATTAGGAAAGTCTCTGTTTTAAGTTCCTGAATCAGGAAGTGATAGAGGAGTACAAGAAGGGATTGCGACCCGATGAGACAGCCTTACTATAGTGGCTGCTAGGGTAGACGGGAGCTCCGAACCCTCAGACAGTGAGATCCCAGTGCGCAGTTCTCCCCACGCAAGAGCACGAGTCCTGTTCGCTCGCCGTAGAAACTCACCAAAGCGCAGTGAGGACACGGGGCACTTCTGGTCTGCAGGCAGCAGAGGAAGCTAAACAGTACTCCAAGCCAAGACGTGGGGGAGAGATATCGGATCCGTTCACTGTTAATACAGAGGAGTCTCTAGAGCCAGGAATTATAGCCACAGAGATGCTCCGCTTAAAGAGGGAACCAGGGCTGAAGCAGTTAACAGCACCTGTGAGGGAGATGATTGCCTGTCGGGCCTTATCCATTATATCTGACTGTAAATACTGTAAATATTCCTCTTCCCCAAGTAAAGTCCAAGTTCTGGTTAAGAACTTTGTGTCCTCTGAAATCATTGCTGCCCTGGTCCCAGAAGAAAATTGCCTGGAGACGGCCGCGATCGGATGGCGTGAAGTAAGTGAAGAGCACTACATACACAGCCACACTACAGAGAGAGGACACGTATTGTCTGTAGGGTGCCATAGCGAGAGGGGGCTACAGCTCGCCCACGACTACCTCGCTGGGGCACCTTACAACATCATTACTGATAGTAACAAGAGTAATAGTGACATCATGACTGACAGTTCCAAGAGTAATAGTGACATCATCACTGATAATAACAAGGGTAATAGTGACATCATCACTGAGAGTAACAATAGTAATAGTGTCATCATCACTGATAGTAACAAGAGTAATAATGACATCATCACTGATAGTAACAAGAGTAATAGTGACATCATCACTGATACTAACAAGAGTAATAGTGACATCATCACTGATGGTAACAAGAGTAATAGTGACATCATCACTGATAGTAACAAGAGTAATAGTGACATCGTCACTGATAGTAATAAGAGCAATAATGACATCATCACTGATAGTAACAAGAGTAATAGTGACATCATCACTGATGGTAACAAGAGTAATAGTGACATCATCACTGATAGTAACAAGAGTAATAGTGATATCATCACTGATAGTAACAAGAGTAATAGTGATATCATCTCTTATAGGAACAAGAGTAATAGTGACATCATCACTTATAGTAACAATAGTAATAGTGACATCATCACTGATAGTAACAAGAGTAATAGTGACATCATCACTGATAGTAACAAGGGTAATAGTGACATCATCACTGATAGTAACAAGGGTAATAGCGACATAATCACTGATAGTAACAAGAGTAATAGTGATATCATCACTGATAGTAACAAGAGTAATAGTGATATCATCTCTTATAGGAACAAGAGTAATAGTGACATCATCACTTATAGTAACAATAGTAATAGTGACATCATCACTGATAGTAACAAGAGTAATAGTGACATCATCACTGATAGTATCAAGAGTAATAGTGACATCATCACTGATAGTAACAAGAGTAATAGTGATATCATCACTTATAGTAACAAGTATAATAGTGACATCATCACTTATAGTAACAATACTAATAGTGACATCATCACTGATAGTAACAAGAGTAATAGTGACATCATGACTGACAGTTCCAAGAGTAATAGTGACATCATCACTGATAATAACAAGGGTAATAGTGACATCATCACTGAGAGTAACAATAGTAATAGTTTCATCATCACTGATAGTAACAAAAGTAATATTGACATCATCACTGATAGTAACAAGAGTAATAGTGACATCATCACTGATACTAACAAGAGTAATAGTGACATCATCACTGATGGTAACAAGAGTAATAGTGACATCATCACTGATAGTAACAAGAGTAATAGTGACATCGTCACTGATAGTAACAAGAGTAATAATGACATCATCACTGATAGTAACAAGAGTAATAGTGACATCATCACTGATGGTAACAAGAGTAAAAGTGACATCATCACTGATAGTAACAAGAGTAATAGTGACATCATCACTTATAGCAGCAAGAGTAATAGTGACATCATCACTGATAGTAACAAGAGTAATAGTGACATCATCACTGATAGTAACAAGAGTAATAGTGACATCATCATTGATGGTAACAAGAGTAATAGTGTCATCATCACTGATGGTAACAAGAGTAATAGTGACATCATCACTGATAGTAGCAAGAGTTATAGTGACATCATCACTGATGGTAACAAGAGTAATAGTGGCATCATCACTGAGAGTAACAAGAGTAATAGTGACATCATCACTGATAGTAACAAGAGTAAAAATTACATCATCAGTGATAGTGACAAGAGTAATAATGACATCATCACTGATGAAAACAAGAGTAATAGTGACATCATCACTGATAGTAGCAAGAGTAATAGTGACATCATCACTGATGGTAACAAGAGTAATAGTGACATCATCACTGATAGTAACAAGAGAAATAGTGACACCATCACTGATAGTAATAAGAGTATTAGTGACATCATCACTGATAGCAGCAAGAGTAATAGTGACATCATCACTGATAGTAACAAGAGTAATAGTGACATCATCACTGATAGTAACAAGAGTAATAGTGACATCATCATTGATGGTAACAAGAGTAATAGTGACATCATCACTGATGGTAACAAGAGTAATAGTGACATCATCACTGATAGTAACAAGAGAAATAGTGACATCATCACTGATGGTAACAAGAGTAATAGTGACATCATCACTGATAGTAACAAGAGTAATAGTGACATCATCACTGATGGTAACAAGAGTAATAGTGACAACATCACTGATAGTAGCAAGAGTAATAGTGACATCATCACTGATGGTAACAAGAGTAATAGTGACATCATCACTGATAGTAACAAGAGTAAAAATGACATCATCAGTGATAGTAACAAGAGTAATATTGACATCATCACTGATGATAACAAGAGTAATAGTGACATCATCACTGATAGTAGCAAGAGTAATAGTGACATCATCACTGATGGTAGCAAGAGTAATAGTGACATCATCACTGATAGTAACAATAGTAATAGTGACATCATCACTTATAGTAACAAGGGTAATAGTGACATCATCACTGATAGTAAGAAGAGTAATAGTGACATCATCACTGATAGTAACAAGAGTAATAGAGACATCATCACTGATGGTAACAAGAGTAAGAGTGACCTCATTACTGATGGTAACAATAGCAATAGTGACATCATCACTGATGGTAACAAGAGTAATAGTAACATCATCACTGATAGTAACAAGAGTAATGGCGACATCATCACTGATAGTAACAAGAGTAATAGTGACATCACTGATGGTAACAAGAGTAATGGCGACATCATCACTTATAGTAACAAGAGTAATAGTGACATCATCACTTTTAGTAACAATAGTAATAGTGACATCATCACTGATAGTAACAAGAGTAATAGTGACATCATCACTGATAGTAACAAGAGTAACAGAGACATCATCACTGATAGTAACAAAAGTAACAGAAACATCATCACTGATAGTAACAAGGGTAATGGAGACATCATCACTGATAGTAACAAGAGTAATAGTGACATCATCACTTATAGTAACAAGAGTAACAGTGACATCATCACTTATAGTAACAATAGTAATAGTGACATCATCACTGATGGTAACAAGAATAATAGTGGCATAATCACTGATAGTAACAAGAGTAATAGTGACATCATCACTGATGGTAACAAGAGTAATAGTGGCATCATCACTGAGAGTAACAATAGTAATAGTGTCACCATCACTGATAGTAACAAGAGTAATAATGACATCATCACTGAGAGTAACAATAGTAATAGTGTCATCATCACTGATAGTAACAAGAGTAATAATGACATCATCACTGATAGTAACAAGAGTAATAGTGACATCATCACTGATACTAACAAGAGTAATAGTGACATCATCACTGATGGTAACAAGAGTAATAGTGACATCATCACTGATGGTAACAAGAGTAATAGTGACATCATCACTGATAGTAACAAGAGTAATAGTGACATCGTCACTGATAGTAACAAGAGTAATAATGACATCATCACTGATAGTAACAAGAGTAATAGTGACATCATCACTGATGGTAACAAGAGTAATAGTGACATCATCACTGATAGTAATAAGAGTAATAGTTACATCATCACTGATAGCAGCAAGAGTAATAGTGACATCATCACTGATAGTAACAAGAGTAATAGTGACATAATCACTGATAGTAACAAGAGTAATAGTGACATCATCATTGATGGTAACAAGAGTAATAGTGACATCATCACTGATGGTAACAAGAGTAATAGTGACATCATCACTGATAGTAACAAGAGAAATAGTGACATCATCACTGATGGTAACAAGAGTAATAATGACATCATCACTGATAGTAACAACATTAATAGTGACATCATCACTGATGGTAACAAGAGTAATAGTGACATCATCACTGATAGTAGCAAGAGTAATAGTGACATCATCACTGATGGTAACAAGAGTAATAGTGACATCATCACTGATAGTAACAAGAGTAATAGTGACATCATCACTGATGGTAACAAGAGTAATAGTGGCATCATCACTGAGAGTAACAAGAGTAATTGTGACATCATCACTGATAGTAACAAGAGTAAAAATGACATCATCAGTGATAGTGACAAGAGTAATATTGACATAATCACTGATGATAACAAGAGTGATAGTGACATCATCACTGATAGTAGCAAGAGTAATAGTGACATCATCACTGATGGTAACAAGAGTAATAGTGACATCATCACTGATAGTAACAAGAGTAATAGTGACATCATCACTGATGGTAACAAGAGTAATAGTGGCATCATCATTGAGAGTAACAAGAGTAATAGTGACATCATCACTGATAGTAACAAGAGTAATAGTGACATCATCATTGAGAGTAACAAGAGTAATAGTGACATCATCACTGATAGTAACAAGGGTAATAGTGACATCATCACTGATAGTAACAAGAGTAATAGCGACATAATCACTGATAGTAACAAGAGTAATAGTGATATCATCACTGATAGTAACAAGAGTAATAGTGATATCATCTCTTATAGGAACAAGAGTAATAGTGACATCATCACTTATAGTAACAATAGTAATAGTGACATCATCACTGATAGTAACAATAGTAATAGTGACATCATCACTGATAGTATCAAGAGTAATAGTGACATCATCACTGATAGTAACAAGAGTAATAGTGATATCATCACTTATAGTAACAAGTGTAATAGTGACATCATCACTTATAGTAACAATACTAATAGTGACATTGTAATAGTGGGGAAGGGCGTAGCCTTCCCTTGAGACTGAGAGAGTAAAAGGAAGAGTTCCTGAAGACAGACCTCCCCAACTGTGGTAGGCCAAGCTAAGGGGGTTAGCTTTAGTGGTCCAGTTGGTAGAGCAGAGGGGGAACTTAGTGCCCTTATCAAGCCTAGAGAAATATAGAGCTTGTTCCTGGTATAGTTCCTTCTGGGCTGTAGTACCTGAAAACAGCCACAAGATGCCACTGTTCGGGGTGCAGATGTCAGGATGAGTCTGCTAGCCGAGCTATAGACAGTGATGGGTTAAGGTTCTGTGATGACAGCTCACTGAGGGTGGGCATATTAGTAAAGTCTCTGTTTTAAGTTCCTGAATCAGGAAGTGATAGAGGAGTACAAGAAGGGATTGCGACCCGATGAGACAGCCTTACTATAGTGGCTGCTAGGGTAGACGGGAGCTCCGAACCCTCAGACAGTGAGATCCCAGTGCGCAGTTCTCCCCACGCAAGAGCACGAGTCCTGTTCGCTCGCCGTAGAAACTCACCAAAGCGCAGTGAGGACACGGGGCACTTCTGGTCTGCAGGCAGCAGAGGAAGCTAAACAGTACTCCAAGCCAAGACGTGGGGGAGAGATATCGGATCCGTTCACTGTTAATACAGAGGAGTCTCTAGAGCCAGGAATTATAGCCACAGAGATGCTCCGCTTAAAGAGGGAACCAGGGCTGAAGCAGTTAACGGCGCCTGTGAGGGAGATGATTGCCTGTCGGGCCTTATCCATTATATCTGACTGTAAATACTGTAAATATTCCTCTTCCCCAAGTAAAGTCCAAGTTCTGGTTAAGAACCTTGTGTCCTCTGAAATCATTGCTGCCCTGGTCCCAGAAGAAAATTGCCTGGAGACAGCCGCGATCGGATGGCGTGAAGTAAGTGAAGAGCACTACATACACAGCCACACTACAGAGAGAGGACACGTATTGTCTGTAGGGTGCCATAGCGAGAGGGGGCTACAGCTCGCCCACGACTACCTCGCTGGGGCACCTTACATTTGGCGTAGTCGGCAGGATGCGAGCTCCTCGCATGAAGAAAGCGGGGAAGAGCCGACACAGAACACTGAGGAGAAAGTGTTGGAAGGCATGCGGCCCAAGATGGCGGCCCGAAGCATGGATTCCAAGATGGTGACGACGGCGGTAAAGGCTGGGAGAAGAACCGCCCATCGTGGGAGTGGACGGCGCTGGAGAGCGCGAAAAGATGCCCAGCCCCTACGAGTTCCGGCCCGAAGGAGGATGGGCCCAGCGGTAAAGATGCGTCCCAGGATGGGACGTCCCGGGAAGAAGAGGGCGCGGCGTAAGGTGAAGCCCGGCCCCGTGAGTACCAGCGCGCACAGAGAGGGGGCGCGGCTGAAGGCGGAGCGGCCGAGAGTGACAAGTGACGCGGCGGTCGCGTCAGAGGTCCGGCCCAGGAAGAGGCGAAGCTGGACGCGCAGGACGCGCGTCACCGGTAAGCGACCGGCGCCATTTTCTGTCCGACACGTCAGGAGAAGGAGATCCGGCAGCGGACGTCTTGCAAGAATGGCAGCCCCAGGACCTCGCAGCATGCAAGAGACCGGCGGAGAGTCGGAACCCCTGCAGATCGTTACCCCGGGGGCCGCGGCTGGAAGCCGTTCGCCGGCGGGCGCTGCCCGCGAACCGTTGCCTCTACCCCCGGTGGCTGTCCAGTGGTCTACTAGGCCCGAACCGGAGCTGGGCCTGCTTGTCCATGAGCTCCGGGTGTGGAGTTGGAGCCGGATGCCGGGAAGCCCGTCCCCCTCGGCCGAGGGTGGAGAACATCCCAGTGGGGCCGGAGCAACAGCTGCGATGGAGACTGACGGAGGTGAGCAGCCTATATCCCAGCGGCCGGTCTCGCCTGTCATGGCAGTTTCCACGGCGACAGGGGGTGGCGCGGAGGCGAGGCCTCCTAAGAAGAGGGCCCCACGGGAGAACTTTTGGTCACAGGCCTTGGAGGCCCTGCATTCCCCCTCAGCAGGGCGGTGCACCAAGCCCGGAAGTCCGCAGTGGGCTACCCGCGACCCTCCGTTGACCCCACGCGAGCAGCGGCGGTGGACCGACACCTTCCTAAGAGGCTGGCTGGAGGGGTCCAACGCAGCGCGGAGGGAGTCAGTCGAGAGCTCCCAGACCCGAGGGCGGGTCATAGAGTTCCGTATCCGCGAGGGATACGGGTTCCTCGAGGAAGAGTGGACCGGGCATGAGGTGTTTGTCAGCCGGGAAGCCGTCAAGCGCGAATACCTGCCCGATCGCCTCCACAACCTGCATGAAGGGGAGATTGTCCTCTTCGTGAAATGCGAGTGTGCAAAGGGGTGGTACGCGGCTGCGGTCACCCGCCCATATAAATGGGAGGACGTCCTGGAAAAGGACAGGCAGGTCTTCCGGCGAAGAGCTGAGAGGGAGGCTCAGCAACGTCGGGCTAGGGAAGCCCCTGGAGGATTCGTGTCCCCTCCCAAGGCCAGCATCCCACAGGAAGAGGAGTCCGGGCGCCAGCAACAGGGGGCTGGCGTCGAAGAAGAGAAGGATGCCCCGGGCTGTAGTAGGGCTGACTCTCCCAGTGAGGCCATGGGCTCAACAACTAAACACCCAGGAGGGGCCGAGGCAACTAATAGTGGAGTCGCCGGAAAGACTCAGGCTGGAGTTAGTCAGGAGGTCCACAGCTTCACTGTGACCAGCTACGGCCCCACGCAAGTCGGCTGTGGCAGCGCCACCTCCTCGGATGAGGACCCCGGGCGTAGCCGATACCCTGACCAGCCCTGGAGGTGGAAGAAGCCACCCTCCTCTGCAGCGTGGGCCGCCATCATGAAAGAAAGGAAGGAGGCCCGGAGGAAATAAGGTGGTGAGCTAAAAGGTCCATTGACCTCCTACCTTCTTTTTTTTAGGACCCAGCAGTGGTGGTCCTTTCTACAGTTGGGACTGTTACCCAGTGGGGGCGAAGTGCCCCATGTTGACTTCAGTTGAAACAACAAAAAAAAAAAAAACGGAGGACTGTTCCCCTACCTCCTAGGCCAGAAAGGCCTTAAGCAGCACCCAAAAGTTGCGTGCCCGGGAGAGCTGCTCTTTTTGTTTTTATTTTTGTTTTCTTTTTGTTGCGCTTGTTGCGCCTTTTTCTGCTGGAATTTAAATTGCTGAGGCACACCTTGAGGATGGATATCCTCCGAATCTAAGAGACTTGCGGCCTAGCGGGAAGAACCGGTGACCCCCGCTAGGGCCAAGAAGAAAAGAGACTCACAGGGTGTTAGCTGTGACGGTGTGCCTCAGAATGTAGCCCCAGGAGGGGATTAAGGGCTATTGAAGAGTTGGCCTGATTTAAAAATGTGGACATGGACACTTCGTTTCCAGGGTCCTTACCAAGAAGGACCGGTGCCTCTGAAAAAGTTGATAGTGGACTGTCCTGAATTGCTGTTCCAGGGCCCTTAACCGAGAAGGGCCGGTCTTCCATTCAAGAAGATGACCTCAGGACCAGTCGCTTACTAAGAATGTTTTAGTAAAATTTAGTAATGTAATTTTATAACTGTTGATTGATGTTTATTGCCTAGTGTGGTCAGGGACGACCAACATTAAAGTGTCGGGGAATGTAATAGTGGGGAAGGGCGTAGCCTTCCCTTGAGACTGAGAGAGTAAAAGGAAGAGTTCCTGAAGACAGACCTCCCCAACTGTGGTAGGCCAAGCTAAGGGGGTTAGCTTTAGTGGTCCAGTTGGTAGAGCAGAGGGGGAACTTAGTGCCCTTATCAAGCCTAGAGAAATATAGAGCTTGTTCCTGGTATAGTTCCTTCTGGGCTGTAGTACCTGAAAACAGCCACAAGATGCCACTGTTCGGGGTGCAGATGTCAGGATGAGTCTGCTAGCCGAGCTATAGACAGTGATGGGTTAAGGTTCTGTGATGACAGCTCACTGAGGGTGGGCATATTAGGAAAGTCTCTGTTTTAAGTTCCTGAATCAGGAAGTGATAGAGGAGTACAAGAAGGGATTGCGACCCGATGAGACAGCCTTACTATAGTGGCTGCTAGGGTAGACGGGAGCTCCGAACCCTCAGACAGTGAGATCCCAGTGCGCAGTTCTCCCCACGCAAGAGCACGAGTCCTGTTCGCTCGCCGTAGAAACTCACCAAAGCGCAGTGAGGACACGGGGCACTTCTGGTCTGCAGGCAGCAGAGGAAGCTAAACAGTACTCCAAGCCAAGACGTGGGGGAGAGATATCGGATCCGTTCACTGTTAATACAGAGGAGTCTCTAGAGCCAGGAATTATAGCCACAGAGATGCTCCGCTTAAAGAGGGAACCAGGGCTGAAGCAGTTAACGGCACCTGTGAGGGAGATGATTGCCTGTCGGGCCTTATCCATTATATCTGACTGTAAATACTGTAAATATTCCTCTTCCCCAAGTAAAGTCCAAGTTCTGGTTAAGAACTTTGTGTCCTCTGAAATCATTGCTGCCCTGGTCCCAGAAGAAAATTGCCTGGAGACGGCCGCGATCGGATGGCGTGAAGTAAGTGAAGAGCACTACATACACAGCCACACTACAGAGAGAGGACACGTATTGTCTGTAGGGTGCCATAGCGAGAGGGGGCTACAGCTCGCCCACGACTACCTCGCTGGGGCACCTTACAACATCATTACTGATAGTAACAAGAGTAATAGTGACATCATGACTGACAGTTCCAAGAGTAATAGTGACATCATCACTGATAATAACAAGGGTAATAGTGACATCATCACTGAGAGTAACAATAGTAATAGTGTCATCATCACTGATAGTAACAAGAGTAATAATGACATCATCACTGATAGTAACAAGAGTAATAGTGACATCATCACTGATACTAACAAGAGTAATAGTGACATCATCACTGATGGTAACAAGAGTAATAGTGACATCATCACTGATAGTAACAAGAGTAATAGTGACATCGTCACTGATAGTAACAAGAGCAATAATGACATCATCACTGATAGTAACAAGAGTAATAGTGACATCATCACTGATGGTAACAAGAGTAATAGTGACATCATCACTGATAGTAACAAGAGTAATAGTGATATCATCACTGATAGTAACAAGAGTAATAGTGATATCATCTCTTATAGGAACAAGAGTAATAGTGACATCATCACTTATAGTAACAATAGTAATAGTGACATCATCACTGATAGTAACAAGAGTAATAGTGACATCATCACTGATAGTAACAAGGGTAATAGTGACATCATCACTGATAGTAACAAGGGTAATAGCGACATAATCACTGATAGTAACAAGAGTAATAGTGATATCATCACTGATAGTAACAAGAGTAATAGTGATATCATCTCTTATAGGAACAAGAGTAATAGTGACATCATCACTTATAGTAACAATAGTAATAGTGACATCATCACTGATAGTAACAAGAGTAATAGTGACATCATCACTGATAGTATCAAGAGTAATAGTGACATCATCACTGATAGTAACAAGAGTAATAGTGATATCATCACTTATAGTAACAAGTATAATAGTGACATCATCACTTATAGTAACAATACTAATAGTGACATCATCACTGATAGTAACAAGAGTAATAGTGACATCATGACTGACAGTTCCAAGAGTAATAGTGACATCATCACTGATAATAACAAGGGTAATAGTGACATCATCACTGAGAGTAACAATAGTAATAGTTTCATCATCACTGATAGTAACAAAAGTAATATTGACATCATCACTGATAGTAACAAGAGTAATAGTGACATCATCACTGATACTAACAAGAGTAATAGTGACATCATCACTGATGGTAACAAGAGTAATAGTGACATCATCACTGATAGTAACAACAGTAATAGTGACATCGTCACTGATAGTAACAAGAGTAATAATGACATCATCACTGATAGTAACAAGAGTAATAGTGACATCATCACTGATGGTAACAAGAGTAAAAGTGACATCATCACTGATAGTAACAAGAGTAATAGTGACATCATCACTGATAGCAGCAAGAGTAATAGTGACATCATCACTGATAGTAACAAGAGTAATAGTGACATCATCACTGATAGTAACAAGAGTAATAGTGACATCATCATTGATGGTAACAAGAGTAATAGTGTCATCATCACTGATGGTAACAAGAGTAATAGTGACATCATCACTGATAGTAGCAAGAGTTATAGTGACATCATCACTGATAGTAGCAAGAGTTATAGTGACATCATCACTGATGGTAACAAGAGTAATAGTGGCATCATCACTGAGAGTAACAAGAGTAATAGTGACATCATCACTGATAGTAACAAGAGTAAAAATTACATCATCAGTGATAGTGACAAGAGTAATAATGACATCATCACTGATGAAAACAAGAGTAATAGTGACATCATCACTGATAGTAGCAAGAGTAATAGTGACATCATCACTGATGGTAACAAGAGTAATAGTGACATCATCACTGATAGTAACAAGAGAAATAGTGACACCATCACTGATAGTAATAAGAGTATTAGTGACATCATCACTGATAGCAGCAAGAGTAATAGTGACATCATCACTGATAGTAACAAGAGTAATAGTGACATCATCACTGATAGTAACAAGAGTAATAGTGACATCATCATTGATGGTAACAAGAGTAATAGTGACATCATCACTGATGGTAACAAGAGTAATAGTGACATCATCACTGATAGTAACAAGAGAAATAGTGACATCATCACTGATGGTAACAAGAGTAATAGTGACATCATCACTGATAGTAACAAGAGTAATAGTGACATCATCACTGATGGTAACAAGAGTAATAGTGACAACATCACTGATAGTAGCAAGAGTAATAGTGACATCATCACTGATGGTAACAAGAGTAATAGTGACATCATCACTGATAGTAACAAGAGTAATAATGACATCATCACTGATGGTAACAAGAGTAATAGTGGCATCATCACTGAGAGTAACAAGAGTAATAGTGACATCATCACTGATAGTAACAAGAGTAAAAATGTCATCATCAGTGATAGTGACAAGAGTAATATTGACATCATCACTGATGATAACAAGAGTAATAGTGACATCATCACTGATAGTAGCAAGAGTAATAGTGACATCATCACTGATAGTAACAAGAGTAATAGTGACATCATCACTGATAGTAACAAGAGTAATAGTGACATCATCACTGATGGTAACAAGAGTAATAGTGGCATCATCATTGAGAGTAACAAGAGTAATAGTGACATCATCACTGATAGTAACAAGAGTAATAGTGATATCATCATTGAGAGTAACAAGAGTAATAGTGACATCATCACTGATAGTAACAAGGGTAATAGTGACATCATCACTGATAGTAACAAGAGTAATAGCGACATAATCACTGATAGTAACAAGAGTAATAGTGATATCATCACTGATAGTAACAAGAGTAATAGTGATATCATCTCTTATAGGAACAAGAGTAATAGTGACATCATCACTTATAGTAACAATAGTAATAGTGACATCATCACTGATAGTAACAAGAGTAATAGTGACATAATCACTGATAGTATCAAGAGTAATAGTGACATCATCACTGATAGTAACAAGAGTAATAGTGATATCATCACTTATAGTAACAAGTGTAATAGTGACATCATCACTTATAGTAACAATACTAATAGTGACATCATCACTGATAGTAACAAGAGTAATAGTGACATCATGACTGACAGTACCAAGAGTAATAGTGACATCATCACTGATAATAACAAGGGTAATAGTGACATCATCACTGAGAGTAACAATAGTAATAGTGTCATCATCACTGATAGTAACAAGAGTAATAATGACATCATCACTGATAGTACAAGAGTAATAGTGACATCATCACTGATACTAACAAGAGTAATAGTGACATCATCACTGATGGTAACAAGAGTATTAGTGACATCATCACTGATGGTAACAAGAGTAATAGTGACATCATCACTGATAGTAACAAGAGTAATAGTGACATTGTTACTGATAGTAACAAGAGTAATAATGACATCATCACTGATAGTATGTCACGGGTGTGTTGCCACGAAGATCATCACGAGTACACAGCCTGACTTCTCGCAGCTGACTTGTTGGTGCTTTGTGTTTCTCGGCAGTGAGGGAGTTAATTCTCTCTCTCTCTCTGGGCTAGATGAGGTCCAGCCTCGCCCAGCTGCAATCAATACTTCTGTAGTGAGACTCCTTCATATACCTGCTGGTCTGTTTGGGAGGTGTCGGTGAAAGCATTTCATTCAGACTGACAGAGCGGATCGTGGTGTTTGGAGTTGCTGAGATAAGTGTATTTGGAAGTGTTTTTTCCCTTTCCTCGCTTTATCATTTATCTCCTTTCCCGTTGGTTTTCCCTCTGTTGTAGTTGAGAAGTTGTTTGTATGCAAGGTGGTTTTGGTTTTTCCCTTGTACTGTCTCGTTCGTCTAAATACTGTGTTTGGGCATATTATTTCTTGTTCCCTTTGGTTGTGATCGGGGTCCTTCTCAGGACTAGATTACTGAGGTGCAGGGATCTTCAGGAGGTAGGGGTTACGCTGGCGGCCTGGACCTCTGTACCTTTAACAGTACCTCCAGGTTGAGGGATTAGTCAGGGCCCCAGCTTAGGGTCAGCTTAGGCCCCCTACCTCCAGTATACAGAGACAGCGTGACATTTTCACCGACCCACTTAGTTTTTCTCCAGCTACTATGGATCCAGTAGCCGGTCTAGCTCGGCAATTGCAGAGTTTGTCCATGGAGGTGGCGGACGTTAGGTCCAAGGTTTGGCATCCTCAGGAGCAAGCCGGACCAGAACCTAAAGTAGCTCTCCCTGATAGGTTCACTGGGGGGCGGGACAAGTTTTTTGTTTTCCGGGAGGCATGTAAATTGTACTTTCGGCTGCGGCCTCGGTCATCGGGGAGTGAAGAACAAAGGGTGGGAATTGTCATCTCGCTCCTACAAGGGGACCCACAATCTTGGGCGTTCTCTCTTCCCCCGGGCTCCCCGGCTCTCCAGTCAGTGGATAGGTTTTTCGCTGCCCTGGGACTCGTATATGATGACCCAGATCGGATCTCCCTTGCTGAGTCTAAGTTACGTAGGATCCAGCAGGGAGATCGTCCGGCGGAGGAATTCTGTTCGGAGTTCCGTAGGTGGGCCACGGACACCCAGTGGAATGACCCGGCTCTTAGGAGCCAGTTTTGTCATGGTTTATCCGACAAATTACAGGATGTGTTGGCACAGTATGACTCTCCCGTGTCTCTGGAAGCCGCTATGGCCCTCGCTATTCGCGTGGACAGACGGCTTCGGGAGAGGTGCGGGATAACTCTACCCCCTGTGATGACTCCACCTCCTACAAGGTCCCCTCATATGGTGGTTCCCCTGGTCAGTCCAGAGGAGCCTATGCAATTAGGAGGGACATCATTTTGGGGGAGGGGACCGGTGGTGCGCCATAAGGCAGGAAGGTGTTTCTTCTGTGGGAGAAAGGGACATTTTATTGGGGGGTGTCCATCCCGTCCCTTGCAGAGTGAAGAGTCGTCGGAAAACTGTTGATCCCAGGTTGTGTGGTGGACGGCAATCTGGGAGTAGGTATTTCGTCCCTAGGTTCGTCTCAGTTTCTCGTACCGGCGGAGGTGGTGGTGGGTACGAGAACTGAGAGGATATCTGTTCTTCTGGATAGTGGGGCCGGGGCTAATCTGGTTGATGCTCGGTTTGCCCGGGTTCAAGGTATGCGGTTGAGTGAGTTGGCTAAACCCATCCCCATATTCTCGATCGATGCCAGGCCTCTCGGGCAGGGAAGTTTTTTGCAAGTTGTGCATGATGTAAAACTTCAAGTGGGGGCAATACATAAAGAACTGTTGTCTTGCTACGTGTTGGAGGGTCTTCCCACTCCTATTGTGTTGGGCCTTCCTTGGTTAGCTAAGCATAACCCGGTTATTAATTGGCAAACCAGGGAGATAAGCCAATGGAGTAAATTCTGTAATAAAAACTGCATGAACACGGTCATTGGTGCGGTTACTCCTTGGGTCTTACCTCCATTTCTGGCGGACTTTGAGGATGTATTCTCGGAGAAAGGGTGTCAGGAACTACCTCCTCATCGCGTGTATGACTGTTCTGTAAAACTGCTCCCTGAGGCCAAGTTACCTAAAGCTAGGTTGTATAACCTTTCTGGTCCTGAGAGGCAGGCCATGAAGGATTATATTTCAGAAAGTCTGGCTAAGGGGCATATTAGACCTTCATCTTCACCGGTGGCTGCGGGGTTCTTCTTTGTTAAGAAGAAAGATGGAGGCCTACGCCCTTGCCTGGATTTCCGTGAACTTAATCGGATTACGGTCCGAGATCCGTATCCGCTCCCACTTATTCCCGATCTCTTTAATCAGATCGTGGGCGCCAAATGGTTTTCTAAGTTGGATCTCAGGGGGGCGTACAATCTGATTAGGATGAAGGAGGGGGATGAGTGGAAGACGGCGTTTAACACTCCGGAGGGGCATTATGAGAACCTTGTCATGCCATTCGGTCTGACTAATGCCCCGGCGGTGTTCCAACACTTTGTTAATGACATTTTTCGCCGCTTGGTGGGACAGTTTGTTGTCATATATCTGGATGATATCCTAATTTACTCGCCGGATCTGGTGTCTCATCAGGAGCACGTTAGGCAGGTGTTACAGATCTTGCGGGATAATAAACTGTATGCCAAGTGGGAAAAGTGTGTGTTCGCCGTACAGGAACTCCAGTTTTTAGGCTTCCTGGTTTCAGCGTCCGGTTTTCGTATGGACCCTGGGAAAGTGCGGGCAGTTCTTGAGTGGGATCGGCCAGAGAATCTTAAGGCACTACAACGTTTCCTGGGGTTTGCTAATTATTACCGAAAGTTCATTCGGAATTTCTCGTCCATGGTTAAGCCTCTCACTGACATGACTAAAAAGGGGACGGATTTTTCTAGGTGGTCTGACAAGGCTTGTCAAGCATTCTCCTCTTTGAAAAAATGTTTTGCCTCGGCGCCCATACTCATTCAACCTGATGCGTCTCAGCCATTCATTGTAGAGGTAGACGCTTCAGAGGTAGGGGTGGGAGCAGTATTGTCACAGGGTTCGTCCCCTGGTAAGTGGCATCCGTGCGCCTTTTTCTCTAAAAAATTGTCATCCGCTGAGAGGAATTACGATGTCGGCAATAGGGAACTCTTGGCCATTAAGTTAGCTTTTGAGGAGTGGCGCCATTTTCTGGAGGGGGCAGTTCATCCGGTCACCGTCATCACCGATCACAAGAACCTGCTATATCTGGAGTCCGCGAAACGTCTGAATCCCAGACAAGCTAGGTGGTCATTGTTTTTTACCAGGTTTAATTTTGTCGTTACATATCGTCCTGGGTCAAAAAATGTAAAGGCGGATGCCTTATCTCGTAGTTTCCCGGGGGCCGGGAATACGGACGACCCGATTCCTATCCTTCAGGAGGGGGTGGTGGTTTCGGCAGTATGCTCTGAGCTGGAGGAGGAGGTATTGGAGGCTCAGGGGGACGCCCCTGTTGGACCTCCAGGGAGATTGTTTGTTCCAGATCAGTTGCGACAAAAGGTGATCGAGGCACACCATAACTCAGTTTTTGCAGGACACCCGGGGAGTAAAGCAACTGTGGATCTCCTCTCGCGTCGGTTTTGGTGGCCTAATTTACATAAGGAGGTGGTTACTTTTGTCGCGTCCTGTGGGGTTTGTGCGCGCTCTAAGACCTCACATACCCGTCCGTCTGGGGCCCTCTTACCTTTGAAGATCCCGGAGCGTCCTTGGACTCATCTGTCTATGGACTTTATTACGGACCTCCCTCCGTCTTCGGGTAAAACGGTCATACTCGTTGTAGTGGACAGGTTCAGCAAGATGGCACATTTTATCGCTCTTCCGGCTCTCCCTAATGCTAAAACTCTTGCGCAGGTGTTCATTGGGGAGATTGTGAGGCTTCACGGGGTACCCTCCGAGGTGGTGTCTGATCGGGGGTCTCAGTTTGTGTCTAAGTTCTGGAAGGCGTTTTGTGCACGGCGGGGGATGCAGTTGTCATTCTCATCGGCTTTTCATCCTCAGACCAATGGTCAGACGGAACGTATGAACCAGAGCTTGGAGACATATCTCCGGTGTTTTGTGTCAGAGAACCAGGAGGACTGGGCTTCTTTCTTACCTCTGGCGGAGTTTGCTCTTAATAATAGGCGGAGCGAGTCCACTGGTAAGTCCCCGTTTTTTGGGGCATATGGTTTTCACCCCCAGTTTTGTACTTTCAGTGGGGGGGGCTCTTCGGGGGTTCCTGAGGAGGAACGATTTTCCTCATCACTCGCTTCAGTATGGAGAGGGGTGCTGAAGAATCTGAATACTATGGGGAACCGATACAAACGTATGGCTGATAGGAGGAGAGTGTCTGGTCCGGACCTAAGTGTGAACGATCGGGTATGGTTGTCTACCAGGAATATAAAACTTAAGGTTCCCTCCTGGAAACTGGGTCCCAGGTTCATCGGGCCGTACAGAATCAGTTCTATTATTAATCCGGTGGCATTCCGTCTTGACCTCCCCCCTACGTTTAAAATTCACAACGTGTTTCACAGATCATTGCTTAAGAGGTATGTGGCGCCGGTGGTACCGTCACTTTTACCTCCCCCTCCAGTGGTTGTCAATGGTAACTTGGAGTTCCAGGTATCGAGGGTCATTGATCCACGCTTTAATCGCCGGTCCCTTCAGTACCTGGTTCATTGGAAGGGGTATGGTCCTGAGGAGAGGATGTGGGTTCCTGCGTCGGATATTAACGCAGACCGATTAGTTCGGGCCTTCCACACGACTCACCCGGATAAACCTGGCCCTGAGGGTCCGGAGGCCCCTCGTAGAAGGGGGGGTACTGTCACGGGTGTGTTGCCACGAAGATCATCACGAGTACACAGCCTGACTTCTCGCAGCTGACTTGTTGGTGCTTTGTGTTTCTCGGCAGTGAGGGAGTTAATTCTCTCTCTCTCTCTGGGCTAGATGAGGTCCAGCCTCGCCCAGCTGCAATCAATACTTCTGTAGTGAGACTCCTTCATATACCTGCTGGTCTGTTTGGGAGGTGTCGGTGAAAGCATTTCATTCAGACTGACAGAGCGGATCGTGGTGTTTGGAGTTGCTGAGATAAGTGTATTTGGAAGTGTTTTTTCCCTTTCCTCGCTTTATCATTTATCTCCTTTCCCGTTGGTTTTCCCTCTGTTGTAGTTGAGAAGTTGTTTGTATGCAAGGTGGTTTTGGTTTTTCCCTTGTACTGTCTCGTTCGTCTAAATACTGTGTTTGGGCATATTATTTCTTGTTCCCTTTGGTTGTGATCGGGGTCCTTCTCAGGACTAGATTACTGAGGTGCAGGGATCTTCAGGAGGTAGGGGTTACGCTGGCGGCCTGGACCTCTGTACCTTTAACAGTACCTCCAGGTTGAGGGATTAGTCAGGGCCCCAGCTTAGGGTCAGCTTAGGCCCCCTACCTCCAGTATACAGAGACAGCGTGACATAGTAACAAGAGTAATAGTGACATCATCACTGATGGTAACAAGAGTAATAGTGACATCATCACTGATAGTAACAAGAGTAATAGTGACATCATCACTGATAGCAGCAAGAGTAATAGTGACATCATCACTGATAGTAACAAGAGTAATAGTGACATCATCACTGATGGTAACAAGAGTAATAGTGACATCATCACTGATGGTAACAAGAGTAATAGTGACATCATCACTGATGGTAACAAGAGTAATAGTGACATCACTGATGGTAACAAGAGAAATAGTGACATCACTGATGGTAACAAGAGTAATAGTGACATCATCACTGATGGTAACAAGAGTAATAGTGACATCATCACTGATAGTAGCAAGAGTTATAGTGACATCATCACTGATGGTAACAAGAGTAATTGTGACATCATCACTGATAGTAACAAGAGTAATAGTGACATCATCACTGATAGTAACAAGAGTAATAGTGACATCATCACTGATTGTAACAAGAGTAATAGTGGCATCATCACTGAGAGTAACAAGAGTAATAGTGACATCATCACTGATAGTAACAAGAGTAAAAATGACATCATCAGTGATAGTGACAAGAGTAATATTGACATCATCACTGATGATAACAAGAGTAATAGTGACATCATCACTGATAGTAGCAAGAGTAATAGTGACATCATCACTGATGGTAACAAGAGTAATAGTGACATCATCACTGATAGTAACAAGAGTAATAGTGACATCATCACTGATGGTAACAAGAGTAATAGTGGCATCATCATTGAGAGTAACAAGAGTAAAAGTGACATCATCACTGATAGTAACAAGAGTAATAGTGACATCATCATTGAGAGTAACAAGAGTAATAGTGACATCATCACTGATAGTAACAAGGGTAATAGTGACATCATCACTGATAGTAACAAGAGTAATAGCGACATAATCACTGATAGTAACAAGAGTAATAGTGACATCATCACTGATAGTAACAAGAGTAATAGTGATATCATCACTTATAGGAACAAGAGTAATAGTGACATCATCACTTATAGTAACAATAGTAATAGTGACATCATCACTGATAGTAACAAGAGTAATAGTGACATCATCACTGATAGTATCAAGAGTAATAGTGACATCATCACTGACAGTAACAAGAGTAATAGTGATATCATCACTTATAGTAACAAGAGTAATAGTGACATCATCACTTATAGTAACAATACTAATAATGACATCATCACTGATAGTAACAAGAGTAATAGTGACATCATGACTGACAGTACCAAGAGTAATAGTGACATCATCACTGATAATAACAAGGGTAATAGTGACATCATCACTGATAGTAACAAGAGTAATAGTGACATAATCACTGATGGTAGCAAGAGTAATAGTGACATCATCACTGATAGTAACAAGAGTAATAGTGACATCATCACTTATAGTAACAAGAGTAATAGTGACATCATCACTTATAGTAACAATATTAATAGTGACATCATCACTTATAATAACAAGGGTAATAGTGACATCATCACTGATAGTAACAAGAGTAATAGTGACATCATCACTGATAGTAACAAGAGTAATAGTGACATCATCACTGATAGTAACAAGAGTAATAATGACATCATCACTGATGGTAAGAAGAGTAAGAGTGACCTCATCACTGATGGTAACAATAGCAATAGAGACATCATCACTGATGGTAACAAGAGTAAAAGTGACATCATCACTGATAGTAACAAGAGTAATAGTGACATCATCACTTATAGTAAAAAGGGTAATAGTGACATCATCACTGATGGTAACAAGAGTAGTAGTGACATCATCACTGATAGTAACAAGAGTAATAGTGACATCATCACTTAGAGCAACAAGAGTAATAGTGACATCATCACTGATAGTAACAAGAGTAATAGTGACATCATCACTTATAGTAACAAGAGTAACAGAGACATCATCACTGATAGTAACAATAGTAATAGTGAAATCATCACTTACAGTAAAAAGAGTAATAGTGACATCATCAATGATAGTAACAAGAGTAATAGAGACATCATCACTGATAGTAACAAGAGTAATAGTGACATCATCACTGATAGTAACAAGAGTAATAGTGACATCATCACTGATAGTAACAGGAGTAATAGTGACATCATCATTGATGGTAACAAGAGTAATAGTGACATCATCACTGATGGTAACAAGAGTAATAGTGACATCATCACTGATAGTAACAAGAGAAATAGTGACATCATCACTGATGGTAACAAGAGTAATAGTGACATCATCACTGATAGTAACAAGAGTAATAGTGACATCATCACTGATGGTAACAAGAGCAATAGTGGCATCATCACTGATAGTAACAAGAGTAATAGTGACATCATCACTGATGGTAACAAGAGTAATAGTGGCATCATCATTGAGAGTAACAAGAGTAATAGTGACATCATCACTGATAGTAACAAGAGTAATAGTGACATCATCATTGAGAGTAACAAGAGTAATAGTGACATCATCACTGATAGTAACAAGAGTAATAGCGACATAATCACTGATAGTAACAAGAGTAATAGTGATATCATCACTGATAGTAACAAGAGTAATAGTGATATCATCTCTTATAGGAACAAGAGTAATAGTGACATCATCACTTATAGTAACAATAGTAATAGTGACATCATCACTGATAGTAACAAGAGTAATAGTGACATCATCACTGATAGTATCAAGAGTAATAGTGACATCATCACTGATAGTATCAAGAGTAATAGTGACATCATCACTGATAGTATCAAGAGTAATAGTGACATCATCACTGATAGTAACAAGAGTAATAGTGACATCATCACTGATAGTAACAAGTGTAATAGTGATATCATCACTTATAGTAACAATACTAATAGTGACATCATCACTGATAGTAACAAGAGTAATAGTGACATCATCACTGACAGTACCAAGAGTAATAGTGACATCATCACTGATAATAACAAGGGTAATAGTGACATCATCATTGAGAGTAACAATAGTAATAGTGACATCATCACTGATAGTAACAAGAGTAATAATGACATCATCACTGATAGTAACAAGAGTAATAGTGACATCATCACTGATAGTAACAAGAGTAATAGTGACATCGTTACTGATAGTAACAAGAGTAATAATGACATCATCACTGATAGTAACAAGAGTAATAGTGACATCATCACTGATAGCAGCAAGAGTAATAGTGACATCATCACTGATAGTAACAAGAGTAATAGTGACATCATCACTGATAGTAACAAGAGTAATAGTGACATCATCATTGATGGTAACAAGAGTAATAGTGACATCATCACTGATGGTAACAAGAGTAATAGTGACATCATCACTGATAGTAACAAGAGAAATAGTGACATCATCACTGATGGTAACAAGAGTAATAGTGACATCATCACTGATGGTAACAAGAGTAATAGTGACATCATCACTGATAGTAGCAAGAGTTATAGTGACATCATCACTGATGGTAACAAGAGTAATAGTGACATCATCACTGATAGTAACAAGAGTAATAGTGACATCATCACTGATAGTAACAGGAGTAATAGTGACATCATCATTGATGGTAACAAGAGTAATAGTGACATCATCACTGATGGTAACAAGAGTAATAGTGACATCATCACTGATGGTAACAAGAGAAATAGTGACATCATCACTGATGGTAACAAGAGTAATAGTGACATCATCACTGATAGTAACAAGAGTAATAGTGACATCATCACTGATGGTAACAAGAGCAATAGTGGCATCATCACTGATAGTAACAAGAGTAATAGTGACATCATCACTGATGGTAACAAGAGTAATAGTGGCATCATCATTGAGAGTAACAAGAGTAATAGTTACATCATCACTGATAGTAACAAGAGTAATAGCGACATAATCACTGATAGTAACAAGAGTAATAGTGATATCATCACTTATAGTAACAATACTAATAGTGACATCATCACTGATAGTAACAAGAGTAATAGTGACATCATCACTGACAGTACCAAGAGTAATAGTGACATAATCACTGATAATAACAAGGGTAATAGTGACATCATCATTGAGAGTAACAATAGTAATAGTGACATCATCACTGATAGTAACAAGAGTAATAATGACATCATCACTGATAGTAACAAGAGTAATAGTGACATCATCACTGATAGTAACAAGAGTAATAGTGACATCGTCACTGATAGTAACAAGAGTAATAATGACATCGTCACTGATAGTAACAAGAGTAATAGTGACATCATCACTGATGGTAACAAGAGTAATAGTGACATCATCACTGATAGCAGCAAGAGTAATAGTGACATCATCACTGATAGTAACAAGAGTAATAGTGACATCATCACTGATAGTAACAAGAGTAATAGTGACATCATCATTGATGGTAACAAGAGTAATAGTGACATCATCACTGATGGTAACAAGAGTAATAGTGACATCATCACTGATAGTAACAAGAGAAATAGTGACATCATCACTGATGGTAACAAGAGTAATAGTGACATCATCACTGATGGTAACAAGAGTAATAGTGACATCATCACTGATAGTAGCTAGAGTTATAGTGACATCATCACTGATGGTAACAAGAGTAATAGTGACATCATCACTGATAGTAACAAGAGTAATAGTGACATCATCACTGATGGTAACAAGAGTAATAGTGGCATCATCACTGAGAGTAACAAGAGTAATAGTGACATCATCACTGATAGTAACAAGAGTAAAAATGACATCATCAGTGATAGTGACAAGAGTAATATTGACATCATCACTGATGAAAACAAGAGTAATAGTGACATCATCACTGATAGCAGCAAGAGTAATAGTGACATCATCACTGATAGTAACAAGAGAAATAGTGACAACATCACTGATGGTAACAAGAGAAATAGTGACATCATCACTGATAGTAATAAGAGTAATAGCGACATCATCACTGATAGCAGCAAGAGTAATAGTGACATCATCACTGATAGTAACAAGAGTAATAGTGACATCATCACTGATAGTAACAAGAGTAATAGTGACATCATCATTGATGGTAAGAAGAGTAATAGTGACATCATCACTGATGGTAACAAGAGTAATAGTGACATCATCACTGATAGTAACAAGAGAAATAGTGACATCATCACTGATAGTAACAAGAGTAATAGTGACATCATCACTGATACTAACAAGAGTAATAGTGACATCATCACTGATGGTAACAAGAGTAATAGTGACATCATCACTGATAGTAACAAGAGTAATAGTGACATCGTCACTGATAGTAACAAGAGTAATAATGACATCATCACTGATAGTAACAAGAGTAATAGTGACATCATCACTGATGGTGACAAGAGTAATAGTGACATCATAACTGATAGTAACAAGAGTAATAGTGACATCATCACGGATAGCAGCAAGAGTAATAGTGACATCATCACTGATAGTAACAAGAGTAATAGTGACATCATCACTGATAGTAACACGAGTAATAATGACATCATCATTGATGGTAACAAGAGTAATAGTGACATCATCACTGATGGTAACAAGAGTAATAGTGACATCATCACTGATAGTAACAAGAGAAATAGTGACATCATCACTGATGGTAACAAGAGTAATAGTGACATCATCACTGATGGTAACAAGAGTAATAGTGACATCATCACTGATAGTAGCAAGAGTTATAGTGACATCATCACTGATGGTAACAAGAGTAATAGTGACATCATCACTGATAGTAACAAGAGTAATAGTGACATCATCACTGATGGTAACAAGAGTAATAGTGGCATCATCACTGAGAGTAACAAGAGTAATAGTGACATCATCACCGATAGTAACAAGAGTAAAAATGACATCATCAGTGATAGTGACAAGAGTAATAGTGACATCATCACTGATACTAACAAGAGTAATAGTGACATCATCACTTATAGTAACAATAGTAATAGTGACATCATCACTGATAGTAACAAGAGTAATAGTGACATCATCACTGATAGTATCAAGAGTAATAGTAACATCATCACTGATAGTAACAAGAGTAATAGTGATATCATCACTTATAGTAACAAGTGTAATAGTGACATCATCACTTATAGTAACAATACTAATAGTGACATCATCACTGATAGTAACAAGAGTAATAGTGACATCATGACTGACAGTACCAAGAGTAATAGTGACATCATCACTGATAATAACAAGGGTAATAGTGACATCATCACTGAGAGTAACAATAGTAATAGTGTCATCATCACTGATAGTAACAAGAGTAATAGTGTCATCATCACTGATAGTAACAAGAGTAATAATGACATCATCACTGATAGTAACAAGAGTAATAGTGACATCATCACTGATACTAACAAGAGTAATAGTGACATCATCACTGATGGTAACAAGAGTATTAGTGACATCATCACTGATGGTAACAAGAGTAATAGTGACATCATCACTGATAGTAACAAGAGTAATAGTGACATTGTTACTGATAGTAACAAGAGTAATAATGACATCATCACTGATAGTAACAAGAGTAAAAAAACCAGACAATGTGAACTGAGGTCTAAGATGGCAGACATACAAGAAACAGAGGCATGTTCACACTAGCAAAAAAGAAGCAAGACAAAAATATATCTCATACCCTACCATAATTATATATAAATGTAAAGCAAAATTGCATAATAAATATAGGGTACTTAGTGAACTATTTTTGATCAAAAAAAGTATACAAGCCGTCCCACTGATGGTAACAAGAGTAATAGTGACATCATCACTGATAGTAACAAGAGTAATAGTGACATCATCACTGATAGCAGCAAGAGTAATAGTGACATCATCACTGATAGTAACAAGAGTAATAGTGACATCATCACTGATAGTAACAAGAGTAATAGTGACATCATCATTGATGGTAAGAAGAGTAATAGTGACATCATCACTGATGGTAACAAGAGTAATAGTGACATCATCACTGATGGTAACAAGAGTAATAGTGACATCATCACTGATAGTAGCAAGAGTTATAGTGACATCATCACTGATGGTAACAAGAGTAATAGTGACATCATCACTGATAGTAACAAGAGTAATAGTGACATCATCACTGATGGTAACAAGAGTAATAGTGGCATCATCACTGAGAGTAACAAGAGTAATAGTGACATCATCACTGATAGTAACAAGAGTAAAAATGACATCATCAGTGATAGTGACAAGAGTAATATTGACATCATCGCTGATGATAACAAGAGTAATAGTGACATCATCACTGATAGTAGCAAGAGTAATAGTGACATCATCACTGATGGTAACAAGAGTAATAGTGACATCATCACTGATAGTAACAAGAGTAATAGTGACATCATCATTGAGAGTAACAAGAGTAATAGTGACATCATCATTGATAGTAACAAGAGTAATAGCGACATAATCACTGATAGTAACAAGAGTAATAGTGATATCATCACTGATAGTAACAAGAGTAATAGTGATATCATCTCTTATAGGAACAAGAGTAATAGTGACATCATCACTTATAGTAACAATAGTAATAGTGACATCATCACTGATAGTAACAAGAGTAATAGTGACATCATCACTGATAGTATCAAGAGTAATAGTGACATCATCACTGATAGTAACAAGAGTAATAGTGACTTCATCACTGATAGTAACAAGTGTAATAGTGATATCATCACTTATAGTAACAATACTAATAGTGACATCATCACTGATAGTAACAAGAGTAATAGTGACATCATCACTGACAGTACCAAGAGTAATAGTGACATCATCACTGATAATAACAAGGGTAATAGTGACATCATCACTGAGAGTAACAATAGTAATAGTGACATCATCACTGATAGTAACAAGAGTAATAATGACATCACTGATAGTAACAAGAGTAATAGTGACATCATCACTGATACTAACAAGAGTAATAGTGACATCATCACTGATGGTAAC
The DNA here is from genome assembly GCF_046119375.1 of Phyllobates terribilis. Taxonomy (NCBI): domain Eukaryota; kingdom Metazoa; phylum Chordata; class Amphibia; order Anura; family Dendrobatidae; genus Phyllobates; species Phyllobates terribilis. Next base: position 193,228,344 of record NW_027362770.1, on the reverse strand, counting down.
AAGAGTAATAGTGACATCATCACTGATAGTAACAAGAGTAATAGTGACATCATCACTGATAGTAACAAGAGTAATAATGACATCATCACTGATAGTAACAAGAGTAATAGTGACATCATCACTGATGGTAACAAGAGTAATAGTGACATCATCACTGATAGTAACAAGAGTAATAGTGACATCATCACTGATAGCAGCAAGAGTAATAGTGACATCATCACTGATAGTAACAAGAGTAATAGTGACATCATCACTGATAGTAACAAGAGTAATAGTGACATCATCATTGATGGTAACAAGAGTAATAGTGACATCATCACTGGTAACAAGAGTAATAGTGACATCATCACTGATAGTAACAAGAGAAATAGTGACATCATCACTGATGGTAACAAGAGTAATAGTGACATCATCACTGATGGTAACAAGAGTAATAGTGACATCATCACTGACAGTAGCAAGAGTTATAGTGACATCATCACTGATGGTAACAAGAGTAATAGTGACATCATCACTGATAGTAACAAGAGTAATAGTGACATCATCACTGATGGTAACAAGAGTAATAGTGGCATCATCACTGAGAGTAACAAGAGTAATAGTGACATCATTACTGATAGTAACAAGAGTAAAAATGACATCATCAGTGATAGTGACAAGAGTAATATTGACATCATCACTGATGAAAACAAGAGTAATAGTGACATCATCACTGATAGCAGCAAGAGTAATAGTGAAATCATCACTGATAGTAACAAGAGAAATAGTGACATCATCACTGATGGTAACAAGAGAAATAGTGACATCATCACTGATAGTAATAAGAGTAATAGTGACATCATCACTGATAGCAGCAAGAGTAATAGTGACATCATCACTGATAGTAACAAGAGTAATATTGACATCATCACTGATAGTAACAAGAGTAATATTGACATCATCACTGATGAAAACAAGAGTAATAGTGACATCATCACTGATAGTAATAAGAGTAATAGCGACATCATCACTGATAGCAGCAAGAGTAATAGTGACATCATCACTGATAGTAACAAGAGTAATAGTGACATCATCACTGATAGTAACAAGAGTAATAGTGATATCATCATTGATGGTAACAAGAGTAATAGTGACATCATCACTGATGGTAACAAGAGTAATAGTGACATCATCACTGATAGTAACAAGAGAAATAGTGACATCATCACTGATGGTAACAAGAGTAATAGTGACATCATCACTGATAGTAACAAGAGTAATAGTGACATCATCACTGATGGTAACAAGAGTAAAAGTGACATCATCACTGATAGTAGCAAGAGTAATAGTGACATCATCACTGATGGTAACAAGAGTAATAGTGACATCATCACTGATAGTAACAAGAGTAATAGTGATATCATCACTGATGTAACAAGAGTAATAGTGGCATCATCACTGAGAGTAACAAGAGTAATAGTGACATCATCACTGATAGTAACAAGAGTAAAAATGACTTCATCAGTGATAGTGACAAGAGTAATATTGACATCATCACTGATGATAACAAGAGTAATAGTGACATCATCACTGATAGTAGCAAGAGTAATAGTGACATCATCACTGATGGTAACAAGAGTAATAGTGACATCATCACTGATAGTAACAAGAGTAATAGTGACATCATCACTGATGGTAACAAGAGTAATAGTGTCATCATCATTGAGAGTAACAAGAGTAATAGTGACATCATCACTGATAGTAACAAGAGTAATAGTGACATCATCATTGAGAGTAACAAGAGTAATAGTGACATCATCACTGATAGTAACAAGGGTAATAGTGACATCATCACTGATAGTAACAAGAGTAATAGCGACATAATCACTGATAGTAACAAGAGTAATAGTGATATCACGGATAGTAACAAGAGTAATAGTGATATCATCTCTTATAGGAACAAGAGTAATAGTGACATCATCACTTATAGTAACAATAGTAATAGTGACATCATCACTGATAGTAACAAGAGTAATAGTGACATCATCACTGATAGTATCAAGAGTAATAGTAACATCATCACTGATAGTAACAAGAGTAATAGTGATATCATCACTTATAGTAACAAGTGTAATAGTGACATCATCACTTATAGTAACAATACTAATAGTGACATCATCACTGATAGTAACAAGAGTAATAGTGACATCATGACTGACAGTACCAAGAGTAATAGTGACATCATCACTGATAATAACAAGGGTAATAGTGACATCATCACTGAGAGTAACAATAGTAATAGTGTCATCATCACTGATAGTAACAAGAGTAATAGTGTCATCATCACTGATAGTAACAAGAGTAATAATGACATCATCACTGATAGTAACAAGAGTAATAGTGACATCATCACTGATACTAACAAGAGTAATAGTGACATCATCACTGATGGTAACAAGAGTATTAGTGACATCATCACTGATGGTAACAAGAGTAATAGTGACATCATCACTGATAGTAACAAGAGTAATAGTGACATTGTTACTGATAGTAACAAGAGTAATAATGACATCATCACTGATAGTAACAAGAGTAAAAAAACCAGACAATGTGAACTGAGGTCTAAGATGGCAGACATACAAGAAACAGAGGCATGTTCACACTAGCAAAAAAGAAGCAAGACAAAAATATATCTCATACCCTACCATAATTATATATAAATGTAAAGCAAAATTGCATAATAAATATAGGGTACTTAGTGAACTATTTTTGATCAAAAAAAGTATACAAGCCGTCCCACTGATGGTAACAAGAGTAATAGTGACATCATCACTGATAGTAACAAGAGTAATAGTGACATCATCACTGATAGCAGCAAGAGTAATAGTGACATCATCACTGATAGTATCAAGAGTAATAGTGACATCATCACTGATAGTAGCAAGAGTTATAGTGACATCATCACTGATGGTAACAAGAGTAATAGTGACATCATCACTGATAGTAACAAGAGTAATAGTGACATCATCACTGATGGTAACAAGAGTAATAGTGGCATCATCACTGAGAGTAACAAGAGTAATAGTGACATCATCACTGATAGTAACAAGAGTAAAAATGACATCATCAGTGATAGTGACAAGAGTAATATTGACATCATCGCTGATGATAACAAGAGTAATAGTGACATCATCACTGATAGTAGCAAGAGTAATAGTGACATCATCACTGATGGTAACAAGAGTAATAGTGACATCATCACTGATAGTAACAAGAGTAATAGTGACATCATCATTGAGAGTAACAAGAGTAATAGTGACATCATCATTGATAGTAACAAGAGTAATAGCGACATAATCACTGATAGTAACAAGAGTAATAGTGATATCATCACTGATAGTAACAAGAGTAATAGTGATATCATCTCTTATAGGAACAAGAGTAATAGTGACATCATCACTTATAGTAACAATAGTAATAGTGACATCATCACTGATAGTAACAAGAGTAATAGTGACATCATCACTGATAGTATCAAGAGTAATAGTGACATCATCACTGATAGTAACAAGAGTAATAGTGACTTCATCACTGATAGTAACAAGTGTAATAGTGATATCATCACTTATAGTAACAATACTAATAGTGACATCATCACTGATAGTAACAAGAGTAATAGTGACATCATCACTGACAGTACCAAGAGTAATAGTGACATCATCACTGATAATAACAAGGGTAATAGTGACATCATCACTGAGAGTAACAATAGTAATAGTGACATCATCACTGATAGTAACAAGAGTAATAATGACATCACTGATAGTAATAGTGACATCATCACTGATACTAAGAAGAGTAATAGTGACATCATCACTGATGGTAACAAGAGTAATAGTGACATCATCACTGATAGTAACAAGAGTAATAGTGACATCATCACTGATAGTAACAAGAGTAATAATGACATCATCACTGATAGTAACAAGAGTAATAGTGACATCATCACTGATGGTAACAAGAGTAATAGTGACATCATCACTGATAGTAACAAGAGTAATAGTGACATCATCACTGATAGCAGCAAGAGTAATAGTGACATCATCACTGATAGTAACAAGAGTAATAGTGACATCATCACTGATAGTAACAAGAGTAATAGTGACATCATCATTGATGGTAACAAGAGTAATAGTGACATCATCACTGGTAACAAGAGTAATAGTGACATCATCACTGATAGTAACAAGAGAAATAGTGACATCATCACTGATGGTAACAAGAGTAATAGTGACATCATCACTGATGGTAACAAGAGTAATAGTGACATCATCACTGACAGTAGCAAGAGTTATAGTGACATCATCACTGATGGTAACAAGAGTAATAGTGACATCATCACTGATAGTAACAAGAGTAATAGTGACATCATCACTGATGGTAACAAGAGTAATAGTGGCATCATCACTGAGAGTAACAAGAGTAATAGTGACATCATTACTGATAGTAACAAGAGTAAAAATGACATCATCAGTGATAGTGACAAGAGTAATATTGACATCATCACTGATGAAAACAAGAGTAATAGTGACATCATCACTGATAGCAGCAAGAGTAATAGTGACATCATCACTGATGGTAACAAGAGTAATAGTGACATCATCACTGATAGTAACAAGAGTAATAGTGACATCATCACTGATAGTAACAAGAGTAATAATGACATCATCACTGATAGTAACAAGAGTAATAGTGACATCATCACTGATGGTAACAAGAGTAATAGTGACATCATCACTGATAGTAACAAGAGTAATAGTGACATCATCACTGATAGCAGCAAGAGTAATAGTGACATCATCACTGATAGTAACAAGAGTAATAGTGACATCATCACTGATAGTAACAAGAGTAATAGTGACATCATCATTGATGGTAACAAGAGTAATAGTGACATCATCACTGGTAACAAGAGTAATAGTGACATCATCACTGATAGTAACAAGAGAAATAGTGACATCATCACTGATGGTAACAAGAGTAATAGTGACATCATCACTGATGGTAACAAGAGTAATAGTGACATCATCACTGACAGTAGCAAGAGTTATAGTGACATCATCACTGATGGTAACAAGAGTAATAGTGACATCATCACTGATAGTAACAAGAGTAATAGTGACATCATCACTGATGGTAACAAGAGTAATAGTGGCATCATCACTGAGAGTAACAAGAGTAATAGTGACATCATTACTGATAGTAACAAGAGTAAAAATGACATCATCAGTGATAGTGACAAGAGTAATATTGACATCATCACTGATGAAAACAAGAGTAATAGTGACATCATCACTGATAGCAGCAAGAGTAATAGTGACATCATCACTGATAGTAACAAGAGAAATAGTGACATCATCACTGATGGTAACAAGAGAAATAGTGACATCATCACTGATAGTAATAAGAGTAATAGTGACATCATCACTGATAGCAGCAAGAGTAATAGTGACATCATCACTGATAGTAACAAGAGTAATATTGACATCATCACTGATAGTAACAAGAGTAATAGTGACATCATCATTGATGGTAAGAAGAGTAATAGTGACATCATCACTGATGGTAACAAGAGTAATAGTGACATCATCACTGATGGTAACAAGAGTAATAGTGACATCATCACTGATAGTAACAAGAGAAATAGTGACATCATCACTGATGGTAACAAGAGTAATAGTGAAATCATCACTGATAGTAATAAGAGTAATAGTGACATCATCACTGATGGTAACAAGAGTAAAAGTGACATCATCACTGATAGTAGCAAGAGTAATAGTGACATCATCACTGATGGTAACAAGAGTAATAGTGACATCATCACTGATGGTAACAAGAGTAATAGTGGCATCATCACTGAGAGTAACAAGAGTAATAGTGACATCATCACTGATAGTAACAAGAGTAAAAATGAATTAATCAGTGATAGTGACAAGAGTAATATTGACATCATCACTGATGATAACAAGAGTAATAGTGACATCATCACTGATAGTAGCAAGAGTAATAGTGACATCATCACTGATGGTAACAAGAGTAATAGTGACATCATCACTGATAGTAACAAGAGTAATAGTGACATCATCACTGACGGTAACAAGAGTAATAGTGGCATCATCATTGAGAGTAACAAGAGTAATAGTGACATCATCACTGATAGTAACAAGAGTAATAGTGACATCATCATTGAGAGTAACAAGAGTAATAGTGACATCATCACTGATAGTAACAAGGGTAATAGTGACATCATCACTGATAGTAACAAGAGTAATAGCGACATAATCACTGATAGTAACAAGAGTAATAGTGATATCATCACTGATAGTAACAAGAGTAAAAGTGATATCATCTCTTATAGGAACAAGAGTAATAGTGACATCATCACTTATAGTAACAATAGTAATAGTGACATCATCACTGATAGTAACAAGAGTAATAGTGACATCATAACTGATAGTATCAAGAGTAATAGTGACATCATCACTGATAGTAACAAGAGTAATAGTGATATCATCACTTATAGTAACAAGTGTAATAGTGACATCATCACTTATAGTAACAATACTAATAGTGACATCATCACTGATAGTAACAAGAGTAATAGTTACATCATGACTGACAGTACCAAGAGTAATAGTGACATCATCACTGATAATAACAAGGGTAATAGTGACATCATCACTGAGAGTAACAATAGTAATAGTGTCATCATCACTGATAGTAAAAAGAGTAATAATGACATCATCACTGATAGTAACAAGAGTAATAGTGACATCATCACAGATACTAACAAGAGTAATAGTGACATCATCACTGATGGTAACAAGAGTAATAGTGACATCATCACTGATGGTAACAAGAATAGTAGTGACATCATCACTGATAGTAACAAGAGTAATAGTGACATCGTCACTGATAGTAACAAGAGTAATAATGACATCATCACTGATAGTAACAAGAGTAATAGTGACATCATCACTGATAGCAACAAGAGTAATAGTAACATCATCACTGATAGCAGCAAGAGTAATAGTGACATCATCACTGATAGTAACAAGAGTAATAGTGACATCATCACTGACAGTAACAAGAGTAATAGTGACATCATCATTGATGGTAACAAGAGTAATAGTGACATCATCACTGATGGTAACAAGAGTAATAGTGACATCATCACTGATAGTAACAAGAGAAATAGTGACATCATCACTGATGGTAACAAGAGTAATAGTGACATCATCACTGATAGTAACAAGAGTAATAGTGACATCATCACTTATAGTAACAAGAGTAATAGTGACATCATCACTTATAGTAACAATATTAATAGTGACATCATCACTTATAGTAACAAGGGTAATAGTGACATCATCACTGATAGTAACAAGAGTAATAGTGACATCATCACTGATAGTAACAAGAGTAATAGTGACATCATCACTGATAGTAACAAGAGTAATAGAGACATCATCACTGATGGTAAGAAGAGTAAGAGTGACCTCATCACTGATGGTAACAATAGCAATAGAGACATCATCACTGATGGTAACAAGAGTAATAGTGACATCATCACTGATAGTAACAAGAGTAATAGTGACATCATCACTTATAGTAAAAAAGGTAATAGTGACATCACCACTGATGGTAACAAGAGTAATAGTGACATCATCACTGATTGTAACAAGAGTAATAGTGACATCATCACTTATAGTAACAAGAGTAATAGTGACATCATCACTGCTAGTAACAAGAGTAATAGTGACATCATCACTGATAGTAACAAGAGTAACAGAGACATCATCACTGATAGTAACAATAGTAATAGTGAAATCATCACTTACAGTAAAAAGAGTAATAGTGACATCATCAATGATAGTAACAAGAGTAATAGAGACACCATTACTGATAGTAACAAGAGTAACAGTGACATCATCACTTACAGTAACAAGCGTAACAGTGACATCATCACTTATAGTAACAATAGTAATAGTGACATCATCACTGATGGTAACAAGAATAATAGTGGCATCATCACTGATAATAACAAGAGTAATAGTGACATCATCACTGATGGTAACAAGAGTAATAGTGGCATCATCACTGAGAGTAACAAGAGTAATAGTGACATCATCACTGATACTAACAAGAGTAATAGTGACAACATCACTGATACTAACAAGAGTAATAGTGACATCATCACTGATGGCAACAAGAGTAATAGTGACATCATCACTGATAGTAACAAGAGTAATAGTGACATCATCACTGATAGCAACAAGAGTTATAATGACATCGTCACTGATGGTAACAAGAGTAATAATGACATCGTCACTGCTAGTAACAAGAGTAATAGTGACATCATCACTGATGGTAACAAGAGTAATAGTGACATCATCACTGATAGTAACAAGAGTAATAGTGACATCGTCACTGATAGTAACAAGAGTAATAATGACATCATCACTGATAGCAACAAGAGTAATAGTGACATCATCACTGATGGTAACAAGAGTAATAGTGACATCATCACTGATAGTAACAAGAGTAATAGTGACATCATCACTGATAGCAGCAAGAGTAATAGTGACATCATCACTGATAGTAACAAGAGTAATAGTGAAATCATCACTGACAGTAACAAGAGTAATAGTGACATCATCATTGATGGTAACAAGAGTAATAGTGACATCATCACTGATGGTAACAAGAGTAATAGTGATATCATCACTGATAGTAACAAGAGAAATAGTGACATCATCACTGATGGTAACAAGAGTAATAGTGACATCATCACTGATGGTAACAAGAGTAATAGTGACTTCATCACTGATAGTAGCAAGAGCTATAGTGACATCATCACTGATGGTAACAAGAGTAATAGTGACATCATCACTGATAGTAACAAGAGTAATAGTGACATCATCACTGATGGTAACAAGAGTAATAGTGGCATCATCACTGAGAGTAACAAGAGTAATAGTGACATCATCACTGATAGTAACAATAGTAATAGTGACATCATCACTGATGGTAACAAGAGTAATAGTGACATCATCACTAATAGTAGCAAGAGTAATAGTGACATCATCACTGATAGTAACAAGAGTAATAGTGACATCATCACTGATGGTAACAAGAGTAATAGTGGCATCATCATTGAGAGTAACAAGAGTAATAGTGACATCATCACTGATGGTAACAAGAGTAATAGTGGCATCATCATTGAGAGTAACAAGAGTAATAGTGACATCATCATTGAGAGTAACAAGAGTAATAGTGACATCATCACTGATAGTAACAAGGGTAATAGTGACATCATCACTGATAGTAACAAGAGTAATAGTGACATCATCACTGATAGTAACAAGAGTAATAGTGATATCATCACTTATAGGAACAAGAGTAATAGTGACATCATCACTTATAGTAACAATAGTAATAGTGACATCATCACTGATAGTAACAAGAGTAATAGTGACATCATCACTGATGGTATCAAGAGTAATAGTGACATCATCACTGAGAGTAACAAGAGTAATAGTGACATCATCACTGATAGTAACAAGAGTAAAAATGACATCATCAGTGATAGTGACAAGAGTAATATTGACATCTTCACTGATGATAACAAGAGTAATAGTGACATCATCACTAATAGTAGCAAGAGTAATAGTGACATCATCACTGATGGTAACAAGAGTAATAGTGACATCATCACTGATAGTAACAAGAGTAATAGTGACATCATCACTGATGGTAACAAGAGTAATAGTGGCATCATCATTGAGAGTAACAAGAGTAATAGTGACATCATCATTGAGAGTAACAAGAGTAATAATGACATCATCACTGATAGTAACAAGGGTAATAGTGACATCATCACTGATAGTAACAAGAGTAATAGTGACATCATCACTGATAGTAACAAGAGTAATAGTGATATTATCACTTATAGGAACAAGAGTAATAGTGACATCATCACTTATAGTAACAATAGTAATAGTGACATCATCACTGATAGTAACAAGAGTAATAGTGAGATCATCACTGATGGTATCAAGAGTAATAGTGACATCATCACTGAGAGTAACAAGAGTAATAGTGACATCATCACTGATAGTAACAAGAGTAAAAATGACATCATCAGTGATAGTGACAAGAGTAATATTGACATCTTCACTGATGATAACAAGAGTAATAGTGACATCATCACTAATAGTAGCAAGAGTAATAGTGACATCATCACTGATGGTAACAAGAGTAATAGTGACATCATCACTGATAGTAACAAGAGTAATAGTGACATCATCACTGAAGGTAGCAAGAGTAATAGTGGCATCATCATTGAGAGTAACAAGAGTAATAGTGACATCATCATTGAGAGTAACAAGAGTAATAGTGACATCATCACTGATAGTAACAAGGGTAATAGTGACATCATCACTGATAGTAACAAGAGTAATAGTGACATCATCACTGATAGTAACAAGAGTAATAGTGATATCATCACTTATAGGAACAAGAGTAATAGTGACATCATCACTTATAGTAACAATAGTAATAGTGACATCATCACTGATAGTAACAAGAGTAATAGTGACATCATCACTGATAGTATCAAGAATAATAGTGACATCATCACTGATAGTAACAAGAGTAATAGTGATATCATCACTTATAGTAACAACAGTAATAGTGACATCATCACTTATAGTAACAATACTAATAGTGACATCATCACTGATAGTAACAAGAGTAATAGTGACATCATGACTGACAGTACCAAGAGTAATAGTGACATCATCACTGATAGTAACAAGAGTAATAGTGACATAATCACTGATGGTAGCAAGAGTAATAGTGACATCATCACTGATAGTAACAAGAGTAATAGTGACATCATCACTTATAGTAACAAGAGTAATAGTGACATCATCACTTATAGTAACAATATTAATAGTGACATCATCACTTATAGTAACAAGGGTAATAGTGACATCATCACTGATAGTAACAAGAGTAATAGTGACATCATCACTGATAGTAACAAGAGTAATAGTGACATCATCACTGATAGTAACAAGAGTAATAGAGACATCATCACTGATGGTAAGAAGAGTAAGAGTGACCTCATTACTGATGGTAACAATAGCAATAGAGACATCATCACTGATGGTTACAAGAGTAATAGTGACATCATCACTGATAGTAACAAGAGTAATAGTGACATCATCACTTATAGTAAAAAAGGTAATAGTGACATCACCACTGATGGTAACAAGAGTAATAGTGACATCATCACTGATAGTAACAAGAGTAATAGTGACATCATCACTTATAGTAACAAGAGTAATAGTGACATCATCACTGATAGTAACAAGAGTAATAGTGACATCATCACTTATAGTAACAAGAGTAACAGAGACATCATCACTGATAGTAACAATAGTAATAGTGAAATCATCACTTACAGTAAAAAGAGTAATAGTGACATCATCAATGATAGTAACAAGAGTAATAGAGACACCATTACTGATAGTAACAAGAGTAACAGTGACATCATCACTTACAGTAACAAGCGTAACAGTGACATCATCACTTATAGTAACAATAGTAATAGTGACATCATCACTGATGGTAACAAGAATAATAGTGGCATCATCACTGATAGTAACAAGAGTAATAGTGACATCATCACTGATGGTAACAAGAGTAATAGTGGCATCATCACTGAGAGTAACAAGAGTAATAGTGATATCATCACTGATACTAACAAGAGTAATAGTGACAACATCACTGATACTAACAAGAGTAATAGTGACATCATCACTGATGGTAACAAGAGTAATAGTGACATCATCACTGATAGTAACAAGAGTAATAGTGACATCGTCACTGATAGTAACAAGAGTAATAATGACATTGTCACTGGTGGTAACAAGAGTAATAATGACATCGTCACTGCTAGTAACAAGAGTAATAGTGACATCATCACTGATGGTAACAAGAGTAATAGTGACATCATCACTGATAGTAACAAGAGTAATAGTGACATCGTCACTGATAGTAACAAGAGTAATAATGACATCATCACTGATAGTAACAAGAGTAATAGTGACATCATCACTGATGGTAACAAGAGTAATAGTGACATCATCACTGATAGTAACAAGAGTAATAGTGACATCATCACTGATAGCAGCAAGAGTAATAGTGACATCATCACTGATAGTAACAAGAGTAATAGTGACATCATCACTGACAGTAACAAGAGTAATAGTGACATCATCATTGATGGTAACAAGAGTAATAGTGACATCATCACTGATGGTAACAAGAGTAATAGTGACATCATCACTGATAGTAACAAGAGAAATAGTGACATCATCACTGATGGTAACAAGAGTAATAGTGACATCATCACTGATGGTAACAAGAGTAATAGTGACATCATCACTGATAGTAGCAAGAGTTATAGTGACATCATCACTGATGGTAACAAGAGTAATAGTGACATCATCACTGATAGTAACAAGAGTAATAGTGACATCATCACTTATAGTAACAAGAGTAATAGTGACATCATCACTGATAGTAACAAGAGTAACAGAGACATCATCACTGATAGTAACAATAGTAATAGTGAAATCATCACTTACAGTAAAAAGAGTAATAGTGACATCATCAATGATAGTAACAAGAGTAATAGAGACACCATCACTGATAGTAACAAGAGTAATAGTGACATCATCACTTACAGTAACAAGCGTAACAGTGACATCATCACTTATAGTAACAATAGTAATAGTGACATCATCACTGATGGTAACAAGAATAATAGTGGCATCATCACTGATAGTAACAAGAGTAATAGTGACATCATCACTGATGGTAACAAGAGTAATAGTGGCATCATCACTGAGAGTAACAAGAGTAATAGTGACATCATCACTGATACTAACAAGAGTAATAGTGACATCATCACTGATAGTAACAAGAGTAATAGTGACATCGTCACTGATAGTAACAAGAGTAATAATGACATTGTCACTGGTGGTAACAAGAGTAATAATGACATCGTCACTGCTAGTAACAAGAGTAATAGTGACATCATCACTGATGGTAACAAGAGTAATAGTGACATCATCACTGATAGTAACAAGAGTAATAGTGACATCGTCACTGATAGTAACAAGAGTAATAATGACATCATCACTGATAGTAACAAGAGTAATAGTGACATCATCACTGATGGTAACAAGAGTAATAGTGACATCATCACTGATAGTAACAAGAGTAATAGTGACATCATCACTGATAGCAGCAAGAGTAATAGTGACATCATCACTGATAGTAACAAGAGTAATAGTGACATCATCACTGACAGTAACAAGAGTAATAGTGACATCATCATTGATGGTAACAAGAGTAATAGTGACATCATCACTGATGGTAACAAGAGTAATAGTGACATCATCACTGATAGTAACAAGAGAAATAGTGACATCATCACTGATGGTAACAAGAGTAATAGTGACATCATCACTGATGGTAACAAGAGTAATAGTGACATCATCACTGATAGTAGCAAGAGTTATAGTGACATCATCACTGATGGTAACAAGAGTAATAGTGACATCATCACTGATAGTAACAAGAGTAATAGTGACATCATCACTTATAGTAACAAGAGTAATAGTGACATCATCACTGATAGTAACAAGAGTAACAGAGACATCATCACTGATAGTAACAATAGTAATAGTGAAATCATCACTTACAGTAAAAAGAGTAATAGTGACATCATCAATGATAGTAACAAGAGTAATAGAGACACCATCACTGATAGTAACAAGAGTAATAGTGACATCATCACTTACAGTAACAAGCGTAACAGTGACATCATCACTTATAGTAACAATAGTAATAGTGACATCATCACTGATGGTAACAAGAATAATAGTGGCATCATCACTGATAGTAACAAGAGTAATAGTGACATCATCACTGATGGTAACAAGAGTAATAGTGGCATCATCACTGAGAGTAACAAGAGTAATAGTGACATCATCACTGATACTAACAAGAGTAATAGTGACATCATCACTGATACTAACAAGAGTAATAGTGACATCATCACTGATGGTAACAAGAGTAATAGTGACATCATCACTGATAGTAACAAGAGTAATAGTGACATCATCACTGATAGTAGCTAGAGTAATAGTGACATCATCACTGATAGTAACAAGAGTAATAGTGACATCATCACTGATAGTAACAAGAATAATAGTGACATCATCATTGATGGTAACAAGAGTAATAGTGACATCATCATTGATAGTAACAAGAGTAATAGTGACATCATCACTGATGGTAACAAGAGTAATAGTGACATCATCACTGATAGTAACAAGAGTAATAGTGATATCATCACTGATGGTAACAAGAGTAATAGTGACATCATCACTGACAGTAGCAAGAGTAATAGTGACATCATCACTGATGGTAACAAGAGTAATAGTGACATCATCACTGATAGTAACAAGAGTAATAGTGACATCATCACTGATGGTAACAAGAGTAATAGTGGCATCATCACTGAGAGTAACAAGAGTAATAGTGACATCATCACTGATAGTAACAAGAGTAATAATGACATCATCACTGATAGTAACAAGAGTAATAGTGACATCATCATTGATGGTAACAAGCGTAATAGTGACATCATCACTGATAGTAACAAGAGTAATAGTGACATCATCACTGATAACAGCAAGAGTAATAGTGACATCATCACTGATAGTAACAAGAGTAATAGTGACATCATCACTGATGGTATCAAGAGTAATAATGACATCATCACTGATAGTAACAAGAGTAATAGTGACATCATCACTGATGGTAACAAGCGTAATAGTGACATCATCACTGATAGCAACAAGAGTAATAGTGACATCATCACTGATAGCAGTAAGAGTAATAGTGACATCATCACTGATAGTAACAAGAGTAATAGTGACATCATCATTGATAGTAACAAGAGTAATAGTGACGTCATCACTTATAGTAACAATAGTAATAGTGACATCATCACTGACAGTAACACGAGTAATAGAGACCTCATCACTGATGGTAGCAAGAGTAATAGTGACATCATTACTGATAGTAACAAGAGTAATAGTGACATCATCACTGATGGTAACAAGAGTAATAGTTGCATCAACACTAAGAGTAACAAGAGTAATAGTGACATCATCACTGATGGTAACAAGAGTAATAGTGACATCATCACTGATGGTAACAAGAGTAATAGTGACATAATCACAGATAGAAATATGAGTAATAGTGACATCATCACTGATAGTAACAAGAGTATTCGGGACATCACTGAGAGTAACAAGAGTAAAAGTAACATCATCACTGATAGTAACAAGAGAAATAGTGACATCATCACTGATAGTAACAAGAGTAATAGTGACATCATCACTGATGATAACAAGAGTAATAGTGACATCATCACTGATGGTAACAAGAGTAATAGTGACCTCATCACTAATGGTAACAAGAGTAATAGTGACATCATCACTGACAGTAACAAAAGTAATAGTGACCACATCACTGATGGTAACAAGAGTAATAATGACATCATCACTGATAGCAACAAGAGTAATAATGACATCATCACTGATAATAACAAGAGTAATCGTGACATCATCACTGATAGTAACAAGAGTAATAATGACATCATCACTGATAGGAACAAGAGTAATAGTGATATCATCACTGATGGTAACAAGAGTAATAGTGACATCATCACTGATGGTAACAAGAGTAATAGTGACATCATCACTGATGGTAACAAGAGTAATAGTGGCATCATCACTGAGAGTAACAAGAGTAATAGTGACATCATCACTGATAGTAACAAGAGTAAAAATAACATCATCAGTGATAGTGACAAGAGTAATATTGACATCATCACTGATGATAACAAGAGTAATAGTGACATCATCACTGATAGTAGCAAGAGTAATAGTGACATCATCACTGATGGTAACAAGAGTAATAGTGACATCATCACTGATAGTAACAAGAGTAATAGTGACATCATCACTGATGGTAACAAGAGTAATAGTGGCATCATCATTGAGAGTAACAAGAGTAATAGTGACATCATCACTGATAGTAACAAGAGTAATAGTGACATCTTCATTGAGAGTAACAAGAGTAATAGTGACATCATCACTGATAGTAATAAGAGTAAAAGTGACATCATCACTGATAGTATCAAGAGTAATAGTGACATCATCACTGATAGTAACAGGAGTAATAGTGATATCATCACTTATAGTAACAAGAGTAATAGTGACATCATCACTTATAGTAACAATACTAATAGTGACATCATCACTGATAGTAACAAGAGTAATAGTGACATCATGACTGACAGTAGCAAGCGTAATAGTGACATCATCACTGATAATAACAAGGGTAATAGTGACATCATCACTGATAGTAACAAGAGTAAAAGTGACATAATCACTGATGGTAGCAAGAGTAATAGTGACATCATCACTGATAGTAACAAGAGTAATAGTGACATCATCACTTATAGTAACAAGAGTATTAATGACATCATCACTTATAGTAACAATAGTATTAGTGACATCATCACTTATAGTAACAAGGGTAATAGTGACTTTATCACTGATAGTAACAAGAGTAATAGTGACATCATCACTGATAGTAACAACAGTAATAGTGACATCATCACTGATAGTAACAAGAGTAATAGAGACATCATCACTGATTGTAAGAAGAGTAAGAGTGACCTCATCACTGATGGTAACAATAGCAATAGTGACATCATCACTGATGGTAACAAGAGTAATAGTGACATCATCACTGATAGTAACAAGAGTAATAGTGACATCATCACTTATAGTAACAAGGGTAATAGTGACATCATCACTGATGGTAACAAGAGTAATAGTGACATTATCTCTGATAGTAACAAGAGTAATAGTGACATCATCAATTTAGTAACAAGAGTAATAGTGACATCATCACTTATAGTAACAATAGTAATAGTGATATCATCACTGATAGTAACAAGAGTAATAGAGACATCATCACTGATAGTAACAAGAGTAACAGAGACATCATCACTGATAGTAACAATAGTAATAGTGAAATCATCACTTACAGTAAAAAGAGTAATATTGACATCATCACTGAGAGTAACAAGAGTAATAGTGACATCATCACTGAGAGAAACAAGAGTAATAGTGACATCATCACTGATGGTAACAAGAGTAATAGTGACATCATCACTGATGGTAACAAGAGTAATAGTGACCTCATCACTAATGGTAACAAGAGTAATAGTGACATCATCACTTATAGTAACAAGAGTAATAGTGACATCATCACTGACAGTAACAAAAGTAATAGTGACCTCATAACTAATGGTAACAAGGGTAATAATGACATCATCACTGATAGCAGCAAGAGTAATAAGGAAATCATCACTGATAGTAACAAGAGTAATACTGACATCATCACTGATAGTAACAAGAGTAATAATGACATAATCACTGATAGGAACAAGAGTAATAGTGACTTCATCACTGATAGTAACAAGAGTAATAGTCATATCATCACTGATGGTAACAAGAGTAATAGTGATATCTTTACTAATGGTAAAAAGAGTAATAGTGACATCATCACTTATAGTAACAATAGTAATAGTGACATAATCACTTATAGTAACAATAGTAATAGTGACAACATCACTGATGGTAACAAGAGTAATAGTGACATCATCATTGATAGTAACAAGAGTAATAGTGACGTCATCACTTATAGTAACAATAGTAATAGTGACATCATCACTGACAGTAACACGAGTAATAGAGACCTCATCACTGATGGTAGCAAGAGTAATAGTGACATCATTACTGATAGTAACAAGAGTAATAGTGACATCATCACTGATGGTAACAAGAGTAATAGTTGCATCAACACTAAGAGTAACAAGAGTAATAGTGACATCATCACTGATGGTAACAAGAGTAATAGTGACATCATCACTGATGGTAACAAGAGTAATAGTGACATAATCACAGATAGAAATATGAGTAATAGTGACATCATCACTGATAGTAACAAGAGTATTCGGGACATCACTGAGAGTAACAAGAGTAAAAGTAACATCATCACTGATAGTAACAAGAGAAATAGTGACATCATCACTGATAGTAACAAGAGTAATAGTGACATCATCACTGATGATAACAAGAGTAATAGTGACATCATCACTGATGGTAACAAGAGTAATAGTGACCTCATCACTAATGGTAACAAGAGTAATAGTGACATCATCACTGACAGTAACAAAAGTAATAGTGACCACATCACTGATGGTAACAAGAGTAATAATGACATCATCACTGATAGCAACAAGAGTAATAATGACATCATCACTGATAATAACAAGAGTAATCGTGACATCATCACTGATAGTAACAAGAGTAATAATGACATCATCACTGATAGGAACAAGAGTAATAGTGATATCATTACTGATGGTAACAAGAGTAATAGTGACATCATCACTGATGGTAACAAGAGTAATAGTGACATCATCACTGATGGTAACAAGAGTAAAAGTAACATCATCACTTATAGTAACAATAGTAATACTGACATTATCACTTATAGTAACAATAATAATAGTGACAACATCACTGATAGTAACAAGAGTAATAGTGACATCATCACTGACAGTAGCAAGAGTAATAGTGGCATCATCACTGATAGTAATAAGGGTAATAGTGACATCATCACTGATGGTAGCAAGAGTAATAGTGTCACCATCACTGATAGTGACAAGAGTAATAGTGATATCATCACTGATGGTAACAAGAGTAATAGAGACACCTTCACTGATGGTAACAAGAGTAATAGTGACCTCATCACTGATGGTAACAAGAGTAAAAGTAACATCATCACTTATAGTAACAATAGTAATAGTGACATCATCACTTATAGTAACAATAATAATAGTGACAATATCACTAATAGTAACAAGTTTAATAGTGACATCATCACTGATAGTAACAAGAGTAATAGTGACATCATCACTTATAGTAACAAGAGTAATAGTGACATCATCACTGATAGTAACAAGAGTAATAGAGACATCATCACTGATGTTAACAAGAGTAAGAGTGACCTCATCACTGATGGTAACAATAGTAATAGTGATATCATCACTGATGGTAACAAGAGTAATAGTGACATAATCACTGATAGTAAAAAGGGTAATAGTGACATCATCACTGATGGTAACAAGAGTAATGGTGACATCATCACTGATACTAACCAGAGTAATATTGACATCATCACTTATAGTAACAATAGTAATAGTTACATCATCACTGACAGTAACAAGAGTAATAGTGACATCATCACTGATAGTAGCAAGTGTAATAGAGACATCATCACTGATAGTAACAATAGTAATAGTGACATCATCACTTACAGTAACAAGAGTAATAGTGACATCATCACTGATAGTAACAAGAGTAATAGAGACATCATCACTGATAGTAACAAGAGTAATAGTGACATCATCACTTATAGTAACAAGAGTAATAGTGACATCATCACTTATCTTAACAATAGTAATAGTGACATCATCACTTATAGTAACAATAGTAATAGAGACATCATCACTGATGGTAACAAGAGTAATAGTAGAATCATCACTGATAGTAACAAGAGTAATAGTGACATCATCACTGATGGTAACAAGATTAATAGTGGCATCATCACTGAGAGTAACAAGAGTAATAGTGTCATTATCACTGATAGTAACAAGAGTAATAATGACATCATCACTGATATTAACAAGAGTAATAGTGGCATCATCACTGATGGTAACAAGAGTAATAGTGACATCATCACTGATAGTAAAGAGAGTAATAGTGACATCATCACTGATAGTAACGAGAGTAATAATGACCTCATCACTGATGGTAACAAGAGTAATAGTGACATCGTCACTTATAGTAACAAGAGTAATAGAGACATCATCACTGATGGTAACAATAGTAATAGTGACATCATCACTGATGGTAACAAGAGTAATAGTGACATCATCACTGATAGTAACAAGAGTAATAGTGACATCATCACTTATAGTAAAAAGGTAATAGTGACATCATCACTGATGGTAACAAGAGTAATAGTGACATCATCACTGATGGTAACAAGAGTAAAAGTAACATCATCACTTATAGTAACAATAGTAATACTGACATTATCACTTATAGTAACAATAATAATAGTGACAACATCACTGATAGTAACAAGAGTAATAGTGACATCATCACTGACAGTAGCAAGAGTAATAGTGGCATCATCACTGATAGTAACAAGGGTAATAGTGACATCATCACTGATAGTAACAAGAGTAATAGTGACATAATCACTGATGGTAGCAAGAGTAATAGTGTCACCATCACTGATAGTAACAAGAGTAATAGTGATATCATCACTGATGGTAACAAGAGTAATAGAGACACCTTCACTGATGGTAACAAGAGTAATAGTGACCTCATCACTGATGGTAACAAGAGTAAAAGTAACATCATCACTTATAGTAACAATAGTAATAGTGACATCATCACTTATAGTAACAATAATAATAGTGACAATATCACTAATAGTAACAAGTTTAATAGTGACATCATCACTGATGGTAACAAGAGTAATAGTGACATCATCACTTATAGTAACAAGAGTAATAGTGACATCATCACTGATAGTAACAAGAGTAATAGAGACATCATCACTGATGGTAACAAGAGTAAGAGTGACCTCATCACTGATGGTAACAATAGTAATAGTGACATCATCACTGATGGTAACAAGAGTAATAGTGACATAATCACTGATAGTAAAAAGGGTAATAGTGACATCATCACTGATGGTAACAAGAGTAATGGTGACATCATCACTGATAGTAACCAGAGTAATATTGACATCATCACTTATAGTAACAATAGTAATAGTTACATCATCACTGACAGTAACAAGAGTAATAGTGACATCATCACTGATAGTAGCAAGTGTAATAGAGACATCATCACTGATAGTAACAATAGTAATAGTGACATCATCACTTACAGTAACAAGAGTAATAGTGACATCATCACTGATAGTAACAAGAGTAATAGTGACATCATCACTTATAGTAACAAGAGTAATAGTGATATCATCACTTATCTAAACAATAGTAATAGTGACATCATCACTTATAGTAACAATAGTAATAGAGACATCATCACTGATGGTAACAAGAGTAATAGTAGAATCATCACTGATAGTAACAAGAGTAATAGTGACATCATCAGTGATGGTAACAAGATTAATAGTGGCATCATCACTGAGAGTAACAAGAGTAATAGTGTCATTATCACTGATAGTAACAAGAGTAATAATGACATCATCACTGATAGTAACAAGAGTAATAGTGGCATCATCACTGATGGTAACAAGAGTAATAGTGACATCATCACTGATAGTAAAGAGAGTAATAGTGACATCATCACTGATAGTAACGAGAGTAATAATGACCTCATCACTGATGGTAACAAGAGTAATAGTGACATCGTCACTTATAGTAACAAGAGTAATAGAGACATCATCACTGATGGTAAGAATAGTAATAGTGACATCATCACTGATGGTAACAAGAGTAATAGTGACATCACTGATAGTAACAAGAGTAATAGTGACATCATCACTTATAGTAAAAAGGTAATAGTGACATCATCACTGATGGTAACAAGAGTAATAGTGACATCATCACTGTTAGTAACAAGAGTAATAGTGACATCATCACTGATAGTAACAATAGTAATAGTGACATCATCACTGATAGTAATAAGAGTAATAGTGACATTATCACTGATAGTAACAAGAGTAACAGAGACATCATCACTGATAGTAACAATAGTAATAGTGACATCATCACTTACAGTAAAAAGAGTAATAGTGACATCATCACTGATAGTAACAAGAGTAATAGAGACATCATCACTGATAGTAACAAGAGTAATAGTGACATCATCACTTATAGTAACAAGAGTAACAGTGACATCATCACTTATAGTAACAAGAGTAATAGTGATATCATCACTGATGGTAACAAGAGTAATAGTGATATCTTTACTGATGGTAAAAAGAGTAATAGTGACATCATCACTTATAGTAACAATAGTAATAGTGACATCATCACTTATAGTAACAATAGTAATAGTGACATCATCACTTACAGTAACAATAGTAATAGTGACAACATCACTGATGGTAACAAGAGTAATATTGACATCATCATTGATAGTAACAAGAGTAATAGTGACGTCATCACTTATAGTAACAATAGTAATAGTGACATCATCACTTATAGGAACAAGAGTAACAGTGACATCATCACTGATGGAAACAAGAGTAATAATGACATCATCACTGATAGTAACAAGAGTAAAAGTGACATCATCACTGACAGTAACACGAGTAATAGAGACCTCATCACTGATTGTAGCAAGAGTAATAGTGACATCATTACTGATAGTAACAAGAGTAATAGTGACATCATCACTGATGGTAACAAGAGTAATAGTGGCATCATCACTGAGAGTAACAAGAGTAATAGTGACATCATCACTGATGGTAACAAGAGTAATAGTGACATCATCACTGATGGTAACAAGAGTAATAGTGACATAATCACAGATAGAAATGTGAGTAATAGTGACATCATCACTGATAGTAACAAGAGTATTCGTGACATCACTGAGAGTAACAAGAGTAAAAGTAACATCATCACTGATAGTAACAAGAGAAATAGTGACATCATCACTGATAGTAACAAGAGTAATAGTGACATCATCACTGATGGTAACAAGAGTAATAGTGACATCATCATTAATGGTAACAATAGTAATACTGACATTATCACTTATAGTAACAATAATAATAGTGACAACATCACTGATAGTAACAAGAGTAATAGTGACATCATCACTGACAGTAGCAAGAGTAATAGTGGCATCATCACTGATAGTAACAAGGATAATAGTGACATCATCACTGATAGTAACAAGTGTAATAGTGACATAATCACTTATAGTAACAAGAGTAATAGAGACATCATCACTTATAGTAACAATAGTAATAGTTACATCATCACTGACAGTAACAAGAGTAATAGTGACATCATCACTGATAGTAGCAAGTGTAATAGAGACATCATCACTGATAGTAACAATAGTAATAGTGACATCATCACTTCCAGTAACAAGAGTAATAGTGACATCATCACTGATAGTAACAAGAGTAATAGTGACATCATCACTTATAGTAACAAGAGTAATAGTGACATCATCACTTATAGTAACAATAGTAATAGTGACATCATCACTTATAGTAACAATAGTAATAGAGACATCATCACTGATGGTAACAAGAGTAATAGTAGAATCATCACTGATAGTAACAAGAGTAATAGTGACATCATCACTGATGGTAACAAGAGTAATAGTGGCATCATCACTGAGAGTAACAAGAGTAATAGTGTCATTATCACTGATAGTAACAAGAGTAATAATGACATCATCACTGATAGTAACAAGAGTAATAGTGGCATCATCACTGATGGTAACAAGAGTAAAAGTGACATCATCACTGATAGTAAAGAGAGTAATAGTGACATCATCACTGATAGTAACGAGAGTAATAGTGACCTCATCACTGATGGTAACAAGAGTAATAGTGACATCGTCACTTATAGTAACAAGAGTAAGAGTGACCTCATCACTGATGGTAACAATAGTAATAGTGACATCATCACTGATGGTAACAAGAGTAATAGTGACATCATCACTGATAGTAACAAGAGTAATAGTGACATCATCACTTATAGTAAAAAGGTAATAGTGACATCATCACTGATGGTAACAAGAGTAATAGTGACATCATCACTGATAGTAACAAGAGTAATAGTGACATCATCACTTATAGTAAAAAGGTAATAGTGACATCATCACTGATAGTAACGAGAGTAATAGTGACCTCATCACTGATGGTAACAAGAGTAATAGTGACATCATCACTGATGGTAACAAGAGTAAGAGTGACCTCATCACTGATGGTAACAATAGTAATAGTGACATCATCACTGATGGTAACAAGAGTAATAGTGACATCATCACTGATAGTAACAAGAGTAATAGTGACATCATCACTTATAGTAAA
Source organism: Phyllobates terribilis (assembly GCF_046119375.1). Classification (NCBI taxonomy): domain Eukaryota; kingdom Metazoa; phylum Chordata; class Amphibia; order Anura; family Dendrobatidae; genus Phyllobates; species Phyllobates terribilis. Next base: position 193,203,975 of record NW_027362770.1, on the reverse strand, counting down.
AAGGTAATAGTGACATCATCACTGATGGTAACAAGAGTAATAGTGACATCATCACTGTTAGTAACAAGAGTAATAGTGACATCATCACTTATAGTAACAATAGTAATAGTGACATCATCACTGATAGTAACAAGAGTAATAGTGACATTATCACTGATAGTAACAAGAGTAACAGAGACATCATCACTGATAGTAACAATAGTAATAGTGACATCATCATTTACAGTAAAAAGAGTAATAGTGACATCATCACTTATAGTAACAAGAGTAATAGAGACATCATCACTGATAGTAACAATAGTAATAGTGACATCATCACTTATAGTAACAATAGTAACAGTGACAACATCACTGTTGGTAAGAAGAGTAATAGTGACATCATCATTGATAGTAACAAGAGTAATAGTGACGTCATCATTTATAGTAACAAGAGTAATAGTGACATCATCACTGACAGTGACAAAACTAATAGTGACCTCATCACTGATGGTAACAAGGGTAATAATGACATCATCACTGATAGTAACAAGAGTAATAATGACATAATCACTGATGGTAGCAAGAGTAATAGTGTCACCATCACTGATAGTAACAAGAGTAATAGTGATATCATCACTGATGGTAACAAGAGTAATAGAGACACCTTCACTGATGGTAACAAGAGTAATAGTGACCTCATCACTGATGGTAACAAGAGTAAAAGTAACATCATCACTTATAGTAACAATAGTAATAGTGACATCATCACTTATAGTAACAATAATAATAGTGACAATATCACTAATAGTAACAAGTTTAATAGTGACATCATCACTGATGGTAACAAGAGTAATAGTGACATCATCACTTATAGTAACAAGAGTAATAGTGACATCATCACTGATAGTAACAAGAGTAATAGAGACATCATCACTGATGGTAACAAGAGTAAGAGTGACCTCATCACTGATGGTAACAATAGTAATAGTGACATCATCACTGATGGTAACAAGAGTAATAGTGACATAATCACTGATAGTAAAAAGGGTAATAGTGACATCATCACTGATGGTAACAAGAGTAATGGTGACATCATCACTGATAGTAACCAGAGTAATATTGACATCATCACTTATAGTAACAATAGTAATAGTTACATCATCACTGACAGTAACAAGAGTAATAGTGACATCATCACTGATAGTAGCAAGTGTAATAGAGACATCATCACTGATAGTAACAATAGTAATAGTGACATCATCACTTACAGTAACAAGAGTAATAGTGACATCATCACTGATAGTGACAAGAGTAATAGTGACATCATCACTTATAGTAACAAGAGTAATAGTGACATCATCACTTATCTAAACAATAGTAATAGTGACATCATCACTTATAGTAACAATAGTAATAGAGACATCATCACTGATGGTAACAAGAGTAATAGTAGAATCATCACTGATAGTAACAAGAGTAATAGTGACATCATCACTGATGGTAACAAGATTAATAGTGGCATCATCACTGAGAGTAACAAGAGTAATAGTGTCATTATCACTGATAGTAACAAGAGTAATAATGACATCATCACTGATAGTAACAAGAGTAATAGTGGCATCATCACTGATGGTAACAAGAGTAATAGTGACATCATCACTGATAGTAAAGAGAGTAATAGTGACATCATCACTGATAGTAACGAGAGTAATAATGACCTCATCACTGATGGTAACAAGAGTAATAGTGACATCGTCACTTATAGTAACAAGAGTAATAGAGACATCATCACTGATGGTAACAATAGTAATAGTGACATCATCACTGATGGTAACAAGAGTAATAGTGACATCATCACTGATAGTAACAAGAGTAATAGTGACATCATCACTTATAGTAAAAAGGTAATAGTGACATCATCACTGATGGTAACAAGAGTAATAGTGACATCATCACTGTTAGTAACAAGAGTAATAGTGACATCATCACTGATAGTAACAATAGTAATAGTGACATCATCACTGATAGTAATAAGAGTAATAGTGACATTATCACTTACAGTAAAAAGAGTAATAGTGACATCATCACTGATAGTAACAAGAGTAATAGAGACATCATCACTGATAGTAACAAGAGTAATAGTGACATCATCACTTATAGTAACAAGAGTAACAGTGACATCATCACTTATAGTAACAAGAGTAATAGTGATATCATCACTGATGGTAACAAGAGTAATAGTGATATCTTTACTGATGGTAAAAAGAGTAATAGTGACATCATCACTTATAGTAACAATAGTAATAGTGACATCATCACTTACAGTAACAATAGTAATAGTGACAACATCACTGATGGTAACAAGAGTAATATTGACATCATCATTGATAGTAACAAGAGTAATAGTGACGTCATCACTTATAGTAACAATAGTAATAGTGACATCATCACTTATAGGAACAAGAGTAACAGTGACATCATCACTGATGGAAACAAGATTAATAATGACATCATCACTGATAGTAATAAGAGTAAAAGTGACATCATCACTGACAGTAACACGAGTAATAGAGACCTCATCACTGATTGTAGCAAGAGTAATAGTGACATCATTACTGATAGTAACAAGAGTAATAGTGACATCATCACTGATGGTAACAAGAGTAATAGTGGCATCATCACTGAGAGTAACAAGAGTAATAGTGACATCATCACTGATGGTAACAAGAGTAATAGTGACATCATCACTGATGGTAACAAGAGTAATAGTGACATAATCACAGATAGAAATGTGAGTAATAGTGACATCATCACTGATAGTAACAAGAGTAATAGTGACATCATCACTGATAGTAACAAGAGTAATAGTGACATCATCACTGATAGTAACAAGAGTAATAGTGACATCATCACTGATGGTAACAAGAGTAATAGTGACATCATCACTAATGGTAACAATAGTAATACTGACATTATCACTTATAGTAACAATAATAATAGTGACAACATCACTGATAGTAACAAGAGTAATAGTGACATCACTGAGAGTAACAAGAGTAAAAGTAACATCATCACTGATAGTAACAAGAGAAATAGTGACATCATCACTGATAGTAACAAGAGTAATAGTGACATCATCACTGATGGTAACAAGAGTAATAGTGACATCATCACTAATGGTAACAATAGTAATACTGACATTATCACTTATAGTAACAATAATAATAGTGACAACATCACTGATAGTAACAAGAGTATTCGTGACATCACTGAGAGTAACAAGAGTAAAAGTAACATCATCACTGATAGTAACAAGAGAAATAGTGACATCATCACTGATAGTAACAAGAGTAATAGTGACATCATCACTGATGGTAACAAGAGTAATAGTGACATCATCACTAATGGTAACAATAGTAATACTGACATTATCACTTATAGTAACAATAATAATAGTGACAACATCACTGATAGTAACAAGAGTAATAGTGACATCACTGAGAGTAACAAGAGTAAAAGTAACATCATCACTGATAGTAACAAGAGTAATAGTGACATCATCACTGATAGTAACAAGAGTAATAGTGACATCATCACTGATGGTAACAAGAGTAATAGTGACATCATCACTAATGGTAACAATAGTAATACTGACACTATCACTTATAGTAACAATAATAATAGTGACAACATCACTGATAGTAACAAGAGTATTCGTGACATCACTGAGAGTAACAAGAGTAAAAGTAACATCATCACTGATAGTAACAAGAGAAATAGTGACATCATCACTGATAGTAACAAGAGTAATAGTGACATCATCACTGATGGTAACAAGAGTAATAGTGACATCATCACTAATGGTAACAATAGTAATACTGACATTATCACTTATAGTAACAATAATAATAGTGACAACATCACTGATAGTAACAAGAGTAATAGTGACATCATCACTGACAGTAGCAAGAGTAATAGTGGCATCATCACTGATAGTAACAAGGATAATAGTGACATCATCACTGATAGTAACAAGTGTAATAGTGAAATAATCACTTATAGTAACAAGAGTAATAGTGACATCATCACTTATAGTAACAATAGTAATAGTTACATCATCACTGACAGTAACAAGAGTAATAGTGACATCATCACTGATAGTAGCAAGTGTAATAGAGACATCATCACTGATAGTAACAATAGTAATAGTGACATCATCACTTACAGTAACAAGAGTAATAGTGACATCATCACTGATAGTAACAAGAGTAATAGAGACATCATCACTGATAGTAACAAGAGTAATAGTGACATCATCACTTATAGTAACAAGAGTAATAGTGACATCATCACTTATAGTAACAATAGTAATAGTGACATCATCACTTATAGTAACAATAGTAATAGAGACATCATCACTGATGGTATCAAGAGTAATAGTAGAATCATCACTGATAGTAACAAGAGTAATAGTGACATCATCACTGATGGTAACAAGAGTAATAGTGGCATCATCACTGAGAGTAACAAGAGTAATAGTGTCATTATCACTGATAGTAACAAGAGTAATAATGACATCATCACTGATAGTAACAAGAGTAATAGTGGCATCATCACTGATGGTAACAAGAGTAATAGTGACATCATCACTGATAGTAAAGAGAGTAATAGTGACATCATCACTGATAGTAACGAGAGTAATAGTGACCTCATCACTGATGGTAACAAGAGTAATAGTGACATCGTCACTTATAGTAACAAGAGTAAGAGTGACCTCATCACTGATGGTAACAATAGTAATAGTGACATCATCACTGATGGTAACAAGAGTAATAGTGACATCATCACTTATAGTAAAAAGGTAATAGTGACATCATCACTGATGGTAACAAGAGTAATAGTGACATCATCACTGATAGTAACAAGAGTAATAGTGACATCATCACTTATAGTAAAAAGGTAATAGTGACATCATCACTGATAGTAACGAGAGTAATAGTGACCTCATCACTGATGGTAACAAGAGTAATAGTGACATCATCACTGATGGTAACAAGAGTAAGAGTGACCTCATCACTGATGGTAACAATAGTAATAGTGACATCATTACTGATGGTAACAAGAGTAATAGTGACATCATCACTGATGGTAACAAGAGTAATAGTGACATCATCACTGATAGTAACAAGAGTAATAGTGACATCATCACTTATAGTAAAAAGGTAATAGTGACATCATCACTGATGGTAACAAGAGTAATAGTGACATCATCACTGTTAGTAACAAGAGTAATAGTGACATCATCACTTATAGTAACAATAGAAATAGTGACATCATCACTGATAGTAACAAGAGTAATAGTGACATTATCACTGATAGTAACAAGAGTAACAGAGACATCATCACTGATAGTAACAATAGTAATAGTGACATCATCATTTACAGTAAAAATAGTAATAGTGACATCATCACTTATAGTAACAAGAGTAATAGAGACATCATCACTGATAGTAACAATAGTAATAGTGACATCATCAATTATAGTAACAATAGTAAGAGTGACAACATCACTGTTGGTAAGAAGAGTAATAGTGACATCATCATTGATAGTAACAAGAGTAATAGTGACGTCATCATTTATAGTAACAAGAGTAATAGTGACATCATCACTGACAGTGACAAAACTAATAGTGACCTCATCACTGATGGTAACAAGGGTAATAATGACATCATCACTGATAGTAACAAGAGTAATAATGACATCATCACTGATAGTAACAGGAGTAATAGTGACATCATCACTGATAGTAACAAGAGTAATAGTGATATCATCACTTATAGGAACAAGAGTAATAGTGACATCATCACTTATAGTAACAATAGTAATAGTGACATCATCACTGATAGTAACAAGAGTAATAGTGACATCATCACTGATGGTATCAAGAGTAATAGTGACATCATCACTGAGAGTAACAAGAGTAATAGTGACATCATCACTGATAGTAACAAGAGTAATAGTGACATCATCACTGAGAGTAACAAGAGTAATAGTGACATCATCACTGATAGTAACAAGAGTAAAAATGACATCATCAGTGATAGTGACAAGAGTAATATTGACATCTTCACTGATGATAACAAGAGTAATAGTGACATCATCACTAATAGTAGCAAGAGTAATAGTGACATCATCAATGATGGTAACAAGAGTAATAGTGACATCATCACTGATAGTAACAAGAGTAATAGTGACATCATCACTGATGGTAACAAGAGTAATAGTGGCATCATCATTGAGAGTAACAAGAGTAATAGTGACATCATCATTGAGAGTAACAAGAGTAATAGTGACATCATCACTGATAGTAACAAGGGTAATAGTGACATCATCACTGATAGTAACAAGAGTAATAGTGACATCATCACTGATAGTAACAAGAGTAATAGTGATATCATCACTTATAGGAACAAGAGTAATAGTGACATCATCACTTATAGTAACAATAGTAATAGTGACATCATCACTGATAGTAACAAGAGTAATAGTGACATCATCACTGATAGTATCAAGAATAATAGTGACATCATCACTGATAGTAACAAGAGTAATAGTGATATCACTTATAGTAACAAGAGTAATAGTGACATCATCACTTATAGTAACAATACTAATAGTGACATCATCACTGATAGTAACAAGAGTAATAGTGACATCATGACTGACAGTACCAAGAGTAATAGTGACATCATCACTGATAGTAACAAGAGTAATAGTGACATAATCACTGATGGTAGCAAGAGTAATAGTGACATCATCACTGATAGTAACAAGAGTAATAGTGACATCATCACTTATAGTAACAAGAGTAATAGTGACATCATCACTTATAGTAACAATATTAATAGTGACATCATCACTTATAGTAACAAGGGTAATAGTGACATCATCACTGATAGTAACAAGAGTAATAGTGACATCATCACTGATGGTAACAATAGCAATAGAGACATCATCACTGATGGTAACAAGAGTAATAGTGACATCATCACTGATAGTAACAAGAGTAATAGTGACATCATCACTTATAGTAAAAAAGGTAATAGTGACATCACCACTGATGGTAACAAGAGTAATAGTGACATCATCACTGATTGTAACAAGAGTAATAGTGACATCATCACTTATAGTAACAAGAGTAAAAGTGACATCATCACTGATAGTAACAAGAGTAATAGTGACATCATCACTGATAGTAACAAGAGTAACAGAGACATCATCACTGATAGTAACAATAGTAATAGAGACACCATTACTGATAGTAACAAGAGTAACAGTGACATCATCACTTACAGTAACAAGCGTAACAGCGACATCATCACTTATAGTAACAATAGTAATAGTGACATCATCACTGATGGTAACAAGAATAATAGTGGCATCATCACTGATAGTAACAAGAGTAATAGTGACATCATCACTGATGGTAACAAGAGTAATAGTGGCATCATCACTGAGAGTAACAAGAGTAATAGTGACATCATCACTGATACTAACAAGAGTAATAGTGACAACATCACTGATACTAACAAGAGTAATAGTGACATCATCACTGATGGCAACAAGAGTAATAGTGACATCATCACTGATAGTAACAAGAGTAATAGTGACATCATCACTGATAGTAACAAGAGTAATAATGACATCGTCACTGATGGTAACAAGAGTAATAATGACATCGTCACTGCTAGTAACAAGAGTAATAGTGACATCATCACTGATGGTAACAAGAGTAATAGTGACATCATCACTGATAGTAACAAGAATAATAGTGACATCGTCACTGATAGTAACAAGAGTAATAATGACATCATCACTGATAGCAACAAGAGTAATAGTGACATCATCACTGATGGTAACAAGAGTAATAGTGACATCATCACTGATAGTAACAAGAGTAATAGTGACATCATCACTGATAGCAGCAAGAGTAATAGTGACATCATCACTGATAGTAACAAGAGTAATAGTGACATCATCACTGACAGTAACAAGAGTAATAGTGACATCATCATTGATGGTAACAAGAGTAATAGTGACATCATCACTGATGGTAACAAGAGTAATAGTGACATCATCACTGATAGTAACAAGAGAAATAGTGACATCATCACTGATGGTAACAAGAGTAATAGTGACATCATCACTGATGGTAACAAGAGTAATAGTGACTTCATCACTGATAGTAACAAGAGAAATAGTGACATCATCACTGATGGTAACAAGAGTAATAGTGACATCATCACTGATGGTAACAAGAGTAATAGTGACTTCATCACTGATAGTAGCAAGAGCTATAGTGACATCATCACTGATGGTAACAAGAGTAATAGTGGCATCATCACTGAGAGTAACAAGAGTAATAGTGACATCATCACTGATAGTAACAAGAGTAAAAATGACATCATCAGTGATAGTGACAAAAGTAATATTGACATCATCACTGATGATAACAAGAGTAATAGTGACATCATCACTAATAGTAGCAAGAGTAATAGTGACATCATCACTGATGGTAACAAGAGTAATAGTGACATCATCACTGATAGTAACAAGAGTAATAGTGACATCATCACTGATGGTAACAAGAGTAATAGTGGCATCATCATTGAGAGTAACAAGAGTAATAGTGACATCATCATTGAGAGTAACAAGAGTAATAGTGACATCATCACTGATAGTAACAAGGGTAATAGTGACATCATCACTGATAGTAACAAGAGTAATAGTGACATCATCACTGATAGTAACAAGAGTAATAGTGATATCATCACTTATAGGAACAAGAGTAATAGTGACATCATCACTTATAGTAACAATAGTAATAGTGACATCATCACTGATAGTAACAAGAGTAATAGTGACATCATCACTGATGGTATCAAGAGTAATAGTGACATCATCACTGAGAGTAACAAGAGTAATAGTGACATCATCACTGATAGTAACAAGAGTAAAAATGACATCATCAGTGATAGTGACAAGAGTAATATTGACATCTTCACTGATGATAACAAGAGTAATAGTGACATCATCACTAATAGTAGCAAGAGTAATAGTGACATCATCACTGATGGTAACAAGAGTAATAGTGACATCATCACTGATAGTAACAAGAGTAATAGTGACATCATCACTGATGGTAACAAGAGTAATAGTGGCATCATCATTGAGAGTAACAAGAGTAATAGTGACATCATCATTGAGAGTAACAAGAGTAATAATGACATCATCACTGATAGTAACAAGGGTAATAGTGACATCATCACTGATAGTAACAAGAGTAATAGTGACATCATCACTGATAGTAACAAGAGTAATAGTGATATCATCACTTATAGGAACAAGAGTAATAGTGACATCATCACTTATAGTAACAATAGTAATAGTGACATCATCACTGATAGTAACAAGAGTAATAGTGACATCATCACTGATGGTATCAAGAGTAATAGTGACATCATCACTGAGAGTAACAAGAGTAATAGTGACATCATCACTGATAGTAACAAGAGTAAAAATGACATCATCAGTGATAGTGACAAGAGTAATATTGACATCTTCACTGATGATAACAAGAGTAATAGTGACATCATCACTAATAGTAGCAAGAGTAATAGTGACATCATCACTGATGGTAACAAGAGTAATAGTGACATCATCACTGATAGTAACAAGAGTAATAGTGACATCATCACTGATGGTAACAAGAGTAATAGTGGCATCATCATTGAGAGTAACAAGAGTAATAGTGACATCATCATTGAGAGTAACAAGAGTAATAGTGACATCATCACTGATAGTAACAAGGGTAATAGTGACATCATCACTGATAGTAACAAGAGTAATAGTGATATCATCACTTATAGGAACAAGAGTAATAGTGACATCATCACTTATAGTAACAATAGTAATAGTGACATCATCACTGATAGTAACAAGAGTAATAGTGACATCATCACTGATAGTATCAAGAATAATAGTGACATCGTCACTGATAGTAACAAGAGTAATAGTGATATCATCACTTATAGTAACAAGAGTAATAGTGACATCATCACTTATAGTAACAATACTAATAGTGACATCATCACTGATAGTAACAAGAGTAATAGTGACATCATGACTGACAGTACCAAGAGTAATAGTGACATCATCACTGATAGTAACAAGAGTAATAGTGACATAATCACTGATGGTAGCAAGAGTAATAGTGACATCATCACTGATAGTAACAAGAGTAATAGTGACATCATCACTTAAAGTAACAAGAGTAATAGTGACATCATCACTTATAGTAACAATATTAATAGTGACATCATCACTTATAGTAACAAGGGTAATAGTGACATCATCACTGATAGTAACAAGAGTAATAGTGACATCATCACTGATAGTAACAAGAGTAATAGTGACATCATCACTGATAGTAACAAGAGTAATAGAGACATCATCACTGATTGTAAGAAGAGTAAGAGTGACCACATCACTGATGGTAACAATAGCAATAGAGACATCATCACTGATGGTTACAAGAGTAATAGTGACATCATCACTGATAGTAACAAGAGTAATAGTGACATCATCACTTATAGTAAAAAAGGTAATAGTGACATCACCACTGATGGTAACAAGAGTAACAGTGACATCATCACTGATAGTAACAAGAGTAATAGTGACATCATCACTTATAGTAACAAGAGTAATAGTGACATCATCACTGATAGTAACCAGAGTAATAGTGACATCATCACTTATAGTAACAAGAGTAACAGAGACATCATCACTGATAGTAACAATAGTAATAGTGAAATCATCACTTACAGTAAAAAGAGTAATAGTGACATCATCAATGATAGTAACAAGAGTAATAGAGACACCATTACTGATAGTAACAAGAGTAACAGTGACATCATCACTTACAGTAACAAGCGTAACAGTGACATCATCACTTATAGTAACAATAGTAATAGTGACATCATCACTGATGGTAACAAGAATAATAGTGGCATCATCACTGATAGTAACAAGAGTAATAGTGACATCATCACTGATGGTAACAAGAGTAATAGTGGCATCATCACTGAGAGTAACAAGAGTAATAGTGATATCATCACTGATACTAACAAGAGTAATAGTGACAACATCACTGATACTAACAAGAGTAATAGTGACATCATCACTGCTAGTAACAAGAGTAATAGTGACATCATCACTGATGGTAACAAGAGTAATAGTGACATCATCACTGATAGTAACAAGAGTAATAGTGACATCGTCACTGATAGTAACAAGAGTAATAATGACATCATCACTGATAGTAACAAGAGTAATAGTGACATCATCACTGATGGTAACAAGAGTAATAGTGACATCATCACTGATAGTAACAAGAGTAATAGTGACATCATCACTGATAGCAGCAAGAGTAATAGTGACATCATCACTGATAGTAACAAGAGTAATAGTGACATCATCACTGACAGTAACAAGAGTAATAGTGACATCATCATTGATGGTAACAAGAGTAATAGTGACATCATCACTGATGGTAACAAGAGTAATAGTGACATCATCACTGATAGTAACAAGAGAAATAGTGACATCATCACTGATGGTAACAAGAGTAATAGTGACATCATCACTGATGGTAACAAGAGTAATAGTGACATCATCACTGATAGTAGCAAGAGTTATAGTGACATCATCACTGATGGTAACAAGAGTAATAGTGACATCATCACTTATAGTAACAAGAGTAATAGTGACATCATCACTGATAGTAACAAGAGTAACAGAGACATCATCACTGATAGTAACAAAAGTAATAGTGAAATCATCACTTACAGTAAAAAGAGTAATAGTGACATCATCAATGATAGTAACAAGAGTAATAGAGACACCATCACTGATAGTAACAAGAGCAATAGTGACATCATCACTTACAGTAACAAGCGTAACAGTGACATCATCACTTATAGTAACAATAGTAATAGTGACATCATCACTGATGGTAACAAGAATAATAGTGGCATCATCACTGATAGTAACAAGAGTAATAGTGACATCATCACTGATGGTAACAAGAGTAATAGTGGCATCATCACTGAGAGTAACAAGAGTAATAGTGACATCATCACTGATACTAACAAGAGTAATAGTGACATCATCACTGATACTAACAAGAGTAATAGTGACATCATCACTGATGGTAACAAGAGTAATAGTGACATCATCACTGATAGTAACAAGAGTAATAGTGACATCATCACTGATAGTAGCTAGAGTAATAGTGACATCATCACTGATAGTAACAAGAGTAATAGTGACATCATCACTGATAGTAACAAGAGTAATAGTGACATCATCATTGATGGTAACAAGAGTAATAGTGACATCATCATTGACAGTAACAAGAGTAATAGTGACATCATCACTGATGGTAACAAGAGTAATAGTGACATCATCACTGATAGTAACAAGAGTAATAGTGATATCATCACTGATGGTAACAAGAGTAATAGTGACATCATCACTGACAGTAGCAAGAGTAATAGTGACATCATCACTGATGGTAACAAGAGTAATAGTGACATCATCACTGATAGTAACAAGAGTAATAGTGACATCATCACTGATGGTAACAAGAGTAATAGTGGCATCATCACTGAGAGTAACAAGAGTAATAGTGACATCATCACTGATAGTAACAAGAGTAATAATGACATCATCACTGATAGTAACAAGAGTAATAGTGACATCATCATTGATGGTAACAAGCGTAATAGTGACATCATCACTGATAGTAACAAGAGTAATAGTGACATCATCACTGATAACAGCAAGAGTAATAGTGACATCATCACTGATAGTAACAAGAGTAATAGTGACATCATCACTGATGGTATCAAGAGTAATAATGACATCATCACTGATAGTAACAAGAGTAATAGTGACATCATCACTGATGGTAACAAGCGTAATAGTGACATCATCACTGATAGCAACAAGAGTAATAGTGACATCATCACTGATAGCAGTAAGAGTAATAGTGACATCATCACTGATAGTAACAAGAGTAATAGTGACATCATCATTGATGGCAACAAGAGTAATAGTGACATCATCACTGATGGTAACAAGAGTAATAGTGACATCATCACTGATAGTAGCAAGAGTAATAGTGACATCATCATTGATGGTAACAAGAGTAATAGTGACATCATCACTGATAGTAACAAGAGTAATAGTGACATCATCACTGATGGTAACAAGAGTAATAGTGGCATCATCACTGAGAGTAACAAGAGTAATAGTGACATCATCACTGATAGTAACAAGAGTAAAAATGACATCATCAGTGATAATGACAAGAGTAATATTGACATCATCACTGATGATAACAAGAGTAATAGTGACATCATCACTGATAGTAGCAAGAGTAATAGTGACATCATCACTGATGGTAACAAGAGTAATAGTGACATCATCACTGATAGTAACAAGAGTAATAGTGACATCATCACTGATGGTAACAAGAGTAATAGTGGCATCATCATTGAGAGTAACAAGAGTAATAGTGACATCATCACTGATAGTAACAAGAGTAATAGTGACATCTTCATTGAGAGTAACAAGAGTAATAGTGACATCATCACTGATAGTAATAAGAGTAAAAGTGACATCATCACTGATAGTATCAAGAGTAATAGTGACATCATCACTGATAGTAACAAGAGTAATAGTGATATCATCACTTATAGTAACAAGAGTAATAGTGACATCATCACTTATAGTAACAATACTAATAGTGACATCATCACTGATAGTAACAAGAGTAATAGTGACATCATGACTGACAGTAGCAAGCGTAATAGTGACATCATCACTTATAGTAACAATACTAATAGTGACATCATCACTGATGATAACAAGAGTAATAGTGACATCATCACTGATAGTAGCAAGAGTAATAGTGACATCATCACTGATGGTAACAAGAGTAATAGTGACATCATCACTGATAGTAACAAGAGTAATAGTGACATCATCACTGATGGTAACAAGAGTAATAGTGGCATCATCATTGAGAGTAACAAGAGTAATAGTGACATCATCACTGATAGTAACAAGAGTAATAGTGACATCTTCATTGAGAGTAACAAGAGTAATAGTGACATCATCACTGATAGTAACAAGAGTAAAAGTGACATAATCACTGATGGTAGCAAGAGTAATAGTGACATCATCACTGATAGTAACAAGAGTAATAGTGACATCATCACTGATAGTAACAAGAGTATTAATGACATCATCACTTATAGTAACAATAGTATTAGTGACATCATCACTTATAGTAACAAGGGTAATAGTGACTTTATCACTGATAGTAAGAAGAGTAATAGTGACATCATCACTGATAGTAACAACAGTAATAGTGACATCATCACTGATAGTAACAAGAGTAATAGAGACATCATCACTGATTGTAAGAAGAGTAAGAGTGACCTCATCACTGATGGTAACAATAGCAATAGTGACATCATCACTGATGGTAACAAGAGTAATAGTGACATCATCACTGATAGTAACAAGAGTAATAGTGACATCATCACTTATAGTAACAAGGGTAATAGTGACATCATCACTGATGGTAATAAGAGTAATAGTGACATCATCACTGATAGTAACAAGAGTAATAGTGACATCATCACTGATGGTAACAAGAGTAATAGTGGCATCATCACTGAGAGTAACAAGAGTAATAGTGACATCATCACTGATAGTAACAAGAGTAAAAATGACATCATCAGTGATAATGACAAGAGTAATATTGACATCATCACTGATGATAACAAGAGTAATAGTGACATCATCACTGATAGTAGCAAGAGTAATAGTGACATCATCACTGATGGTAACAAGAGTAATAGTGACATCATCACTGATAGTAACAAGAGTAATAGTGACATCATCACTGATGGTAACAAGAGTAATAGTGGCATCATCATTGAGAGTAACAAGAGTAATAGTGACATCATCACTGATAGTAACAAGAGTAATAGTGACATCTTCATTGAGAGTAACAAGAGTAATAGTGACATCATCACTGATAGTAATAAGAGTAAAAGTGACATCATCACTGATAGTATCAAGAGTAATAGTGACATCATCACTGATAGTAACAAGAGTAATAGTGATATCATCACTTATAGTAACAAGAGTAATAGTGACATCATCACTTATAGTAACAATACTAATAGTGACATCATCACTGATAGTAACAAGAGTAATAGTGACATCATCACTTATAGTAACAATAGTAATAGTGATATCATCACTGATAGTAACAAGAGTAATAGAGACATCATCACTGATAGTAACAATAGTAATAGTGAAATCATCACTTACAGTAAAAAGAGTAATATTGACATCATCACTGAGAGTAACAAGAGTAATAGTGACATCATCACTGAGAGAAACAAGAGTAATAGTGACATCATCACTGATGGTAACAAGAGTAATAGTGACATCATCACTGATGGTAACAAGAGTAATAGTGACCTCATCACTAATGGTAACAAGAGTAATAGTGACATCATCACTTATAGTAACAAGAGTAATAGTGACATCATCACTGACAGTAACAAAAGTAATAGTGACCTCATAACTAATGGTAACAAGAGTAATAATGACATCATCACTGATAGCAGCAAGAGTAATAATGACATCATCACTGATAGTAACAAGAGTAATACTGACATCATCACTGATAGTAACAAGAGTAATAATGACATAATCACTGATAGGAACAAGAGTAATAGTGACTACATCACTGATAGTAACAAGAGTAATAGTGATATCTTTACTAATGGTAAAAAGAGTAATAGTGACATCATCACTTATAGTAACAATAGTAATAGTGACATAATCACTTATAGTAATAGTAATAGTGACAACATCACTGATGGTAACAAGAGTAATAGTGACATCATCATTGATAGTAACAAGAGTAATAGTGACGTCATCACTTATAGTAACAATAGTAATAGTGACATCATCACTGACAGTAACACGAGTAATAGAGACCTCATCACTGATGGTAGCAAGAGTAATAGTGACATCATTACTGATAGTAACAAGAGTAATAGTGACATCATCACTGATGGTATCAAGAGTAATAATGACATCATCACTGATAGTAACAAGAGTAATAGTGACATCATCACTGATGGTAACAAGCGTAATAGTGACATCATCACTGATAGCAACAAGAGTAATAGTGACATCATCACTGATAGCAGTAAGAGTAATAGTGACATCATCACTGATAGTAACAAGAGTAATAGTGACATCATCATTGATGGCAACAAGAGTAATAGTGACATCATCACTGATGGTAACAAGAGTAATAGTGACATCATCACTGATAGTAGCAAGAGTAATAGTGACATCATCACTGATGGTAACAAGAGTAATAGTGACATCATCACTGATAGTAACAAGAGTAATAGTGACATCATCACTGATGGTAACAAGAGTAATAGTGGCATCATCACTGAGAGTAACAAGAGTAATAGTGACATCATCACTGATAGTAACAAGAGTAAAAATGACATCATCAGTGATAATGACAAGAGTAATATTGACATCATCACTGATGATAACAAGAGTAATAGTGACATCATCACTGATAGTAGCAAGAGTAATAGTGACATCATCACTGATGGTAACAAGAGTAATAGTGACATCATCACTGATAGTAACAAGAGTAATAGTGACATCATCACTGATGGTAACAAGAGTAATATTGGCATCATCATTGAGAGTAACAAGAGTAATAGTGACATCATCACTGATAGTAACAAGAGTAATAGTGACATCTTCATTGAGAGTAACAAGAGTAATAGTGACATCATCACTGATAGTAATAAGAGTAAAAGTGACATCATCACTGATAGTATCAAGAGTAATAGTGACATCATCACTGATAGTAACAAGAGTAATAGTGATATCATCACTTATAGTAACAAGAGTAATAGTGACACCATCACTTATAGTAACAATACTAATAGTGACATCATCACTGATAGTAACAAGAGTAATAGTGACATCATGACTGACAGTAGCAAGCGTAATAGTGACATCATCACTGATAATAACAAGGGTAATAGTGACATCATCACTGATAGTAACAAGAGTAAAAGTGACATAATCACTGATGGTAGCAAGAGTAATAGTGACATCATCACTGATAGTAACAAGAGTAATAGTGACATCATCACTTATAGTAACAAGAGTATTAATGACATCATCACTTATAGTAACAATAGTATTAGTGACATCATCACTTATAGTAACAAGGGTAATAGTGACTTTATCACTGATAGTAAGAAGAGTAATAGTGACATCATCACTGATAGTAACAACAGTAATAGTGACATCATCACTGATAGTAACAAGAGTAATAGAGACATCATCACTGATTGTAAGAAGAGTAAGAGTGACCTCATCACTGATGGTAACAATAGCAATAGTGACATCATCACTGATGGTAACAAGAGTAATAGTGACATCATCACTGATAGTAACAAGAGTAATAGTGACATCATCACTTATAGTAACAAGGGTAATAGTGACTTTATCACTGATAGTAAGAAGAGTAATAGTGACATCATCACTGATAGTAACAACAGTAATAGTGACATCATCACTGATAGTAACAAGAGTAATAGAGACATCATCACTGATTGTAAGAAGAGTAAGAGTGACCTCATCACTGATGGTAACAATAGCAATAGTGACATCATCACTGATGGTAACAAGAGTAATAGTGACATCATCACTGATGGTAACAAGAGTAATAGTGACATCATCACTGATAGTAACAAGAGTAATAGTGACATCATCACTTATAGTAACAATAGTAATAGTGATATCATCACTGATAGTAACAAGAGTAATAGAGACATCATCACTGATAGTAACAATAGTAATAGTGAAATCATCACTTACAGTAAAAAGAGTAATATTGACATCATCACTGAGAGTAACAAGAGTAATAGTGACATCATCACTGAGAGAAACAAGAGTAATAGTGACATCATCACTGATGGTAACAAGAGTAATAGTGACATCATCACTGATGGTAACAAGAGTAATAGTGACCTCATCACTAATGGTAACAAGAGTAATAGTGACATCATCACTTATAGTAACAAGAGTAATAGTGACATCATCACTGACAGTAACAAAAGTAATAGTGACCTCATAACTAATGGTAACAAGAGTAATAATGACATCATCACTGATAGCAGCAAGAGTAATAATGACATCATCACTGATAGTAACAAGAGTAATACTGACATCATCACTGATAGTAACAAGAGTAATAATGACATAATCACTGATAGGAACAAGAGTAATAGTGACTTCATCACTGATAGTAACAAGAGTAATAGTGATATCTTTACTAATGGTAAAAAGAGTAATAGTGACATCATCACTTATAGTAACAATAGTAATAGTGACATAATCACTTATAGTGATAGTAATAGTGACAACATCACTGATGGTAACAAGAGTCATAGTGACATCATCATTGATAGTAACAAGAGTAATAGTGACGTCATCACTTATAGTAACAATAGTAATAGTGACATCATCACTGACAGTAACACGAGTAATAGAGACCTCATCACTGATGGTAGCAAGAGTAATAGTGACATCATTACTGATAGTAACAAGAGTAATAGTGACATCATCACTGATGGTAACAAGAGTAATAGTTGCATCAACACTAAGAGTAACAAGAGTAATAGTGACATCATCACTGATGGTAACAAGAGTAATAGTGATATCATCACTGATGGTAACAAGAGTAATAGTGACATAATCACAGATAGAAATATGAGTAATAGTGACATCATCACTGATAGTAACAAGAGTATTCGGGACATCACTGAGAGTAACAAGAGTAAAAGTAACATCATCACTGATAGTAACAAGAGAAATAGTGACATCATCACTGATAGTAACAAGAGTAATAGTGACATCATCACTGATGATAACAAGAGTAATAGTGACATCATCACTGATGGTAACAAGAGTAATAGTGACCTCATCACTAATGGTAACAAGAGTAATAGTGACATCATCACTGACAGTAACAAAAGTAATAGTGACCACATCACTGATGGTAACAAGAGTAATAATGACATCATCACTGATAGCAACAAGAGTAATAATGACATCATCACTGATAATAACAAGAGTAATCGTGACATCATCACTGATAGTAACAAGAGTAATAATGACATCATCACTGATAGGAACAAGAGTAATAGTGATATCATCACTGATGGTAACAAGAGTAATAGTGACATCATCACTGATGGTAACAAGAGTAATAGTGACATCATCACTGATGGTAACAAGAGTAAAAGTAACATCATCACTTATAGTAACAATAGTAATACTGACATTATCACTTATAGTAACAATAATAATAGTGACAACATCACTGATAGTAACAAGAGTAATAGTGACATCATCACTGACAGTAGCAAGAGTAATAGTGGCATCATCACTGATAGTAACAAGGGTAATAGTGACATCATCACTTATAGTAACAAGAGTAATAGTGACATAATCACTGATGGTAGCAAGAGTAATAGTGTCACCATCACTGATAGTGACAAGAGTAATAGTGATATCATCACTGATGGTAACAAGAGTAATAGAGACACCTTCACTGATGGTAACAAGAGTAATAGTGACCTCATCACTGATGGTAACAAGAGTAAAAGTAACATCATCACTTATAGTAACAATAGTAATAGTGACATCATCACTTATAGTAACAATAATAATAGTGACAATATCACTAATAGTAACAAGTTTAATAGTGACATCATCACTGATAGTAACAAGAGTAATAGTGACATCATCACTTATAGTAACAAGAGTAATAGTGACATCATCACTGATAGTAACAAGAGTAATAGAGACATCATCACTGATGGTAACAAGAGTAAGAGTGACCTCATCACTGATGGTAACAATAGTAATAGTGACATCATCACTGATGGTAACAAGAGTAATAGTGACATAATCACTGATAGTAAAAAGGGTAATAGTGACATCATCACTGATGGTAACAAGAGTAATGGTGACATCATCACTGATACTAACCAGAGTAATATTGACATCATCACTTATAGTAACAATAGTAATAGTTACATCATCACTGACAGTAACAAGAGTAATAGTGACATCATCACTGATAGTAGCAAGTGTAATAGAGACATCATCACTGATAGTAACAATAGTAATAGTGACATCATCACTTACAGTAACAAGAGTAATAGTGACATCATCACTGATAGTAACAAGAGTAATAGAGACATCATCACTGATAGTAACAAGAGTAATAGTGACATCATCACTTATAGTAACAAGAGTAATAGTGACATCATCACTTATCTTAACAATAGTAATAGTGACATCATCACTTATAGTAACAATAGTAATAGAGACATCATCACTGATGGTAACAAGAGTAATAGTAGAATCATCACTGATAGTAACAAGAGTAATAGTGACATCATCACTGATGGTAACAAGATTAATAGTGTCATTATCACTGATAGTAACAAGAGTAATAATGACATCATCACTGATAGTAACAAGAGTAATAGTGGCATCATCACTGATGGTAACAAGAGTAAGAGTGACATCATCACTGATAGTAAAGAGAGTAATAGTGACATCATCACTGATAGTAACGAGAGTAATAATGACCTCATCACTGATGGTAACAAGAGTAATAGTGACATCGTCACTTATAGTAACAAGAGTAATAGAGACATCATCACTGATGGTAACAATAGTAATAGTGACATCATCACTGATGGCAACAAGAGTAATAGTGACATCATCACTGATAGTAACAAGAGTAATAGTGACATCATCACTTATAGTAAAAAGGTAATAGTGACATCATCACTGATGGTAACAAGAGTAATAATGACATCATCACTTATAGTAACAAGAGTAATAGTGACATCATCACTTATAGTAAAAAGGTAATAGTGACAACATCACTGATAGTAACAAGAGTAATAGTGACATCATCACTGACAGTAGCAAGAGTAATAGTGGCATCATCACTGATAGTAACAAGGGTAATAGTGACATCATCACTGATAGTAACAAGAGTAATAGTGACATAATCACTGATGGTAGCAAGAGTAATAGTGTCACCATCACTGATAGTAACAAGAGTAATAGTGATATCATCACTGATGGTAACAAGAGTAATAGAGACACCTTCACTGATGGTAACAAGAGTAATAGTGACCTCATCACTGATGGTAACAAGAGTAAAAGTAACATCATCACTTATAGTAACAATAGTAATAGTGACATCATCACTTATAGTAACAATAATAATAGTGACAATATCACTAATAGTAACAAGTTTAATAGTGACATCATCACTGATGGTAACAAGAGTAATAGTGACATCATCACTTATAGTAACAAGAGTAATAGTGACATCATCACTGATAGTAACAAGAGTAATAGAGACATCATCACTGATGGTAACAAGAGTAAGAGTGATCTCATCACTGATAGTAAAAAGGGTAATAGTGACATCATCACTGATGGTAACAAGAGTAATGGTGACATCATCACTGATAGTAACCAGAGTAATATTGACATCATCACTTATAGTAACAATAGTAATAGTTACATCATCACTGACAGTAACAAGAGTAATAGTGACATCATCACTGATAGTAGCAAGTGTAATAGAGACATCATCACTGATAGTAACAATAGTAATAGTGACATCATCACTTACAGTAACAAGAGTAATAGTGACATCATCACTGATAGTAACAAGAGTAATAGTGACATCATCACTTATAGTAACAAGAGTAATAGTGACATCATCACTGATAGTAACAAGAGTAATAGTGACATCATCACTGATAGTAACAAGAGTAATAGTGACATCATCACTTATCTAAACAATAGTAATAGTGACATCATCACTTATAGTAACAATAGTAATAGAGACATCATCACTGATGGTAACAAGAGTAATAGTAGAATCATCACTGATAGTAACAAGAGTAATAGTGACATCATCACTGATGGTAACAAGATTAATAGTGGCATCATCACTGAGAGTAACAAGAGTAATAGTGTCATTATCACTGATAGTAACAAGAGTAATAATGACATCATCACTGATAGTAACAAGAGTAATAGTGGCATCATCACTGATGGTAACAAGAGTAATAGTGACATCATCACTGATAGTAAAGAGAGTAATAGTGACATCATCACTGATAGTAACGAGAGTAATAATGACCTCATCACTGATGGTAACAAGAGTAATAGTGACATCGTCACTTATAGTAACAAGAGTAATAGAGACATCATCACTGATGGTAACAATAGTAATAGTGACATCATCACTGATGGTAACAAGAGTAATAGTGACATCATCACTGATAGTAAAGAGAGTAATAGTGACATCATCACTGATAGTAACGAGAGTAATAATGACCTCATCACTGATGGTAACAAGAGTAATAGTGACATCATCACTGTTAGTAACAAGAGTAATAGTGACATCATCACTGATAGTAACAATAGTAATAGTGACATCATCACTGATAGTAATAAGAGTAATAGTGACATTATCACTGATAGTAACAAGAGTAACAGAGACATCATCACTGATAGTAACAATAGTAATAGTGACATCATCACTTACAGTAAAAAGAGTAATAGTGACATCATCACTGATAGTAACAAGAGTAATAGAGACATCATCACTGATAGTAACAAGAGTAATAGTGACATCATCACTTAAAGTAACAAGAGTAACAGTGACATCATCACTTATAGTAACAAGAGTAATAGTGATATCATCACTGATGGTAACAAGAGTAATAGTGATATCTTTACTGATGGTAAAAAGAGTAATAGTGACATCATCACTTATAGTAACAATAGTAATAGTGACATCATCACTTACAGTAACAATAGTAATAGTGACAACATCACTGATGGTAACAAGAGTAATATTGACATCATCATTGATAGTAACAAGAGTAATAGTGACGTCATCACTTATAGTAACAATAGTAATAGTGACATCATCACTTATAGGAACAAGAGTAACAGTGACATCATCACTGATGGAAACAAGAGTAATAATGACATCATCACTGATAGTAACAAGAGTAAAAGTGACATCATCACTGACAGTAACACGAGTAATAGAGACCTCATCACTGATTGTAGCAAGAGTAATAGTGACATCATTACTGATAGTAACAAGAGTAATAGTGACATCATTACTGATAGTAACAAGAGTAATAGTGACATCATCACTGAGAGTAACAAGAGTAATAGTGACATTATCACTGATGGTAACAAGAGTAATAGTGACATCATCACTGATGGTAACAAGAGTAATAGTGACATAATCACAGATAGAAATGTGAGTAATAGTGACATCATCACTGATAGTAACAAGAGTATTCGTGACATCACTGAGAGTAACAAGAGTAAAAGTAACATCATCACTGATAGTAACAAGAGAAATAGTGACATCATCACTGATAGTAACAAGAGTAATAGTGACATCATCACTGATGGTAACAAGAGTAATAGTGACATCATCACTGATGGTAACAAGAGTAATAGTGACCTCATCACTAATGGTAACAAGAGTAATAGTGACATCATCACTGACAGTAACAAAAGTAATAGTGACCACATCACTGATGGTAACAAGAGTAATAATGACATCATCACTGATAGCAACAAGAGTAATAATGACATCATCACTGATAATAACAAGAGTAATCGTGACATCATCACTGATAGTAACAAGAGTAATAATGACATCATCACTGATAGGAACAAGAGTAATAGTGACATCATCACTGATAGTAACAAGAGTAATAGTGACATCATCACTGATGGTAACAAGAGTAATAGTGACATCTTCACTGATGGTAACAAGAGTAATAGTGACATCATCACTGATGGTAACAAGAGTAAAAGTAACATCATCACTTATAGTAACAATAGTAATACTGACATTATCACTTATAGTAACAATAATAATAGTGACAACATCACTGATAGTAACAAGAGTAATAGTGACATCATCACTGACAGTAGCAAGAGTAATAGTGGCATCATCACTGATAGTAACAAGGATAATAGTGACATCATCACTGATAGTAACAAGTGTAATAGTGACATAATCACTTATAGTAACAAGAGTAATAGAGACATCATCACTTATAGTAGCAATAGTAATAGTTACATCATCACTGACAGTAACAAGAGTAATAGTGACATCATCACTGATAGTAGCAAGTGTAATAGAGACATCATCACTGATAGTAACAATAGTAATAGTGACATCATCACTTACAGTAACAAGAGTAATAGTGACATCATCACTGATAGTAACAAGAGTAATAGAGACATCATCACTGATAGTAACAAGAGTAATAGTGACATCATCACTTATAGTAACAAGAGTAATAGTGACATCATCACTTATAGTAACAATAGTAATAGTGACATCATCACTTATAGGAACAAGAGTAACAGTGACATCATCACTGATGGAAACAAGAGTAATAATGACATCATCACTGATAGTAACAAGAGTAAAAGTGACATCATCACTGACAGTAACACGAGTAATAGAGACCTCATCACTGATTGTAGCAAGAGTAATAGTGACATCATTACTGATAGTAACAAGAGTAATAGTGACATCATCACTGATGGTAACAAGAGTAATAGTGGCATCATCACTGAGAGTAACAAGAGTAATAGTGACATCATCACTGATGGTAACAAGAGTAATAGTGACATAATCACAGATAGAAATGTGAGTAATAGTGACATCATCACTGATAGTAACAAGAGTATTCGTGACATCACTGAGAGTAACAAGAGTAAAAGTAACATCATCACTGATAGTAACAAGAGAAATAGTGACATCATCACTGATAGTAACAAGAGTAATAGTGACATCATCACTGATGGTAACAAGAGTAATAGTGACATCATCACTGATGGTAACAAGAGTAATAGTGACCTCATCACTAATGGTAACAAGAGTAATAGTGACATCATCACTGACAGTAACAAAAGTAATAGTGACCACATCACTGATGGTAACAAGAGTAATAATGACATCATCACTGATAGCAACAAGAGTAATAATGACATCATCACTGATAATAACAAGAGTAATCGTGACATCATCACTGATAGTAACAAGAGTAATAATGACATCATCACTGATAGGAACAAGAGTAATAGTGACATCATCACTGATAGTAACAAGAGTAATAGTGACATCATCACTGATGGTAACAAGAGTAATAGTGACATCTTCACTGATGGTAACAAGAGTAATAGTGACATCATCACTGATGGTAACAAGAGTAAAAGTAACATCATCACTTATAGTAACAATAGTAATACTGACATTATCACTTATAGTAACAATAATAATAGTGACAACATCACTGATAGTAACAAGAGTAATAGTGACATCATCACTGACAGTAGCAAGAGTAATAGTGGCATCATCACTGATAGTAACAAGGATAATAGTGACATCATCACTGATAGTAACAAGTGTAATAGTGACATAATCACTTATAGTAACAAGAGTAATAGAGACATCATCACTTATAGTAACAAGAGTAATAGAGACATCATCACTGATAGTAACAAGAGTAATAGTGGCATCATCACTGATAGTAACAATAGTAATAGTGACATCATCACTGATAGTAGCAAGTGTAATAGAGACATCATCACTGATAGTAACAATAGTAATAGTGACATCATCACTTACAGTAACAAGAGTAATAGTGACATCATCACTGATAGTAACAAGAGTAATAGAGACATCATCACTGATAGTAACAAGAGTAATAGTGACATCATCACTTATAGTAACAAGAGTAATAGTGACATCATCACTTATAGTAACAATAGTAATAGAGACATCATCACTGATGGTAACAAGAGTAATAGTAGAATCATCACTGATAGTAACAAGAGTAATAGTGACATCATCACTGATGGTAACAAGAGTAATAGTGGCATCATCACTGAGAGTAACAAGAGTAATAGTGACATCATCACTGATGGTAACAAGAGTAATAGTAGAATCATCACTGATAGTAACAAGAGTAATAGTGACATCATCACTGATGGTAACAAGAGTAATAGTGGCATCATCACTGAGAGTAACAAGAGTAATAGTGTCATTATCACTGATAGTAACAAGAGTAATAATGACATCATCACTGATAGTAACAAGAGTAATAGTGGCATCATCACTGATGGTAACAAGAGTAATAGTGACATCATCACTGATAGTAAAGAGAGTAATAGTGACATCATCACTTATAGGAACAAGAGTAACAGTGACATCATCACTGATGGAAACAAGAGTAATAATGACATCATCACTGATAGTAACAAGAGTAAAAGTGACATCATCACTGACAGTAACACGAGTAATAGAGACCTCATCACTGATTGTAGCAAGAGTAATAGTGACATCATTACTGATAGTAACAAGAGTAATAGTGACATCATCACTGATGGTAACAAGAGTAATAGTGGCATCATCACTGAGAGTAACAAGAGTAATAGTGACATCATCACTGATGGTAACAAGAGTAATAGTGACATAATCACAGATAGAAATGTGAGTAATAGTGACATCATCACTGATAGTAACAAGAGTATTCGTGACATCACTGAGAGTAACAAGAGTAAAAGTAACATCATCACTGATAGTAACAAGAGAAATAGTGACATCATCACTGATAGTAACAAGAGTAATAGTGACATCATCACTGATGGTAACAAGAGTAATAGTGACATCATCACTGATGGTAACAAGAGTAATAGTGACCTCATCACTAATGGTAACAAGAGTAATAGTGACATCATCACTGACAGTAACAAAAGTAATAGTGACCACATCACTGATGGTAACAAGAGTAATAATGACATCATGACTGATAGCAACAAGAGTAATAATGACATCATCACTGATAATAACAAGAGTAATCGTGACATCATCACTGATAGTAACAAGAGTAATAATGACATCATCACTGATAGGAACAAGAGTAATAGTGACATCATCACTGATAGTAACAAGAGTAATAGTGACATCATCACTGATGGTAACAAGAGTAATAGTGACATCTTCACTGATGGTAACAAGAGTAATAGTGACATCATCACTGATGGTAACAAGAGTAAAAGTAACATCATCACTTATAGTAACAATAGTAATACTGACATTATCACTTATAGTAACAATAATAATAGTGACAACATCACTGATAGTAACAAGAGTAATAGTGACATCATCACTGACAGTAGCAAGAGTAATAGTGGCATCATCACTGATAGTAACAAGGATAATAGTGACATCATCACTGATAGTAACAAGTGTAATAGTGACATAATCACTTATAGTAACAAGAGTAATAGAGACATCATCACTTATAGTAACAAGAGTAATAGAGACATCATCACTGATAGTAACAAGAGTAATAGTGGCATCATCACTGATAGTAACAATAGTAATAGTGACATCATCACTGATAGTAGCAAGTGTAATAGAGACATCATCACTGATAGTAACAATAGTAATAGTGACATCATCACTTACAGTAACAAGAGTAATAGTGACATCATCACTGATAGTAACAAGAGTAATAGAGACATCATCACTGATAGTAACAAGAGTAATAGTGACATCATCACTTATAGTAACAAGAGTAATAGTGACATCATCACTTATAGTAACAATAGTAATAGTGACATCATCACTTATAGTAACAATAGTAATAGAGACATCATCACTGATGGTAACAAGAGTAATAGTAGAATCATCACTGATAGTAACAAGAGTAATAGTGGCATCATCACTGATGGTAACAAGAGTAATAGTGACATCATCACTGATAGTAAAGAGAGTAATAGTGACATCATCACTGATAGTAACGAGAGTAATAGTGACCTCATCACTGATGGTAACAAGAGTAATAGTGACATCGTCACTTATAGTAACAAGAGTAATAGAGACATCATCACTGATGGTAACAAGAGTAAGAGTGACCTCATCACTGATGGTAACAATAGTAATAGTGACATCATCACTGATGGTAACAAGAGTAATAGTGACATCATCACTGATAGTAACAAGAGTAATAGTGACATCATCACTTATAGTAAAAAGGTAATAGTGACATCATCACTGATGGTAACAAGAGTAATAGTGACATCATCACTGTTAGTAACAAGAGTAATAGTGACATCATCACTTATAGTAACAATAGTAATAGTGACATCATCACTGATAGTAACAAGAGTAATAGTGACATTATCACTGATAGTAACAAGAGTAACAGAGACATCATCACTGATAGTAACAATAGTAATAGTGACATCATCACTTACAGTAAAAAGAGTAATAGTGACATCATCACTTATAGTAACAAGAGTAATAGAGACATCATCACTGATAGTAACAATAGTAATAGTGACATCATCACTTATAGTAACAATAGTAACAGTGACAACATCACTGTTGGTAAGAAGAGTAATAGTGACATCATCATTGATAGTAACAAGAGTAATAGTGACGTCATCATTTATAGTAACAAGAGTAATAGTGACATCATCACTGACAGTGACAAAACTAATAGTGACCTCATCACTGATGGTAACAAGGGTAATAATGACATCATCACTGATAGTAACAAGAGTAATAATGACATCATCACTGATAGTAACAGGAGTAATAGTGACATCATCACTGATAGTAACAAGAGTAATAATGACATCATCACTGATAGTAACAAGAGTAATAGTGACATCATCACTGATAGTAACAAGAGTAATAATGACATCGTCACTGATGGTAACAAGAGTAAAAATGACATAATCACTGATGATAACAAGAGTAATAGTGACATCATCACTTATAGTAACAAGAGTAATAATGACATCATCCCTGGTAGCAACAAGAGTAATAGAGACAAGATCGCTGATAGTAACAAAAGTAATAGTGACATCATCATTGACAGTAACAAGAGTAATAGTGGCATCATCACTTATAGTAACAATAGTAATAGTGACATCATCCCTGATAGTAACAAGAGTAATAGTGACCTCATCACTTATAGTAACAATAGTAATAGTGACATCATCACTGACAGTAACAAAAGTAATAGTGACCTCATCACTGATGGTAACAAGAGTAATAATGACATCATCACTGATAGCAACAAGAGTAATAATGACATCATCGCTGATAGTAACAAGAGTAATAATGACATCATCACTGATATCAACAAGAGTGATAGTGACATCATCACTGATAGTAACAAGAGTAATAATGACATCGTCACTGATGGTAACAAGAGTAATAATGACATCATCACTGATGATAACAAGAGTAATAGTGACATCATCACTTATAGTAACAAGAGTAATAGTGACATCATCACTGATAGTAACAAGAGTAATAATGACATCGTCACTGATGGTAACAAGAGTAATAATGACATCATCACTGATAGCAACAAGAGTAATAATGACATCATCACTGATAGTAACAAGAGTAATAATGACATCATCACTGATAGCAACAAGAGTAATAGTGACATCATCACTGATAGTAACAAGAGTAATAATGACATCGTCACTGATGGTAACAAGAGTAATAGTGACATCATCACTGATAGTAACAAGAGTAATAGTGACATCATCATTGATAGTAACAAGAGTAATAGTGACATCATCACTGATAGTAACAAGAGTAATAATGACATCATCACTGATGGTAACAAGAATAATAGTGACATCATCACTGATGGTAACAAGAGTAATAGTGACATCATCACTTATAGTAACAATAGTAATAGTGACATCATCACTGATGGTAACAAGAGCAATAGCGACATCATCACTGACAGTGACAAAAGTAATAGTGACCTCATCACTGATGGTAACAAGAGTAATAATGACATCATCACTGATAGTAACAAGGATAATAGAGATATCATCACTGATAGTAGCAAGAGTAATAGTGACATCATCACTGATAGTAACAAGAGTAATAGTGACATCATCACTCATAGTAACAAGAGTAATACTGACATCATCGCTCATAGTAACAAGAGTAATAGAGACAACATCATTGATAGTAACAAGGATAATAGAGACATCATCACTGATAGTAGCAAGAGTAATAGCGACATCATCACTGATAGTAACAAGGATAATAGAGACATCATCACTGATAGTAGCAAGAGTAATAGTGACATCAGCATTTAGAGTAACAAGAGTAATAGTGACATCATCATTGATAGTAACAAGGGTCATAGTGACATCATCACTGATAGTAACAAGAGTAATAGTGACATCATCACTGATAGCAACAATGGTCATAGTGACATCATCACTGATAGTAAAAAGGGTAATAGTGACATCATCACTGATAGTAACAAGAGTTTTATTGACATCAGTAGTGAGAACAACAAGAGGAATAGTGACATTATCACTGAAAATAACAAGAGTAATAGTAAAATAACTGATAGTAACAAGAGTAATAGTGACATCATCACTGATGGTAACAAGAGTAATAGTGACATCATCATTGATAGTAACAAGAGTAATACTGACGTCATCACTTATAGTAACAAGAGTAAGAGTGACATCATCAATGACAGTAACAAAAGTAATAGTGACCTCATCACTGATGGTAACAAGAGTAATAATCACATCATCATCGCTGATAGTAACCAGAGTAATAGTGACATCATCACTGATAGTAACAAGAGTAATAATGACATCATCACTGATAGTAACATGAGTAATAATGACATCATCACTGATAGTAACAAGAGTAATAGTGACATCATCACTGATAGGAACAAGAGTAAAAATGACATCATCACTGATAGTAACAAGAGTAATAGTGACATCATCACTGATAGTAACAAGAGTAATAATGACATCATCACTGATGGTAACAAGAGTAATAGTGATGTCATCACTCATAGTAACAAGAGTAATAGTGACATCATCACTGATGGTAACAAGAGTAATAGTGACATCATCACTGTTGTTAACAAGAGTAATAGTGACGTCATCACTGATAGTAACAAGAGTAATAGTGACATCATCATTGATACTAACAAGAGTAATAGTGACATCATCACTCATAGTAACAAGAGTAATACTGACATCATCGCTCATAGTAACAAGAGTAATAGTGACCTCATCACTGATGGTAAGAAGAGTAATAGTGACATCATCGCTGATAGCAGCAAGTGTAATAGTGACATCATCACTGATAGTAACAATGGTAATAGTGACATCATCACTTATAGTAACAAGACTAATAGTGATATCATCACTTATAGTAACAATAGTGCTAGTGACATCATCACTTATAGTAATAAGAGTAATAGTAACATCATCACTGATAGTAACAAGAGTAATAGTAACATCATCACTGATAGTAAAAATAGTAATAGTGACATCATCATTGATACTAACAAGAGTAATAGTGACATCATCACTCATAGTAACAAGAATAATACTGACATCATCGCTCATAGTAACAAGAGTAATAGAGACATCATCACTGATAGTAACAAGGGTCATAGTTACATCATCACTGATGGTAACAAGAGTAATAGTGACATCATCACTGATAGTAACAAAAGTAATAGTGACATCATCATTGATACTAACAAGAGTAATAGTGACATCATCATTGATACTAACAAGAGTAATAGTGACATCATCACTCATAGTAACAAGAGTAATACTGACATCATCGCTCATAGTAACAAGAGTAATAGAGACATCATCACTGATAGTAACAAGGGTCATAGTTACATCATCACTGATGGTAACAAGAGTAATAGTGACATCATCACTGATAGTAACAAAAGTAATAGTGACATCATCATTGATACTAACAAGAGTAATAGTGACATCATCACTCATAGTAACAAGAGTAA
Organism: Phyllobates terribilis; assembly: GCF_046119375.1. NCBI lineage: Eukaryota > Metazoa > Chordata > Amphibia > Anura > Dendrobatidae > Phyllobates > Phyllobates terribilis. The sequence continues at coordinate 193,171,800 of NW_027362770.1, read as the reverse complement.
TAGAGACATCATCACTGATAGTAACAAGGATAATAGAGACATCATCACTGATAGTAGCAAGGGTAATAGTGACATCATCACTGATAGTAACAAGAGTAATAGTGACATCATCATTGATACTAACAAGAGTAATAGTGACATCATCACTCATAGTAACAAGAGTAATAGAGACATCATCACTGATAGTAACAAGGATAATAGAGACATCATCACTGATAGTAGCAAGGGTAATAGTGACATCATCACTGAGAGTAACTAGAGTTTTATTGACATCAGTAGTGAGAATAACAAGAGAAATAGTGACATCATCACTGAAAATAACAAGAGTAATAGTAATATAATCACTGAGAGTAACAAGAGTAATAGTAAAATAACTGATAGTAACAAGAGTAATAGTGACATCATCACAGATAGAAACAAGAGTAATAGTGACATCATCACTGATAGAAACAATAGTAATAGTGACATAATCATTGATAGTAACAAGAGTAACAGTGACATCATCACTGACAGTAATTAGAGAAATAGTGACATCACTGAGGGAAAAAGAGTAATAGTGACATCATCACTGATAGTAACAAGAGTAATAGTAACATCATCACTGATAGTAACAATAGTAATAGTGACATCATCACTGATACTAACAAGAGTAAAAGTGACATCATCACTCATAGTAACAAGAGTAATACTGACATCATAGCTTATAGTAACAAGAGTAATAGTGACATCATCACAGATAGAAACAAGAGTAATAGTGACATCATCACTAGTGTTGAGCCACCCCCGTAGTGTTCGAGTTCGGTTCGGTTCGTCGAACACCCGTGTGTTCGCCGAACTGTTCGTCGAACTGTTCGTCGAACACCTTCGAACACCGTTAAAAACAATGGCAGGCAAACAAAAACACATAGAAACACATAGAAAACACCTTCAAAGGTGTCCAAAAGCTGACAAACTGCTCAGAAGACATAACTAACACATGGAAAAGTGACAAGTACATATAGTCATGCGAAAATAAAAGAGGTGGAGGAATAAAAGGAGGGGGAGACACAGATATAGGCATGTCATGCCCTTCTAAAATCCAAAAAGTGAGAAGCCGACACGGCCAGTCCGCTCCTGCCCGTGCCACCTCCGTGTCGCCGAGTTTGTGCCAGAGCCGCGGTGAACCCTGACGGCCAGCCCCCCTCTCCCAATACTGGTGCCTGTCCGCTGGTGGGTCGAGCGAGCCCCCCTGTGGTGGAGGCAGCTCTAAGCTTTTTAATTTAAATTGTCTCTCTAATTTGAATGAATACACTTTAAATCCATTTACAAGGATCTATTGGAGGGCAAGTCTCATGCCAGCAGCCGCGTAATTCCAGCTCCAGTAGCGTCCACTAAAGCTGCTGCAGTTAAAAAGCTTTTATAAGGATCGAGCTCGGCTGTCCACCGCAAGGCATCCTAATGCCAGTCCCAGCCCCTATGCCTTAGGGTGCCTCCTGATGCTCTTCACTAAGTATCCCGTGGTCCCGAATCATTTCCTTTGAAAAAATTAAGTGTCTAAACTACAGATGGTGTAGCTTGCTTAACAGCCGGGATAATCCGCTGACTAGCAGACACTGCTACTAGGCACAAAGTATTTCCTGGGCTAGATGCAGTTAAAAATTTGTAATTAGATACTCTCGTTGGATGCTGAGAAAGCATTCCATAGAGTCTCCTGGCACGCCATATATGATTCTCTTAAAAAGCTTGGGGTAGGGGTCTAGGGGACCCTTTTATAGCCAAAATCACGGCCCTGTATCGCAATACGTCACCTAGGCTGAAGATAAATGGAACTGTAGCACCCTGAGGGCTCGGTTGCTACAGACGTATTGCACCTCACCCAGAGGTGTGATATCTCACTCTCAGGTAAGGATGGAGTGTGGATCAGGACCCGACACCTGCATGCATTACACCACATTGCCGTGGGGCAGGGCGACCAATATGCCCCTGAGATGGGCACGACAGTCCCTGTCCCTGGCTGGAGTGGGGGGAGGGAACACTGAGGAAGGGGAACCCTGTAGTGCAGGAGCAGGGAGGAAGCAGTTCCTGGGTGCATTGAGAAGGGAGTATAAAAGGTGGGCACCATCTTAGTTCAGTGCAGAGAAGTCTGAGCAGAAGTGGCAGGGAGCAGGGGCTCTGCATGAGCTCTGCTCCGGAGGCGGGCCTAGTAACAGAGGCCCAGGCCTGGAAGAGGGAGAAGGAAGGAAGAGGAGCGGAGAAGGCTCCAGGAACGAGGAATGAAGGGATCCCAGGGGTGCGGACGGGCGAGTCGCCACCGCACGCCCGAATCCACCTGCGTGGAGGGGTCAGGCCAAAGGGGGAGACCGGTCCCCGAACTAGTGGAGGCAGGAAACGACCCTCAGCTAGAAACCGGAGGCTCTGACATTTTATGTGGCGCAGCCCCTCGCTACACCCGCTAGGAAGGCACCACATAGGGTCAGGGAAACTGGCGCCAAGTTTACCAAGAGGAGGCCCGAGGCAGCCGGACAGAAGTGTTGGTAAGAAAGGCCAGACAAAGGACACACAAAGGGGGTCCTGTGAAGTGCTCCAAAGTTATCTGGGAGTTGTCTGAGCCCCTCACCTGGTGAGCACAGTACGACGTGGGCAGCCGTTACCTGCAGACGTGGTCTGGATAATAAGAACTGTGAGTAAAGGCCCTGGACTGCATCACTGACTCCGTGTCGTTACTGCTGCTGCCCTGCACCATCACCCCCATCCTCCGCATACACTGCCCTGAGGCTATACTCCTCCCGTGGGGAGTTATGCTACGCTCTGCTGCACCCACAACACCAGCCTCAGCGGTCTGCCCTGTAGCAGCGGTTCACTCTGACCGCAATCCACGGGTGGCGTAGTCGGACATTTAAACATCAAAACCACATAAATAGTTCCGCCACTGGTTTGACCGCCCTGAGCCACGGAACCGGATCGCCGCCACGAAGACTACAACCACCAGCATCCACCAAAAAGGGTCCGGCTCCGGGTGTCCCAAGGCCCAGGGGGTGCGTCAGAACATTTTCATCACCTTTCACAATCACCAATGGGACAAGGCAGGGATGTCCTCTGTCCCCTCTCTTATACATCCTAGTGACGGAGCACCTGCTCTCATCAATTCGCCATAACCCCAATATTAGGTGGATTGAGGTGGGAGGCACCGAGTACAAGTGCTCTCTATTTGCTGATGATGTCCTAGTATATATCACTCAATCACATATATCCATCCCTGCTGTTATGGCTGAAATAGATCACTTTGTTACATGGTCAAATTTTAAAATCAATGCAGCGAAGTCTGAGGCCCTCGATGTCTCCCTCCCCAAATCCATATAGGATTCCATCCAGTCCAACTTTCCCTTTGCCTGTCCCTCACAGGGTATCAAATACTTAGGAATTCCTATTCATAGAGACCTCTCCCATCTATGTTATCTTAATTTTGGGCCCTTTATTGAACAACTCCATACAGACCACGGTTGGCAAGTTAGAACTGTAAGATTCACTACGTGAACCGCTGGTGTTTTGTGGAAAAGCACATGTACACTGTGTTCCAAATTATTATGCAAAAAGTGTTTAGGAGTGATAAGGGAAGAATTTGTTTGTTTGTCAGTTAAACTCATTGATGGTGATGTGTGTCAGGGCTCTTTATATCACTGTAAGTGTAGTGCCGGCGTCCCTGCCCTCTGCTAGGCAGGGACGCTGTTCCCCTCACCGCTCTGCTCCGCGCCCGGCGTCCCTCTCCCGCTCTGCTGGCAGCGCGCGCTCCTTCCCGGCCACTGTGCTTAGGGCGCGCGCGCGCGCCCTCCCTCCCTCTTAAAGGGGCCGCGCGCGCCGTCCTAAGGAGTCCCCGGCCAATGGCCGGAGGACTTCACCATATATAAGGCACCTCCTCCAAAATGGAGGTGCCCGAGCAATGTTGTTGCACTGTTTACTACTCTGCTTCAGCCCTCAGGTCCCGTTGCCAGTTACCTGCCAGTTACCTGCCAGATTCCTGCCTGATTATCTGCTACCTGCCTGCTAGTCTGAGGTCCGACGGTCTGCCTTACTACTCCTGTCAGTCTGTCTAAGGACCAGTCTGCCCGCTCACCTGGGAGCGCACATCAGCCACCTGTCTGCTTGCCCGAGGTCCGACGGTCTGCCTTCCAACTCCTGTCAGTCTGTCTATGGACCAGCTTGCCCGCTCACCTGGGAGCACACACCTGCTACCTGCCTGCTAGTCTACCTGGAGGCTCCGCCGTCACCTGCTGTGACCACCTGCCTGTCCAGTGACTCCTGCTCGCTCACCTGGGAGCGCTCATCTGTTGCCTGTCTGCTAGCCTACCTGGAGGCTCTGCCGTCACGTGCTGTGACCACCCGCCTGTCCAGAGACTTCTGCCTGCTCACCTGGGAGCGCTCATCTGCCGCCTGTCTGTTGGTCTTCCTGGAGGCTCCGCCGTCACATGCTGTGACCACCCGTTCATCCAGAGACTCTCGCCTGCTCACCTGGGAGCCCACGTCTATCATCAGCCGCCACAGGTCGTACCAACCCTTTACCTAGAGACTGCCCCGGTCACTTGCCGTGACCATCTGCCCGTTCATCCAGAGACTGCCCCGGTCACTTGCCGTGACCATCTGCCCGTTCATCCAGAGACTGCCCCGGTCACTTGCCGTGACCATCAGCCCGTTCATCCAGAGACTGCCCCGGTCACTTGCCGTGACCTCCAGCCCGTTCACTCAGAGACTGTCCCGGTCACCTGCTGTGACCTCCTGCCAGTCTTCCCTGGTCGCCACCCGCTCCCTTACAAGGACTGCCCCCTTGTATAGTAGCTCAGAGGTTCCGCCTCCCAGACCCGTTACAGTTTGCTCGGGCCATGGAACCCGGTGGCACCCAAGCTCCCTCGCTCTCGGACCTGTGTCATGAACTGTCCCGTCAAAGGTCCCAACAGGAGTCCATCCTGGGTCACCTGCGGAATGTCAATACTCGCCTGGACACTCTGACTGCTCCACCAGCAACCTCCGCCAGTGCCATGTCTCGCAATCCGGCAGCTCCACTGCCCACTAATACCATGGTATCCTACCCCGGACCCCGGCTTTCTGCACCTCCTCGCTTCGGAGGCGACTCCGCCCAGGCTCGGGGCTTCATAAATCAGTGCACCCTGCACTTTGAACTATTGTCCCACCAGTTTAACTCCGACCGGGCCAAAATTGCATTCATCATGTCCCATCTCACCGGGGAGGCCCTGGCCTGGCTAAATCCTCTATGGGAGAGAGGAGACCCCCTGGTGTCCAACTTGCCTGCTTTTCTCACGGCTTTCCGGAAAGTCTTCGATGAACCCGGACGGAAGACCTCATCCGCATCATCACTGCTACGCCTCCGTCAGGGAAGTCTCACCGTGGGCCAATATGCCATACGGTTCCGTACCCTTGCCTCGGAGCTGGCCTGGGATAACGACGCTCTGGTATCCGTCTTCTGGGAGGGTCTGTCCGGCCGTATTAAAGATGAACTCGCCGGTCGGGACATTCCTACCACTCTCGATGACCTAATAACTCTTGCCACCCGGATTGACCTACGGTTCCAGGAGCGTGCCAAAGAGGTCACCCGTGAGAGGAGGTTACCATGTCTAGCTCCTACTTTTCAGAAACCCGTCACTCCCTCCGTCTCTCCCCAGGTACACTCTCCTGAGCCTATGCAGGTCGACCAGACCAAGATGGTCAAAACCCGTCAGGACTTACGCCGTGCCGAAGGGAGCTGCTTCTACTGTGGCAGTAAGGAGCACCGGATCCGTGCCTGCCCGGAGAGGTCGGGAAACGCCTGTGTCTAGGTTCGCTCAGAGAGGTCAACCTAGACAAGAATAAATCCTCTCCATCTCTGCTGCTGTCAGTCTCAATCGTCTGCGGGGAGAACCGTTATTTCGAACTAGCCCAACTTGACTCTGGAGCAGCCGGGAATCTTATTTCACAGTCCCTGGTAGAGAAATACCGCATCCCCACCAAACCTCTGGCTGTACCCTTGTCTGTTGCTGCCGTGGATGGGGGCCTCTTACCACGCCCCATCCAACTCATCACCGAATCCATTACTCTGCAGGTGGGAATGCTGCATTCTGAGAGTATCTCCTTTCATGTTCTGCCTGGACTCTCTCACGCCCTCTTGCTAGGCCTACCTTGGCTCCAGAGACATGCACCCGTGCTTGACTGGCAGACCGGAGAAGTCCTTCGCTGGGGACAGGACTGCCATAAGACCTGTCTGGTTCCCGTCCATCCCGTCCGTCCTTCTCCTACCCCAGCTAATCTACCTGGACTTCCGATTCCTTATTGGTCTTATGCTGATGTCTTTAATAAAAAGGAAGCAGAGACACTACCTCCTCATAGACCATACGACTGCCCTATCGACCTGTTACCTGGTACTACTCCTCCCCGTGGGCGTATTTATCCTTTATCCGCTGCTGAGACCCGGTCGATGTCCGAATATATTGAGGAGAATCTGGCCAGGGGATTCATCCGGAAATCTACCTCCCCGGCGGGAGCAGGCTTCTTTTTCGTCAAAAAGAAGGACGGCTCTCTCCGTCCCTGTATAGACTATAGAGGCCTTAACCAGATCATGGTGAAGAATAAGTACCCCCTTCCGCTCATTCCGGAGTTATTTGATCGTCTGAGGGGGGCTAGAATCTTCACCAAACTGGACCTCCGTGGGGCGTACAACCTGGTTCGTATCCGTCAGGGGGATGAATGGAAGACGGCATTCAACACCCGGGACAGCCACTATGAATATCTGGTAATGCCCTTTGGTCTCTGTAACGCTCCTGCCGTCTTTCAAGAGTTGGTCAATGACATCTTCCGGGACCTTCTCTACTCCTGCGTAGTGGTGTACCTGGACGACATCTTGGTCTTCTCTCCGGATCTCCAGACTCACCGGAGGGACGTTCGTCAGGTCCTGCTCAGGCTCAGGCAGAATCACCTCTTCGCTAAATACGAGAAGTGCCTCTTTGAGCAGACCTCGCTTCCGTTTTTGGGCTACATTATTTCTCAGACCGGCCTACGAATGGATCCAGAGAAACTGTCTGCCATCGAGAAATGGCCTCGACCGGAGGGGTTGAAGGCCATTCAGCGATTCCTGGGCTTCGCCAACTACTACCGCCTCTTCATACCACACTTCTCTTCCCGGACTGCCCCAATTTCCGCGCTCACCCGTAAGGGTACTAATCCCAAAGAGTGGCCGCCCGAAGCAGAGGAGGCCTTTCTTTCCCTAAAACAGGCCTTCTCTTCCGCCCCGGTGCTGCATCGCCCGGACGGCAACAAGCAGTTCTTCCTGGAAGTTGACGCCTCCTCCTCTGGAGCCGGAGCGGTACTTACTCAAAAATCATCTTCCGGGAGAATGGTAACTTGTGGCTTCTTCTCCAAACTCTTCTCCTCTTCTGAGCGCAACTATTCCATAGGAGACCGAGAGTTATTGGCCATCAAACTGGCATTGGAGGAGTGGCGTTACCTACTCAAGGGGGCTCTTCACCCGGTAATAATTTACACTGACCACAAGAACTTGGCTTACCTCCAGCATGCCCAGAGACTTAACCCGCGCCAAGCCCGGTGGTCCTTGTTTTTTGCTCGCTTTGATTTTGTTCTTCATTTTCGCCCGGCTGACAAAAACGTCAAAGCAGATGCCTTGTCCCGATCCTTTCTGGTGTCCGATCTCGAGGAGGAACCTAAACATATCATCGATCCCGCCAGAGTAATGCAGGTGGCTCCCGTGAGCCTAAATCATCTCCCTCCCGGTAAGACGTTCGTATCAGTACCTGATCGGGAGAAGATCCTACACTGGGGTCACTCGTCTAAACTAGCTGGCCACGCCGGTCAGAAAAAGACCCTCCAGCTTATTGCCCGGCACTACTGGTGGCCTACCCTGCACAAGGACGTAATAGACTTTGTTTCTGCCTGTGTGTCCTGCGCCCGCAACAAAATCCCGAGACACCTGCCAGCCGGTCGCCTTCTTCCGCTTCCTGTGCCTGCTGCCCCCTGGCAGCATATAGCAATGGACTTTATAACTGATCTCCCCGTCTCTGCCGGTTGTACGGTCATTTGGGTGGTCGCTGACCGCTTTTCCAAGATGGCTCACTTTATTCCCCTGCCAGGCCTTCCGTCTGCACCCGAGCTGGCTAAAGACTTTATCCGCCACATCTTCTGTCTTCATGGCCTGCCCCTCCACATCGTGTCGGATCGTGGGGTACAGTTCACCTCACGTTTCTGGAGAGCCACTTGTAAACTACTAGACGTCACCCTGGACTTCTCTTCCGCTTACCACCCACAGTCCAATGGTCAAGTGGAGCGGATCAATCAGAACCTGACCAGTTACCTCCGGCACTTCGTTAATGCCCACCATTCTGACTGGGTGGATCTCCTACCATGGGCCGAGTTCTCTTATAATAATCACGAGAGCGAATCCTCCTCCAAATCCCCGTTTTTTGTAGTCTTTGGTCAGCATCCTCGGATTCCTTTTCCTGTCTCCACCTCTGTGGACAACCCGGCTGCGGAATCTCTCGTTAGCAAATTTTCCTCCATATGGGAGAGTACCCGGTCCGCACTCCTTCTGTCATCCGAGCGTATGAAAAGACACGCTGACAAAAAACGCCTGGATCCTCCACAATTTCGTCCAGGAGATAAAGTCTGGCTCTCATCTAAATATGTTCGACTCAAGATACCTTCTTACAAGTTAGGGCCTCGGTTCATCGGTCCTCTGGAGGTCATCAGTCAGATCAACCCGGTGGCCTATAAATTGAAACTCCCGGCCAACTTACGGATCCCTAACTCCTTCCATGTATCTCTCCTCAAACCCGTGGTGCTTAACTCTTTTTCCAAGTCTACAGGTACGCCTCCTGCTCCGGTTTCTGCTGAGGACGAGTTTGAGGTAGAGAACATTCTTGCCACCAAAAGGGTAAGAGGAAAGACCTTTTTTCTGGTAGATTGGAAGGGGTTTGGTCCTGAGGAGAGAACGTGGGAGCCCCGGGAGAACATCCATGCCCCTCTCATCCTAGCTAAATTTCTATCTGGCCTAAAAAAGGGGGGGCCTAAAGGGGGGGTACTGTAGTGCCGGCGTCCCTGCCCTCTGCTAGGCAGGGACGCTGTTCCCCTCACCGCTCTGCTCCGTGCCCGGCGTCCCTCTCCCGCTCTGCTGGCAGCGCGCGCTCCTTCCCGGCCACTGTGCTTAGGGCGCGCGCGCGCGCCCTCCCTCCCTCTTAAAGGGGCCGCGCGCGCCGTCCTAAGGAGTCCCCGGCCAATGGCCGGAGGACTTTACCATATATAAGGCACCTCCTCCAAAATGGAGGTGCCCAAGCAATGTTGTTGCACTGTTCACTACTCTGCTTCAGCCCTCAGGTCCCGTTGCCAGTTACCTGCCACTAGAGATGAGCGTTGTTCTACTCGAACTGTTCGCCAATCTCAAATTCGAGCTGTTTTGGGCGGTGTTCGAGCCGTTCGGCGAACACGAACAATTTGAGAAAAATTCGGCTGTTCGAGGTTATGTTCGATAACTGTTCGTGCACCAAAATCATAACTGGATTTTTTCTCAGTAATGATGAAAATTAATGTTAATACGCAGTTTGAGTGTACAGCGGGGCGGGGGGAGGGGCAGGGGATGGATCTCTGCAGGAACAATGAAGATCTCCATTTTTTTTTCTCTTTCCCGCATTTACAGTGGGGAGGTGCAATCTGTCAGCCTATCAGCAGCGCACACACGGAGCGAAGTGCTTTTTTTCACACAAGCAAGGGCATGTGTGATTGGCAGTGTATGTCACATGTCCTTGCCCTATAAGACCAAGCCATTTTCCCCGTCGCCACAATTTTCTCACTGCTGCAGCTGCGTGTTAGACGGCACCGCTGTTGCTGTGTGCGCTATACCTTGTTAATTTCAAGCCAATTTTCGCACAAATATACAGATAGCTTGGGAGTAGGGAATAGTTGTGATTGCAGTCCTTTTAAGGACTAGGTTACAGCATTTCCTACGACTTTTATCAGGCAGGTCTGTGCTCTTAAATAGATAGATTGTGGGAGTAAAGACTAATTGTAATTGGAGTCCTTTTCAGGACTAGGTTACATCAGTTCCTATCAGTTTTTGCCAGGCAGGTCTGTGCCAGTGCTGTGCAAGTTTTTTTCACAGCATTTGGCTGAATCTAGCAAAGCTAATCCTTTTTGGCCTATTGCAGAGTGTGTTAGTCAGTGGAGTAGCCTATCTGTGTTGCAAGATATACCACCTGTGTATAGAATACCAATTTTTTTACTGCACCTAGTGAAGTAAAATCTTTTGGGCATAGCATCATTCTATTAGTCCATCTATACTGACCTCCATCAGGTTGCAAACTGAATATATTTTTTTCTGCATCTAGCTCTGAAAAAATATTTGGGCTTCTAGCTGTGTGTCGGACTTTCTCTATTAGTTCATCTATACTGACCTCCATCAGGTTGCAAATTAAAAATAATTTTATTATTATGCTAATAATACTACTGATAACAACCCCCAATACTAATAATACTACTGATAATAACCCCCAATACTAATAATACTACTGATAATAACCCATCAATACTAATAATACTACTGATAACTCCCCAATACTAATAATACTACTGATAATAACCCCCAATAATAATAATACTACTGATAATAACCCCCAATACTAATAATACTACTGATAATAACCACCCAATACTAATAATACTACTGATAACAACCCCCCAATACTAATAATACTACTGATAATAACCCTCCAATACTAATAATACTACTGATAATAACCCTCCAATACTAATAATACTACTGATAATAACCCCCCAATACTAATAATACTACTGATAATAACCCCCAATACTAATAATACTACTGATAATAACCCTCCAATACTAATAATACTACTGATAATAACCTTCCAATACTAATAATACTACTGATAATAACCCCCAATACTAATAATACTACTGATAATAACCCCCAATACTAATAATACTACTGATAATAACCCATCAATACTAATAATACTACTGATAATAACCCCCAATACTAATAATACTACTGATAATAACCCCCAATACTAATAATACTACTGATAATAACCCTCCAATACTAATAATACTACTGATAATAACCCCCAATACTAATAATACTACTGATAATAACCCCCCAATACTAATAATACTACTGATAATAACCCTCCAATACTAATAATACTACTGATAATAACCCCCCAATACTAATAATACTACTGATAATAACCCCCCAATGCTAATAATACTACTGATAATAACCCCCCAATGCTAATAATACTACTGATAATAACCCTCCAATACTAATAATACTACTGATAATAACCCCCAATACTAATAATACTACTGATAATAACCCCCCAATGCTAATAATACTACTGATAATAACCCCCCAATACTAATAATACTACTGATAATAACCCCCCAATACTAATAATACTACTGATAATAACCCTCCAATACTAATACTACTACTGATAATAACCCCCAATACTAATAATACTACTGATAATAACCCCCCAATGCTAATAATACTACTGATAATAACCCCCCAATACTAATAATACTACTGATAACTCCCCAATACTAATAATACTACTGATAATAACCCTCCAATACTAATAATACTACTGATAATAACCCTCCAATACTAATAATACTACTGATAATAACCCCCCAATACTAATAATACTGCTGATAATAACCCCCCAATACTAATAATACTGCTGATAATAACCCTCCAATACTAATAATACTACTGATAATAACCCCCCAATACTAATAATACTACTGATAATAACCCCCAATACAAATAATACTACTGATAATAACCCCCAATACTAATAATACTACTGATAATAACCCCCAATACTAATAATACTACTGATAATAACCCCCCAATATTAATAATACTACTGATAATAACCCTCCAATACTAATAATACTACTGATAATAACCCTCCAATACTAATAATACTACTGATAATAACCCCCCAATACTAATAATACTACTGATAATAACCCCCAATACAAATAATACTACTGATAATAACCCACCAATACTAATAATACTACTGATAATAACCCTCCAATACTAATACTACTACTGATAATAACTCCCCAATACTAATAATACTACTGATAATAACCCTCCAATACTAATAATACTACTGATAATAACCCTCCAATACAAATAATACTACTGATAATAACCCACCAATACTAATAATACTACTGATAATAACCCTCCAATACTAATACTACTACTGATAATAACCCCCAATACTAATAATACTACTGATAATAACCCTCCAATACTAATAATACTACTGATAATAACCCCCCAATACTAATAATACTACTGATAATAACCCCCCGATACTAATAATACTACTGATAATAACCCTCCAATACTAATAATACTACTGATAATAACCCTCCAATACTAATAATACTACTGATAATAACCCCCCAATACTAATAATACTACTGATAATAACCCCCAATACAAATAATACTACTGATAATAACCCCCAATACAAATAATACTACTGATAATAACCCTCAATACTAATAATACTACTGATAATAACCCCCAATACTAATAATACTACTGATAATAACCCTCCAATACTAATACTACTACTGATAATAACTCCCCAATACTAATAATACTACTGATAATAACCCTCCAATACTAATAATACTACTGATAATAACCCTCCAATACAAATAATACTACTGATAATAACCCTCAATACTAATAATACTACTGATAATAACCCCCAATACTAATAATACTACTGATAATAACCCTCCAATACTAATACTACTACTGATAATAACTCCCCAATACTAATAATACTACTGATAATAACCCCCAATACTAATACTACTACTGATAATAACCCCCAATACTAATAATACTACTGATAATAACCCCCAATACTAATAATACTACTGATAATAACCCCCAATACAAATAATACTACTGATAATAACCCTCCAATACTAATACTACAACTGATAATAACCCCCAATACTAATAATACTACTGATAATAACCCTCCAATACTAATAATACTACTGATAATAACCCCCCAATACTAATAATACTACTGATAATAACCCCCAATACAAATAATACTACTGATAATAACCCCCAATACAAATAATACTACTGATAATAACCCTCAATACTAATAATACTACTGATAATAACCCCCAATACTAATAATACTACTGATAATAACCCTCCAATACTAATACTACTACTGATAATAACTCCCCAATACTAATAATACTACTGATAATAACCCTCCAATACTAATAATACTACTGATAATAACCCTCCAATACAAATAATACTACTGATAATAACCCTCAATACTAATAATACTACTGATAATAACCCCCAATACTAATAATACTACTGATAATAACCCTCCAATACTAATACTACTACTGATAATAACTCCCCAATACTAATAATACTACTGATAATAACCCCCAATACTAATACTACTACTGATAATAACCCCCAATACTAATAATACTACTGATAATAACCCCCAATACTAATAATACTACTGATAATAACCCCCAATACAAATAATACTACTGATAATAACCCTCCAATACTAATACTACAACTGATAATAACCCCCAATACTAATAATACTACTGATAATAACCCCCCAATGCTAATAATACTACTGATAATAACCCCCCAATACTAATAATACTACTGATAATAACCCTCCAATACTAATAATACTACTGATAATAACCCCCAATACAAATAATACTACTGATAATAACCCCCAATACAAATAATACTACTGATAATAACCCTCCAATACTAATAATACTACTGATAATAACCCTCCAATACTAATACTACTACTGATAATAACCCCCAATACTAATAATACTACTGATAATAACCCCCAATACTAATAATACTACTGATAATAACCCTCCAATACTAATAATACTGCTGATAATAACCCCCAATACAAATAATACTACTGATAATAACCCACCAATACTAATAATACTACTGATAATAACCCTCCAATACTAATACTACTACTGATAATAACTCCCCAATACTAATAATACTACTGATAATAACCCCCAATACAAATAATACTACTGATAATAACCCCCAATACAAATAATACTACTGATAATAACCCTCCAATACTAATAATACTACTGATAATAACCCTCCAATACTAATACTACTACTGATAATAACCCCCAATACTAATAATACTGCTGATAATAACCCTCCAATACTAATAATACTGCTGATAATAACCCTCCAATACAAATAATACTACTGATAATAACCCCCAATACTAATAATACTACTGATAATAACCCCCAATACTAATAATACTACTGATAATAACCCCCAATACAAATAATACTACTGATAATAACCCCCAATACAAATAATACTACTGATAATAACCCACCAATACTAATAATACTACTGATAATAACCCTCCAATACTAATACTACTACTGATAATAACTCCCCAATACTAATAATACTACTGATAATAACCCCCAATACTAATAATACTACTGATAATAACCCTCCAATACTAATAATACTACTGATAATAACCCCCCAATACTAATAATACTGCTGATAATAACTCCCCAATACTAATAATACTGCTGATAATAACCCCCAATACTAATAATACTGCTGATAATAACCCTCCAATACTAATAATACTACTGATAATAACCCTCCAATACTAATAATACTACTGATAATAACCCTCCAATACTAATAATACTACTGATAATAACCCCCCAATACTAATAATACTACTGATAATAACCCTCCAATACTAATAATACTACTGATAATAACCCCCCAATACTAATAATACTACTGATAATAACCCCCAATACTAATAATACTACTGATAATAACCCCCCAATACTAATAATACTACTGATAATAACCCCTCAATACTAATAATACTACTGATAATAACCCCCAATACTAATAATACTACTGATAATAACCCTCCAATACTAATAATACTACTGATAATAACCCCCCAATACTAATAATACTACTGATAATAACCCCCCAATGCTAATAATACTACTGATAATAACCCCCCAATACTAATAATACTACTGATAACTCCCCAATACTAATAATACTACTGATAATAACCCTCAATACTAATAATACTACTGATAATAACCCCCAATACTAATAATACTACTGATAATAACCCCCAATACTAATAATACTACTGATAATAACCCTCCAATACTAATATTACTACTGATAATAACCCCCAATACTAATAATACTACTGATAATAACCCCCAATACAAATAATACTACTGATAATAACCCCCAATACTAATAATACTACTGATAATAACCCCCAATACTAATAATACTACTGATAATAACCCTCCAATACTAATATTACTACTGATAATAACCCCCAATACTAATAATACTACTGATAATAACCCCCAATACAAATAATACTACTGATAATAACCCCCAATACTAATAATACTACTGATAATAACCCTCCAATACTAATAATACTACTGATAATAACCCTCAATACTAATAATACTACTGATAATAACCCCCAATACTAATAATACTACTGATAATAACCCCCAATACTAATAATACTACTGATAATAACCCCCAATACTAATAATACTACTGATAATAACCCCCAATACTAATAATACTACTGATAATAACCCCCCAATACAAATAATACTACTGATAATAACCCCCAATACTAATAATACTACTGATAATAACCCCCAATACTAATAATACTACTGATAATAACCCTCCAATACTAATATTACTACTGATAATAACCCCCCAATGCTAATAATACTACTGATAATAACCCCCCAATACTAATAATACTACTGATAATAACCCCCAATACTAATAATACTACTGATAATAACCCCCAATACTAATAATACTACTGATAATAACCCTCCAATACTAATAATACTACTGATAATAACCCCCCAATGCTAATAATACTACTGATAATAACCCTCCAATACTAATAATACTACTGATAATAACCCCCCAATACTAATAATACTACTGATAATAACCCTCCAATACTAATATTACTACTGATAATAACCCCCCAATGCTAATAATACTACTGATAATAACCCCCCAATACTAATAATACTACTGATAATAACCCTCCAATACTAATATTACTACTGATAATAACCCCCCAATGCTAATAATACTACTGATAATAACCCCCAAATGCTAATAATACTACTGATAATAACCCCCCAATACTAATAATACTACTGATAATAACCCCGAATGCTAATAATACTACTGATAATAACCCCCCAATACTAATAATACTACTGATAACTCCCCAATACTAATAATACTACTGATAATAACCCCGAATGCTAATAATACTACTGATAATAACCCTCCAATACTAATAATACTACTGATAATAACCCTCCAATACTAATAATACTACTGATAATAACCCTCCAATACTAATATTACTACTGATAATAACCCTCCAATGCTAATAATACTACTGATAATAACCCCCAATACTAATAATACTACTGATAATAACCCCTAATACTAATAATACTACTGATAATAACCCTCCAATACTAATAATACTACTGATAATAACCCCTAATACTAATAATACTACTGATAATAACCCTCCAATACTAATAATACTACTGATAATAACTCCCAATACTAATAATACTACTGATAATAACCCCCCAATACTAATAATACTACTGATAATAACCCTCCAATGCTAATAATACTACTGATAATAACCCCCCAATACTAATAATACTACTGATAACTCCCCAATACTAATAATACTACTGATAATAACCCCCCAATGCTAATAATACTACTGATAATAACCCCCAATACTAATAATACTACTGATAATAACCCACCAATACTAATAATACTACTGATAATAACCCTCCAATAATAATAATACTACTGATAATAACCCCCAATACTAATAATACTACTGATAATAACCACCCAATAATAATAATACTACTGATAATAACCCCCAATACTAATAATACTACTGATAATAACCACCCAATACTAATAATACTACTGATAACAACCCCCCAATACTAATAATACTACTGATAATAACCCCCCAATGCTAATAATACTACTGATAATAACCCCCAATACTAATAATACTACTGATAATAACCCACCAATACTAATAATACTACTGATAATAACCCTCCAATAATAATAATACTACTGATAATAACCCCCAATACTAATAATACTACTGATAATAACCCCCAATAATAATAATACTACTGATAATAACCCCCAATACTAATAATACTACTGATAATAACCACCCAATACTAATAATACTACTGATAACAACCCCCCAATACTAATAATACTACTGATAATAACCCTCCAATACTAATAATACTACTGATAATAACCCTCCAATACTAATAATACTACTGATAATAACCCCCCAATACTAATAATACTACTGATAATAACCCTCCAATACTAATAATACTACTGATAATAACCCCCCAATACTAATAATACTACTGATAATAACCCTCCAATACTAATACTACTACTGATAATAACTCCCCAATACTAATAATACTACTGATAATAACCCCCAATAATAATAATACTACTGATAATAACCCCCAATACTAATAATACTACTGATAATAACCACCCAATACTAATAATACTACTGATAACCCCCCAATACTAATAATACTACTGATAATAACCCTCCAATACTAATAATACTACTGATAATAACCCTCCAATACTAATAATACTACTGATAATAACCCCCAATACTAATAATACTACTGATAATAACCCATCAATACTAATAATACTACTGATAATAACCCCCAATACTAATAATACTACTGATAATAACCCCCAATACTAATAATACTACTGATAATAACCCTCCAATACTAATAATACTACTGATAATAACCCCCCAATGCTAATAATACTACTGATAATAACCCCCCAATACTAATAATACTACTGATAATAACCCTCCAATACTAATATTACTACTGATAATAACCCCCCAATGCTAATAATACTACTGATAATAACCCCCAAATGCTAATAATACTACTGATAATAACCCCCCAATACTAATAATACTACTGATAATAACCCCGAATGCTAATAATACTACTGATAATAACCCCCCAATACTAATAATACTACTGATAACTCCCCAATACTAATAATACTACTGATAATAACCCCGAATGCTAATAATACTACTGATAATAACCCTCCAATACTAATAATACTACTGATAATAACCCTCCAATACTAATAATACTACTGATAATAACCCTCCAATACTAATATTACTACTGATAATAACCCTCCAATGCTAATAATACTACTGATAATAACCCCCAATACTAATAATACTACTGATAATAACCCCTAATACTAATAATACTACTGATAATAACCCTCCAATACTAATAATACTACTGATAATAACCCCTAATACTAATAATACTACTGATAATAACCCTCCAATACTAATAATACTACTGATAATAACTCCCAATACTAATAATACTACTGATAATAACCCCCCAATACTAATAATACTACTGATAATAACCCTCCAATGCTAATAATACTACTGATAATAACCCCCCAATACTAATAATACTACTGATAACTCCCCAATACTAATAATACTACTGATAATAACCCCCCAATGCTAATAATACTACTGATAATAACCCCCAATACTAATAATACTACTGATAATAACCCACCAATACTAATAATACTACTGATAATAACCCTCCAATAATAATAATACTACTGATAATAACCCCCAATACTAATAATACTACTGATAATAACCACCCAATAATAATAATACTACTGATAATAACCCCCAATACTAATAATACTACTGATAATAACCACCCAATACTAATAATACTACTGATAACAACCCCCCAATACTAATAATACTACTGATAATAACCCCCAATACTAATAATACTACTGATAATAACCCCCAATACTAATAATACTACTGATAATAACCCCCAATACTAATAATACTACTGATAATAACCCTCCAATACTAATAATACTACTGATAATAACCCTCCAATAATAATAATACTACTGATAATAACCCCCAATACTAATAATACTACTGATAATAACCCACCAATACTAATAATACTACTGATAATAACCCTCCAATAATAATAATACTACTGATAATAACCCCCAATACTAATAATACTACTGATAATAACCCCCAATAATAATAATACTACTGATAATAACCCCCAATACTAATAATACTACTGATAATAACCACCCAATACTAATAATACTACTGATAACAACCCCCCAATACTAATAATACTACTGATAATAACCCTCCAATACTAATAATACTACTGATAATAACCCTCCAATACTAATAATACTACTGATAATAACCCCCCAATACTAATAATACTACTGATAATAACCCTCCAATACTAATAATACTACTGATAATAACCCCCCAATACTAATAATACTACTGATAATAACCCTCCAATACTAATACTACTACTGATAATAACTCCCCAATACTAATAATACTACTGATAATAACCCCCAATAATAATAATACTACTGATAATAACCCCCAATACTAATAATACTACTGATAATAACCACCCAATACTAATAATACTACTGATAACCCCCCAATACTAATAATACTACTGATAATAACCCTCCAATACTAATAATACTACTGATAATAACCCTCCAATACTAATAATACTACTGATAATAACCCCCAATACTAATAATACTACTGATAATAACCCATCAATACTAATAATACTACTGATAATAACCCCCAATACTAATAATACTACTGATAATAACCCCCAATACTAATAATACTACTGATAATAACCCTCCAATACTAATAATACTACTGATAATAACCCCCAATACTAATAATACTACTGATAATAACCCCCCAATACTAATAATACTACTGATAATAACCCTCCAATACTAATAATACTACTGATAATAACCCCCCAATACTAATAATACTACTGATAATAACCCCCCAATACTAATAATACTACTGATAATAACCCTCCAATACTAATAATACTACTGATAATAACCCTCCAATACTAATAATACTACTGATAATAACCCCCCAATACTAATAATACTACTGATAACTCCCCAATACTAATAATACTACTGATAATAACCCCCCAATACTAATAATACTACTGATAATAACCCCCCAATACTAATAATACTACTGATAATAACCCTCCAATACTAATACTACTACTGATAATAACCCCCAATACTAATAATACTACTGATAATAACCCCCCAATGCTAATAATACTACTGATAATAACCCCCCAATACTAATAATACTACTGATAACTCCCCAATACTAATAATACTACTGATAATAACCCTCCAATACTAATAATACTACTGATAATAACCCTCCAATACTAATAATACTACTGATAATAACCCCCCAATACTAATAATACTACTGATAATAACCCCCCAATACTAATAATACTACTGATAATAACCCTCCAATACTAATACTACTACTGATAATAACTCCCCAATACTAATAATACTACTGATAATAACCCTCCAATACTAATAATACTACTGATAATAACCCCCCAATACTAATAATACTACTGATAATAACCCCCCAATACTAATAATACTACTGATAATAACCCTCCAATACTAATAATACTACTGATAATAACCCTCCAATACTAATAATACTACTGATAATAACCCCCAATACAAATAATACTACTGATAATAACCCACCAATACTAATAATACTACTGATAATAACCCCCCAATACAAATAATACTACTGATAATAACCCTCCAATACTAATACTACTACTGATAATAACTCCCCAATACTAATAATACTACTGATAATAACCCTCCAATACTAATAATACTACTGATAATAACCCTCCAATACTAATAATACTACTGATAATAACTCCCCAATACTAATAATACTACTGATAATAACTCCCCAATACTAATAATACTACTGATAATAACCCCCCAATACTAATAATACTACTGATAATAACCCACCAATACTAATAATACTACTGATAATAACCCTCCAATACTAATAATACTACTGATAATAACCCCCAATACTAATACTACTACTGATAATAACTCCCCAATACAAATAATACTACTGATAATAACCCACCAATACTAATAATACTACTGATAATAACCCTCCAATACTAATAATACTACTGATAATAACCCTCCAATACTAATAATACTACTGATAATAACCCCCAATACAAATAATACTACTGATAATAACCCACCAATACTAATAATACTACTGATAATAACCCCCAATACAAATAATACTACTGATAATAACCCACCAATACTAATAATACTACTGATAATAACCCTCCAATACTAATACTACTACTGATAATAACTCCCCAATACTAATAATACTACTGATAATAACCCCCCAATACTAATAATACTACTGATAATAACCCTCCAATACTAATAATACTACTGATAATAACCCTCCAATACTAATAATACTACTGATAATAACCCCCAATACAAATAATACTACTGATAATAACCCACCAATACTAATAATACTACTGATAATAACCCTCCAATACTAATACTACTACTGATAATAACCCCCCAATACTAATAATACTACTGATAATAACCCTCCAATACTAATAATACTACTGATAATAACCCTCCAATACTAATAATACTACTGATAATAACCCCCAATACAAATAATACTACTGATAATAACCCCCCAATACTAATAATACTACTGATAATAACCCCCCAATACAAATAATACTACTGATAATAACCCCCAATACAAATAATACTACTGATAATAACCCTCCAATACTAATAATACTACTGATAATAACCCTCCAATACTAATACTACTACTGATAATAACCCCCAATACTAATAATACTACTGATAATAACCCCCAATACTAATAATACTACTGATAATAACCCTCCAATACTAATAATACTGCTGATAATAACCCCCAATACTAATAATACTACTGATAATAACCCTCCAATACTAATACTACTACTGATAATAACTCCCCAATACTAATAATACTACTGATAATAACCCTCCAATACTAATAATACTACTGATAATAACCCTCCAATACTAATACTACTACTGATAATAACCCCCAATACTAATAATACTACTGATAATAACCCCCAATACAAATAATACTACTGATAATAACCCCTAATACCAATAATACTACTGATAATAACCCCCAATACAAATAATACTACTGATAATAACCCCTAATACCAATAATACTGCTGATAATAACCCTCCAATACTAATAATACTGCTGATAATAACCCCCAATACTAATAATACTACTGATAATAACCCTCCAATACTAATACTACTACTGATAATAACTCCCCAATACTAATAATACTACTGATAATAACCCTCCAATACTAATAATACTACTGATAATAACCCCCAATACAAATAATACTACTGATAATAACCCCCAATACAAATAATACTACTGATAATAACCCTCCAATACTAATAATACTACTGATAATAACCCTCCAATACTAATACTACTACTGATAATAACCCCCAATACTAATAATACTACTGATAATAACCCCCAATACTAATAATACTACTGATAATAACCCTCCAATACTAATAATACTGCTGATAATAACCCCCAATACTAATAATACTACTGATAATAACCCTCCAATACTAATAATACTACTGATAATAACCCTCCAATACTAATACTACTACTGATAATAACCCCCAATACTAATAATACTACTGATAATAACCCCCAATACAAATAATACTACTGATAATAACCCCTAATACCAATAATACTACTGATAATAACCCCCAATACAAATAATACTAATGATAATAACCCCTAATACCAATAATACTGCTGATAATAACCCTCCAATACTAATAATACTGCTGATAATAACCCCCAATACAAATAATACTACTGATAATAACCCACCAATACTAATAATACTACTGATAATAACCCTCCAATACTAATAATACTACTGATAATAACCCCCAATACTAATAATACTGCTGATAATAACTCCCCAATACTAATAATACTGCTGATAATAACCCCCAATACTAATAATACTGCTGATAATAACCCTCCAATACTAATAATACTACTGATAATAACTCCCCAATACTAATAATACTACTGATAATAACCCCCAATACTAATAATACTGCTGATAATAACTCCCCAATACTAATAATACTGCTGATAATAACCCCCAATACTAATAATACTGCTGATAATAACCCTCCAATACTAATAATACTACTGATAATAACCCTCCAATACTAATAATACTACTGATAATAACCCCCCAATACTAATAATACTACTGATAATAACCCCTCAATACTAATAATACTACTGATAATAACCCTCCAATACTAATAATACTACTGATAATAACCCCCAATACTAATAATACTACTGATAATAACCCCCCAATGCTAATAATACTACTGATAATAACCCCCCAATACTAATAATACTACTGATAACTCCCCAATACTAATAATACTACTGATAATAACCCCCCAATGCTAATAATACTACTGATAATAACCCCCCAATACTAATAATACTACTGATAACTCCCCAATACTAATAATACTACTGATAATAACCCCCCAATGCTAATAATACTACTGATAATAACCCTCAATACTAATACTACTGATAATAACCCCCAATACTAATAATACTACTGATAATAACCCCCAATACTAATAATACTACTGATAATAACCCCCAATACTAATAATACTACTGATAATAACCCCAATACAAATAATACTACTGATAATAACCCCCAATACTAATAATACTACTGATAATAACCCCCAATACTAATAATACTACTGATAATAACCCTCCAATGCTAATAATACTACTGATAATAACCCCCAATACTAATGATACTACTGATAATAACCCTCCAATACTAATATTACTACTGATAATAACCCCCCAATGCTAATAATACTACTGATAATAACCCCCCAATACTAATAATACTACTGATAATAACCCCCAATACTAATAATACTACTGATAATAACCCCCAATACTAATAATACTACTGATAATAACCCTCCAATACTAATAATACTACTGATAATAACCCCCCAATGCTAATAATACTACTGATAATAACCCCCCAATACTAATAATACTACTGATAATAACCCTCCAATACTAATATTACTACTGATAATAACCCCCCAATGCTAATAATACTACTGATAATAACCCCCAATACTAATAATACTACTGATAATAACCCTCCAATGCTAATAATACTACTGATAATAACCCCCCAATACTAATAATACTACTGATAATAACCCCCCAATACTAATAATACTACTGATAATAACCCCCCAATACTAATAATACTACTGATAATAACCCCCCAATACTAATAATACTACTGATAATAACCCCCCAATGCTAATAATACTACTGATAATAACCCCCCAATACTAATAATACTACTGATAATAACCCTCCAATACTAATATTACTACTGATAATAACCCCCCAATACTAATAATACTACTGATAATAACCCTCCAATACTAATATTACTACTGATAATAACCCCCCAATGCTAATAATACTACTGATAATAACCCCCCAATACTAATAATACTACTGATAATAACCCTCCAATACTAATAATACTACTGATAATAACCCCCCAATGCTAATAATACTACTGATAATAACCCCCCAATACTAATAATACTACTGATAATAACCCCCCAATACTAATAATACTACTGATAATAACCCCCCAATACTAATAATACTACTGATAATAACCCCCCAATGCTAATAATACTACTGATAATAACCCCCCAATACTAATAATACTACTGATAATAACCCCCAATACTAATAATACTACTGATAATAACCCCCAATACTAATAATACTACTGATAATAACCCTCCAATACTAATAATACTACTGATAATAACCCCCCAATGCTAATAATACTACTGATAATAACCCCCCAATACTAATAATACTACTGATAATAACCCTCCAATACTAATATTACTACTGATAATAACCCCCCAATGCTAATAATACTACTGATAATAACCCCCCAATACTAATAATACTACTGATAATAACCCCCCAATACTAATAATACTACTGATAATAACCCCCCAATACTAATAATACTACTGATAATAACCCCGAATGCTAATAATACTACTGATAATAACCTCCAATACTAATAATACTACTGATAATAACCCTCCAATACTAATAATACTACTGATAATAACCCTCCAATACTAATATTACTACTGATAATAACCCTCCAATGCTAATAATACTACTGATAATAACCCCCAATACTAATAATACTACTGATAATAACCCCCAATACTAATAATACTACTGATAATAACCCCTAATACTAATAATACTACTGATAATAACCCTCCAATACTAATAATACTACTGATAATAACCCCTAATACTAATAATACTACTGATAATAACCCTCCAATACTAATAATACTACTGATAATAACTCCCAATACTAATAATACTACTGATAATAACCCCGCAATACTAATAATACTACTGATAATAACCCCCAATACTAATAATACTACTGATAATAACCCCCAATACAAATAATACTACTGATAATAACCCCCAATACTAATAATACTACTGATAATAACCCCTAATACTAATAATACTACTGATAATAACCCCCCAATACTAATATTACTACTGATAATAACCCCCCAATGCTAATAATACTACTGATAATAACCCCCCAATACTAATAATACTACTGATAATAACCCCCGAATGCTAATAATACTACTGATAATAATCCCCCAATACTAATAATACTACTGATAATAACCCCCGAATGCTAATAATACTACTGATAATAACCCCCCAATACTAATAATACTACTGATAATAACCCCCGAATGCTAATAATACTACTGATAATAATCCCCCAATACTAATAATACTACTGATAATAACCCCCGAATGCTAATAATACTACTGATAATAACCCCCCAATACTAATAATACTACTGATAATAACTCCCCAATACTAATAATACTACTGATAATAACCCCCGAATGCTAATAATACTACTGATAATAACCCTCAATACTAATAATACTACTGATAATAACCCCCAATACTAATAATACTACTTATAATAACCCCCAATACTAATAATACTACTGATAATAACCCCCAATACAAATAATACTACTGACAATAACCCCCAATACTAATAATACTACTGATAATAACCCCCAATACTAATAATACTACTGATAATAACCCTCCAATACTAATAATACTACTGATAATAACCCTCCAATACTAATAATACTACTGATAATAACCCCCAATACTAATACTACTACTGATAATAACTCCCCAATACTAATAATACTACTGATAATAACCCCCCAATACTAATAAT
Organism: Phyllobates terribilis; assembly: GCF_046119375.1. Taxonomy (NCBI): domain Eukaryota; kingdom Metazoa; phylum Chordata; class Amphibia; order Anura; family Dendrobatidae; genus Phyllobates; species Phyllobates terribilis. The sequence continues at coordinate 193,144,979 of NW_027362770.1, read as the reverse complement.
ACTACTGATAATAACCCCCAATACTAATAATACTACTGATAATAACCCCCAATACTAATAATACTACTGATAATAACCCCCAATACTAATACTACTACTGATAATAACTCCCCAATACTAATAATACTACTGATAATAACCCTCAATACTAATACTACTGATAATAACCCCCAATACTAATAATACTACTGATAATAACCCCCAATACTAATACTACTACTGATAATAACTCCCCAATACTAATAATACTACTGATAATAACCCTCAATACTAATACTACTGATAATAACCCTCCAATACTAATAATACTACTGATAATAACCCCCCAATACAAATAATACTACTGATAATAACCCCCAATACTAATAATACTACTGATAATAACCCCCAATACTAATACTACTACTGATAATAACTCCCCAATACTAATAATACTACTGATAATAACCCTCAATACTAATACTACTGATAATAACCCTCCAATACTAATAATACTACTGATAATAACCCCCCAATACAAATAATACTACTGATAATAACCCCCAATACTAATACTACTACTGATAATAACTCCCCAATACTAATAATACTACTGATAATAACCCTCAATACTAATACTACTGATAATAACCCTCAATACTAATAATACTACTGATAATAACCCTCCAATACTAATAATACTACTGATAATAACCCCCAATACTAATAATACTACTGATAATAACCCCCAATACTAATACTACTACTGATAATAACTCCCCAATACTAATAATACTACTGATAATAACCCTCAATACTAATACTACTGATAATAACCCTCAATACTAATAATACTACTGATAATAACCCTCCAATACCAATAATACTACTGATAATAACCCCCAATACTAATAATACTACTGATAATAATCCTCAATACTAATACTACTGATAATAACCCTCAATACTAATAATACTACTGATAATAACCCCCCAATACTAATAATACTACTGATAATAACCCCCCAATACTAATAATACTACTGATAATAACCCCCAATACTAATAATACTACTGATAATAACCCATCCAAGACTAATAATACTACTGATAATAACCCCCAATACTAATAATACTACTGATAATAACCCTCCAATGCTAATAATACTACTGATAATAACCCCCAATACTAATAATACTACTGATAATAACCCTCCAATACTAAAAATACTACTGATAATAACCCCCAATACTAATAATACTACTGATAATAACCCATCCAAGACTAATAATACTACTGATAATAACCCCCAATACTAATAATACTACTGATAATAACCCCCAATACTAATAATACTACTGATAATAACCCTCCAATACTAATAATACTACTGATAATAACCCCTAATACCAATAATACTACTGATAATAACCCCCCAATACTACTGATAATAACCCCCCAACACTAATAATACTACTGATAATAACCCCCAATACTAATAATACTACTGATAATAACCCCCCAATACTAATAATACTACTGATAATAACCCCCAATACTAATAATACTACTGATAATAACCCATCCAAGACTAATAATACTACTGATAATAACCCTCAATACAAATAATACTACTGATAATAACCCCCAATACTAATAATACTACTGATAATAACCCCCAATACTAATAATACTACTGATAATAACCCTCCAATACTAATAATACTACTGATAATAACCCCTAATACCAATAATACTACTGATAATAACCCCCAATACTAATAATACTACTGATAATAACCCCCAATACTAATAATACTACTGATAATAACCCCCAATACTAATAATACTACTGATAATAACCCTCCAATACTAATAATACTACTGATAATAACCCCTAATACCAATAATACTACTGATAATAACCCCCCAATACTACTGATAATAACCCCCCAACACTAATAATACTACTGATAATAACCCCCAATACTAATAATACTACTGATAATAACCCCCCAATACTAATAATACTACTGATAATAACCCCCAATACTAATAATACTACTGATAATAACCCATCCAAGACTAATAATACTACTGATAATAACCCTCCAATACTAATAATACTACTGATAATAACCCCTAATACCAATAATACTACTGATAATAACCCCCCAATACTACTGATAATAACCCCCCAACACTAATAATACTACTGATAATAACCCCCAATACTAATAATACTACTGATAATAACCCATCCAAGACTAATAATACTACTGATAATAACCCCCAATACTAATAATACTACTGATAATAACCCATCCAAGACTAATAATACTACTGATAACAATCCCCCAATACTAATAATACTACTGATAATCACCCCCCAATACTAATAATACTACTGATAATAACCCCCAATACTAATAATACTACTGATAATAACCCATCCAAGACTAATAATACTACTGATAATAACCCCCAATACTAATAATACTACTGATAATAACCCATCCAAGACTAATAATACTACTGATAATAACCCCCAATACTAATAATACTACTGATAATAACCCTCCAATGCTAATAATACTACTGATAATAACCCCCCAATACTAATAATACTACTGATAATAACCCATCCAAGACTAATAATACTACTGATAATAACCCCCAATACTAATAATACTACTGATAATAACCCCCAATACTAATAATACTACTGATAATAACCCTCCAATACTAATAATACTACTGATAATAACCCCCCAATACTAATAATACTACTGATAATAACCCCCAATACTAATAATACTACTGATAATAACCCTCCAATACTAATAATACTACTGATAATAACCCCCAATACTAATAATACTACTGATAATAACCCTCCAATACTAATAATACTACTGATAATAACCCATCCAAGACTAATAATACTACTGATAATAACCCCCAATACTAATAATACTACTGATAATAACCCATCCAAGACTAATAATACTACTGATAATAACCCCTAATACTAATAATACTACTGATAATAACCCTCCAATGCTAATAATACTACTGATAATAACTCCCAATACTAATAATACTACTGATAATAACCCCCAATACTAATAATACTACTGATAATAACCCTCCAATGCTAATAATACTACTGATAATAACTCCCAATACTAATAATACTACTGATAATAACCCTCCAATACTAATAATACTACTGATAATAACCCCTAATACTAATAATACTACTGATAATAACCCATCCAAGCCTAATAATACTACTGATAATAACCCCCAATACTAATAATACTACTGATAATAACCCCCAATACTAATAATACTACTGATAATAACCCTCCAATACTAATAATACTACTGATAATAACCCCCAATACTAATAATACTACTGATAATAACTCCCAATACTAATAATACTACTGATAATAACCCCTAATACTAATAATACTACTGATAATAACTCTCAATACTAATAATACTACTGATAATAACCCTCCAATACTAATAATACTACTGATAATAACCCCCAATACTAATAATACTACTGATAATAACCCTCCAATGCTAATAATACTACTGATAATAACCCTCCAATACTAATAATACTACTGATAATAACCCTCCAATGCTAATAATACTACTGATAATAACCCCCCAATACTAATAATACTACTGATAATAACCCCCCAATACTAATAATACTACTGATAATAACCCCCAATACTAATAATACTACTGATAATAACTCCCAATACTAATAATACTACTGATAATAACCCTCCAATACTAATAATACTACTGATAATAACCCCCAATACTAATAATACTACTGATAATAACCCCCAATACTAATAATACTACTGATAATAACTCCCAATACTAATAATACTACTGATAATAACCCCCAATACTAATAATACTACTGATAATAACTCCCAATACTAATAATACTACTGATAATAACTCCCAATACTAATAATACTACTGATAATAACCCCTAATACTAATAATACTACTGATAATAACCCTCCAATACTAATAATACTACTGATAATAACCCTCCAATACTAATAATACTACTGATAATAACCCCCAATACTAATAATACTACTGATAATAACCCTCAATACTAATAATACTACTGATAATAACCCCCAATACTAATAATACTACTGATAATAACTCCCAATACTAATAATACTACTGATAATAACCCCTAATACTAATAATACTACTGATAATAACCCCCAATACTAATAATACTACTGATAATAACTCCCAATACTAATAATACTACTGATAATAACCCCTAATACTAATAATACTACTGATAATAACCCCCAATACTAATAATACTACTGATAATAACTCTCAATACTAATAATACTACTGATAATAACCCTCCAATACTAATAATACTACTGATAATAACCCCCAATACTAATAATACTACTGATAATAACCCTCCAATGCTAATAATACTACTGATAATAACCCTCCAATACTAATAATACTACTGATAATAACCCTCCAATGCTAATAATACTACTGATAATAACCCCCCAATACTAATAATACTACTGATAATAACCCCCCAATACTAATAATACTACTGATAATAACCCCCAATACTAATAATACTACTGATAATAACTCCCAATACTAATAATACTACTGATAATAACCCTCCAATACTAATAATACTACTGATAATAACCCCCAATACTAATAATACTACTGATAATAACCCCCAATACTAATAATACTACTGATAATAACTCCCAATACTAATAATACTACTGATAATAACCCCCAATACTAATAATACTACTGATAATAACTCCCAATACTAATAATACTACTGATAATAACCCCTAATACTAATAATACTACTGATAATAACCCTCCAATACTAATAATACTACTGATAATAACCCTCCAATACTAATAATACTACTGATAATAACCCCCAATACTAATAATACTACTGATAATAACCCTCAATACTAATAATACTACTGATAATAACCCCCAATACTAATAATACTACTGATAATAACTCCCAATACTAATAATACTACTGATAATAACCCCTAATACTAATAATACTACTGATAATAACCCCCAATACTAATAATACTACTGATAATAACCCTCAATACTAATAATACTACTGATAATAACCCCCAATACTAATAATACTACTGATAATAACTCCCAATACTAATAATACTACTGATAATAACCCCTAATACTAATAATACTACTGATAATAACCCCCAATACTAATAATACTACTGATAATAACTCCCAATACTAATAATACTACTGATAATAACCCTCCAATACTAATAATACTACTGATAATAACCCCCAATACTAATAATACTACTGATAATAACTCCCAATACTAATAATACTACTGATAATAACCCCTAATACTAATAATACTACTGATAATAACCCTCCAATACTAATAATACTACTGATAATAACCCTCCAATACTAATAATACTACTGATAATAACCCCCAATACTAATAATACTACTGATAATAACCCTCAATACTAATAATACTACTGATAATAACCCCCAATACTAATAATACTACTGATAATAACCCTCCAATACAAATAATACTACTGATAATAACTCCCCAATACTAATAATACTACTGATAATAACCCCCAATACTAATAATACTACTGATAATAACTCCCAATACTAATAATACTACTGATAATAACCCCTAATACTAATAATACTACTGATAATAACCCTCCAATACTAATAATACTACTGATAATAACCCCCAATACTAATAATACTACTGATAATAACCCCCAATACTAATAATACTACTGATAATAACCCCCAATACTAATAATACTACTGATAATAACCCCCCAATACAAATAATACTACTGATAACAACCCCCCAATACTAATAATACTACTGATAATAACCCATCCAAGACTAATAATACTACTGATAATAACCCCCAATACTAATAATACTACTGATAATAACCCCCCAATACAAATAATACTACTGATAATAACCCCCCAATACTAATAATACTACTGATAATAACCCATCCAAGACTAATAATACTACTGATAATAACCCTCCAATACTAATAATACTACTGATAATAACCCCCCAATACTAATAATACTACTGATAATAACCCCCAATACTAATAATACTACTGATAATAACCCCCCAATACTAATAATACTACTGATAATAACCCCCAATACTAATAATACTACTGATAATAACCCCCCAATACTAATAATACTACTGATAATAACCCATCCAAGACTAATAATACTACTGATAATAACCCTCCAATACTAATAATACTACTGATAATAACCCTCCAATACTAATAATACTACTGATAATAACCCCCAATACTAATAATACTACTGATAATAACCCTCCAATGCTAATAATACTACTGATAATAACACCCAATACTAATAATACTACAGATAATAACCCTCCAATACTAATAATACTACTGATAATAACCCTCCAATGCTAATAATACTACTGATAATAACCCCCAATACTAATAATACTACTGATAATAACCCTCCAAGACTAATAATACTACTGATAATAACCCCCCAATACTAATAATACTACTGATAATAACCCTCCAATACTAATAATACTACTGATAATAACCCCCCAATACTAATAATACTACTGATAATAACCCTCCAATGCTAATAATACTACAGATAATAACCCCCCAATACTAATAATACTACTGATAATAACCCTCCAATGCTAATAATACTACTGATAATAACCCCCAATACTAATAATACTACTGATAATAACCCCCAATACTAATAATACTACTGATAATAACCCTCTAATACAAATAATACTACTGATAATAACCCTCCAATACTAATAATACTACTGATAATAACCCCCAATACTAATAATACTACTGATAATAACCCCCCAATACTAATAATACTACAGATAATAACCCTCCAATACTAATAATACTACTGATAATAACCCCCAATACTAATAATACTACTGATAATAACCCCCCAATACTAATAATACTACAGATAATAACCCCCAATACTAATAATACTACTGATAATAACCCCCCAATACTAATAATACTACTGATAATAACCCCCAATACTAATACTACTACTGATAATAACCCCCAATACAAATAATACTACTGATAATAACCCCCCAATACTAATAATACTACTGATAATAACCCCCTATACTAATACTACTACTGATAATAACCCCCAATACAAATAATACTACTGATAATAACTCTCAATACTAATAATACTACTGATAATAACCACCAATACTAATAATACTACTGATAATAACCCCCAATACTAATAATACTACTGATAATAACCCCCAATACTAATAATACTACTGATAATAACCCTCCAATACTAATAATACTACTGATAATAACCCCCAATACTAATAATACTACTGATAATAACCCTCCAATGCTAATAATACTACTGATAATAACCCCCAAAACTAATAATACTACTGATAATAACCCATCCAAGACTAATAATACTACTGATAATAACCCCCAATACTAATAATACTACTGATAATAACCCTCCAATACTAATAATACTACTGATAATAACCCCCAATACTAATAATACTACTGATAATAACCCTCCAATGCTAATAATACTACTGATAATAACCCCCAATACTAATAATACTACTGATAATAACCCTCCAATACTAATAATACTACTGATAATAACCCCCAATACTAATAATACTACTGATAATAACCCCCAAAACTAATAATACTACTGATAATAACCCCCAAAACTAATAATACTACTGATAATAACCCCCAATACTAATAATACTACTGATAATAACCCTCCAATACTAATAATACTACTGATAATAACCCCCAAAACTAATAATACTACTGATAATAACCCCCAATACTAATAATACTACTGATAATAACCCTCCAATACTAATAATACTACTGATAATAACCCCCAATACTAATAATACTACTGATAATAACCCCCCAATACTAATAATACTACTGATAATAACCCCCAATACTAATAATACTACTGATAATAACCCTCCAACGCTAATAATACTACTGATAATAACCCCCCAATACTAATAATACTACTGATAATAACCCCCAATACTAATAATACTACTGATAATAACCCCCCAATACTAATAATACTACTGATAATAAACCATCCAAGACTAATAATACTACTGATAATAACCCCCAATACTAATAATACTACTGATAATAACCCCCCAATACTAATAATACTACTGATAATAACCCCCAATACTAATAATATTACTGATAATAACCCTCCAATGCTAATAATACTACTGATAATAACCCCCAATACTAATAATACTACTGATAATAACCCCCAATACTAATAATACTACTGATAATAACCCTCCAATACTAATAATACTACTGATAATAACCCCCAATACTAATAATACTACTGATAATAACCCTCCAATACTAATAATACTACTGATAATAACCCTCCAATACTAATAATACTACTGATAATAACCTCCAATACAAATAATACTACTGATAATAACCCCCAATACTAATAATACTACTGATAATAACCCCCCAATACTAATAATACTACTGATAATAACCCTCCAATACTAATAATACTACTGATAATAACCCCCAATACTAATACTACTACTGATAATAACCCCCAATACAAATAATACTACTGATAATAACTCCCCAATACTAATAATACTACTGATAATAACCCCCAATACTAATAATACTACTGATAATAACCTCCAATACAAATAATACTACTGATAATAACCCCCAATACAAATAATACTACTGATAATAACTCCCCAATACTAATAATACTACTGATAATAACCTCCAATACAAATAATACTACTGATAATAACCCCCAATACAAATAATACTACTGATAATAACTCCCCAATACTAATAATACTACTGATAATAACCCCCAATACTAATAATACTACTGATAATAACCTCCAATACAAATAATACTACTGATAATAACCCCCAATACAAATAATACTACTGATAATAACTCCCCAATACTAATAATACTACTGATAATAACCTCCAATACTAATAATACTACTGATAATAACCCCCCAATACTAATAATACTACTGATAATAACTCCCCAATACTAATAATACTACTGATAATAACCCCCAATACTAATAATACTACTGATAATAACCTCCAATACAAATAATACTACTGATAATAACCCCCAATACAAATAATACTACTGATAATAACCTCCAATACTAATAATACTACTGATAATAACCCCCAATACAAATAATACTACTGATAATAACCTCCAATACTAATAATACTACTGATAATAACTCCCCAATACTAATAATACTACTGATAATAACCTCCAATACTAATAATACTACTGATAATAACCCCCAATACTAATAATACTACTGATAATAACCCTCCAACGCTAATAATACTACTGATAATAACCCCCCAATACTAATAATACTACTGATAATAACCCCCAATACTAATAATACTACTGATAATAACCCCCCAATACTAATAATACTACTGATAATAAACCATCCAAGACTAATAATACTACTGATAATAACCCCCAATACTAATAATACTACTGATAATAACCCCCCAATACTAATAATACTACTGATAATAACCCCCCCCCAATACTAATAATACTACTGATAATAACCCCCAATACTAATAATATTACTGATAATAACCCTCCAATGCTAATAATACTACTGATAATAACCCCCAATACTAATAATACTACTGATAATAACCCCCAATACTAATAATACTACTGATAATAACCCTCCAATACTAATAATACTACTGATAATAACCCCCAATACTAATAATACTACTGATAATAACCCTCCAATACTAATAATACTACTGATAATAACCCTCCAATACTAATAATACTACTGATAATAACCTCCAATACAAATAATACTACTGATAATAACCCCCAATACTAATAATACTACTGATAATAACCCCCCAATACTAATAATACTACTGATAATAACCCTCCAATACTAATAATACTACTGATAATAACCCCCAATACTAATACTACTACTGATAATAACCCCCAATACAAATAATACTACTGATAATAACTCCCCAATACTAATAATACTACTGATAATAACCCCCAATACTAATAATACTACTGATAATAACCTCCAATACAAATAATACTACTGATAATAACCCCCAATACAAATAATACTACTGATAATAACTCCCCAATACTAATAATACTACTGATAATAACCCCCAATACTAATAATACTACTGATAATAACCTCCAATACAAATAATACTACTGATAATAACCCCCAATACAAATAATACTACTGATAATAACTCCCCAATACTAATAATACTACTGATAATAACCCCCAATACTAATAATACTACTGATAATAACCTCCAATACAAATAATACTACTGATAATAACCTCCAATACAAATAATACTACTGATAATAACCCCCAATACAAATAATACTACTGATAATAACTCCCCAATACTAATAATACTACTGATAATAACCCCCAATACTAATAATACTACTGATAATAACCCCCAATACAAATAATACTACTGATAATAACCCCCAATACAAATAATACTACTGATAATAACTCCCCAATACTAATAATACTACTGATAATAACCTCCAATACAAATAATACTACTGATAATAACCCCCAATACAAATAATACTACTGATAATAACTCCCCAATACTAATAATACTACTGATAATAACCCCCAATACTAATAATACTACTGATAATAACCCCCAATACAAATAATACTACTGATAATAACTCCCCAATACTAATAATACTACTGATAATAACCCCCAATACTAATAATACTACTGATAATAACCTCCAATACAAATAATACTACTGATAATAACCCCCAATACTAATAATACTACTGATAATAACCCTCCAATACTAATAATACTACTGATAATAACTCCCAATACTAATAATACTACTGATAATAACCCTCAATACTAATAATACTACTGATAATAACTTCCAATACTAATAATACTACTGATAATAACCCTCCAATACTAATAATACTACTGATAATAACTCCCAATACTAATAATACTACTGATAATAACCCTCAATACTAATAATACTACTGATAATAACCTCCAATACAAATAATACTACTGATAATAACCCCCAATACTAATAATACTACTGATAATAACCCCCAATACTAATAATACTACTGATAATAACCCTCCAATACTAATAATACTACTGATAATAACCCCTCAATACTAATAATACTACTGATAATAACCCATCCAAGACTAATAATACTACTGATAATAACCCCCAATACTAATAATACTACTGATAATAACCCTCCAATACTAATAATACTACTGATAATAACCCCCAATACTAATAATACTACTGATAATAACCCTCCAATGCTAATAATACTACTGATAATAACCCCCAAAACTAATAATACTACTGATAATAACCCCAATACTAATAATACTACTGATAATAACCCTCCAATACTAATAATACTACTGATAATAACCCCCAATACTAATAATACTACTGATAATAACCCCCCAATACTAATAATACTACTGATAATAACCCCCAACGCTAATAATACTACTGATAATAACCCCCCAATACTAATAATACTACTGATAATAACCCCCAATACTAATAATACTACTGATAATAACCCCCCAATACTAATAATACTACTGATAATAAACCATCCAAGACTAATAATACTACTGATAATAACCCCCAATACTAATAATACTACTGATAATAACCCCCAATACTAATAATACTACTGATAATAACCCCCAATACTAATAATATTACTGATAATAACCCTCCAATGCTAATAATACTACTGATAATAACCCCCAATACTAATAATACTACTGATAATAACCCCAATATTAATAATACTACTGATAATAACCCTCCAATACTAATAATACTACTGATAATAACCCCCAATACTAATAATACTACTGATAATAACCCTCCAATACTAATAATACTACTGATAATAACCCTCCAATACTAATAATACTACTGATAATAACCTCCAATACAAATAATACTACTGATAATAACCCCCAATACTAATAATACTACTGATAATAACCCCCCAATACCAATAATACTACTGATAATAACCCTCCAATACTAATAATACTACTGATGATAACCTCCAATACAAATAATACTACTGATAATACCTCCAATACTAATAATACTACTGATAATAACTCCCAATACTAATAATACTACTGATAATAACCCTCAATACTAATAATACTACTGATAATAACCCCCAATACTAATAATACTACTGATAATAACCCCTCAATACTAATAATACTACTGATAATAACCTCCAATACAAATAATACTACTGATAATAACCCCCAATACTAATAATACTACTGATAATAACCCTCCAATACTAATAATACTACTGATAATAACCCCTCAATACTAATAATACTACTGATAATAACCTCCAATACAAATAATACTACTGATAATAACCCCCAATACTAATAATACTACTGATAATAACCCCCCAATACTAATAATACTACTGATAATAACCCTCCAATACTAATAATACTACTGATAATAACCCCTCAATACTAATAATACTACTGATAATAACCCATCCAAGACTAATAATACTACTGATAATAACCCCCAATACTAATAATACTACTGATAATAACCCTCCAATACTAATAATACTACTGATAATAACCCTCCAATACTAATAATACTACTGATAATAACCCTCCAATACTAATAATACTACTGATAATAACCTCCAATACAAATAATACTACTGATAACCCCCAATACTAATAATACTACTGATAATAACCCTCCAATACTAATAATACTACTGATAATAACTCCCAATACTAATAATACTACTGATAATAACCCTCAATACTAATAATACTACTGATAATAACCCTCCAATACTAATAATACTACTGATAATAACCCCTCAATACTAATAATACTACTGATAATAACCTCCAATACAAATAATACTACTGATAATAACTCCCCAATACTAATAATACTACTGATAATAACCCCCAATACTAATAATACTACTGATAATAACTCCCAATACTAATAATACTACTGATAATAACCCCTAATACTAATAATACTACTGATAATAACCCTCCAATACTAATAATACTACTGATAATAACCCCCAATACTAATAATACTACTGATAATAACCCCCAATACTAATAATACTACTGATAATAACTCCCAATACTAATAATACTACTGATAATAGCCCTCCAATACTAATAATACTACTGATAATAACCCCCAATACTAATAATACTACTGATAATAACTCCCAATACTAATAATACTACTGATAATAACCCTCCAATACTAATAATACTACTGATAATAACCCCCAATACTAATAATACTACTGATAATAACCCCCAATACTAATAATACTACTGATAATAACTCCCAATACTAATAATACTACTGATAATAACCCTCCAATACTAATAATACTACTGATAATAACCCCCAATACTAATAATACTACTGATAATAACTCCCAATACTAATAATACTACTGATAATAACCCTCCAATACTAATAATACTACTGATAATAACCCCCAATACTAATAATACTACTGATAATAACCCCCAATACTAATAATACTACTGATAATAACCCCCCAATACAAATAATACTACTGATAATAACCCCCAATACTAATAATACTACTGATAATAACCCCCAATACTAATAATACTGCTGATAATAACCCCCAATACTAATAATACTACTGATAATAACCCACCAATACTAATAATACTACTGATAATAACCCTCCAATGCTAATAATACTACTGATAATAACTCCCAATACTAATAATACTACTGATAATAACCCTCCAATGCTAATAATACTACTGATAATAACCCCCCAATACTAATAATACTACTGATAATAACCCATCCAAGACTAATAATACTACTGATAATAACCCCCAATACTAATAATACTACTGATAATAACCCCCCAATACAAATAATACTACTGATAATAACCCTCCAATACTAATAATACTACTGATAATAACCCCCCAATACTAATAATACTACTGATAATAACCCTCCAATACTAATAATACTACTGATAATAACCCCCCAATACTAATAATACTACTGATAATAACCCTCCAATGCTAATAATACTACTGATAATAACCCCCCAATACTAATAATACTACTGATAATAACCCCCCAATACTAATAATACTACTGATAATAACCCTCCAATACTAATAATACTACTGATAATAACCCCCCAATACTAATAATACTACTGATAATAACCCTCCAATGCTAATAATACTACTGATAATAACCCCCCAATACTAATAATACTACTGATAATAACCCATCCAAGACTAATAATACTACTGATAATAACCCCCAATACTAATAATACTACTGATAATAACCCCCCAATACAAATAATACTACTGATAATAACCCCCCAATACTAATAATACTACTGATAATAACCCATCCAAGACTAATAATACTACTGATAATAACCCTCCAATACTAATAATACTACTGATAATAACCCCCCAATACTAATAATACTACTGATAATAACCCCCAATACTAATAATACTACTGATAATAACCCTCCAATACTAATAATACTACTGATAATAACCCCCAATACTAATAATACTACTGATAATAACCCTAAAATGCTAATAATACTACTGATAATAACCCTCCAATGCTAATAATACTACTGATAATAACCCCCAATACTAATAATACTACAGATAATAACCCTCCAATACTAATAATACTACTGATAATAACCCTCCAATACTAATAATACTACTGATAATAACCCCCAATACTAATAATACTACTGATAATAACCCTCCAATGCTAATAATACTACTGATAATAACCCTCCAATGCTAATAATACTACTGATAATAACCCCCAATACTAATAATACTACAGATAATAACCCTCCAATACTAATAATACTACTGATAATAACCCACCAATACTAATAATACTACTGATAATAACCCTCCAATGCTAATAATACTACTGATAATAACTCCCAATACTAATAATACTACTGATAATAACCCTCCAATGCTAATAATACTACTGATAATAACCCCCCAATACTAATAATACTACTGATAATAACCCATCCAAGACTAATAATACTACTGATAATAACCCCCAATACTAATAATACTACTGATAATAACCCCCCAATACAAATAATACTACTGATAATAACCCTCCAATACTAATAATACTACTGATAATAACCCCCCAATACTAATAATACTACTGATAATAACCCTCCAATACTAATAATACTACTGATAATAACCCCCCAATACTAATAATACTACTGATAATAACCCTCCAATGCTAATAATACTACTGATAATAACCCCCCAATACTAATAATACTACTGATAATAACCCATCCAAGACTAATAATACTACTGATAATAACCCCCCAATACAAATAATACTACTGATAATAACCCTCCAATACTAATAATACTACTGATAATAACCCCCCAATACTAATAATACTACTGATAATAACCCTCCAATACTAATAATACTACTGATAATAACCCCCCAATACTAATAATACTACTGATAATAACCCTCCAATGCTAATAATACTACTGATAATAACCCCCCAATACTAATAATACTACTGATAATAACCCATCCAATACTAATAATACTACTGATAATAACCCCCCAATACAAATAATACTACTGATAATAACCCCCCAATACTAATAATACTACTGATAATAACCCATCCAAGACTAATAATACTACTGATAATAACCCTCCAATACTAATAATACTACTGATAATAACCCCCCAATACTAATAATACTACTGATAATAACCCCCAATACTAATAATACTACTGATAATAACCCTCCAATACTAATAATACTACTGATAATAACCCCCAATACTAATAATACTACTGATAATAACCCTCCAATGCTAATAATACTACTGATAATAACCCTCCAATGCTAATAATACTACTGATAATAACCCCCAATACTAATAATACTACTGATAATAACCCCCAATACTAATAATACTACTGATAATAACCCTCCAAGACTAATAATACTACTGATAATAACCCCCCAATACTAATAATACTACTGATAATAACCCTCCAATACTAATAATACTACTGATAATAACCCCCCAATACTAATAATACTACTGATAATAACCCCTAATACCAATAATACTACTGATAATAACCCCCAATACTAATAATACTACAGATAATAACCCTCCAATACTAATAATACTACTGATAATAACCCTCCAATACTAATAATACTACTGATAATAACCCCCCAATGCTAATAATACTACTGATAATAACCCCCCAATGCTAATAATACTACTGATAATAACCCTCCAATACTAATAATACTACTGATAATAACCCCCCAATGCTAATAATACTACTGATAATAACCCCCAATACTAATAATACTACTGATAATAACCCCCAATACTAATAATACTACTGATAATAACCCCCAATACTAATAATACTACAGATAATAACCCTCCAATACTAATAATACTACTGATAATAACCCCCAATACTAATAATACTACTGATAATAACCCCCCAATACTAATAATACTACAGATAATAACCCTCCAATACTAATAATACTACTGATAATAACCCCCAATACTAATAATACTACTGATAATAACCCCCCAATACTAATAATACTACAGATAATAACCCTCTAATACAAATAATACTACTGATAATAACCCCCCAATACTAATAATACTACAGATAATAACCCTCCAATACTAATAATACTACTGATAATAACCCTCTAATACAAATAATACTACTGATAATAACCCCCCAATACTAATAATACTACAGATAATAACCCTCCAATACTAATAATACTACTGATAATAACCCCCAATACTAATAATACTACTGATAATAACCCCCCAATACTAATAATACTACAGATAATAACCCCCAATACTAATAATACTACTGATAATAACCCCCCAATACTAATAATACTACTGATAATAACCCCCAATACTAATACTACTACTGATAATAACCCCCAATACAAATAATACTACTGATAATAACCCCCCAATACTAATAATACTACTGATAATAACCCCCAATACTAATAATACTACTGATAATAACCCTCCAATGCTAATAATACTACAGATAATAACCCCCCAATACTAATAATACTACTGATAATAACCCTCCAATGCTAATAATACTACTGATAATAACCCCCAATACTAATAATACTACTGATAATAACCCCCAATACTAATAATACTACTGATAATAACCCCCAATACTAATAATACTACTGATAATAACCCCCAATACTAATAATACTACAGATAATAACCCTCCAATACTAATAATACTACTGATAATAACCCCCAATACTAATAATACTACTGATAATAACCCCCCAATACTAATAATACTACAGATAATAACCCTCCAATACTAATAATACTACTGATAATAACCCCCAATACTAATAATACTACAGATAATAACCCTCCAATACTAATACTACTACTGATAATAACTCCCCAATACTAATAATACTACTGATAATAACCCTCCAAGACTAATAATACTACTGATAATAACCCCCCAATACTAATAATACTACTGATAATAACCCTCCAATACTAATAATACTACTGATAATAACCCCCCAATACTAATAATACTACTGATAATAACCCTCCAATGCTAATAATACTACTGATAATAACCCCCAATACTAATAATACTACTGATAATAACCCCCAATACTAATAATACTACTGATAATAACCCCCAATACTAATAATACTACAGATAATAACCCTCCAATACTAATAATACTACTGATAATAACCCCCAATACTAATAATACTACTGATAATAACCCCCCAATACTAATAATACTACAGATAATAACCCTCCAATACTAATAATACTACTGATAATAACCCCCAATACTAATAATACTACTGATAATAACCCCCCAATACTAATAATACTACAGATAATAACCCTCTAATACAAATAATACTACTGATAATAACCCCCCAATACTAATAATACTACAGATAATAACCCTCCAATACTAATAATACTACTGATAATAACCCTCTAATACAAATAATACTACTGATAATAACCCCCCAATACTAATAATAC
Organism: Phyllobates terribilis; assembly: GCF_046119375.1. Lineage (NCBI taxonomy): Eukaryota > Metazoa > Chordata > Amphibia > Anura > Dendrobatidae > Phyllobates > Phyllobates terribilis. Next base: position 193,126,413 of record NW_027362770.1, on the reverse strand, counting down.
TACAGATAATAACCCTCCAATACTAATAATACTACTGATAATAACCCCCAATACTAATAATACTACTGATAATAACCCCCCAATACTAATAATACTACAGATAATAACCCCCAATACTAATAATACTACTGATAATAACCCCCCAATACTAATAATACTACTGATAATAACCCCCAATACTAATACTACTACTGATAATAACCCCCAATACAAATAATACTACTGATAATAACCCCCCAATACTAATAATACTACTGATAATAACCCCCAATACTAATACTACTACTGATAATAACCCCCAATACAAATAATACTACTGATAATAACTCTCAATACTAATAATACTACTGATAATAACCACCAATACTAATAATACTACTGATAATAACCCCCAATACTAATAATACTACTGATAATAACCCTCCAATGCTAATAAAACTACTGATAATAACCCCCAATACTAATAATACTACTGATAATAACCCTCCAATACTAATAATACTACTGATAATAACCCCCAATACTAATAATACTACTGATAATAACCCTCCAATGCTAATAATACTACTGATAATAACCCTCCAATGCTAATAATACTACTGATAATAACCCCCAATACTAATAATACTACTGATAATAACCCCCAATACTAATAATACTACTGATAATAACCCTCCAAGACTAATAATACTACTGATAATAACCCCCCAATACTAATAATACTACTGATAATAACCCTCCAATACTAATAATACTACTGATAATAACCCCCCAATACTAATAATACTACTGATAATAACCCTCCAATGCTAATAATACTACTGATAATAACCCCCAATACTAATAATACTACTGATAATAACCCCCAATACTAATAATACTACTGATAATAACCCCCAATACTAATAATACTACAGATAATAACCCTCCAATACTAATAATACTACTGATAATAACCCCCAATACTAATAATACTACTGATAATAACCCCCCAATACTAATAATACTACAGATAATAACCCTCCAATACTAATAATACTACTGATAATAACCCCCAATACTAATAATACTACTGATAATAACCCCCCAATACTAATAATACTACAGATAATAACCCTCTAATACAAATAATACTACTGATAATAACCCCCCAATACTAATAATACTACAGATAATAACCCTCCAATACTAATAATACTACTGATAATAACCCTCTAATACAAATAATACTACTGATAATAACCCCCCAATACTAATAATACTACAGATAATAACCCTCCAATACTAATAATACTACTGATAATAACCCCCAATACTAATAATACTACTGATAATAACCCCCCAATACTAATAATACTACAGATAATAACCCCCAATACTAATAATACTACTGATAATAACCCCCCAATACTAATAATACTACTGATAATAACCCCCAATACTAATACTACTACTGATAATAACCCCCAATACAAATAATACTACTGATAATAACCCCCCAATACTAATAATACTACTGATAATAACCCCCAATACTAATAATACTACTGATAATAACCCTCCAATGCTAATAATACTACAGATAATAACCCCCCAATACTAATAATACTACTGATAATAACCCTCCAATGCTAATAATACTACTGATAATAACCCCCAATACTAATAATACTACTGATAATAACCCCCAATACTAATAATACTACTGATAATAACCCCCAATACTAATAATACTACAGATAATAACCCTCCAATACTAATAATACTACTGATAATAACCCCCAATACTAATAATACTACTGATAATAACCCCCCAATACTAATAATACTACAGATAATAACCCTCCAATACTAATAATACTACTGATAATAACCCCCAATACTAATAATACTACTGATAATAACCCCCCAATACTAATAATACTACAGATAATAACCCTCTAATACAAATAATACTACTGATAATAACCCCCCAATACTAATAATACTACAGATAATAACCCTCCAATACTAATAATACTACTGATAATAACCCTCTAATACAAATAATACTACTGATAATAACCCCCCAATACTAATAATACTACAGATAATAACCCTCCAATACTAATAATACTACTGATAATAACCCCCAATACTAATAATACTACTGATAATAACCCCCCAATACTAATAATACTACAGATAATAACCCCCAATACTAATAATACTACTGATAATAACCCCCCAATACTAATAATACTACTGATAATAACCCCCAATACTAATACTACTACTGATAATAACCCCCAATACAAATAATACTACTGATAATAACCCCCCAATACTAATAATACTACTGATAATAACCCCCAATACTAATACTACTACTGATAATAACCCCCAATACAAATAATACTACTGATAATAACTCTCAATACTAATAATACTACTGATAATAACCACCAATACTAATAATACTACTGATAATAACCCCCAATACTAATAATACTACTGATAATAACCCTCCAATGCTAATAAAACTACTGATAATAACCCCCAATACTAATAATACTACTGATAATAACCCTCCAATACTAATAATACTACTGATAATAACCCCCAATACTAATAATACTACTGATAATAACCCTCCAATGCTAATAATACTACTGATAATAACCCCCAAAACTAATAATACTACTGATAATAACCCCCAATACTAATAATACTACTGATAATAACCCTCCAATACTAATAATACTACTGATAATAACCCCCAATACTAATAATACTACTGATAATAACCCCCCAATACTAATAATACTACTGATAATAACCCCCAATACTAATAATACTACTGATAATAACCCTCCAATGCTAATAATACTACTGATAATAACCCCCCAATACTAATAATACTACTGATAATAACCCCCAATACTAATAATACTACTGATAATAACCCCCCAATACTAATAATACTACTGATAATAACCCCCAATACTAATAATACTACTGATAATAACCCCCCAATACTAATAATACTACTGATAATAACCCCCAATACTAATAATATTACTGATAATAACCCTCCAATGCTAATAATACTACTGATAATAACCCCCAATACTAATAATACTACTGATAATAACCCCCAATACTAATAATACTACTGATAATAACCCTCCAATACTAATAATACTACTGATAATAACCCCCAATACTAATAATACTACAGATAATAACCCCCAATACTAATAATACTACTGATAACCCTCCAATACTAATAATACTACTGATAATAACCTCCAATACAAATAATACTACTGATAATAACCCCCAATACTAATAATACTACTGATAATAACCCCCCAATACTAATAATACTACTGATAATAACCCTCCAATACTAATAATACTACTGATAATAACCTCCAATACAAATAATACTACTGATAATAACCCCCAATACTAATAATACTACTGATAATAACCCTCCAATACTAATAATACTACTGATAATAACTCCCAATACTAATAATACTACTGATAATAACCCTCAATACTAATAATACTACTGATAATAACCCTCCAATACTAATAATACTACTGATAATAACTCCCAATACTAATAATACTACTGATAATAACCCCTCAATACTAATAATACTACTGATAATAACCTCCAATACAAATAATACTACTGATAATAACCCCCAATACTAATAATACTACTGCTAATAACCCCCCAATACTAATAATACTACTGATAATAACCCTCCAATACTAATAATACTACTGATAATAACCCCTCAATACTAATAATACTACTGATAATAACCCATCCAAGACTAATAATACTACTGATAATAACCCCCAATACTAATAATACTACTGATAATAACCCTCCAATACTAATAATACTACTGATAATAACCCTCCAATACTAATAATACTACTGATAATAACCCTCCAATACAAATAATACTACTGATAACCCCCAATACTAATAATACTACTGATAATAACCCTCCAATACTAATAATACTACTGATAATAACTCCCAATACTAATAATACTACTGATAATAACCCTCAATACTAATAATACTACTGATAATAACCCTCCAATACTAATAATACTACTGATAATAACCCCTCAATACTAATAATACTACTGATAATAACCCATCCAAGACTAATAATACTACTGATAATAACCCCCAATACTAATAATACTACTGATAATAACCCTCCAATACTAATAATACTACTGATAATAACCCTCCAATACTAATAATACTACTGATAATAACCCCCAATACTAATAATACTACTGATAATAACCCTCCAATACTAATAATACTACTGATAATAACCCCCAATACTAATAATACTACTGATAATAACCCTCCAATACTAATAATACTACTGATAATAACCCCCAATACTAATAATACTACTGATAATAACCCTCCAATACTAATAATACTACTGATAATAACCCTCCAATACTAATAATACTACTGATAATAACCCCCAATACTAATAATACTACTGATAATAACCCCCAATACAAATAATACTACTGATAATAACCCCCAATACTAATAATACTACTGATAATAACCCTCCAATGCTAATAATACTACTGATAATAACCCCCCAATACTAATAATACTACTGATAATAACCCCCAATACTAATAATACTACAGATAATAACCCCCAATACTAATAATACTACTGATAATAACCCTCCAATGCTAATAATACTACTGATAATAACCCCCCAATACTAATTATACTACTGATAATAACCCCCCAATACTAATTATACTACTGATAATAACCCCCAATACTAATAATACTACTGATAATAACCCCCCAATACTAATACTACTGATAATAACCCTCCAATACTAATAATACTACTGATAATAACCCCCAATACTAATAATTCTACTGATAATAACCCCCAATACTAATAATACTACTGATAATAACCCCCAATACTAATAATACTACTGATAATAACCCCCAATACTAATAATACTACTGATAATAACCCCCAATACTAATAATACTACTGATAATAACCCCCCAATACTAATAATACTACTGATAATAACCCCCAATACAAATAATACTACTGATAATACCCTCCAATACTAATAATACTACTGATAATAACCCCCAATACTAATAATACTACTGATAATAACCCCCCAATACTAATAATACTACTGATAATAACCCCCAATACTAATAATACTACTGATAATAACCCCCAATACAAATAATACTACTGATAATAACCCTCCAATGCTAATAATACTACTGATAATAACCCTCCAATACTAATAATACTACTGATAATAACCCCCAATACTAGTAATACTACTGATAATAACCCTCCAATACTAATAATACTACTGATAATAACCCCAATACTAATAATACTACTGATAATAACCCCCAATACTAATAATACTACTGATAATAACCCAAAATACTAATAATACTACTGATAATAACCCCCAATACTAATAATACTACTGATAATAACCCCCAATACTAATAATACTACTGATAATAACCCTCCAATACTAATAATACTACTGATAATAACCCCCAATACTAATAATACTACTGATAATAACCCCCAATACTAATAATACTACTGATAATAACCCTCCAATACTAATAATACTACTGATAATAACCACTAATACTAATAATACTACTGATAATAACCATCCAATACTAATAATACTACTGATAATAACCCCTAATACTAATAATACTACTGATAATAACCCTCCAATACTAATAATACTACTGATAATAACCCCCCAATACTAATAATACTACTGATAATAACCCATCCAAGACTAATAATACTACTGATAATAACCCTCCAATACTAATAATACTACTGATAATAACCCTCCAATACTAATAATACTACTGATAATAACCCTCCAATACTAATAATACTACTGATAATAACCCTCCAATACTAATAATACTACTGATAATAACCCTCCAATACTAATAATACTACTGATAATAACCCACCAATACTAATAATACTACTGATAACAATCCCCCAATACTAATAATACTACTGATAATAACCCCCAATACAAATAATACTACTGATAATAACCCTCCAATACTAATAATACTACTGATAATAACCCCCAATACTAATAATACTACTGATAACAATCCCCAATACTAATAATACTACTGATAATAACCCTCCAATACTAATAATACTACTGATAATAACCCTCCAATACTAATAATACTACTGATAATAACCCCCAATACTAATAATACTACTGATAATAACCCCCAATACTAATAATACTACTGATAATAACTCCCCAATACTAATAATACTACTGATAATAACCCATCCAAGACTAATAATACTACTGATAATAACCCCCAATACTAATAATACTACTGATAATAACCCCCAATACTAATAATACTACTGATAATAACCCCCAATACTAATAATACTACTGATAATAACCCCCCAATACTAATAATACTACTGATAATAACCCTCCAATACTAATAATACTACTGATAATAACCCCCCAATACTAATAATACTACTGATAATAACCCCCAATACTAATAATACTACTGATAATAACCCCCAATACTAATAATACTACTGATAATAACCCCCAATACTAATAATACTACTGATAATAACCCCCAATACTAATAATACTACTGATAATAACCCCCAATACTAATAATACTACTGATAATAACCCCCCAATACTAATAATACTACTGATAATAACCCCCAATACTAATAATACTACTGATAATAACCCCCAATACTAATAATACTACTGATAATAACCCCCAATACTAATAATACTACTGATAATAACCCCCAATACTAATAATACTACTGATAATAACCCCCAATACTAATAATACTACTGATAATAACCCCCAATACTAATAATACTACTGATAATAACCCCCAATACTAATAATACTACTGATAATAACCCCCAATACTAATAATACTACTGATAATAACCCCCAATACTAATAATACTACTGATAATAACCCCCAATACTAATAATACTACTGATAATAACCCCCAATACTAATAATACTACTGATAATAACCCCCAATACTAATAATACTACTGATAATAACCCCCAATACTAATAATACTACTGATAATAACCCCCAATACTAATAATACTACTGATAATAACCCCCAATACTAATAATACTACTGATAATAACCCCCAATACTAATAATACTACTGATAATAACCCCCAATACTAATAATACTACTGATAATAACCCCCAATACTAATAATACTACTGATAATAACCCCCCAATACTAATAATACTACTGATAATAACCCCCAATACTAATAATACTACTGATAATAACCCCCAATACTAATAATACTACTGATAATAACCCCCAATACTAATAATACTACTGATAATAACCCCCAATACTAATAATACTACTGATAATAACCCCCAATACTAATAATACTACTGATAATAACCCCCAATACTAATAATACTACTGATAATAACCCCCAATACTAATAATACTACTGATAATAACCCCCAATACTAATAATACTACTGATAATAACCCCCAATACTAATAATACTACTGATAATAACCCCCAATACTAATAATACTACTGATAATAACCCTCAATACTAATAATACTACTGATAATAACCCCCAATACTAATAATACTACTGATAATAACCCCTCCAATACTAATAATACTACTGATAATAACCCCCAATACTAATAATACTACTGATAATAACCCCAAATACTAATAATACTACTGATAATAACCCCAATACTAATAATACTACTGATAATAACCCCCAATACTAATAATACTACTGATAATAACCCCCAATACTAATAATACTACTGATAATAACCCCCAATACTAATAATACTACTGATAATAACCCCCAATACTAATAATACTACTGATAATAACCCCCAATACTAATAATACTACTGAGAGTAACCCCCAATACTAATAATACTACTGATAATAACCCTCAATACTAATAATACTACTGATAATAACCCAATACTAATAATACTACTGATAATAACCCCCAATACAAATAATACTACTGATAATAACCCC